>NC_142064.1:101942500-102567500 GCF_059756535.1 Pantherophis guttatus
GAAATTCATTGCTCCAATGTACATCTGTCTCAATAGAAAGGCTCTTGTTTTTTTTCTGACGTATACACAAAGGACTTTTAACCTAATTTTTAACTTGCAAGTTGCCCCAATGTATTTGTGAGAAGAAGAATAATTCAATCAGCACTTTTCTGACAGTAGGATCATGGACCCGATTTTACTATAGCAAACCTGCTGATCCCTGGATATTTTTCTTTTTAATGACTTCTTATACGATTCTGGGCTATGTTCTTAAAGTGATTTTGACAGGACAATCAATCTTGGAAAGTGTAAATATTTTCCTATTTTTTTCTACCACAAAGCTGTGAACTTTTCTTTGTTATAGTCATGAGCTGCTTGATTCCTGTGTGTAAACTGGCTAGAAATGAACTTAAGATGCCTCTTTCTGGATTTCAAACTCCTCTTCTTTTTTCAGCAAGGTGATAAGATTCTGTCTGGATCACATTAACCACAGCCCCCAATAGATGCATTCCCCTGCTTCTACACACCTCCCGGGCTGGTAAAAGTAAAAAGAAAAAAAAACATTTTTGTTATTTTTCCTATCACTTGACTAGAAGAGGATGTGGCAAAATTCTTGTGCATATCACATTCTTTAAAAAGAAAGAAGGAAGAAAGGAAGAAAGGAAGGAAAGAAAGAAAGAAAGAAAAAGAAAGAAAGAAAGAAAGAACCATAGTTTAACTTCTTGATCAATGAAAAAAGGAAGGAAGGAAGGAAGGAAGGAAGGAAGGAAGGAAGGATCTAGCTGTCCACCATTTCCCTAATTAACTTGTAAAACAAAATTGTAGGGCAGCAACCAGTGATGGGAGGTATGCAGTGCTCCTTCCCCAGGAACCAAGTCACAGGATTGCCTATGATGAAAGGAAGGGCAGCAGGCAAACTGGATGGTTCTACTTGAGTCCGGAAACAGTATTTCTGGCTCATAGCAGAAAAAGCCAGTCACAGATTGCATTCCCAGTGGGCTGTGGATGAGTAGAAGATGATGTCATGCATTTCTGATTTCAAGAAATAGTTAGTGGCCTGCGTTCACACTGAGGCAAGCTGGTCAAATGAGTCAGACCAAATGCAAGCTGTTCTGAAGTTTCAGACTGTTAAACTAGAGGTCAAACTATGATTTCACTAAGGAGATAAACCAAGCCAGCAAGGAGTTAAGTACTTTTTGTATCCCAGGCCTTATGCTGTGTTTGTTCTGATCCACTGACAGAGATGCTCAATTGATAGAATTACACCAGGCAATCAGGTAAATCGATAGTTCCAGATCAATTCCCAGGGAAGACCTATTAAAAGACATACCACCAAAAGAGAATTTACAGAATAGTAGTCACCTATAGCTCAGAGCACAAGCCACTCGAATGCTTTATCGGCAAGCCACAGCCCATACGACACCGCACTTTCTGAGGCCCTGAGTGGCTGGACCATGGTTGCCTACTGATAGCCATCCAACCTGAAGCAAATTGTCACAAGAAGCAAAAACTAACAAACAAACAAACAAAAACCAGGACAAAAATGCTAACATGAGAGTCAGACCTTACAACAAACCCAAATGTTTACTTGGTCCCCACATCTACATCAATGGAACCATCACAGGTCCCAACAAATGTACAGGTAAAATTAGATGCTGTTTCTCTAATGTGAGGTATTAATGTCTTTTTGGATTCCAAAATCAACAAATGGAACACATTTTGCACAAGAACTGACACGAGGATTCAAACTGACAAGTTTGACACGAGGACTCAAAAAAAATAACAAAGTAATATCAGGGCATTTTAACCTCCCAGAACACTCTGTGGCAGACTTCAAAATAACAGCTTAAGGGAAACAGAACTTTAACAGCATTGCTGAGCAGGAAATGGTTGAATTCATATATATCAAAAGTTTTCAGGCAATTTCAAAAGGATTCAACAAAGAAAGTGGTTTTTTAATACATTACAATAGTTAACTGATAAGGTCTTTCTAAACAGTTGCATATGTAACCTGAATGATCAATCTGTCTTCTCCCTACCCCTCCCTCCTTCAACCCAATTTAAATCTTATATCACCCAACCACTTTAAAAATCACTAAAGTTTATATGTTTGAATAAAACTTGTAGACTGTCAGAAAAGGTGCTATCAGGTTTCTTCTGATTTTCCCTCCTCCACAATAGTCTTGAATACCAAACTCAGCCTATGACAGTGATGGCTAACCTTTTCCGGTGCCCAAAGCGTGCCCGAACCAGTGGTGGGTTGCTACCGGTTTGCCCCGGATTGGGAGAACCGGTAGCGGTGGTGGCGGGAGACTCCGCCCACCTGCCCGGAAGTCTAAACATGCACAGAAGTGTCACGTGCGTGCACGAGTGCGCGCACATCCACGAGCGAACCAATAGCGATGGGATTTGGAACCCACTACTGGCCTGAACCTTCAAAATGCAATGCGCGTCCAGGCCCCGCACATGTGCCCTGCCCCTGCACATGCGTGCACCCCCCCCCCGCACATGACCCCCACTCATGCATGCATGCGCAGCCCCCTGCATGTGCCCCAACCCAGTGGTGAAATGTAAAATTTGTTACTACCAGTTCTGTGGGCGTGGCTTGGTGGGTGGGGGGTAATGTGACTGAGTGGGCATGGCCAACTTTTTTTTTTTAACTTTTAAAAGCATTTTTTTTACAACTTCTTCGGCCAAAGAGGTTGTTTTAAAAAATGCTTTTAAAAGCCTCTGAGGATCCCAGCTGAGTTGCCTGATCATCAGAGGCTTTTTTTTTCCTTTAAAAGCCTCTGAGGATCCCAGCTGAGTTGCCTGATCGTCAGAGGCTTTTTTTTCCTTTAAAAGACTTTGACGATCCCAGCTGAGCCGCGCGACTATCAGAGGTTTTTTTTTTTAACTTTTAAAAGCATTTTTTCGGCCAAAGAAGTTGTAGAAAAAATGCTTTTAAGTTTTTTTTAAAAAGCCTCTGATGATTGCATGGCTCAACTGGGCATGGGGGGGGGATTTTTGCTACCGGTTCTCTGAACCACCCACCACCCTCATTACCAGATCGGGCGATCCGGTCCAAACCAGAAGCATTTCACCCCTGCCCCATCCCCCCACACTTGCGTGGCAGAAACCCAAAGACCAGCTGCCCGGCGGGAGGCATGCGTGCATGTGTGGTGGAGCTAAACTGGGGTGATGGCTCAGATGCCCAAAGAGAGGGTGCTGTGTGCCACCTCTGGCGCACTTGCCATAGATTCACCATCATGGGCCTATGAGATTTAGCAGGTCTTTTTGTCTTCTAGCTGGGCCCAGTCAGAGGAGGTACTAAGTTCTTTCACAGTTGACCTATTGGAGGTGTTGGGGTGACCTAATCAGACAGTCCAACTCAGAGAATCTCCAGTTGTCTTCCTCTATCTCACCTTATCCTCGTGGCTTTTAAACTTCTAGGGCTAGGGAATGAGACTGCAAATACACATTTCATTTACTTCCACAGAGACTGCAAATTTATCCATTCTGTATTCCTTGTCCTACAATCCTTGTATATAGTAGCAAAAAGGAGCAGGCATTCTCTAACTCTTCTCAAAGATGGCAAGAGATTGAATAGACACATTCAGTTTTCCTGATTTATTCTATTCTTTAACTCACAAAGATGCATGCCTTTATGGATTTGTTAAAAAGCACTAAAAGTGGATTGACTTTATCTCTGTTGATCAACTGTCTTTTCTTGGTTATTCAGTAGTATTGATTTGATCTAACAAAGCTTCTTTTATGTTTCTCTTTGAACCACCCATGTTGTTTTTCTTGTCTCATATACAACATGTAACGTTACTCCTGCTGTGAAATTTAGTGTACCTGCATCTATCTGAATTCTGATACAACCAAGATTCAATGTCTCTGTATGGAAAAATAAACTAGGATTCTGGTGAAACTTATTGTGAAAAGCTGCAGACTGCCCACTCACTTCTTGGCTCCTCTCTTAGCATGAGTAATTAAACAAATCAGAAATAATTTATTTAGCATTTCCTCTAAACCTAAAACAGTGGCTTGTTTTTAAAAATACTAAATACATACAGGTATTTAGGTAAGCCACTCGACGAATGATCACAATTGAGCCCAAAATTTCTATTGCTAAGTGAGACAGTTTTGCCCCATTTTATGAGCTTTCTTGCCACAGTTGTTAAATAAAACACTGCAGTTAAATTAGTAATACAGTTGTAAAGAGAATCTGGCTTACCCATTGACTTTGCTCATCAGAAGTTCACAAAAGGGGATCACCTGACCCTGAGACTTTGCAACTGTCATAAATATAAGCCAGTTGCCAAGCATTTGAATTTTGATCATGTCACCATGGGGATGTTGCAACGGTCATGTGAAAAATGGTCATAAGTCACTTTTTCCAGTGCTGTTGTATCATTGAATGGTCACTAAAGGTTGTAAGTTGAGGACTACCTGTTTATTAAAACAAGATTTTATTTACAATTTTGGCTTGTAAGAGGAGAAGCAATCCAGAATTGGGAGCAGTATGCAATTTCTGGATTGCTTAACCCTTAACTCTACAGTAATAGGAAGAATCAGATGGGAATGTACAGGCTGTGTGCATTACCCTGATTTATGGAAAAAATTGCTATTATCTGATTTATTGTTTTGTGTTCATGTCAAGAGATAATAGAATTCTGCCTTCAGGTGCTGCAAATATACAGATATGTTTTAATGCTGTCTCTTTGAAAATGAGGTCTATATGGTAAACCAGCATATTGGACAAAAGGTTATGCTGACCCATCATTTCAGTTGTGCTAGCTTAGCATGTTTCAGATAGAATTTATTTTGTTTATGTGGACCAACAGGGTCAGCTTAGCAGAAAATTTAACCTTTTTTATTTAGATATCAAAACATATTTCAGTTCTACATTTAAGAATTCTAGATGATGTTTATCACATATGGAAATACATAATACACCAAAAATAAGTTTCATTATTACTGTAAATTTCTCACTATATTTTCCTACTTATTCATTAAATTGCATCATTGATCATCACCTAATCTTCATAAAATCTATACAGGCACAGCTTCCTTCACACACAAACAATTTTTTTCGCCCATACAGTTAGTTTTCTTAAGACTCCTATTTCCTGTTGATGTTTTAAAAAGTATTTATTCAGTCGTTAATGTTGCACTGTTTTGCATCTCACAGCATTCATAAAATGCAATTGTCTTATGAGAACATAACAATGAAGATAAATTAAGTTTGTAAGGAAGAGAAAGAAAAACAGTAGTGTAGAAATTATGCTCTGCTAACAGTCTCAAACATTTTCACATAAGACATTGTTCCTTTTGCCACACAAGACTCAACTCTGTAGCTATTATTAGTTTATGCTAATGTTAAGAGATAAATAAAAAGTAAATTTTAGTTTAAGTGTAGAAAATTGCACAAAGCCTCTGTTTGCCATGAAAAGTTTGGTGCACCTAAAGTTGCTCTTGAACACCATAAGGGTAACTTTTTTCATCTGATTAGTGAACAAGTTGGCCTTACCTGCGCCTTGCTAGCTAGAAATTTAGCAAATAATATATGCAGAAAAATTATGAATTCAGATCTAGATAGCTCAGGAGTGGGGTGGGGGACACTTTCAGAGTTTGCAGATTACAGTTCATTCAATAGCATGACCAGCCCTGTGCACAGTTTAGTAATCGGGGCATGTTATAATTCAATACTATATGATTAGATATGCAGCTAATTGAACACAGAATAACATTCACCATCTTGTATGTATTTTCTTTGGAAAGACATCCAACTGATCTGACCATACAATGACCTTTTGTGAAACAATCATACATTGATCTTATGAAATCCATTATATTCATATACTACTATCATATTGTACAAGTATCATTAAAATGATGAATATCCTTCAAAATAAATATAAGCATTTGAAATAATATGCCCATAAGCCAACCACATTTAATGCTGTAGAGGTTTATAAAATCAAACCCAAATGCAGAGATAAAATAATATTAGGTTTAAATTCAACAAGTATTTATGCAGAACAATAATTTTTATTGTACTAAATCTACCTGTTAAAGCATCATCCAGAAGAAAAGTTCTATTCCAATTTCTTTTTTAATGCTATGACTTATCATGATGTATTTCTTGTTTCCCAACCACATTACAAAGGTACAAGCATAGAGTTGTGTAAGAGATGGACTGGCACAGTAGGAAAACAAAAGTCCTAGGATCAAAAAATATATTTTTGTTAGATAATACAATTGTTGTCTGTGAGTTGCTAGTGGTCCATCACAGCAAAAGGAGAGCAGAAAGAACTCCAAGCTTTTGGCCTTAGGGATAGAAATGTAGACTCTGCCAAAGCTGATCTTTGTAGTTAGTCTATAACTGCAATTAAAGCATAAGCCAAGTTGCTGATTTTTCTTGAAAACTATTCAAATCAAGTTCTTAGAGAAAGAATGATTGTGCTTATCTCCCTAGGAGACACTGCTGGAGAACACAAGGCATGGGAACAGGGTTTAAATTGAAAAAAGAACATAAAAGAAAGGGTTAGCTATATCCCTGCATTATTATCTGGCCCACAAAAGTGAGCCCCCTATAATTGGTTTTAGGTAAAACTGAAAATATTAGATGGCTTTTTGAGAGCACATCCGATCTCATTTGTACTGGTTCTGAATTTGTTCTGATTATTTAATCATTTGAGATTAGTGTAGTGGGAATGGTGGAGAGAATGCAGGCTCATCTTGTCATAAATAGCAATGTGGAAAAGGAGAAATCCACAGAAAAGGACCTAGGCCTTGTCAGCCGAGTGTCCTTGATCATGTTTATCATGTATGTAGATTTTACAATAAAATCTCAGGCACCAAATAGAAGAAGGGAGGTGGGGGGGGGGGTAAGGCAGCCCTAAGGTCAAGGAGGAGGGGAGAGTAAAGGAGGAACAAGGAATGCAGAGGCGCCCCATAACAAGGTAATTTTATTCAACCCTTCTAAACAAACAACGATTTTCTAGGAACTCTACATTATATTTTCCACCTCACCAAATACAAAGGCAACTACATCCTTGGGACTTTATAGGTCTTGTTTGCCTTCCTTGTTTAGAGGAGGAATTCAGTATAAATGTTGTTCCCCATTGTATCAATATAAAAATTGCTGCTATAATTTAAGACTATTATTCTGTGTCCAACATTCTGGGATGATGTAGAACAGGAAATGACTTCTTCAATGGAAATTCTCTTTAAGTATTTGAACGGTGCTCGCTTATTACCCCCTCCCCAACCTTTCTTATTTTTCCAAGGCTGGCTATATCCAATTTTCTCAATTTCTCCTCTGCTTCTATGTCTCTGATTGTTGCCATGCTATAAACTTGTTCCAGTTTCTCTGAAACTTACTCAAATATGGCTCGAAATTGTAACAGTTTTCTGTTTCAGCTACAATGCTGAACAATCACGTAATTATCATTAGTTCCTTCACTTAGATTCCTAAGCGATATTAATGGTTCTTTTTTTTAATTGTAATCTTTAATTCTTTCTGGTTCCCTCTAGTATCCAACCAGTGGTGGGATTCAATATTTTTAACAACTAGTTCTGTGGCCGTGGCTTAGTTGGGGTGTGTGGCTTGGTGGTCATGTGACTGGGTGGGCGTGGCTTGGTGGTCATGTGACCGGGTGGGCATGGCTATGTGCATAGGGACTACTCAGAGGGTGTTCTGTCCCGGTCTCCACACACACACAACCACAGCCAGCCGAGGGTTAAGAAAGCACTTGGCACGCACACAGGTTGTTATCTAAAACTTGGCAGCTATATGAGCATCGACTGCCAAGGGCTTTACTTCATCAGATAAACAGAAAATACATACAAATTGCAAATAGTCCAGTTCAAAACAAGGAACCTTCGGCAGATTTAGGCGTTGTTCAAGTGACTAGCCAGAGTTAGTTTTTGTTCGTCACAGAGTCTTAAATGGCCACCACACTCTCGTATATAGTCTCTGGGGTGTGGTCCAGTGACTTATAACTGAATGATCCCTGGCACGCCTCCTTAACTGCTGCAACTGTTTATCACGCCTTTGTTGGCATGGATCCAGGAACGACAGATCACCTCCCTCGCTCTCATCGGAGACACCTGGCTCCTGGCTAATCTCCTCTTCCTCGGCCGGCACTTGAGGCAGTGCCAGAGGGGAGGGGCCTGGAGAGGGAGGCCTGGCCGACTCCTCTTCTTCATGTTCGGAGCCTTCTTCCTCCGATGAGATAGGCTCGGAGGGCGGAGCCACAACAGAGGGCTGAAAAAAGTCATTTCTGACTGGTCCTCACACTTATGACCATACTCACATTTATGCCCATTGCGGCATTCTTAACAATCGTGTCAGTCATTTCACCACTACTTCTCTTCACCTTGGTGACAAGATAGGGCGTAAAACGTAAAATGTGAGGACAGTCGTAAGTTCAAGGACTGGTCAACAGTGCGAGGACTGGTCAAAAGTGCGAGGACTGGTCAAAAGTGCGAGGACTGGTCAAAAATAACCTTTTCAGCCTTCTGACTAGTCCATATGCACATAGGGACTATTCAGAGGGCTGAAAAAAGTCATTTCTGACTGGTCCTCACATTTTTGACTGGTTCTCGCACTTATAACCTTCCTTACATTTATGCCCGTTGCGGCATTCTTAACAACTGTGTCAGTCATTTCACCACTACTTGTCTTCATCACAGTGACAAGATAGGGCACAAAACATAAAATGTGAGTACAGTCGTAAGTGCGAGGACTGGTCAAAAGTGCGAGGACCAGTCAAAAATAACTTTTTCAGCCCTCTGAGTAATCCATATGCACAAAAGGATACAGCAATAGAGAGGGATGAAGGAAGGAGAAGAGAGATAGAAGAAAGAAGGAGAGACAGGGAAGGAAGAGAAGGGAGGAAGGGAAGGGAAATTAGAGTAAGAGTGAGGGTAAGAGAGGGAGGAAGAGAGGAGCAGAAGAAGAGGGGGGGAAGAGAAAGTAAGAAGGAAAGAAAAGAGAGAGGTGGTAGGTTTGAGGAGAAAGATTGCTGTACAGTAAAAAAGATGAAATGGAAGAAAGGCAACCCCAAACAAATATAAAGATATTAAGATAAAGAATGAATTGTTAAACTTTAAAGAATAAAAGAGAATAAATATGAATAAATAGCAGTAATTAGAAACACACATACAAACATACAATGTATTTTCTTTGAACGGAGTATTTGGCCAGTTCACAAATTTAAACAGTGTTTAGTCATTTCAATTAAATTTACAATTTCTATATTTCCTTTTTGCCATATTTATTCCTTATCTATTTTTTTAAAAAAAACAATAATACCCTTCATCTTCATCTCTAATCTTAATCAAATTCAATTTTTCCCTTCTATTCTATATTATACCCCTTCTCATTGTCATCTATTTTTATATCCATCCTCACATTGGTTAATTATGTAATATTACAGTTGTTTAATATAAATTCAACATTTTAATATAAATCAATTAGTTATATAACTATCTTTTTTGTATATTAATCAATATGAACATGAATATTCCAATTATTTCCATGCAATCCAATTTCTTACAAATCAATTAATTATATTTACCAATAATAATAAACCAAATAATTTCCCCCATATATTCCTCCAAACCACAATTTAACCATTTCTGCTTTCAACACAATATACAATTAATAGTATCTCAATTATTACAATTCCCTATTTAAATAGAGCTTTTTTTCTTTTGTGTTTTAAAATCTTGAACTCTCCTCTTTTTCCCTAAAGAGGAACTACCTCTTTAGGGAAAACTACCTTTCCATTAAAGGTAGTTTGCACCTACCTTTTTTGGTGAGGAAAAAGAAAAGAAATCTGCCTGCCTAATTTTCCAACGTTGCAGCAACAGTAAAGCAGGCTTTTACTTTCAGTTTCGTTTTTCAGCATAGATAGGGGGAAAAAATCTGCACTATTTGCAAGCAAGCAGCAGAGCCCGGAGCAAAACAGCTGAGAGCAAATCAGCTGAGAGTCGGGAGGCCGATAGAATCAAGGGGCTAATTAGCCTATGCTGAAGCTCCGCAGGCCAATAAAATTACAAAAAAACACCGAACCGTTTGTTAAATTGCTGGCTCGCCCGCCCCTCGCCCACCACTATTTATTGGCAATAAATAGTGGTGCGGAGGGGCGGGGCAAGGGGTGGGGTGAGCCAGCAATTTAACAAAGGGTTCGGCCGAACCCCCTAGAACCGGCAGAATCCCACCACTGTATCCAACCTTGAAAGTTCCATCTTATCATGGTTTCCCCTCCCCCCCCCACTCAATCAACAGCATTTCTCCACAGAAAGGATTTTTTATACTTAATTTCAAAATCTTCTGAAGGGTCTTAATATGCAAAAAAAAAAAAAAAAGAAAAGAAAAAGAAAAGAAAAGTTAACAATTTCCAGAAGTGATTTTAAAAGGTAGTATATGAATTGAGTGTTGACTTTTGAAGGTGCTGACTGCGGCTTGGGCAAGATTGTGATACCTTTGTTCCCAGAGATCTAAATCTGGTGGTGTCCTTGCGAGGACCTGCTGTCTGAAGTTTGCGTGAGTAATCCTGAGACATCTCCTTGTCTGGGGAGGAATTCTGACAAGCTGGTGTATTTGCTGGCTCCTTGTTCTGTTGCAGTCATTGGTTCCTTTTTAGTGGAGCTGTCTTCAATTTGCCACTGCATTCCTGGAAGTCCTCTTCTCTTCTGGTTCCGGTTCCCAGCATCCATCCCCTTCTTCTCAAGGACATATTTGTACTTTTCTCTCTATCTCAACATCAGCAAAGGTTATGTAAATGGAAATTTACCACCTACTCTTTTGTTACAACATATAACTTTTTAAAAAAATAATCTATGTTTTCTAATCATCAAATCTATAAGTCGTAAATTCATTTATTTTAGCTTTACACAAAAAGTCTCTAAGGAGCAAAATCTCTATTTCTGATATTACAAAATTTGAAAGATATATTTAGCAAATAAAGTTTGCATTTTTAAAAATCTCACTGTTGTCTTGAAACTCAACAGTTCAGCATGTTTCATCTTTGTTTACTTTCGAGATGGCTATATTTTTTCCTATTACTATTCATCTACTGCATTGTTGCTTCCTATATTTAGCTATTCAGGACATTTGCTAGCAGTACATCTCTCAGTATTATAACCAGAGTTTTTAAAATATATTTTACTTATTATAAAATAGCAACAGCATTTAGACTTATATACCACTTCACATTCTTTACAGTCCTCTCTAAACAGGTTACAGAGTCAGCATATTGCCCTCAACAATATGGGCCCTCATTTTACCAATCTCGGAAGGATAGAAGACTGAATTAACCTTGAGCTGGTCAGGACTGAACTTCTGTTATGGGCAGAGTTAGCCTGCAGTATTGCATTCTAACCAATACTGCACCACCTCGGCTCTTAATCCCTACTGTAGTACTTTCTTTCAAAAGTAAGAAGCAAAGAAGCCTGTAAGTTTAATTTCTATATTCTCCTGGTAAAAGAAATAGGTTACACGCAATATGAAAGAGCTCGGCTGGAGACCTGATAAGGCTGCTGACACTTAAGGTATGTGGCACCAGACTTGATGGTTATATAGTCAGAAGTTAACCCGCTAGTAGCTTTAATTCTAGAGTTACTCAATCACCATAACGAAACAACAACAGTAATGATGAAAGGCTCTATATAACTTTGACAATGGCTGGCTTATGCTATGAAGATGCAATAGTAGGAATATGTTCATAGGCTGATTTGAAAAAGGACATGGTCCTACCTGATGCAACACTTTGCCCTACCTCAGTTTAGGGGTCAGTGTTAATTTTGACTGGTATACACTTTTATCTACTTTTGAAAATTCCATATATATTCTCTCTCTCCCTCCCCTCCCCTCTCATTTTATGTATTTCACTGTTAAACATTTTGATTGGCTGACCATCTGCAATCAACTCATTTTTGACTCCCACCTACCCCATAGACAGATTTTTCCCCATGACAATCTATCCATAATTTGGCCTTTTGGGTCTTCAAAGAGTGCACTCATTGCACTTGTAACTGAGTCCATCCCTCTTGCCATTGGGGAGCTATTGGTTTGTTTTCTTAGCTGCCGATAATACCCTGAAGAGTCTTCTCTAACAGCAAAGTTCAAAGGCACCATTATTCTTCCTATCCTGCTTATTTAAAGTCCAACTTTCACGTCTATAGAGTGTCATAGGAAATACCATGGCTTGCCCAATTTTGTTCTTTGCAGGCATAAATGCATCATGGCATTTGACTATCTTTTCCAGGGCTTCATGGGTTCTCTAACCTAGTGTTTATCTGCAATGTATATCTTGACTGCTTGATCCATTACTGTTGATAGTTGATCCTAAAAAGGCAGAAGATCTCCACCACTTGGATATTTTCATTATCAGTTCTAAGATTAATAGTTCTACACATAGTCATAATTTTTCTTCATTGTATTTCATTTTAGTCCCATTATTTAATAATGCTCATTGACTTTTAGTTCTTGGGTTTGCAAATCCTTTGCATTTTCAGCTATTGGTAGTATCATCAGCACAGCACAAAGTGTGGATGTTTCTTCCTCTGAATTTAAAACATGCTCATCTTCTTCCAATCCAGCTTCCCATAAAATATATTCAGCATATAGTTTGAATTAAAAGCAGAGAATATGTAGCTCTGTGACACTCCTTTCCCAACCTGGTGTTGGTCTGTTTTTTCATGAGGACAATCAGATGTTCTGAGATTCCCATTTTTCTAGAACTAGGCATGATTGACACAATCAAAGGCCTTTCTATAATCAATGAAACACATAGTGACTTATTTTTTTATACTCTCTGGCTTTCTCAATTATCCAGCATACATTAGCATTAATGTGTTCCTCGGCCTTTTCTAAAGCCAGCTTGAACATCTGGCATCTCTTTTTCCATGTAGGGCTCTAATCTGTGTTGGATGATGCTAAGCATTATTTTGATAGCAATTGAAATGATTGAAATTAAGCATATTGTATAATAGTTTGCATACTCTATTAAGTCTCCTCTTTCTTCTTCTTCTTTGTATTAGAGTGTAGATTGACCTCTTCCAATTGGTTGTCCATTATGTCATTCTCCAGATTTGTTGGCATAGCTTGGAGAATTTGGTGGGAACCATGTGTTTTAAAGTTGGTTCATGAATATGTATGACATATAATTTAAGTGAATGAAATATAAATTAAACTAGCCTGCTTGCATATGCCCTGTCATGGTAGGATAGGATAGGATGGGATGGATGGAATGGAATGGAATGGAATGGAATGGAATGGAATGGAATAGAATAGAATAGAATAGAATAGAATAGAATAGAATAGAATAGAATAGAATAGAATAGAATAGAATAACAGAGTTGGAGGTCTTCTAGTCCAAACCCTTGCTTAGGCAGGAAACGCTACACCACTTCAGACAAATGGTTATCTAATCTCTTCTTAAAAACTTCCAGTGTTGGAGCATTTACAACTTCTGGAGGCAAGTTGTTCCACTTATTAATTGTTCTCCCTGTCAGGAAATTTCTCCTTAGTTCTAAGTTGCTTCTCTCCTTGATTAGTTTCCACCCATTGCTTCTTGTTCTACCCTCAGGTGCTTTGGAGAATAGTTTGACTCCCTCTTCTTTGTGGTAACCTCTGGGATATCTATCTTCCTCCAAGTTTGTGATCTATCACAAACTTGGAGGAAGATCTGCATTCTGGACTTAAGTTTGTAGGCTACACACTCATATGTTCCATTCAGGGGTGGGTTCTAAATTTTTTTACTACCGGTTCTGTGGGCGTGGCTTATTTTGTGGGCATGGCTTGATGGTCATGTGACAATTCTTTAGGATTTAGCAGAGGTACTGGTCTACCAGGCTTTTAACTGCTTGCAGAGCTGTACCGGTCTACCCATTTATTTTTGCAGGCACCGGTTTACTCATGTATTTTTGCAGGCACTGGTCCACCCATTTATTTTTGCAGGCACCAATCTACTCATTTGTTTTTGGAGGCACTGGTCTACCATCAAACTGCCTTTTACCACTGATCAGCTGTAGGGCGGCCCTTTGAAGTCCCATGGCAAGAGTTTAAACAGTTTTTCCTTATAGCCCATCAGCTGGGACTCAGGAGGCAGCAATAGATTGGGGGTGGGTCTAAATAAAAGGTAAGAATAATGCAGGGGTGGGGTGGGGGGCGGGGGGGAGCGGGGGGCCAGAACCGGTTTGGTGATGTCATATCGTCACCGCTACCGGCTTGGTGGAACCGGGCAGAACCGGGAGGAACCCACCACTGGTTCCATTAAGAAAATGCATGGTGTTTGGCCTGGATCATAAATAGGACACTCTGAGCTCTCTGGCAAATCTTTCAGATAAATTAAACATTTTCTGTATCTCTTGGCTGCCATCTAGTGGTCACCTGTATTTTTGCAGCACTATTATAGTATGCTTATTGTCTCTCCCTCAGTCCTCCACAAGCAGAAAGGAGGCCTATATTGGCATCCTGCTAGCCATTTGGCGGTCAATAGGCTCTTTAGGATTCGAAGAGGAGTAAATTGAAGCCAGTGTGAAATGTCATAGAGGAATGTATTGAATTAATATTAAGAAAGTTAGCAGTTATTACAATCATGGCCCCTTCCATATGCCAGGAACCCCAAGAATGGCAGCAGATAACCACATAATGCTGGCAGTTATGCAACCCTCTCCCAGGACTTTAACTTCTGTCTGGGCATTTTTGCCACTTTTTGCCACTTTGCTTAAGAGACAGGGAGTATAAACAATAACTGGGGACGGCTTACTAGCACCTAAGAAGGACACATAACTAGGACAGAATATCAGCAGATAGTCAGAATCTGCAAAGACGAAGTCAGGAAAGCAAAGGCTCAGAATGAACAAAGACTTGCAACAAAAGTCAAAGATAATTTTTTAAAGAGTTTCTTCCAACATATAAATAACAAGAAAAAAATCAAGGAAATAGTTGGTCCACTAAAGAGAGAAGACGGTAAGGAAGTAACAGACAACAGAGAGAAAGCTGAGCTACTTAACTCATTCTTTGCATCGGTCTTCACACAAAAAGAAACTATAGCCCAACCTACCAAAAATATAATTGTAAAAGACAGACTAGAAATATGTTAAAATAAGCAAAAAAAAAAAAAAAAGTAAGAGAACACCTGTCTGATCTTGATGAATACAAATCATTGGGACCTGATGGATTACATCCCAGAGTTCTAAAGGAGCTGGCAGATGTCATCTCAGAACCACTGTACCACATCTTCCAAAAATCCTGGAGCACCGGGGAACTACCAGAGGACTGGAAAAGAGCTGATGTGGTTCCCATCTTCAGAAAAGTAGAAAAAACCAGATCCAGTAAACTACACACTGATCAGCCTAACATTAATACCCAGGAGGATACTGAAAAAGATAATTAAAAAACAGATCTACCAACATCTAGAAACAAGTAAAGTAATAACTAGAAGTCAGCATGGGTTTGTTAAAAGCAGATCATGCCAAACCAATTTTATTTCATTCTTCAACACAGGGACTAAATTAGTAGACCAGCAAAATACTGTGGACATAATATACTTAGACTTCAGCAAGGCATTCAACAAAGTAGACCACAACATACTTCTTGGTAAGCTAGAAAAATGGGGTAGATAGCATCACCACCAGATGGATTCAGAACTGGCTGACAAACCGAACTCAATGAGTAGTCCTTAATGGTACTACATCTACATGGAGGGAAGTAAGCAGTGGGGTACCATAATACTGTCCTAGGCCCAGTATTCTTCAATGTCTTCATAAATGACTTAGATGAGGGAATAGAAGGGGAACTTACCAAAATTGCAGATGATACCAAACTGGCAGGAATAGCCAACACCCTAGATGATAGGCTCAAGATCCAGGTGGATCTTAATGGACTTGAAGGCCAGACAAGGAATAATGGATGGAAACTGATCAAGGAGAGGTTCAACCTGGAAATAAGGAGAAATTTTCTGACAGTGAGAATAGTCAACCAATGGAACAATTTGCCCTCAGAAGTTGTGGGAGCTTCATCACTGGAAGCTTTCAAGAAAGGATTGGACTGCCATCTGTCAAAAATGGTGTAGAGTCTGCTGGGTGGGAGGTTGGACTAGATGACCTACAAGGTCCCTTCCAACTCTGTTAATCTGTATCTGTATCACCTGCTTATCAGGGACTTGATCATCACTTTAGACTGTGGAATCTCTGCCAGGGATATTTTTAGGGAAGGATTTTTAGCAAATACCACGTGGTGATTGTATGATGACTTACAGAACCTGGTCAATATTTTGAGAAATGACCTTTTGCTTATCTGCTATATAATTTTTTAATTAAGTATTTTGATTACAGTCTAAATCAAATTACTTTATATTTACTCATTTTACTGTCTTTAGTTCATTCAAATATTCTCATAGGCTTTGATTTCTTTTCAATTCTTTATTCCATTGTCCAGATGTCTTCAAGGGTTTAACAAGCCTCTTTTGCAGATCCAATAAGAAAACATTTTCCAGGTCACTCTCTAGATTTGTCATTTGAGTTTCTCCTTTAATTTTTAAAACTTCAACTTCAACTTCAAACTTTCCTTTGTATATCCAGTCAAGTATCGTTTTCCAAATCATTTTCTTGACCTCTATTTGTGCTTTCACTTCTGATACTTTCTTTGTCTTGTCAGACAACATTTGCTTCATATCTGCCATTCCCTCATAGACCTCTTTTGGACAAAATCAATAGGGAGCATCACACCTCATTATTGCTGCTATTGATATTGTAGCTACTAATTTCTGGCTCCATTCCTCAAACATCTCCTTTAATATTTCCAAAGTTATGTTTTGTATCATTTTATAAGTCTCACTTAACCGACACCAAAATTGTGTTTATATTTTTTCCCTTCTACTTTGAATCTTTAGTTCCTTCTTATATCCAGTTTCTAAAACCATAAAGTCATTTATCTTTATTATGAACCCAGGCAGACAAAATAATTCTGGTTTCTACAAGTAGTTAGTTATTTTTTATAGTTAATTCCCAAATCTTTTTTAACTGACCTCTTAATTCACTTGTAAATTTCATAATCTTCTTTAGCTTTTTGCTGTTTATTTCAAATTATTTAAGTTTTTAAGCTTGTAATTATTTTTTCTTTTCTTCAGTGTTGAAGATAAACTTCTCCTAGTTGCTTTTGCCCTACATATTGAATGCTACAAGATATTTTTAGAATAAACCATGCTGACTTTTCCGGATGATTTTTATTTTTTCTGCCAGGTACTTATTGCAGCTGTCAGTTGTCCAGGTGAAAAGGTGCATTGGCAAATATGGTTTTAAACAGCATTCTTGTTGCCTTTGTTCTTTATCTGGGTGAGTTTATCACAAGGTATATTTGTGGCACAATGAAACTGTCATTTGATCTCTTATTTTCCTGTCTTCAGCCTAACAATTTTAATTTCTTTTCATAACTTTTGCTGGTGGGAGGGAAGCCCCAATGGGTGATTCTTAGTTCATCAGCATACATACTGAGATGTACTCATGATGGCCAGCATGAATTATCTGTAAAGAAGTTCTAAAGCTAAGGTGGGAGACCTGTGGCCATAAGATACAGTGACATATACATCCTTTAATGTAAAGGACTGTCCTTTATGTTTACTTAATTTAATTATTTATTGGTTTTATTATTACAAAATCATACAAAAGAAAATTATTATTTTCTTTTGAATTTTCCTTTGTAAAGTAAAGTTATAAACACTATTTTATCCTTATGAATCTCTTTCAGGTTTGCTTCTTTTCCAAGTTTATTTTCCCCTCATGAAAGTATCATGAGACCAACATACAACCCTCAATATAAGCATAACTAAAACAATTACTTCAGAGGCAAAAAGAAAAAGAAAGAAGTGATCAGAGAGAGGAATATGAATCTACTCGTTACTGGTTTTGGCCAATGCAGGCTTAGCTTTCTCCTGGAAACATTCTAAATCTTTGTCTAAAAAGAAGCCTGAATATCAACTGGTATTCCCCTGATATTCTGGAACAGAAATAAACTCATATTCAAAGGCAGCCCAATGCAGAATGCAGAAACATAAAACAGTTGCAAAAACCCAAAGAGTTTTTGACCAAACGCAATGGACTCTAGCCATCAGTTAAAACTCACTTTGTTGGGATCCCCTTAAATTAAACTTCCAATTTTCTTGGGATTGCATGGGAGTCTCTGTGGATTTTTTTAGTCCACTAATTGCTGCCTACTATGGAGGGTGGTGCTCATTTCAAGGCCATTGAGCTAGCGTTGTCTGAAGATGTTTCCACAGTCATGTGGCCAGCATCACAGAGCGCTGTTATCTTCCCAACAAAGTGGTACCTATTTATCCACTCGCATGTGCATGTTTTCAAATTGCTACATTGGCAGGAGCTGGGATGAGGATGGGAACTCACCCCATCACATGATGCCCAGGTCTCAAATCTGGGCTGAAGGCTTTCCAGCTGACAAGCCCAATGTCTTAACCACTAAGCCAGGTTCTTAGAGCAGCCACTGACTGATACGGTGTGTGGGCTCATGTCCACTCTGAACCACCTCTGTAACTTCACATCCATAATGCAGCACATTCCTAATTTTTAATCTTTTTCTATGGCCTTGCTGTGAAAAAGTCCATTGAGAAGTAGGGCTACTCTTTTTTGGTGCACTGATATCTATGCTCACAATAAAGATCAGAATTTTTACATTACCAGCAGGTTTGCTACTTCACCACTAAATCCAACTACTCTCCTTTGGTTTAAAAATCTAGACCGTCTTTTATGATAGCTTATAGGGCCTAGCTATCTCCGAGACCGCCTGCTGCTACCGACGACCTCCCACCGACCCGTGCGCTCCCACAGAGAAGGCCTCCTCAGGGTGCCATCAGCCAAACAATGTAGGCTGGTGGCCCCCAGGGGGAGGGCCTTCTCTGTGGGGGCTCCTACCCTCTGGAATCAGTTGCCCCCGGAGATAAGAAGAATCCAGGACCTCAATGCCTTCCGTCGTTCCCTGAAAACCCATCTTTTTCAACAAGCCGGGTTGGCCTAAGAAGAAATTTTTAAAATTTTAAAATTTTTAAATTCTTTTAATTAGTCTGTGATTCTTAACTTTCGGGCCAAAATTTATATATATTTTTAAATGTTTTAATATTTGTATCCTATGTTTTTTTTTATCTTGGCTGTACACCGCCCTGAGTCCTCAGGGAGAAGGGCGGTATATAAATTGGAAATTAAATTAAATTAAAATTAAATTATAAAAATAATGATGTGCACATTTCTCTTCTTTGTCCGGAGACTGATCAATTTATTCTTCATTTCTCCTTGACCCTTGCTTCAAAACAAATGCCTTGTACAGTGACATTTTTTTTTTTTTGCGAATTACAGACTTTCTGAAAACTCCAGAGTAAATCAGCAGATACTTAAAATGTAAATAGATACGTTAAAATGTAATGAGTTACATAAAATAAAAGGCCAACATAGTGACTGAGTACAGTGACTCAGATTACACACTTCGGGCTCAGAAACATCCATAATTCAGTGTTGATGAAATCTCATTTGTTTCTCATTGTTGATTTTCTTTATTCTTGCATTATTTTGACTTCCTAGCTATTCTAGGGGCAACTTTTTCCACAAGGGCTGAAACGATAAATGTTGCTGCTGGCAAGTCTGCCTTCCTTTACTGTAAAACTGACAAAACTCCATCCAGCATGATCTGGAATCATAATGGAAAACTTCTGCTACGGAAAATGAAAGGCCAAGTATTTAAAGGTAAAACTGGTCGAATCCTTCCACATATAGCCAATAAAAAGAGAGATAAGTCTTTGTGTTTTAGGTTTAATTTCATCCAGTTCTTTTTTCTTCGAAGCTGGAAAGCCTGAAACATACATATTGAGGGATGAGAAGACTTTTGCTGTAGAACTGACAAAAGCAGAACCAGGACAATATACCTGTGAAGTGGATGGAAAGCGGGTGGCTACTTATGATATTGAAGTGTGGACAGGTGAATGATGCAACAGAGATCATGAAATCAGCCTCTTTGTCTCTCTCTCTTCTTCCCCCTGCTATTGAATGAGTAATTAAACAAATAAATTATCCTTGAGTAGAGGCATGGGAAGGAATATTTTACCAGCAGGCCTTCTTTCTTTCTTTCACAGTTACTGGATCTAAAAGTGGATACCTCCTGCAAGGTGACACTTTAAAGCTGAGTCTGTCTCCTGTCACAGATACCAGGATTGAATGGTTTGACCCCCACAAGACCAAAGTAACAGCGAACCAGCCACGATGGAAACTGCAAAAGGATAGCTTACAGATATTAAACCTTACAGTTCAGGAGGATAATGGGATATGGACATGTCACATCTCTCATTATAAGCTCAACGTCTCCTACACCGTCAAGGTATTAGGTAAGAGAAGTCACTAAATTTGGTTCAAAGAGCCTGAAACTTGGGTCCTCTCAAAGTCATTCCCCATAAAAAGTTCAGCATCAACCATAATTTGCTCTGCTAACTGCTTCCAATATCACTGCATTGTGCCAAAATAAGATTACTTTATCACTGACTTTTTTTCTGGAATATAAATTCACATTTATATTACAGATAGGGTAGAATGCTATTGTTCTCTGTTCACTACAGCCTATAGCATTGTCTATAGCAATTGTCTATAGCAATTTTATCAGATTTTTTTTTTTGTCAAAATGTTGCAGTAAAAACTTCAGAACCTCTTTTTCCAGTGTGCCCAAGCAAAATTATTGTTACGCTTCTCAGGGGTCCTTATGGTATCCCAAAAACAATGAGGGAGCTTGAACTGGGAGAGTTGATTTTTTTTAACAATTTCCCTGTACTTTATTTTGACGACTTTTCCATCAGTGAGTGTCACATTCACAAAACAAGAAAATCCCTTTCAGCAGTAACCTGAATTAGCCACAGAGTAGGGATTAGCTCGGAGGGAAGCAAATGTTTTCTGCCATCTCAACGTTAGCACTTTAACTCACTATTGAAAGGGGAAAGGGCCATAGTCTTTTTCTACAGTGAAAAAGCAGCAATGTACACAATTCTGATCATATGTTACTTTCTATTTTGGTTGGACATATAACCAGGTTTTTCCAATCCATTGGATGAGTTCCAGTTTGCCACTATCAACAGCAGCAGCAACCTTTCCTGTCCTTTGAACATTGACCTGCAAGAAAAAAAAGATCAAGAGATTCCAAAAGTCCAGTCTTGGAAATGGCTTAAGAATAATGTTCTCATGAAGGAGCATAACATAAGCAACATCAATCGTTCTTTCTCCATTCATCAAATATCCAATGTCCGTTCTGAAGATGCTGGACAGTACCAATGCCATCTTGGATTTAAACATGGAATTTTGAGTAAAACCAACAACCTAATAGTGGTGAAAGGTAGGAATAAGTCTTGATCTGTTTGATGGTAACATGCAATTTCAGCTTACTATATTAATTATAGGTGCTATTGCCTTTGAATACCAACACAGACATTTTTTTAACATTCTCAAAACTCAACCTTCTTGAAATTAATCGTTCCCATTAGCTGGTGTGGAATGAAGTAGGTCACATTAGACAGGGGTTTCAGAAGAATTGGTTCAGTCAAGTTGCCTGAGTAAGAGGATGTAGGCATGGATGGATGTGTTCTGGATGTGAGTTCTGTCAGTCAGACTATTTCAGAAGCACTGTGACCCAAAATAGCCAGTCTGACAGATTACAGTATAGGTACAGAGGAAGGATGTGAGGTGAAGTAGGGGAGAGTTCTCCTGATGTACCTAAGGTACTCTCATAAACCCAGGGACTGACAGAACCAACAACCCACAGCTGGTAAAATCTGGCTCTTTCCAGGTTTAAATTAACCTTTTATGCAGACAGGTCTAGCATTCACTCCAGAAACCATAGATCCTGTTTTTAAACACAGGTGTAGGAAGTGCTAAATTGGTGCATATAAGGAGTTATAAATGGAACATTTTCCTTTCTTATTCATTTGCACTTTCAGGCTAAAGAATTATAGACCTTAATTGGTCAGCAGCTCATGCTAGATGCCTCAAGACCCCTCTCTCCTGAGGCTATGTAGCTCTGCATTACAATGGTTAATATCCACTACTGATCGCTAGGAATCACTTAGGTGAGATGGATGGTTTATAAATTTGATAGATGAATGAATGAATGAATGAATGAATGAATGAATGAATGAATGAATGGTTTTATTCTTTTTGAAACTTATCAGACATAGGTAAAGCACATAGGCTTTATGTTTTCAATCCTTTACCCAGTTTGAACTTGTACTTACAAGGCCTGCATCAGACAAGTGTCTCATTTACTCTGACTCCTGCCACTGTGACAATGGAGGACAGTTCCCATGACCAGAGGACAGAAAGCATGCATGTCTAAACTGACCAGCAGGAGTTAAGCAGTTTTCAGTTCAAGGAGTTGGTGATGGTGTGAGGGAGGATGAAGACACAGGGATGTAAGGATAGTCCCTATAGCAGAAAAACTCCACTGAAGAACTTAAAGACAAGGCAGCTCATTACAGCTGTCCCAAACAGCTTAGGGTTTTAGAGATAAAAAGCAGAGAAATACAATGCTTTTGATAAAATGATATCCCATTCCCCCATCCCAAAGCAGACCTTTTAGTTTAACAAAGGAAATGTGGCATACTCATAGTTTAATGAAGATATTATTGTTGATGGGAAAACATTTTCGTTTCCATTTACATAACTTCATAAAATAAAGTTTTCTTTTATGTGGTACATTTACTGTGGGAGCTTTCAGGGAGCTTATTTTGACATATGATGCTTTACAATACAAGAGATTGCCCTATATTGAACTGACAGATCTTTTCTTAGTAACGTGGAAAGTGGTTATCTACTTTAGTAAGTCATGCAACATAGTGAGCTATTATACCATTTAGTAAATTCAAACCAACTTTGACAAGTAAGGTGTTAGTGTGAAGTTTAAAAAAATCTATTTCCCATTCTGTCTTATAGATACAGTTAATCCTTGATTTATTACCATAATTGCATCCAAAATTATGGTCATAAGTCATTGCAGTCGAATGTTGAGGCATCATGTAACTGGACCCAATTTTTTTGACATATTTGCAGTGGTTGTTAAGTGAACACCATGATGTAAATGTAGGGGAAATGTATAAATAATGAAATGGCAATATTAAGAATGACAGTTATTGGAGGAGTAAGATGCAAAAAGAAAGATGTACTCAGATGATATATTAATTGACTGACTTTATATTGTATGTTTGTTTGAATGTTTATAATAATGCCAATAGATAGAATAAATCTGAAAAGAAATTGAAAGAAAGTATCTACGATTAGAATACAGGAGTTGCTCAGATACTAAAGGAGGAGAATATTTCACAGCAAAGAAGTTAGAAAGGAGAGAGGAGGAGAGGATAGGAAGAGGAGATGGAGGGAGAGGAATGGAAGAAAGGAGAGGAGGAAGGGAAGGGGACAGGAGTAGGAGTGAAGGTGAGAAGGGGGGAAAGAAGAGAGAAGTGGGGGAAAGGGAAAGGAAGTAGGATGAGGTAGGAGAGGAGGAAGGAGAAAGTAGGAGAGAAGAGGAGGGAAGGAAGGGAAAGAAAGGAGGAGAAGAAGAAGGTTTGTTGTGGAATGAGGGAAGAAAGAGAAGAAGAGCAACTCCGAATGTAATTAAAATGTCTTATTTTAATGCTTTCTTTAAGGGAAACATGTATATGTAGGATTTACTATGTATAAGAAAATGTACATTTTCTATTATGTGGGGAGGGGGAAAGGGTGGGGGGGAGAAAATTGTTTGTATTTCTTATAAAACTTTTCAATAAAAAAAAAAGGGAATACCATGATGGCTAAGTAAATGCTGCAGCTGTGAAGCGAATCAGTTTTTCCCAATGGGCATTTTTTGCAGGAACCAATCACAAATCTTGGTCACATGATGCTTCATACAGCTGTAAATGTGAGCTGGTTGCCAAGCACCCAAAATGCAATTGTGTAATCATGTGTGGCCATTGTAACTTTGAAAATAGTCGTAAGTAGCTTTGGGGGTTAACTGTTAACTTCAAATAGTCATTAAGCGACCAGTTGTAAGTGGAGAACTACCTGCATCTGTAATGTTTTGTAGATTGTAATTAACCCAACTCTGCTATCTCTGGCATGAAGGCTAAAGACACATTTTGATGGGACCTTGGTTGCTGTGCTTGCAGTCCTGGAGCTGGAGAAACATCTAGCTGAAAAATAATCCACAGCTTTATTAAATACTTTGGACTTTGGATGGGGGCAATGAGATTAGAAGAAGAGTTGATTTGATGGTTCAATCAATATAGTTTGCACAGGATTATGGCTGAAACACCTGGAGAATTTGCTAATTACTCTGAGCTACTTATTTTTTGGAAACTGACTTCTGAAAGTTGAATATGTAATTGAACACCTATAGTACATATTTTGGTGCCAATATATGGGAAAACCTGAATCATCTTTGCATACTGCTGATTTAAGATGGGTTTGTATCCTTTGATATCATCAATTCTGTCCTCTTTCCATTGAGAAGGGACCCTTTCCAGCACCATGAAAAAATAGCCTGGTACTTTAGATCATATGATAAAATACTCTTCATAGAAAGGAACATTCTTGTAAAATCTGTTTCCCTAATATATTGTTCTTGCTTTCCCTGCAGTCTCTGCTATCCCTCCTGTGCTCAGATCCAATGAAGACAACGTGACGTTGTGTGGTCATATCAGTCCTTCTGCCTCTCCAGTGACTGAATTGTGCTGGGTTTATGTAAATGACTCTATGAGTGAACCCAAATGTGGCTCTCCCATTTCAGAGAATAAATTCTGTCACGTAGCTACAACTGAAGGACCCTGGAGGTGTGATTTCAAAGTGAACAACGATGTGAAAATCAGTATTGACTATATTCTGGGTAAGTTCCAAGGTAAGTAACCCTACCATCTTGTTCCTGGCTCTGTTTCTGTGCACATTCTGTTCTCCTCGACTTCCAATCTTTTTTTTTTCCCACAGGAAAATTCTCAAATGAGACTACTTTAGACAATAGTTTCTCACTGATCAAAACAGCCTCAGGAATTGGTGCAATGCTTCTGCTGTTAATTCTTGTTGGAGTCTGTGTACCTACTTGTAAACGTATGAAGCAGAAGCAGGTGAGTTTCTTCATATCCATAAACCGAAAGGGAGGTTGGGTTCTACAACAACAACAAATGGAAGCAGATCTGAAAGAACATGAAAAGAGAAGGATCTTTCTTTTATTTTTTGGCAGCAACAAGCCAAGAGAATGGCACAAATTAAGCAGCATTTGCTTGCCAAGAGGACATGCCAATGCCAGAGGTAAGAGTCCACTTGCCCAGCCAAGAGGAACACATCATGGATATTCTTTTGAAAGCCCTTGGTTAAGCTGCCCTGGGATGAATCAGTCCATCTGGACCTGCAATCCAGCAGATCCAAGACCCCACAGTTATTATTCTTTACTAGAAAGAAATATCGTATCTAATAGCTTCCTTTTCTCTTGCAGTAACAAACCAGAATCAAAATGCCTTAAAATAATAAACATATTGTACCTTTAGCTTTCAGCTCTGCCAATTAAAATTTGTCATCTGCTTGTTATTCAACTAAAATTATACTTGAATTGGCTACCAGTTAAATCAAATAAAGCTTGCAGACCTACAGAAATTCAGAAATAAATCATGTCTAAATTAGACAGCCATGCAATTTCATCAAAGATCTCATGAGCAATCATTCTTCAACAATTCATTTTTATGCTTTTTTAAAACAGCAAGTATCCCACTGTGCAGTTTATATTGCAAAACCAAGTACATTTTTCTACAGGAAAATTTAAAACACTCCCATGTTTTCTACTGAGCCTAAATTTTGGATAACTCTTTTTCAATCCTACAGGGACCTACCTAATGATTACTACCATACCTGAAGGAGATGTTGAAAAATCACTGGCCTGACCATTTACAGTCATTAACAATGCACAGTAACATGAATTCAAATACTGCTGGGTTGCCTTAACTTTTTCTCTGATATTCATAGTGCTGTAATCATTTGGGCAAGTCTGTATTTTGAAACTGTGGAGCTTGCAGAAAATATTGACCAAAAAAGGGTTCACCCTAGTAATTGCTTCTAAGTTGTCTAATAGCCGACTGCTCTTTGAACCAATCTGCAGTTCTACTCACTGCAACTATAAATGAACAAAGATGTGTTGTTTGTTTTTAAAATTCCTGACCCAGAAATAAAATACTTATATCTTTCCCCCCAGCTCCACTGGTTAATTCATGTATATGTCTACAGATATTTTTTTGCATTTATTGTGTAGTTTGCAATCTTTTCTGAGAAAATATTCTATCATTTAAAAAAGCAATATTTTAAAATGTATATTAACAGCCATGATATAATTATGATGCTAATAGCGTAATGCATTTCAAAGGACAAATTCATTTTTACTGTTTGGAAAAATGGGTGGGGAGGAAGAGGGGCTTCTGCATTCTGAAAGTTGCTTCTAAGTAGAGAATTTCACTGATGAGATACAAAAATTATTGGAAAACTATCTCCAATCTATCTTGGCTTTCCACTGTTTTGTTTTATTCCTTAAAGCAGGGGTCTCCAAACTTGGCAACTTTAAGACTTGTGAAGCTTTAAGACTTAGCATCGCTGGCTAAGGAATTCTAGGAGTTGAAGTCCATAAGTCTTAAAGTTGCCAAGTTTGGAGACCCCTGCCTTAAAGGGAAAAAACCAGCGGTGAAATCCGGCCGGATCTATCTGGCTCGCACAAACTGGTAGGGCCAGCGGCGGGAGGCTCCACCCACCTGTCGTGACATCATTATGTCCCATTTTTGACCCTCTGTGCATGCGCAGAAGGCTCTGCACATGCACAGAAGAGGCGCGCACTCACATTTCCGAACCGGTAGCGAAGGTAAGTGCATTTCACTGCTGGAAAAAAACCCTTTTTTATCTCTTGATATGCATCACCCCCATAGCTCTAAGACGTAAGTACTGAATGTAAACATAGGGAAAAATTCCTGTTGCTTGGTTGTTTATTTTAAAGATCTCCAGTGCTCATGCACAAAAACAAGAAGTAAAAGTGTCTGTATCCATTCCATTGATGCTTGTGAATAATGACATTTGAAATCTCAAGGTCTCTGAAGAGAGACATGTATGTATCTTAATGTTAATAAACATTCCTCAAAAACCTTAGTGTTCCAGTTTTTCTTTAGCATTTGGCTGCACGAGATGCCATTTCTGAGGCCCTCTGCTATTTCAGAGCAGCTAAATCAGGTAGTTGGACTATGATTGCAGTTCTTCACCTTGAGATTAGATGAGCCCCAGGAAAATTGCCAGTCATATATAATTATAATCCAAATGCTGTCCCATTGAGGCAAGTATACAAACATACTAATTAAATACTTCAGAAACTAAACTTTCAGTTCTAATACAAGCATCCATCTTGTAGAAGCAGGAGATGTTAGAATTTTGGTGACTAATAACACTGCAGTTGAAAACTCCTAGAACTACTACTATTGTGGCTTAATTCAATTATTCCTAATAACACAACATTCCTGCACTTCTGGATCTCTTTTTAATCCATCCTTTCTTATTCCTATCCCAGTTTGGCTGGGATATTCTGGAAGTTGAAGTCCCACTATCTTAAAGTAGCCAAAGTTGAGAAACATTGCTATACGGAGATCAAAATAAGCACCATACCACTCAGTTCAGTTAGTACAAAAATATAATTACCGGTATGTTTATTTATTAAATATTATGAAATATCACAAGCAGGGAGAGGGAGAGCAATAGGCTAGAGATAAAAAAGGTAGAGGACTTAGTATCAACAGTCTACATGTTTGATATATTTATATTTCAAAACACACAGAACTTTCCAAACTCACTAGAAAAATCACATCTGGATAATTAGCACAAACCATTCCAAAGACAGAGACTCTGGATTATGCCAGTTTTAAACCTCTTTTGTACACAACAACACTGGAATAGAGGTGAAAAGTAGGGTAATAGATAATCCGTCCCTTATTCCACATTAGAAAGGAAATAATTTGGTGGATGGGGATGATGGATCCGTGTTTTCACCCCCAAATCCTTAGGAGTATTTATACCCTGACACACACCCCACAAAGTGCCATCTTCATAACCACCCTCAAAACAGTGAAAATACCATATTATCCTTTCTGTTGATCCATCAGCACAAACATCTGCCTTCATCCTAACCCCAATGCAAGGTCTGTTTAGTTTGGCAGGTCCCTTTGCAAACAATGTCAGCTGAGATATTGTAAATGGACTCTGCAACCATGGCACCATTCCTCCCCCCACCTTTGATATTAAAATAATGATACAATGATAATATGACACCAAAGCAGCTTCACCTCTGTAAGGAGGAGGTGAGAGACCAGGAGCCTGGAAATGTGTGAGACAAGAATGCCTGACAATTTTGGAAAAGGGCCAAGCATGTAACTACTCCTCTAGAGGTTTAAGGTACTTTTTTACAAAAGAAGAACACTATTCTGATAAAGGAATAAAAATAATAAAAATAAAATAAAAGTCTGGCCTTCCCTCCCTTCTTCCCTCCTTCTGTGCGTGAGAGAAGGGGCGGGGGAGAGAGAGAGAGAGGGAGGGAGGGAAGGAGGGAGAGAGGTTATTACATCAATGCAACCCCAACAGCCTTATTATAGTCAAGGCAGAAATGGAACCTGCTTTAGGACTTTCAACAAGATGCAGTCCTATCTGGATCCCAAACCTGGTTGTGTTCTGGTATAGCCATAAAGCCACATACCAGAAGCAATTGCCTAGAATGGCGGAATTTTATTTTATTTTATTTTTTATTATTTTTATTTTATTTTATTATGTTTTTCTGCTTTCTAGACTGATGCTGTAACTATTAGACAAACTGGCTTTGTTTCAATTTTTTTATTTATTTATGAAACATATCGAGCTGCTTCAATCTTTAAAAGACTGTAAATAACGCAGAAAAGACAACAGCAACTAGCCAATGTAATATCAAGTTACCTTGACTATGGTACCATAATCTATAATTATCATATTAGATTAAATCATGATAAATACATTTGGGTTTTGATAACTCCCACCGCCACCACTTAAGCCCCCAGGATTTCCAAAACATCCAGATCTCCACAACTTTCTGGAAAGCCATGCCAAGGGAAGAGGGTCACCTGAAGACCTGAAGGGAGGGAAACTACAATATTCTAGAAGAGGGGAGCTCCCATAGAGAATGCCAACTATCAGCTCCCACTCCCCTGACAGCTGACACTGCTGCTGCAACCCTTCTGATCACCGCCTTATCTTAGAAACTCAGAAGAAAACCAGCTTATGCTCCACAGAGGATAGAGGGAGAGCAAGAGAACAGCAGGGACCTTGCACTTCCATTTTCATTTGAAGGATAGCCAAAGTCCCATCCCTGTATAGAAATGGAAACCATGTTTTTGTACCTCCACAGGCTTCAGAACTGAGTCATCGCCAAGAATTGCCATATCCAGCTGGGAAACAAGATAGGTTGTTCTCCCTTTCTGGAGGATGTATATTTCAGCAGCCCCAGCTGTTATATTTTATTAAACAGATTATTTAAATAATCACTTTCCATGAATTGGAAATCAAACCGATACATCAGTATCAACCATAAGATGGCAGCAAAGAGATACAGAAAAGTGGTCATCTGATTATTATTTTTTTATTACCCAGATCTGGTACCTTGTACTGATGTAACCTGCTCAAGCTACTCCATCCTGGATAACAAGCCCAAAGTCACCATTACTGATTTGTATTTGAGTCCAACACACCAGAACAGGTCTCCTTAGTGGAATGCAGCCACCAACCCTTTAACTATACAGATGTTGAGATGGGGGGGGGAGGATAGGTCCCACTAACAAGTACTTGAGGCCCAGTGAGCTCTACTCATTTCTCTATAGTCCTTGGTTTCTCAGAAAATAAACTACAACCTTATCCACCAAAAGATTGCCTATAGGGAAATATAAAGATGGCCTTGAAGGAAATATTCAGCAGCCATTACAAAATCATTAGTTGAATGAGGGAGAAACTCAAGATTGGCCCACCCTGACTCTCTTGGAATTAAGAGGGAGAGAAAAAGAACCCTGCCAGGCTTTCAAGATTTTGATATTATAGACCAGAGCTGGGGAATTATAGCCCTTTTATGACTTGTGGACTTCAACTCCCAGAATTCCTGAGCCAGCATGGCTAGCTCAAGAATTCTGGGAGTTGAAGTCCACAAGTCATAAAAGGGCCATCATTCTCCACCCATTATAGACGATATCAGTAGAGGCACCCTGTTTCTTTGACTCCTGGGATTGGTCTCTTTGACCATTTTGGCTTAGGTGCAAGAGAAATTAGACAGCTGGCTTCCATAAAACAGCTGCCTGCAAAATGCTTGGCTGCTGCTTTTAGAAACTCCTGTCAAATCCTTCATACACAAGTTTAGGCTACTCATAATTTGTCCTGTATCAGACTAGTTGGAATTTCTCTCCACTAAGGCAGAAGGGCCAAAAGAGGGCTTGCCAGTAAGGCCAGCACAATTTATATTGAATGTCACTCTTTCTTGCTGGCTCAACACCGTTCAAAGTCTAAAAATTGAGAAGTAAAAAGGTAAAAGTTTCCCTTGCCCTGTTGGGTCCAACTCTAGGGGGATGTTTATCTCTGTTTCTTAGCCGAGGGAGCCAGTGTGGACATTTCTGTGGTCATTTGAGCCGAGGCACATGGAACACTGCTATCTTCTTACCAACATGGTACCTATTTATCTATTCACATTTCATGCTTTGGGAATGCTAGGTGGGCAGGATCTGGGGCAAGTGACAAGAGCTCACCCCATCATACGGTGCCTCTTGCTGACAATCTTCTGGTCAGTAAGACCAGCATCTGTATAATTTGCCTAACTTAGTGAAAATGTTAACATCCAGAAACAGAAATTAATTGGTCAAAGACACTTCTGGAGTTGATCCCAACATCTTGGCCTCCGGAGGAAGATTCCTGAGGAGCATCTGCAGGGGGTCAGGCACACACCAGACAATAGTTGGCACCATTGCGAGCTCTCCTGCTGTGCCATGGCCAAGTCAAAAACAGCATCTGCAGCACCAGCCCTTCACGCCCCTAGCAGCCGCTCTGCGCCAAAGATCAGTGTAGTTCAGTTCAGCAATCTGTCTGTTGGCTACGTATCAACTAATCACAACAGAGAAAAACATAATGGCAATGTCATCCTCTTTTATGACTGGCTACATAAACCCTCCAGTGCATTTAGCTTGATATTAATCAATGGTTTATGTTTTCCAAGAGGGAGCTTGCACATTAGTTATCCTTAATGCAGTAGTCTCTGTGTGATGGTATTCTTGAAGTATGCCCTTTTTAGTGTATTTTTTTCTAGGCTCTAACTCCCCAATTACTTAAGCCTGTCTTCTTGGAAGAAAAATATGCCTCCTCTAACATCAGTCTGGCTCAAACTGGATAACTAAAATCACATTGAGTATTCTTGCTATGGATGCACTTCACTTATATAATGGCATTAGAGTGCCCGCTTGAGACATCCAATCCCATCGGAATAATTCTAAGCACACACGCAGCATTAAAGCCAATTCAGAATTATCAACATACATTTATGCATTTGGGATTATTGTCTCAAAGGGCATTAATCTGCAGATATCAACACAGATTTTAATCTGTCATGTTGAGGATTAGATGGAGCTCTTCATAACCCCTTTTGGAGTTTACTAACTTGAATCTTTGGATGTACATTTTTCATCCCTTCTACACAGCCTTTCTTCTTCCCATGCCCTTTCCCCCCGGAAAATAAATTTAATAGTAAATAATTTTTCTTGCAATTTCTGGCTTCAGTATACCTATTTTTGTTCTGTAAGGCTAGTGATTATCAGGGAAAAATACCAAATTCACTTGGGCCCAATTTCTACTCTCTCAAAATTTCCAGAAAACAGCCCTATCTCATTTCCCAAATCTTTTCACACTTCTCTGTCGCATCTGCTTCTGTATCAGAGATTCTGTGCCAACATGTGGGTTGTGGAGTAGGAAATAATGATAAGAGAAAATCTCGAAGTATAAAGAAGCAAGAATATGTCTTCCTTTTGTGATTGAAGATGGAACTATTCTAAAATATCTTTTTGGTACCAACAGTTGACAGACTCACAATACAACACTAATACTAGCCACTGGGTAGTCCTCGACTTATGACTAGTTGCTTAGCAACTATTCAAATTATCATTGATGCCAAAAAGGAAGAATTATGACTGTGATCAAAGATCCAACAGTTGGGCCCCCTTCATGGACAAGCGATGAAACTTCAGGCGCTCAGCAATATAGCTGTATTTACAGTTGTGTGCAGTGTCCTGAAGTCATGTGACCATATTTAATGCAGTTTTGCCAAAAATCAGCACCTACTTCTGGTTTTCAGCAAAACCATGCCATAGCAAACTATTGGTTCACTTAATAACCACGGTAATTGGCTTAACTACCACTGCAAAAAATGCTGTAAAATAATGTTAGTCATCCATTATATGGCTGTCATGACGCATTCATAAAGGGCAGGGTCCATTACGATTGTATATCAAGGACTATTATAGTTAGAATCAATAATATCATTTATTAATTTTTTAAAAAATCTGTATCCCCTTTCTAAGGGGGAGCATGGCAGCGTAAACAAAATTTTCTCAAATTCAATGCATATATCATATGCATGTAACCACATATGAGAATACATTAGCTAAATGATGAGGAGATTCTTAACAATCAGCACATGATCACAAACTCAAGAGAAACCAGGGGTGGGGAGTATGTGAAGAAATTTTTTCTCATTACTTTTTTTTTTTGAAAAAAGTTTTATTTTAGATTAAAATAAAAAAAAGACAACATAAAAATATCATCCTTACAAACAATTATAGACAGCATTTCAATCGGTTAAAATCATTTCGTGCTTACAATTTTCCAAATCTCATCATATAACAACTATTCTTTACTTGAACTGAAGATAAATATTTAAACATTTCATATATGTTATCTCATCTCCATACTTTTTTGTCAAACTATTGATAAAATATCTCCCATATCAAATAATATTGTTTATCTTCCTGTTCTCTTATCTCAAATGTCAATCTACTCATTTCAGCACAGTCCAACATTTTCATAATAATTTCTTCATCAGTAATTATCTTTTCTCCTTTCCAGTTTTTGGCAAATACAATTCTGGCCGCTGTTAAAATGTTCACAATTAAGTATTGTAATTCTTTATTAAATGTCTCTGGTAAAATTCCTAATAAAAATATCTCTGGTTTAAAGTCAATATGTCTCTGTCATTTTTTCTAACCACGTATGTATCTTAGTCCAAAATCTTCCTGCTTCCACGCATGTCCACCACACACCACATATGGTAATACGATCCTGGAGTTTGACGACATTTCCAACATTTCTCCGATTTATTCTTAAACATTCTGGCTATCCTCGTCGGGGGTAAATGCCACCTGTAAAACATCTTATACAAATTCTCTTTCTATGCTGGCGACATTGTCATTTTATAATTATGTGACCACAATTTTTGCCATTTCTCTAAATCAATACTATAACCAAAGTTTTTCCCCCATTCTATCATTGATTCTTTGACTTGTTCTTCTTCCAATTTTACTTCAAGCAAATATCCATATAACTTTTTAATTACATGGTCATCCGAACCCATTAATATCTTATCTAAACCAGTCAAAACATTATAAATACCTTTTTGTTTGAAGTCTTCTCGATATCTGGAAAGTATTTGCATGTATGAAAACCAATCTATCTTTGTCCCTCCAAATTTAATAATCTAGTGTTTTTCAATGTTACCCATTCTTTAATCCACATTAAACAAACTGCTTGGTAGCATAATTCAAAATTCGGTAATCCAAAACCACCCCTCACCTTAGCATCTTGTAACAGTTTGAGTTTTATCCTTGCCTTCTTTCCCTGCCAAACATATTTCAAAACCATTTTATTTAAGTCTACAAAGAATTCCTTACCCAGCTTTACAGGAATTGTCTGAAAAAGATACAAGATTCTAGGTAAAATATTCATCTTAATAGTTGCAATTCTACCAATCAAAGATAACTGCAAGTTTCCCCATTTCACCAAGTCCTGTCCTATCTGTTGCTTAAGCTTATTGTAATTATTTTCTTTAAGAGAACTACACCTTGCTGTTATTTTACCTTATTTGTGATCTGCATCTTTGAAATCTCCCTCAATTCTTCTTTTTGTTTTTTAACATATTTTTGGTCATTATCTTCGTCTTTTCTTTATTAATTTTCAAACCAGCAACCTCCCCAAATTCACCTATTTTTTCTGTCAATTTATTTATTGATGTTAATGGTTCTTCAGTAATAAAAAGCAGGTCATCAGCAAAAGCTTGTAATTTATATTCTTCCTTTCTAATTTTCATTCCTTTTATCTCTTTTTCTTCTCTAACATTTCTATTCAACACTTCCAACGTCAATATAAATAGCAATGGGGATAAGGGATATCCTTGTTGAGTACCTTTTTCTATTTCAATAACATCAGTCAATTTCTCCATTAATCATTACCTTTGCCGTCTGTTTCATATATATGGCTTCAATTGCCTGAATAAATTTCCTTCCAAAGCCCATCTCTTCCATTTGTAACATCGTTACTTTGTAGAGTACTATAGAAGCATCAAATAGAAAATCAATCCTCTGTTATCATTCACTGGAACCCAAATGTCTATTATGCACAGTTCACACTTCTACTTTCATCTGGTTTTATTGTATTTGTGTGTTTCTGCAAACATTTCCATGATTTCCTGTTCAATTAAATTCTTGTACCACTCACCGCACCAACCATTTGTATTTCTTTAGTCTTCTAAGACTGGAGCTCAGCTAGGCTTTTATTTACAAATGTCATCCATAGAAATGTAATTCGTGATTTTACTCTCACATATGGTGAAAAGAATAGGAAAAACAATATAAGGACATGTAAAGTAAACCTGGTCAAATTAATAGAGCAAGGATGATCTTTTCATGATGGTCAATATTTTAGGGAGGAATACAAGAAGCAGATGGCAAGTCTCCAGTCCAAATAAATATCAAAATTGAATGCTGGAGTAATCCTTGTGAAGTGTGAGAAATCACAGGGAGGGATACTAACAGGATCTTGGTGGGTTGGAACCTACAATAGAATTCATCACAGATTTTTTTAAAAAGCTACATAGCTAATTATTAAGATAGATAGTGAAACTTACCACTGCAGATTTGATTCATTTGGTGTCATGGAAGTTGCCATTACAAGTCAAGCAGGGAATAATAGACTAGAACCAAATAGGTCTGATACATTCTTCTAGTTCAGCAGGGACAGATTCAAGCTTGCTATAGTCACCTTAAAGCTTCTCAAAAGCTTGCTCATTATTGTCTTAGCTGAATGTCCTTTTTGATTGAAATAATAAAACTTCTCTGGTTTCTAGAGAAGTGTACTGTATTCCAATACTTCATTGCTAGCTGAAGCTATGTACAAGTTTACTTTAGTATTACTGTCAAAAGTTCTGTTATATATAATTAATATTACGTCTCAGCATCTTTCAGATTTTGGCTGTCCCCACACCAAACCCCAAGCAGGTTCAGGTCTGGTAAATATTCAAAGGAGGAATCATCAAAGAATGTGCTTGAAGCTGGGGAAAAAAGGACCCTAGAAGGAAGTGGTTGCAAATCACTTTAGCCAAATAAACTTCATGGATGTATCCATGGAGTCATCACAATTTGAGCTGAACTTGAGGACACCTCTAGGTCAACATGGGATTTGCATGCAAAGGGGTGTATCTATTTTCCAAAGCACCAGAAGGCAAGACAAGAAACAATGGATGGAAACTAATCAAGGAGAGAAGCAACCTAGGACTAAGTGGGAACAACTAACCAGTGGTACAGCTTGGCTTCAGAAGTTGTGGGTGCTCTATACTAGAGACTTTTAAAAAGAGACTAGGCAGTCACTTATCTGGAATGGTATAGGGCAGTGATGGTGAACCTTTTTGGCACTGAGTGCCGAAAAGGGAGCACTCTTCCTGTTTCCAGCACTGCCGCACACACAAAGGCCAGCTGATCATCACGGGCGCATGTGCACCAGAAACCCAGAAGAGGAACGGGTGATGCTGAGCATGCCAGGTGACATGGCTCCATGCATTACTTCAGGCACATGTGCCATAGGTTCGCCATCATGTGTATAGGATCTCCTGGTTGAGTAAGGGATTGGATTAGAAGAACTCCCATCTAACTCTGTTATTCTGTTTCTGTTAAATCTGTTAAGTTAGGATAGGGGGTGGCCAGAAGGAGCAGTATTTCATTTCAAAATCCCTTTGGAAACATATTTCCTAAATCAAATTTTAGGCAGTAAAGGAAAACACAGATATTAGCAGGATATTCATGAACACCAAGGGAATGATTTAGTTAACTCCTAATCCTATAGTAAACTTAAGACCCGTTCATATAAGGACAAAGAAACCTCCGGTCCCAAGCCTTAATTCAGCCTAAGAAGCCAGTTCATTATGACCTCAAGCAACCTTCCACCTCGTTTCAATGTTTACTATTGATGTTAATACTTGTTTACATTCATTTGATTTTATTATCCTCAGTTTCTTGGGTTTCAATCAAGTAATGTGAAACCGCTCGTGACATGCATTTACAATTTAAATTCAGGAAGAAATCTTGAAGCATAATTAGAATATTATTATTATTCATTTTAATTGCACCTTTTTTGTGAACAGTACTTTGCTCCTCTCTTACAAACTCAGAATAATCTTGCAAAATGAGTCATTAAGAACTTATTCAGCACAGAGTGAATTGAGACTGAGAAAGATTTGCTTAAGGCCAAGAAGCAAGATCAACAAGGAAATAAATTTAAATGTCCCTAGATGAATAGATCCACTGTGCAATGTGTTGGGGATATAAACCCACATTTATTGCAACCTTTATTCCGGGAGCTGTTTGGAGTTCCGGCAGTCTAGTGCAAATACGTTTTACATACTTCACTGTGATGAGATTGTCTAATTGTCAGTAAAAGAGACATCTGCCCATCTTGCTCCTCCTTTTATACTTGTTTCCCCAATGACTCATAAGTACTGCTATTTATATTTCTCATCTTTCATTTAAGGCTATTTGCTCTTCTTGTTTGCAGTAATGAGTTGTGAACATGAGATGTGGCTTCTTTTTCAATCTAACTCATTTCATTCTCATACAAAATGCTTTTCCTGTACTGGTGGCAGGAGAATGAATAGCTTCTTACATTATTTGTTTATATTCAATCAATAGCAAGAAATCAGAGTTAGCTAGATTCCCCTCCAAAATTATTTAAGTGGAATTTTTATGCAGAGGCAAACCAGTATCTAAAGAATCATGAATTATGTGGAGAGAGAGCGGGCTCACTTTCACAGACAATGATCAAGGGAAGATTAGGTTGCCTTCCTAATCTGGAGGTTTCAACAGGAATTCCTGCACTGAACAGTGTTTAGTTTTCCTGGCATGAATGGCTCCTTCCAATCTAATTCCATTACTTTTACTTTTGTTTGCTAGGTGGTTTTTTTATTTGACATATATTTAATAGTGAGGAAAGTTTCAAAGGTGGTTTGGGATAACACATTAGCATCCTTTCTTTAATAGGAAAGGAAAACGCCAATTCTGTTCAGTTTTTACTTGGATCCAAGCAATTGTTATTTGGATTTCAGATGCAGAACTTTACTTCTCTTAGCAATGGTAACTCCTTGTTACAGCTCAGTTTTAATATAAATCCAGATAGTAGCCATGGACAATCCACATGTTCTTGTGGATCAAGTGTTCTCCAGGATGCAATAAGGAACCAGAACTGCATTTTGCTGCACAAATAGATCTCTCCTTCTAATGGTCATGGTCCCTAAATAAATTTGGAGTCACCGCCAACAACAGTTTCCTTGTTACAGAGCATTGCCATTTAGACGTGGCATTACATGCAAATAGGTGCATTAATATAGGAGGCTGGGTTCACAATCCAGAAGGAACATTAACATTAATGTTCCTTCTGAAAATTGAAAAATTGAAAATCTCTGTTTCCAATAACAACCTGAAGATGTTTTCCTTTTTCTTATACTTGCAGGCACTTCCAAAACTGAAAATTTCTTTTCTTATTTATATATTTATTTATTATTTCAAATTGATATAATCGGCCATCTCATATGTATGACTCTAGGAAGCTTACAAACAATTAAAACAAATATAGCAATAGTACTTAGCCTTATATACTGCTGCACAGTGCTTTATAGCCCTCTCTAAGCAGTTTACAGAGTCATCATATTGTCCCCAATAATCTGGGTCCTCATTTTATCCACCTCGGAAGGATGGAAGGCTGAGTCAACCTTGAGCCAGTCAGAACCAAACTCCTGGCAATACAAAATATAAATACAAACAAAAAAGAGAACAATGAAACAATTTAAAAACAAGAAAAACATTATATGAAAGCATTATAAAAAGCATGAAACTCAGAGGCCATAATCCCATTAATCAAAACAACCTGTAAAGCTACTAATCAGCTCAATCACAATTCCATGTCTCCAGGCCCCACTAGCAAAACTGTATCTTCAGGGCCTTGCAAAAAGCCAGCAAGATTGGGGTAATCAGATCTCCAGAGGGATAATGTCATGGCAGAAAAGGTTCCTTTCCTGAGTTCCACCAAAAGACAATCCCTGGCTGACAGGATTGGCAAAATGCCCCTCTTTCTGAACCTGATGGGACAAGTAGATGTAATTAGGGAGCACCCCTAATTCATCCTCCCAAGTCACCTGTTTTGAGACACCATCAATACCTAAATGGTCCCCCTTTGAGCTGACCAGCCCTTTCCTGGCAGGTCAACAGGGAAACTCAAAAAATGGTAGACAGATAATGCCCTATCTCAACCCAATCCCATCCATTCTCATCCTCAGTCTTTATTTTGGTAGATTTGTAATCTAGAAGCAGAATGAACAACATGTAAACAAATCTAGAGGTTAATAGTGAAGCTGCAGCACAGAGCTGCCAGGAATAGCAAGGGAGAGAGGAGACCAAATCACCTTGGCTGCCAGTGGAAGATAGATGATCAAAGGAATAGCAATAAGGCAAAAATCCTCTGCCAGCCCTGTCACTAGATAAGAAGCGCTGTTAAAATATGATCATATTTCTTGTGGACCAGGACCTGAGCCAACTGAAATATGAAGATCACCAGAACTTTCGGTGTGGTGGGAAGGATGAAAGCATGGTGCTGGTCTCAGACAGATGTGCCTTTTGCCTTTGGAAGCGGTTTATATGCTGCTTGTGTACATGCACAGATGCACATTGTTATAAATTGACATATTGGCCAAATAACTGAATGTTATACATATAGGTTTAGGTTAAATTTAATTCTGAATTAGACCATACATAGCTATTGTATTGTATTTGCTGAATTACGCGTACAAATATTTGTTATGTGTACCACTTCGTTGTAGTGGAAATAAAAATACTGGAATCTGTTCATTGCCTCTGCTTATTACTCAGGGCTAAATTAGGGTTATATAGTTCAAACTGAAATCTGCCTGGCCAGAGTTCAAGTCCTGAAAAGGGGAGGAGTGGCATCGCTCTATCAAATCTTATCTGTAACATGCCAGAATGTTCAGAAACGCTGTAATAACTGGCTAACAAATCCTTTTAAAGTCATCACTTTTTCAGAGATTTCCCCATAAAATGAAGAATAAAGAAGGCCATATTTTATCATTGTCTCCATCTCCTTTCTTTAAATAAAATATTATATGAAGCATTTTGGATGCTTCACTCATGTATTTTACTGTTTATTTTTGCCTAAACACAATACTACCATCACATAGTAAACTGCATCAGACTCCAGTCACAATAAAAGGACTAGAAGGATGAGTGACAGGTTATCAATAGAATGCCACAAGTGTCCACCTGTTCCAGATGCAAATAAATCTTGGAATGATTTGAAAATCATAATTCACCTACAGCTTTTCTCACTGACTACATTTCATTGCAGTCCTACGATTCATGGCATTTTAGATTCCTATAAACACCATCCTGTTGAAGATGCTCACTTCCTCTTGTAGAAGCACACTGCATATCTCCTTTAAAATCTTGCATTTCAGTCACCATCTCTGCTCACTATAACAAAGTGAAGTCTCTTTCTATCTGTCGATGGGCCACAAAGTTAGAACTTCCAAAAAGTCATTTACACACAAATTCACACAAGGTCCATTCTGTGCATTACACTACAGGAAATCCAGTTTTATTAGTTTCCGGTTCTATATCCAGACAAACTGCAGCCAGTCTTGATTGCCTGACTAGTATGTCCTAAAGGTCTCCTGCTTGCTAATTCCTGGCCTGCTTACTCGGAGGAGACCTATGAAGAGCTGAAAAACAACTAGGACCGAAGGAAGAGGGTGGGGGACTAAGTATCTCTTGGAGCAGCCCTTCCAACCAAGTATCTCTTGGAGCAGCCCTTCCAACCAAAAGTGTTTGTTTTCTCCAAGCTACTTTGGTCTCCCGTGGATCAATGGGGGAAAGCCTGAACCGAGGTCACGATGCAGAGCACGTGGATCCACACAACTTTACCCCGGCTCTTTATTGCAGACTCCAGCAAGGCGCAGACAGCCCGAGTCTTAACTATGCTTTCTCGCCTGCCCACGAGCCTCCCCGTCTTCCTCTTCCACCTGCAGGCTGCAAACCACCTGTTGGCCCGCCGGCTGGCCCAGCCCCTCGTCTTTGGACACGGAGGGGGCAGGCCCAGCCTGGAATGTTCCCTTCCCCGCTTTCCCCTTCTTTCGTCCCGGAGGGACCAAATCCCCAAGCAGCCCACAACGGCAGGAAAGCTGCCACCTCCTGAGGGAGACGGCGGGGAGGAGGGACGCGAAGGAAGGGAACAGGCGCGCACGCACTGGCAGAGGCGGTGGGGCCGGGCCGCAGCCATTAAAGCCGCCGCTGCTGCTGCTGCCGCTGCCGCTGCCGCCGCCGGTGGGTGAGCGCCCTTTTCCGTCTCCGTCGCTGGGGGAGAGAGTCCCAGCTGCCTTTGCTCGCCCGCTGCTGTCCTCCCGCCGGCTGCCGCGGGCTACCTCTCGCTCGCTCGCTCGCTCGCCCTGACGTGGCTGCCGTCGCTTCGGGTTGGGAGGCGGACAGCGGCAGGCGGCGCGGAGAGCAAACGAGGGAGCTGCTCCCGGCGGCGGTAGCAGAAGCAGCAAAGGATGCTCCGGTCGCCATGGCAGCAGCAGCGGCAAGAGGTAAGATGGGTCCCTTCGCTCGGCTGCCTTCTTTCTTCCAGCCTCGCCGAGCCAGGCTAAGCGCGGGAAGGGGCAGCTGGTGGTGGCGGTACGATGGCCTTAACCGGCGCGGCGGTCTGTGAATGGCGACTGTCTCCTCCCGCTCGCCTTTGCGTTCTTGGCTGCTCGCAGGTCCTTTTCTTCTGCCCTGCCTGCCCAAACTGGGGATGGGGCAGCGCTTGACTTGATCCTCTCTAGCCCTACCGAGGAAACCGACTGTCTGCCATAAGGACCCCAACCTCCCCTGTCCCTAACTTAACCTTCCTCCTTGTTGCCTTGGCGTTGCTCCCTTCTTTGCTGGACCTCAGAGCTCCTGGTCTGCAGGAAAGGGCAAAAAAAGAAGCGGGGGGGGGGGACGGGGACGGGGACTCCCAGGCTCAACCCCTTCAATTTTCTCTCAGCTCAGACCTCCCTCTGCCCAGGCCTAGTGCCATAGCAACTTCTTGGGAGGCCACTGGCAGTTGCACTTAAGGGTAAGATCAAAGGCTAAGGCATTGGGGAATGGGAGATTGAGGGGAGGAACCTTTTCATTTTTACTGCCTTCCTTTTCCTAAGACTTGGGGAGGAAGAGGAGCAGCAGGGCCTCAAGTCTAACCTTATTAAGCTCCCTTGTTCATCTCCACCCTCCCCATTTCTGTGACTTGTTCCCCCTCATTTTCCTGCATCTTCCCCTTCAGTCAGAAGCCTGTGAGCGACTTGTTTCCCTAGTCACAAAAAAGTTCCCATCTGGAAATACGGCTAGGATAGTGGGAGGTGGCATTTAACAGGAAACATGGGGCGGGTAATCGCCGGCAGAAGCCTTGCTGGAAACCAGGAGGCAACCATATCTCATACATGAAGGTGGAAAAGGTAGGAGAACTAGGGCATATAACAATTTTGGCCAAGTTGTAGGAAACATCAGCACAAAAGTAATAGCTACTCTTTTAAATCTGTATTTAATGAGAGCTTTGTCGTTTTGGAAGATTGTGCAAAATAGCCCTAGAACTAAAGATAACTCAACTCTTTTATTGGCATTATATGTGAATAGCAGATACATGGGCTACCCAAGCTAAATATAGACCTTAATGACATTTGAAAATGGTGCGATGCTGGACCCATAATAATTGGAAAAATTATCGATCCTGGTAATACAAGAAGAGAGAAATTATTGCCTGTATGATACTGACTACGAATACACAAGTAACAATGCGAAAGGAGGTTGTCTCCATCTTCTGTCTGCAGGCTCCTGAGATCCATTTGGTGGGCCATTGTGTGAAACTGAATGCTTCCTAGGGGAACTAGGCCTGATCCAGCAGAGCTCCTGACCAAATATTACTGGTAGCAATAGTAATGAAGACCAGCAAGTAGATTGAAGGCAGCATTTTAAAATTAACCTTTAAGATGTTTGATTATGAGCAGTTCATGTTGTAATTCTCAAATTCATATGTCTATTTGCATGATAGATTGTAAATGGATTGCTATCTATTTTGGGGAAAACAAATTTGGAGGGGGGAGGGAGGGAGAGAGGGAGGGAGGGGGAGAGAGAGAGAGAGAAAGATGTCTCCAAAAAAAACTATAGCCCTAGGAAAGTGTTTCTACTCCCTTCTTTCTTATTCCAGTCCATGTCCTGAATTAAAAACATTAAGGTCAGGGAAAGAATTTAGTTGAAGGATGTTTTCCATCCAATAAATAAATAGGACAAATACCTAATTGTGGGCAATACCTAAGACAGAATGCAGCTTACAAGAGCTGAGCTGGAATGAGAACAATCAGCAGGCTTGAGAAATAGTAGCACCATCATCGTGGGAGCTTGGGATAGGAACAGCATGTGGGCACTGAGAATTTATGAAATGAAAGTTTTAATTGAAGTAGCTTCTGCTACTTGGGGAATAAATGACTTGGCAGAACCACGAGCTGCTGGTTGTGTGTGGGTCACAAACATCACTTGGGAGGCAGGTTGCATTAGCTTCAAAAGTAAGGAGGAAGGAAGAGTTGAGGGGTCCTACCTTGGTGCTCTCTGAGCTTGGTTGTTTTATTGCAGACTACGTAGTGAAATGTCTTCAAGAAAACAACCAAGCTTAGAGAGCACTAAGGATCCCTTATTTGAACCCTGAGCTACATATATTCTCTTTTATTAAAAGAAAGAATTGTTCTGCAGTAGTTTAAAGTTCTTCTCCACCAACAAATGCCATGGGGATAATCTATGACAATGATATTCAAGTGCTTAAGACAGAGCATTCAAATGACCTTAGGAGAGATCACCACCACTGGATCCTTCTGGAAGCCTGTCTGTGTATATAGTGCTATTTCATGTATGCAATTTGGGGGAGTGCTGTTTGAACTTCTATTGTTCTTCCTTGCCTTCGGCAATGCTGTGATGAAGAGCACCTATAGCAGCTATGTTTGATTTATTCTCTATATCAGGAGTCTCCAACCTTGGCAACTTTAAGGCATCTTTGCTGGCTGGGGAATTCTGGTAATTGAAGTCCACCAGGCTTAAATTTGCCAAGGTTGGAAACCCCTGCTCTATATCCCTTCCTGATCTCATCTGTTTCCTATCCATTAATTGTTTATCTTCAGTTAGATTATTAAAATGTACTCTAGGTGGGTATTTCTTTGAAGGAAATTCAGAAATTGTAGCAGATCCAGAATATGGTGGCCAGACTTTAGTCAGGAGCTTCACAGCATAAATATACTGTATGAAATTTGCTCTGGCAAAACCACATTGATTGTCCATTAATTTCCAGATTAAAATCAGACTGAAAATAACCACAGTCAAGACCTCCTCAGTGGTGGCACCATATTTCTAGAATTTCTTCCCTCTCTATGTTTGGACAACTCCCTTCCTGGTTTGTTGTAAGAAAGGGTCAAACTTCCCCCTTAGGACTTTGCTTTTCAGATTGTTAATCAGATGGTAGTTATACCTGAAGTTGTCTAAAGTTATATTACCTGCTATTTGTGGGTTTTAAATTGTGTTTTGTGGTTGAGCAAACTTTGTAATTGTAATTTTGTTTTTTATTTTTTATTGCCAACTGCTCCGCAGGCCAATTTTACTGGCAGTAAGTAGGTTTTAAGATGAAAAATAAAGGTCAACTAGATGCTTTCAGGATGCTCATTAAAAAAAAGCAGGAAGGTGATAGCTCTCTTTTCACAGTCACTCCCCAGCAGCTAATATTTAAAGCATTCTGCCTTCGGGACAGAGCAGAAACAATATTAAATATTCATTCAATTTGTCTAGCTACTTTAAAAAAAAAAAAAGTCTAGATTAATGGCCATCATCACATTCAGATATTAGTTTTTAAAAGAGTTTCCTTCTATTGAGCCTAACAGTCTCCAAATAATATTTAGAAAGATAGATATTTGTCTATGCACATTTTTATATCATACATGATATTATTATATACTTCTGTCACATCTCTCTAGAAACCAAAATCAATGTAATCTTTCTCTGTAGCAGAGATATCCTAGCCCTCTAATTTGTTTGGTTGCCTTTTTGTACCATATTCAGTGCTGTACTTGAGACGTAGTAACAAAACTATACTAAGCAGACTTTCATTATTTACATTATCTGTTGGCAATTCCATAATTTGTCTTTTCCTAGTTAGCATAAAATCACTTTTAACATTTCATTGATCTTTTCACTTGACCTACCCACCATGACTTCAAGATTCTCGTTGCAAGATTAGATTCTGTTAATATTTAAGTGAAATTCAGATACTTTGCTTCAGTGTTTATCACTCTGCATTTACAATACACAGAATGCATTTCTCTTCTTAAAAACCCATTCAGTTTAGAAAGAGGCCTCTGAAATTTTTTTGCAACCCCAAACCTCTCTTTGATTTTAGTACCCTGAGTTATATAGTTAGCAACTTTAATCATTTAAATGACCAGGAGTCAGGGATGAACAGTTAATTCAGGAGTCTCCAAACTTGACAACTTTAAGACTTATTGTCAGGATGGGGTAGAGGGTTGTCCCCGAACCGTGAACCAGCTCACGAGCAAACACACTAGGACTGAAATAAAACTAGCAGAGGAGTCTTGTATAAAAATATACTTTACTTCAAAATGTTTAAAAAACACTATATCTTTAAAAATGCACATTAATAACAAAGTCTTATCTTGGTTAAATGAAGCCAGGCCATCTCCCTAAATTCCTCTCCACAATACTGAAACAGTCCATAAGAAAAAACTAACATGACATTAAGCAGCTATGGTGTCGATACATCATTGAGGTGGTAGAAGGGCAGCAGCATAGGCTTCACAGCTAAAAGTCACCTGTGAAAAACAATTCAATCAGCAAACGTGGCTTGAAGCTCCTGGGAGGGGAAGTGTCCAGCTCTTCCTCCGATCGTAGCTACAACAGCAGCAACAGTTCAGATGTTGGCTTGCATGCTTCAACTCAGCAAAAGGAAAGCCGAAATTGGAAACTTCAAAAGGCTCTCGGCTATCTCAACTCACAGTTGCAGCTGGCTCCATGGGAGTATCTTTACACAGCTCTTTGGCTCCTCTTCTGCTGCAGCCGTCAGGACTCCTTATCCGAGTTCTCCTCCCTTCTGCAGCTCTGCATCCAGGTGCTTCAGCACTGGCTCTGCGTCTAGGCCTAAACAGTGTCTAGGCCCAAATAGCAAGCAGAAAGGTCTGTGCTTATATGGGGAGTTAACCTGCAATTAACTAGGGCGGGGAAGGCTTGCAGTTAATTGCAAACAGGAGATGGCTTGATTGGATCCATATTGTTTGTAGCTGATCAAGTAGCTACAGCAATCCTGAAAACACTCGTGACACTTATGGACTTCAATTCCCAGAATTCCTCAGGCAATTGTGCTGGGGGAAATTCTGGGAGTTGAAGTCCCACAAATCCTAAAGTTGCCAAGATTGGAGACCACTGAGTTAACTGCTCCTCCCTGACTCCTGATTATTTAAAACATGTTTTTTTTAAATATTGATCACCATATAGATCCTTGGGATATTGTTTCTCCCTTCAATTTTATTGTTTGCTCCTGGTTTAACTGGTTAATCCATGGGAGACATTGCTGTCCTCATCCAAGATTGTTAAATTGTTCAGTTTCCTCTCTGCTTTTATGTGCATTAAAATGAGACACAAGTGACCAAAATGTTCTCCTAGCTGAATCCTGTTAATCTATCATACTCTGGGCATTTTAAAGAGGTTTGCACAGGACTTTCCAGAACACTGCAATGGATGGACCAAAACTGCATTGCCACTCTTCATGACACATAAAATCTACTAATCAAAGAAAGAAGCAAGGTAGAACTAAGGAGAAATTTCCTAACAGTTAGAACAATTAATCACTGCAACAACTTGCCTCCAGAAGTTGTGAATGCTCCAACACTGGATGTTTTAAAAAAGATATTGGACAACAATTTGTCTGAAATGGTATAGGGTTTCCTGCCTGAGCAGGGAGTTGGACTAGAAGACCTCCAAGGTCCCTCTCAACTTTGTTATTCTGTTACTAGCTTGCCATGTATTACAGTAGGAAGAAAAATAGTTGGGCCTTATCAGACTCTAGGAGAAGATTGAGAGAAGTACTTAAGAAATAGAATTTAGGATGCTTTTCCTCTTCACTAGAAGCTTTCACAAAACTGTTTTGGTTTGAATTTTCCTGGGGTGCAAAAAGCAGATTACAATAGATCCTTATGCCATGCCATGTGATTGAATTCAGTCTTTCAGTGTTGTATTGATCCAGTGTTATAACACAATAGTTTTTCTTCTCCATTACCTACTCATTTGTGTGGGTGGATGAGTTGGAATGGTTTCTGTGAGGGCAGGAGAATAGACAGGAAAAAGGTATCTTCTTGTGTTTTTTTTACATTTTTCCTTTTTCTTCTTTTTACAGTACAACTGGTTCTATAAACTCTAACTGGCCAAGGAACTTGGGGAAATGAAAACGTTTCCTGCAGTTGTTGATTGGGTATCTATGGATTCCAAACCAGAGGACAAGGTTTGGTGGATAGCCAGCCCAAGTGCCTGGCAGAAAAGCAAAGGAAGTTGGTCATGTGTGGTCATTCGGGAGCTCTCTGATCAACGGCTCAGTGGTGCCTTGTAAAAGTCAAGACTTTCATCCTGCTTCCAAGTGAACTCTTCCAACCCTGTCCCCCAAGAACCCTTTGTTAAATTTTAATTCATCTTGGAGAGGCAACGTCAAATGTGATTACCGATAAAAGTTAATTTTTGAAGATAGAGAAAGTAAAGCAACAACAGAAGAAAAGATGGCAACAGGGAAAAAATCTTTATCCTTTATTTACTTAGTTTTCTTAAGATGCACTGTTAATTGATGCATATTTGGTGGCAGCTTAATTTTTTTTAAAGGAAATTGCAGCAGTCATCTGAATGATAAAACAAATAGCACAAATATATAACACGCCCAAAAACTATTATCCAAGCCTACAGTAAATCAGCAATTATACAGATCAGCAATTTAATACATGGAACATCAAGGTACCTTATATTTTCCCCCCCAAAAAAAACATGCGGGGCAGACATAAGTTAATATCCTTATGTAGAAGCTGTTCAGTAATAGTGGGCTTTCCTTTTAAGAAAATATAGGAATCCTACAGCTCACTGAAGATGCTAACTTTCCTTGAAAACAAAGCAGTGTCTTCACAGCAAATAAGAGCAATTCAGTTTTGTGTTGTCATGGCCTAGTTTTTGCTCTGTACAAATAATTTTTTCTGGAATAAATATATTTTTCTTTAAAAAAGAGAAAATAATCAAAAGAAAAAAGAGATGGATCAGAACCATGTCAGAGAAACATATGGATCAGAACACTGTACAGTAATAAAAAAGTAGGTGAAAAGAACAACAAGGAGTGAAGAAAGACATTGTATGCACCTCATGGCAATAGCTAGACTTTTTTTCTGCATCCCTCTCCTGTTTAGGAGATAGCCACGGAAGTAATCATTGGGTTCTCTCTTCTGTGTGGATTCATATCCCAGGAAGGAGGCTGCAGAATGAATCGTGGAGGTGACAGCAGCTCCATGGAGGAACTATCCAAAGCTACACTGCACATTAACTCACTTTGGTGGCTGGCTTGTGGGCTTCTTGCGCTGTTAGCCAACTCCTGGATAATCTTGAGCATCACAGCGAAGCAACAGAAGCACAAGCCCCTGGAGCTCCTGCTCTGCTTTCTGGCAGGGACACACATCCTCATGGCTGCTGTGCCACTTACAACTTATGCAGTGGTGCAGCTGCGACGTGAATCTTCTGACTATGACTGGAACGAAAGCATTTGTAAGGTCTTTGTCTCTACCTATTATACATTGGCCTTGGCCACATGCTTCACCGTGGCTTCTTTATCTTATCACCGTATGTGGATGGTAAGATGGCCAGTCAACTATCGGCTGAGCAATGCCAAGAAGCAGGCTCTGCATGCTGTGATGGGCATCTGGATGGTCTCCTTCATTCTTTCTACCTTGCCATCCATTGGCTGGCATAACAATGGAGAGCGTTATTATGCCAGTGGCTGCCAGTTTATTGTCAGTAAGATCGGCTTAGGCTTTGGTGTGTGCTTCAGCTTGCTTCTTCTCGGAGGCATAGTCATGGGCTTGGTGTGTGTGGGTATAACTTTCTACCAGACGTTATGGGCACACCAAAGGCATCATAGATGCCATCACCAAAGAACAGAAGATGCCTCTTCTTGTCCTTCTTCAGTTCACAACACTTTCAATGTGCCAGCCATTGTAGTAGAGGATGTCAGAGGCAAAAGAAGATCATCACTGGATGGATCTGAATCTGCTAAGACTTCCATGCAGATGACCAATCTCATCAGCGCCATTGTTTTTCTGTATGACACGCTGACTGGTGTACCCATTTTGGTAAGAAATATCCCTTCCTATTTTTGACCTGTTGTTTTGGAGGGTCTCTAGAAGGCAAAAATCCAGTTATGAATCCTTAATTTCTGTTAGGACTGACACAACCGAAATCACTTTAACAAAGCAGTTTCCCCCACTTTGCATGTACAAAGACATTTCCTGAAATAAAGACATTTAACATTCTGAAATAGAATGATAACGAGATTTTTTGAGTATGTTTCAAATCTAAGTCATTTTTCATTATCTCTTTAAAATTATCCATTCCTGGCAAAAATTGTATACCTCTCAGAGCCCCTGTATGAGGGAGATGGACGGTTAAGAAGATAGATAGATAGATAGATAGATAGATAGATAGATAGATAGATAGATAGATAGACAGACAGACAGACAGACAGACAGATAGATTGATTCATTTATAGTGTTCAGGGACTGTGTATATCAGTCATAAATTATGTCCTTAGGTCCAGTTCCTAAACATGCACTACACTAATACCAAACACCTTAATAGTATTTCAAAAGGAACCTATAATTATATACCAAGTAGGGCAGGCGGGGGATGGTGGACAATTACGTAATACATGGACGGCTTTGAGGAGTATGCCAGAAGTAACATTGCAAATTAATAAAATAGTTAATATTACATTTTTGGTACATTTTTCTGTCTTGTTAAAAATTGTAATTGGTGGCCATCTCTGGAGAGATCTGGGGATTTCACTCAAAGCTTTGGGGGCTCTTGGACCACATGTGGTACTTAGGTGCCTTGTCCATGGAAGACAGGTCATCCGGCATCAAGGTTGGATGCTCTAATCAAAATTGTGTTCTGGGTGTAGTAATTTATTTTTCATTATAAAAGTAAATAGATGTCATGGGTGGATAAAAAGGAAATACAGATATTTTGGGACACTTTGGGGGGGGAAGTGCTTAATCTGTTTTAATGTCTTTAACACCATTCTGATCTCCTCTCAGCAGTGCTGTAGAGTATATCTTAATTAATTAATGGGAAGCACTGATAATCCACTGTATGTATATGCCTTTTGAGATATATAGTCTTATTGCAAGTTTGATGGTTTCATTCATGCTGGACAAAAATGTTTGAATCTTGGGGGCTATTTATTTCTATACATATGTCTAAGAAACCAGGGCTAGATAAAAGTCCATATTTATTGGTAGACCACCTGATTGACATGTGCTAGATCAGCAATTATTTAACAATAAAAATAATGAAATTCCTCTATTCTAAATCCTAATGCTAATGTGAAACAAATCTGAGCAGGTGGCAGCACTCAGCCAACCTTGACAGATGGCAGAAGATAAATATTTGGCCAGAGGTAGTGCCTGGTGATGCCAGGATTGTTGGTTAGACAGCGAAGTAAAAGAAAACCTAGAAGAAAACTATAGAAATTCACTTCTGTTATATTGCTAAAAAGACTGCATGGATGTAGTATCATTTGCTTTAAGATGCTTTAAGGTGTGGCTGAATTCTAAATTAAATGTTTTAATAAGTGCTTTGTCATTTTATTTTTTGAACTTTTTTTTTGAATTTTTTTTAAATGCATGGGTTGTTTTTTACATGTATTTCTCACTCATAGTAGAAAATCCCTGCATTTATCTCCAAATATTCCTTGTCATTTTTTCAGAAATTCCAGATAGTCAAAAGATAGAGCAAAGATAACCCTTTACAGCTGGGGGGGGGGTTCCCCACAATTTCAAGACAAACCTGAACTGTGTTTTTTTTTATGCCATGGTTTTACAGATCACTTTTAAGAGAACACAGCACAGAATTCCTTTACCACCCTTTAAGAGGGTGGTAAGAATAAAAAATATTGCAATTGTCAATTTCAATTTATTTCTTGAATTTTCATTCACAATTCACATTTACTGAATTTTTTTTCTCATCCAGCCTAACAGAGTTGCCAATAATTAAAGAAAAATGCCAGCAAACTTGACAGGAAACATTACTAAATGGATCTACTGTTAATTGGAATTTTGGAATAATATAAAATGTTTTTTTAAAATATCAATAGTATTTTTTAGGGTATAGATATCCATGGAGGTTATTTTTAGCATTGATCCGTAGAGGTCACAAGTATTATCTGGTGCTTGTAACATCTGTGCAATCATGTGCCATACATCATTTGAGAGAATTATACATAATTGTTTAATTTTTGCAACAACCAATACATTGCTATTTAAAAGCTATGGGGAAAACAGTATTTTCTCCATAGAGATAATTATTAAATCCAGCAGAATAAATGAAAACTGCAGACTTCTTTTGTAAAGAAAGAATGCAGAAAAAGTAACCAGAGTAACTGAGTATGACCAGAGTAACTGAGCTATTAGACTTTTCTGTAAGGCAATTACCGTATTTTTTGGAGTATAAGATGCACTTTTTTACCCCCAAAAAGAGGGTGAAAATCTGGGTGCGTCTTATAGTCTGAATGTAGCCCTGCCCAGTCTCTGAAATGGAGGTTTCAGAGGCTGAAAAAAGCTCTGAAACCTCCCTTTGAGAGGCTGAAAAAGCAAGTGCAGAGCTCACAACCAACGAACCTGTTGCTAAAGTTCACCTCTGGGAAGAACTGTTTGTGGGTATTCCGGGAGACCGATCCACCTCCAATCAATTTTTTTCTTATTTTCCTCCCCAAAAACTAAGATGCAACTTATACTCCGGTGGTGTCTTATACTCCGGTGCATCTTATAGTCCAAAAAAATCGGTATCCTGCCCTTTGCTGATGTCACTTGATCAGCTCTTGCTGTTTACTTGATGATAGCAGTAATTAGCATCATTTTCTTTTAAAAAATAATAATAATGCTGTAATGTGTTATAAGACAATAGCCAGCACATACTGAAATTATTTTCCAGACATACAATTTCAGCTTCTGCATATAGTGAACTAGCCATTAGGAAGCTGTTTGCCAAAAAGTATTTGTGAGCGTTTCCCTTCCCTTGTAATGCTGGAGTAGAAAGCAGACAATGATTTTAAAAGTGTGTTGAGGTGGTTGCATTTCCCACAATACCTGTTTATGTTTAGCTGTGTTTTCACCGATTCGACTGCTTGGTTTTTTGAGAATGTTCCATTTGCAAAGCCTATCAGTTCTCTGAATGTTAAAAGAACACGAGTATCATTCCTGTTTTAGTGGTCTGAGAAATTTTCTGATAGTCTCTGGAGTGTTCTGTCATGAACAGGGAGCCAACTGTGGAATTTTACCCACACCAACTCTTATCTCTCCTTGTTTTAGGTGGTCAGCTTCTTCAGCCTACGCTATGACACTGCTCCCACTTGGATGGTGCTGGCAGTGCTCTGGTGCTCCATGGTGCAGACGCTGCTACTCCCATCATTCATCTGGTCTTGTGAACGTTACCGGGCAGATGTCCGGACTGTCTGGGAACAATGTGTAGCAATAATGTCAGAAGATGATGGGGAAGACGGTGAGCAACCTACCCACTTCAGTCTTTGTATGATATATTGAGGAAGCTTCATACTGTGGAGGGGGGGGGAATAATCACAAGCTTCAAAGGTGTGAAGTGTGAGATCAGCAACCAGAATTAGGTATCCTGTCAGGAGATTCATCAGAGGAGCAGCTATCTTTTTATCTGTTGCAAATTTGCATATTTTAGATGGCGTTTATGTGTCTGTCTTCTCACAGAGTGCCACCTTAAATAATTCCTAAAATTACAATGTGTTCCACAGAGGAAAATAAAATAGTTCCTTACTTTACCTTAGTTTTAAGGATGAGGGCTACGTTAACATGTTATTAACAGTTTGCAAGTTATTAGAAGCTTTATACTTGCCCCCTTCAATATGCACAATCGATTTCATATCCAATCCTGTCATTTCCATATCCAGGACAGGGAAAAGAAGGCAATAGGTCTAGAGAGTAAATCCTTATTCCTAGAAGCCTGGAGGCCAGTCCGTTTCTGCAATTATAAGCAGTCAGGTACCAAGATGGAATTTAAAAGACAGCGTTGCCATTTGTGGCATTCTCAATGTTAAAATATATGACAACATGTTACTGAAATCAAATTGTAGAAAATCAATTGATCAGATGACATCAACTAATATTCAGGTAAAATATCTGAAAGATCAAACTTACACAGGTGCTTTTTTTAGTAACTAACATTAGAGTCCTAATCTAGAACGTGATTCTAGTCACATTCAAGGCATAACCCTTATTTCATTTTTCCCTAGCACATACCCTGTAGGTAGTTGTATACTGAGTCAACTATCTTAAGAGCAACTATCTTGCTCTTAACTGCATATATTAGTTACAGTATATGCTCTTAAACAACTACTAGATTACTACAAATCCGGAGAAAGAAATGCTATCTCTGCATTTCTGCTGTTCTTAATAGATCAATACCAGATTAGAACACTGTAGGCCTATGCCTCTGTCTGAAGCTTCATCCCATGATCTTTCCCCAAATTGCTGAGCTGCATGTGCTGATTAAAGGTTAGGAATGATGCTGACCCTATAAGCATCTTCGACAACCAGCTCTTAATCTGGATTTGGACATCCAGTAAAATTATAGAATAGATTGCAACATTAGTCCTAGTAGTAAAATAAATTCACATTTGCACCAAATGAGACAATTGCCTCCAATTGTTCTACCCAAGAATAGTCATTTAAGCAGGAAATCAAGGAACTGAACATAATCCAGCTTGTTTATTGCTTAGGTTTCTCAGCAACCTCTCTTGCATACATAGCATACCTTTTAACAGCACTAAAAAGAGTTTGGAATATATCATGGACTATTTATTGCAAGCTATTAACAAAAGCAGGTCTGTACTGTGAAGTGTAGGACTAGTACAGCACAATACAGACTTAGAACCCTAGGTGGGTAAAATATTTTTTAGAAATCAACAACATAGCCTTGATGATTTTTTTAAAAAATTTTTTTTACTAAGTTATAAAATATTATATAATACAAAATACAAAAGTAAATAAAAGAGCATTGAGGTGGGAGGGGAAAGAGAAGTGAGCCACAATGACTTTCAAATGATACCCTGCCATGCCAATGTGCAGATGTGCTTTCTCTGTGCTGAGGACGGAGATGTGAAGGGGAGACCTTTGAGTCTGAAAGGGGTTTTTAGCTCTCCTGTTCTCCTGTATAGATGGCCCTGGTGATGATTATGGAGATGGGAGGATCTGCAAGGTGCGATTCAATGCCAATGGTGCTACAGCCATGAAGCAGGATCCTAGGGATGTTAAGCTGCTGCCGGTGCACCATATGCTGTTGCCCCACGACAGGGTACATTATTTGCAGGTAAGCTGCCTGCTCTGAGTGATAATTGGTTACAACTACCATATGAATAAAGAGCCAGCGTTGTTAGTAAAAATACTGACCTGCAGATTCTAGTCCACCTGCAATTATGGAAGTCACTGGGTGACTTTGGAACAGGCAGTCTCAGCCCAGTCTACTTGACGGTTGCTATTGTGGGGCAAAGTAGGAAGAGGGATTGCTTTGCACGCCACCATGAGCGCATAAACAAACAGGATAGAATAGCAATAGCAAAAGCACTTATATGCCACTTCACAGTGTTTTACCTCTCTAAGCGGTTTACAGAGTCAGCATATTGCCCCCAACAAACTGGGTTCTCATTTTACTGACCTCAGAAGGATGGAAGTCTGAGTCAACTTTCAGCCGCTCAGAATTGAACTCCTGGAGTGAACAGTGAGTTAGCCTCAGTACTGCATTCTAACCACTGTGCCACCACAGCTCTATTGTGTATTGTGTATCAGAAACCTGATGCACAAAAAAATAAATTACACTTCTAAATATATGCACATGGTCTTCTATTAGACTGAGTCAGTCCATGTATAACAGGCCAGTATAGCCTAACCATGTTCTCTTAGATTCAAAGTACTGTATTGCAACAACTCACTATCCTTTGTATTTGGGGAAAAGTTTATCTCCCGTTCTTTATAATACGGTAAGCTAATATGGTAAATTGGATTGAGAGACTGGCCCAAAGACATTTAATAGATGTTATGGCTAATTAGATTTGAACTGAATCTTCTTTTCTAAGTAGAATTTCAAAACACACGGCATCGATCTTGAACTCTAAAACTGGATTCTGCTTTTGATTCTATAATTTACTGGAGGCTTTTTAGGAAGACAATGGATAACCATTTGTATGGAAAGGTATAGGTTCTCCTGCTTGAGCAGGAGGTTGGACTGGATGACCTCCAAGGTCCCTTCCAACTCTTATTTTGTAATTTACTTCATAATTAGAGACTTGCTAAAAACTAAATGGGTTTTTATTATTTCTGAGAATACCGAGGCATTTAAACTTATTAGTTTGATGAATGTACATAGTTGACCTGTTTTCTAAGCTAGTTGCTTTTATAAGGGGGCATTAGTAACTAACCAAAGAGTATTCCCAGTTTGATGCCAAACTGCTATGTGATAATTATGGGTGTATTTTCACAATCATCTGGAGAAAGACATTTAAATATAGAGCTTTTTTAAAAATTCGTACTGTGTAATCCACACACCCTCCCATCTGTTTCTACATCTCTTGTAGGAATATGGCACAATTTTCCTCCAAGCAGCTGAGCTATATGCAATAATTCATGTTTGTGTGTTTAGGGAACATCATGGGAAAAAAACAATTGGGAGGTTGATGTAGCACTGCAGGGAAATATGGTAGAAGCTTTATCCGCTCTACTTAAAAATGTAGAACTGAGTTGAACTGGGGAGCTACTCCTCTAATTATTGAACATATTGGAAGATTAACATTCCAGAGTAATGTGGATATGGTAGCTATTCCAGCTTTCCTTTTATAATTGAATTTTATGCCCAGAAAAGGGGTATCTGAGAAAACACCGAAGGACCCCCATCTGGATTTTTCTAAAATTCCTTGAAACTACAAATTGCAAAATGAAGCCCTTGAATAAAACCACCATTAGAGAATGGTGGTTCAACAAGGTACTTTCCCCCATTTCCCCAAATACTTAGTATAAGAAAGCATGTATAGGAGGAGGGGGGAGAGAGAACCAGGATGGGAATTACATTTTTTGTAAAACAGCATTATGAGCAGAGGGTGCTATTTGTTATACTCACATAAAGAACAATTAGGAAATTCAAATAACCAAACACTTCAAAGCAAATATATCTGACAGGTGCCTTCTCTGATCTTCTCCATCTTGAGATGGTTTTTGCATGGTGAGAAAAGAGAAAAGAGAGTTAGCAGTCTAACTGCATTGAAAAAAGTAAATATCTTTGCATCAGGCATTCTAGCCAATTAGTGGGGAGGCATTGGAGTGATTAACAAATTCTTGAGAATCTTTTCAGTTTCATACTATTAACATCTGATTAAAGAAAATTCAAACTTTATTACTTTAAATACTTTACCATGGATCCCTTATGACATCTGCCTGTGAACCATCTGGGACTTGTTATATAAAGAGAAGAGAGGAATATGCTAGGTAGTTCAGATTTCTTTCTTTCATTTAGACTCCTAAAATGTTTAAGCTATTGGACATTTTTATCAATGGAGAGCAATCTATATTCTTCAGCTGTTGTTTCTCCACTGACTTTCCTTTCAGGTTCCTATCTCCCGGAGGATGTCTCATGATGAAACCAATATCTTTTCCTCCCATCGTTCAACTCCTTCCTTCCTTCACAAGTGGTCCTCATCTGATGACATTCGGGTGGCTGTTCCACACAAACATGGAGGACCCTCCAGTTTTCTGCCTCCAGAGTTCCGAAGCTACCATCCCCGTCGACGTTCCCCTGAGGATGAGTTCACTACACTTCGGCAGTTTCTAGAAGCTGGAATGGCTCGGGGACCTGGACCTGGCTCCAGTGCTTGCTTCTTCCGTGATGAGATTACGACCTTTATTGATGAAACACCGGTGCCCTCCCCTCACAGCACCCCACGCCACTCACGCCTCCCATTCACAGTACAGCGTGAGAGGCACCATTCCCTAAACGGTGCAGAACTAGAAGGCCCTGATAGGAATCAACAATGTTCATTGACTGATGGTGAAAGTCTATACCTCTGTGCTGGAGAACAGGGGCCTGGCAAATGGACCATGGCAACTCATGGGGCACAATCCTTGCAGGAAGTCAGCCTATACAATGGTACCAAAGGCAATAGCTCTGCTGTGGATTTTTAAGGAAATCCCAGAACTCAAAAATTTAGGCTCCCATGTTTTTTCTTGATACTCCAAGAGGACGGGAGTTATGCCATAAGGGAACCTGATATGGAGGGGAGAATAGTAGTGAGAGGGTAGAAAAATGTCACGGCTGGAGAGCACAATGGCATCCTGCTCTCAGTGGACAACTTGAATTCAGATCACCCTAGATAACTGAGGGCACTCTTTATCTTTGGCAGCGTTGTTAACACTATCCATTTCGCAACTTTCTTAGCTCCACTCATGAGAGAAAAAAAATTGGGTGTGGTGAGAAGGAATATATATATATATATATATATGGAAGGTATATTCCATATATATATATATATGGAATGTCACGTGTCTGGTTTTTGTTTTAGTGTTAATTAATCATGTTTTTGTGCTATTAAAGTGATTCAGGCTACAAACAGATATGTACTTAGCTGGAAATTAGTGCCCCTAAAAACTACAGGACACACCACAAAGGTATATAAGAGAGTGCTGTCATCAAGTGCTTAGTAAGTCTTAGCAGGAGAAACTGAGAAGAATCACCCTCAGCTAACCTTACCTACCAATGAAGTGCATTAAATGTGAAAAGAGGAATCACTTGCAGTGATCATGAAAGTGTTTATCATGCATTCCAATGTTGATTGATTGATTATGGGCTATCAAGTCATTGTTGACTTCTAGAGACCAGTAGCTCACACGTAATACTACAACAGTTCTTACAGTGGGTCTCTTGGAAAGCATTATCATCCATACATTACAGATGAGAAGGGCTAATGGGAGACATAAAAATGTTCAAGAATGAAATGGACAGTCACCATCAACAGAGACTGATGAAAGAAGGATTTCATTAGATCTTTGAAAGCTATCTTTTATCATTATTCTATCACAGATGCAAACATGAGCAAAGCTAGTGCCAAAAATTGGAAGAAAGATACTACAAACAGCTGAACTTGTCTGGGTTCATATATTCAGAGTTTATTTTTATGCCAGATCTATCCCCAGAGGGTAGTAGTTAATTCAGGGGAAAGGGAAGAAGGGATTTGTCTAGTGTTGTATTCACAGTTGAAGTATTTCCAGATGATGCTTTTAGTGTGCAGTTAGAATTTTATGAAGGTGAAAATGTTATTTTCCATCAGTCAGTTTTCCATGTTTCCTACAACTATTTTTTACCAAAGAAAATGCATTAAGAAAGATGGAATAGTGGCATGGTGCCTTTTGACTGGTACTACTTAAGAGACAACCATTTGGGGACATTGAGTGTGGATATATCATGCCTTGTTCACTTACATTTTGTTGGTAATGGGGGAACATATATATGTGATCCACCTATGTTGTAGCAGATGGTAGCAACTATCTGATTTTGACTGATATCCCCCAAAAGCTAAACAGAGTTGGATCTAGTTAGTAATTAGATAGAAATTACCAGGAAGTGCTAGTAGTCTAGACCGGGAACTCATCAAACATCATAGAAGATAGCTTTTGTAAACCATTTGATTCTTATTCCTTCCTTTTACTTCTAATGATCTTGATCTTTAGTCCCTTCAAATAATCTTGTGGAACTTGATTTCATTTTTTTTTCTTTATCCCTTCTCACAAAGTTCTTTAAAGCTTTTACAAACCTCTTTTGTAAATCCATAGGAAAAATATCCAGGATTTCTCTTAATTAAAATGGATATACAAATAACAAATTACGACAATCAGTTGTTTTTTTGTATGTCCAGTGTAAGATCTTTTTCCATATCATTCTTGTAGCCTATCATCTTTAAACCCACTTTCAAATCAGTCTCAAACTTGTCAAGTAAAACCTTCCATCACATCTTATTAAACACGGTTTATAATGACACTCTTAAAATTAACTTCTGCATCCATTCTGCATCCATTCAAAAATAACTGTCAATGTGTCCAGTGTTAATTTTGTTTCATTCTGTAATTGTAAATTGAATTTGAGATTTCTCCTTTAATTGTAATTTTTAGTTCCCTCTAGTATCCAATTTTTAAAGTCTTACTTATCTTGAAAATTCAGTTTTGAAAAAAATAAAAAAAAGCATTTTCCTATGGGAAGGATTCTTTAGAATTAATTCCAAAACCGAATTTCATTTGTGCTTAGTCCACTTAGTTCATTTGTAACTTTCTAAAATTAAAGTTTTATTCACCTTTTGCTGGTTATTCCCCCTCCCCAATTTATGTAATTCTTGAACTTGTAGTTAAAACTTCTTTTGTGAAGGATTTTAGGAAGACTGATCTGATGTGTAAAATCTGTTTGATCCAAAGATCCCTAATAGCTAAAAAGCAATTAAACAGAAATTAAGCAATTTCTGAAAATGATTAGAAAGGTAGTATGTAATCTTAGTGTCCTTGCAAAGCTGCCAACTATGGCTTGAGCAAGGTGACTCTTTTCTTGTTTTCCAGAGCTCTCAACCCATCAGACATTCCTGTCTTGGTCTCCTTGAGGGGAGCAGATGTCTGGAGCACTTGTGGGTGATCTCAAGTTCACTCTTTGAAGAGGAAATATCAAAGAGCCAGTGTACTCACCACTCTACTGTGGTTGTTAGCTCCACTTTTTGCAGAGCTATCTTCAGACTGTCATTTCCTCGGAAGTCACAAATAGGCCTTTTTCTGAACAGATGCTAGCCAATCATCTCTCTTGTGTTTTCTTGGACTCAAAATAACCTAATCACTTCTTCTACATTATTTCATCTCAGCCATCAATTCATATCATCAGGGCCGGATTTAGATGAAAAGAGGCCCTAGGCTATTCCACTTATGAGGCCCTTTCACCTATAGTGAAAGTGTAATTTTAATTTTGCTAACAAGTTGAATGTAGGCCCCTCTTGATCTTGAGGCCCCCTCTTGATCTTGAGGCCCTAGGCTGAAGCCTAGTTAGCCTATAGGAAAATCCGGCCCTGCATATCATCTAGCATTAATACCTTTTCCTCAGGACTGCATTTATTTAGAAAGTTGCTAAGTTTTTCCCCAAACTAACCCCCGATTCTACCATTATCAATATTCATTAGAACACACTATCACCAACCTATGAATTCTTATTGTCATATGGACAACAAAGTAAATGATACTGGTTCATTTTTTCTTACATACATTTTATTTGCAATTCACAGTGAATTCTGTAATTGTTTTCATTAATTCCCCACAATCAAGCTACCTTCATTCAAATTTATTATATCCTTCCCCTTTCTCTTAAGTTTCACAGGCACATCATGTGTCTTTTTTCTTTTATCAATTTCATTCAACAATGCACTATCTGTATCATTTACACTACAAATCACAATATTTCATATGCCACAGTTGTCACTAGATAAACCCATAATTACTGATATCTACTACTATTGTGGCTTTCACATAAGCTTTCACATAACGGGTTACCAATAAAATAATGTGTTCCAGTCAGTTTAGCTCATTTAGGATAATATGCCACTAGTATAATCAAAGCCCAATTTTATTCCAATTTACACTATTCCAAAAACCTATTCCATGGATTTTTAAATGAAAGACTATCTTACAAGTCAGCAAACTGTTACAATTACTCACAGGTCACCAACTAAGAGATACTTAGTTTACCGATGGCCACTCAGAATGTGCTAAATACTGTACAGGGATATCAAAGTTTTGTTCACATTCTTAATAGTCCTGGAGAGTATTTAATTTGAAACACCTGCAACTGGTCTTAGGAGTTAGTGTGATATTTATTAAAAAAAGACGGAACTTCAACCACACTGTTGTAGTCACCATCTTGACTTTTTTTGACCATGTCACTTAGATATCTCCTACTTAATTTCTACTTAGTATTTTCCTTGATAGATCAGGAACAAATGTCTGCTTTCCTCCACCCACAACATGTAAAAAACTCAAATCTATTGACCTAGGTGCCTGTTTTTCACATGGTAATGAACTGACTCATATTTTTAACCTTATCTACCATGTTAACAATCTAGATACCTATGGGTAGTAAGAAAAAAACCCTCTGTTAATCCAGCTGTAATATATTGGGAGGCAACCATGCCTACTGATGAGAAATTCCCATTTAAAAAATGACCGCTAATAGACACCAGTCAAACTGAATCTTCTGACATATTCAGGGAAGATCTTAGTCCTTCTGCTAGAAGCCTCTCCTGCCCTCCATCTCTAAAGGGCAAAACTTACAAATGCATGAGATTTTCTTGTCCAAACCCAGAAATGCCAAACCTTATAGAAAACCTTATGTGTACCCTAAAAGCTCTAGTGATAGCTGTACAACCTTCTGCCCAAGGAAGATTTTAATGAGAATTTTGGAATACACAGAAGAAATTTAAGAGGAAGAACACTGGAATGTAATAAGTACACATATAGAATTGCAAATAAAATTCATAAAGTTAGTTTAAATGTGTTAGACTTGCATGAATAATTCAGGTTCCAGAATATATATAAAATGTATTACAGAGAAGATGAATAGAGAGCCACATCTGGGCTTCCTGTTGGATGGCAAGTTGTTAACATTGTTCTTTGGGTAAAGCACATGTCTTGCAGTGTAAAAGCCACCTTAGGAAGACATCAGTTAACTGTCTTGTACAGTCAAGTTATTCTAACTTCAGTGTTCCAACTGGTGAAACAAAAAATTATCTTTTAGTTAAACCAACTTTCCAAATTGTCTTATACATAAATGATAAAGCAGTTAAGTTTCACTGATTAAAGCATTAGATTGAACAATAATAAACTGGAGGTATATTTTGGGAAATAATAGCTGAGTCCTGCTCTATTTAAACTCCTAGCTGGGTTCAATTTATCTGGGAGCACCTCAGCCAAAAGTTAGGGATTTGTCAGAGAAAGCTGACCTCCTGCTATATGCAGCTCCAGTAAGAGTCGCCTTTTTGGTGAGAGGACCAACATCTCTTGGACTTTGGCCAATATGGCATTCTACATCATTATCTGTCATTCCAAAAGGAAAGTAGCCACATCCATTTATTCAGAATGGAAATTAAATAAATGGAAAGTGCACAACAGTGAGGAAAAAGAAGAAGCAAGGTCACATAAGGAAATACATTTCAGAAAATTCCTATAGGGAAGGCATCCTGAAGATGGTGAACATAATTGAAATTGTGCTGTTTTGAATAGTGGTGGTAATGTCTACTAAAGCAGGGTTTTTTCTGACAACCTCCTCAAAAAGGACATTTTACTGATCAGAAAACTGCAGAAAGGGGCAATCAAAATCATTAAAGAATTGAAAGAACTTTCCTATGAAAAAGATTAATGCTTTTTGACAGAGAAAAAACAAATAAAAGAGGACACACAAGAGAGGTATATAAAATAAAATGTACCGGTATGTAGCTCAGGACTGAACTGTGCTGTCCTTGGTATCTCTAAGCTTGACTGTTAGCTTGCAGTTGTTTCATTACCTGACTAGGTAACATCATCAGTGCAAGTGATTGTGGGGTTTGCTCTTTGTTTATATACAGTTCAACTTCCCTCCTTAATAGGTCCTCGATTATGCAATTGTGTTCTGCTTCATTGTTTGGTGTTAATCCCCACTTATTGGTGTATCTGGTTGCTGGAACATGTAGCAGACTTCTTACTCTTTCAAAATACTAGGTCTTGGGGTCATCCAATGAAGCTAAATGGTGCATGATTCAGAACTGATTAAAAGGAGCATTTCTTCACAAGGTGTATATTCATAGAATGACATTCGCGGAAAAAAGAGATGCAGAGATATTCATCAGAAGGTTCTTTTTTTAGAGTAAGTATTATGCAAAATGCAGAAAGAAATAAGAAATTAAAGGTAGCAATTCACAGAAAAGGAAATATGGCTACAACTTATTGTATTTACTTATATTTCATATTCTAAACTGCCCATCTCCCTCAGAAAGGGCCTCCTTCACACCAAACTGTTCATGTATCTTTCTTACTTTCCAACTCTGTCCAACCATGATTTTCTAGTCATTCCCCTTTTTCTTGATCTGTGCACTCTTCATTCAGATAACTATTTTGCAATTTAATCCTCTTCATTTTCTCTGGACAACTAATGCATATCAACCAGCCTCTCTTCTACAGGTCACTCATGCCTGTGCTCAGTCCACATTCATTCAGTACCCACTCATTCTCGACTGTAGTATCTGTGTCCAACAACAGTTGTGTGTACATATTAGGTGGCAGAATAAGGGCAACAGTACACTGGCTTGTAAGATAGCTTCTGCATAAGAAATCTTAGCTTGCATTGAACAACATGAAGTAAAACAGCTTGTTGAACTTGTGGCAATGTGGCATGATATCAGAAGGAAGACCAAGGTTGTTCCTCTATACAAAGGAGATGAGTGCAAAAACTACAGGTGGATTCATTTGTTACATGTACTTGGAATAGTGTTTGGCAGGCTTCTGACTGAAAGAATACAAAAAGAATCAGTGAGCAAAATTCAGGAGGTGCAGAATGATATTAGGCTGGGCAGGGAGTGAGCAACATACATAGGTCTGCTCTGTTATATAGTAGGAAGTGAGTGGGTTAAGAGAAATGTAAAAGTAAGTTGAGCAATAGCAGGACTGAGTTTTTAAGAAGTGTGCAAGTGGTAAAACAAAAAAGAGGTCAAATGCACATTACCGCAGTGGAATTTCCTGCAGGTTTTCTCCATGCATCCCTATTCAGCTTCCAGCCAGCCAGGGTCAACCTGGGTGCTGCCCCCTGCTGTGATACCATCGCCTCTAAAATAACTGATGGGCACCTTCCACAGCAGTCTCAGTTGAATCACCTGTTATATGCAAAGATGGGGGAGGGGGAATTAAGGCTCAAGCTCTTTTTTCACCTCTATAGCTGCTCATTCAAGGACCTTTCAGCTCACACGGGCAACAGCCAAAGCATCTGTAGCAAAATGCAAGTAATAAATCGTACCTACGTTTTATCTGCAAACAAAGGCGAACTTCCGTTTAAACACGGCATTTATGGAAATACAGTACTTCAAAGGCCGGAGCTTCTATTGTGTTCTGAGCGGGGAGATGGCTGCTGAAGCGCCCATCCAGTCCTCCCTCCCTTCGGAGAGATTCTCCTCTCTCGCCCAATGAATGACTCGAACTCAAGAGTTTCAGGGCTCTCCCGCTCCTTCGCCAACCGCTCCGCTTCAGGACTTTCCAGCCACGGGCGGCTCTGGAGTACCGTACCTTTCTTTCCTCCTCTGGGTCTCCGCCTTCTTCTTTCCTTCCAGCAGGCCCCCTTTCCATCCCAGCCAAGCAGAAGAGCGGAAAGCAGCCGAGGCATCTCTCTCTCTCTCTCTCTCTCTCTCCGCCCACCGCCTTCCTTCCAGCTACGTTTGCAGCTTTCCTTCTGGCGTTCATTCCCTCGAATCCCGCTTCCCGGCGTCGGCTCGGCCATGCTCCCCTTCTCTCTCCTCTTCCTCCTCCTCCTCGCTGGAAGCTGCGGCTGCTTCTCTTCAGGCTCGAGCCAGGTAGCCCCTTTCGACTTGCTCTACGCTGACGGGGTGCGGGCGTACTTCGCCCAGGACTGGCCTCGGGCCTCCGAGCTGCTCCAGCGCTCTCTCCACAGCTATTCGCAGCTGCAGGAGGCGCGCCGAAAGTGCCGAGGCGGATGCCAGAGGGAAGCCTTCTTTGGGAGTCAGTCGCCTTTCCACTCGTGGGAGACCACTTTCTTCGACCGGGTGCTGCAGCGAGCGGAATGCCTGGAGGAATGTCTGGGACGGAGGCTGGGCGGGCAGCCGTCCCGCTATCGGACCAGCCACGCCATCCAACAGGACTTCGAAGAGAGGGAGCCCTACAATTACTTGCAAATTGCCTTCTTCAAGGTGAGCGGCGGAGAGGGCGGGACCCTCTGTGTGCAAGAGCAGCTGCTGATGTGGCTGCCCGTCCTCGGCCCCCCTCTTCCACGCCCGCTAGAAGAACAGCGCAACAGTTACACCGCCCCCCACCCACCACCCACCCCGAGACCGTCCAACCCTCACCAAAGTATTAGCATACATTTAATACCTTCCTAAATTCCGGGAAGCTCTTAAATTCTCCTGCAGAGACTCTCATGGCTTTGAATTTCAACTAGTCCCTTATCCATCCAGTTTTTAATACATTCTTTGCATTAATATTGTATTTCTGTTCTTTTGAGACATTCTTAGAGAGATGGGTTAGGAGGGGCAGGTTTAAAGTTATCTGTTGGGTGCAAACTCTGTTGCAGACTCTTGAGAGATAGAGGGCAGGACATTAATCTCAGCGCTACCACCCAACTTTATTTTCACTGCATCTGTATTTTTGTTTTTTGTTTTCATTGAAACCAGTAGTCAGGTCATTGAGTTCCTTTGATAAAAGTTGAGCAAATTCCTGACATCAGATTTAAATTATTTTGTACTGCTGCCTTGCGTGAAATGTTGATCCATCTATTGATTTCAAATGTTGGGTTTGGGCCGCCTTATAAAAAGCACTGGTTGCGGGCCATTTCAGAAGGAAAGAACTACTCTCACAGCATCCTAATTCAGAGTTCTTGAGATGCATGATGTGGAATGAACAATAATTTGATAGCCAATGAATGAGCAATAAAATGTTGGTTTAGCATTGCTGTTGCTACTGATGTTACATTTATGCTGCTTTTTTTGTTTCATCTGTTTGAGATGACAAAATAGTTGGGTTTTGTAATCATGTTAATTTGTGAGAAAACACTATATTCCTCAATCAGCAAAATGTCTCAGGCTGACTTGCTGTTGGCATTCTCATTGGGGACCATGTTAGCAAAGCTGATCCTACAGGGTGAAAAGTTGGAGATCTTGAACTTCTTTTCACTTTGGTTTTACACATCATAACTCCATTTATTTATTTATTTTGTCTTGCCCTGGAAGCTTGTTAGACCACTTCCTTCCTTCCAGGGGTTGGTGAGGATCAGTTGGCATCCATCGCTATCTAAGACTGAGAGGTCTTTCAACAGTCAGTGTTGTTTTTCTTGACAAATTAAAAGGAAGAAAAATGACTTAAACACATAGAATGTAAAAATATGATTCTAAATTTAATGCTGCTTAGATTTTACCTGTTTCTATTGAAATACCTGATTTCCAGTCCTCAACTTGGTTTATTTGATTGTGGTTGTTGTTGTTATTGTTGTTGAGCTTTTTGTGGCTAGTTTATATTTTTCATCAGTAGCTGAGAAGACTCCTCTCCGTTTCTCAAGTTTGAGATGACTCCTTGTTCCTCTGTTTTCTTAGAGTTCTCCATCTAGTTTTTTTAAAAAAAGCATTTTTTCCACCCTAACTGGGAGGGGCTATGATGATTAGGCTTTCTAATTCTAATAAAATAAATAAAACTGCCTGCTATACATGTCAGTGTTAATCATGTGAATTCAACCCAGATGCCACATAGCTGTCAATGCACATGGGATGAGGTTTCCTGCGGATTGACTACACAGAATAAGGATTTTAAAAATCAAATGAGACGGTATATTATAGTGTGTGTGGGGGGGTGCGCACATGCATGTATATCTATGTGTCTGCTAATTACAATTAGCATGTGAATTATGATATAATTATGATATAATAAACATTATTTCACAGATACTTTAGTCAATAGTATTACCATCTGGGAGCAAATGGATCCAACCAGAGGGATTGCTGTATTCCTTTTTAACCTTCCTTCTCCCAGACTGAGATGATTCCCTTGTATTCTACATTCAATCAAAAAGGATTTTATTTTCTCTTTTCAACAGTTAAAAAAACTGGATGAAGCTGTCTCTTCAGCTCATACATTCTTCATAGCCAATCCACAGCACCTACAAATGCGTGAGGATATGGAGAAATACCAGCGCATGGCAGGGATAAAATCTGAAAGCTTTCGGGATCTGGAAGCTGAACCACATTGGGTGAGAGATTTTTGGAAAACTGGATGTTATAGAACAGATCAGAAGGACTGCTGTGTAGAGATTGGGAGTCACGATTCTAAAGGCCTAAGAGCAGTGATGGGATTCAAATAATTTAACAACCGGTTCTCTGCCCTAATGATTTCTTCCAACAACCAGTTTTCCAAACTGTTCAGAAAGTTAACAACCGGTTCTCCCGAAGTGGTGCAAATTGGCTGAATCCCACCACTGCCTAAGAGTATGTCGACTCTCATAGATAATTGTGCTGTTAGTCCTTGCTTTCTAAGGGTTAAGAAACCATTGTCCTCCTGTGTTTTCCTCATATATCTTCTGCAAGTTCTCAGAACAGAACTGCAGCATAAAACTTCCTCTGTAAATTAAAACAAGCAGAACAATAGAAACCAGCCTGCAAAATTAGGAAAATTTGCTGATGTTTAAATATGCTATATTGTTACTACCCGTACCTGTTTCTTTCCAGTTGGCTTCATTGTGGTCTCTTTTTAAATTTGACTTAATGTTCTTTAAACTATTATTATTATTATACTTCAGCAATAGCCCCAAGTGGAACAATTATTTAGCAGAAATCTAACAACTGTTTTTAAAAAAGCAAACTGCTTTTTTAGATTGAATGGTTATTGATCTCTAGAAGTGATATTTTTCTTTGTATCCAATTTTTCTTTTAAAAAAACTTTAAAAATGTGTTTTTAAATTATTGTTGTAGAGCAGGATTTAAATTATACAAATACTTGTAAGGCAAATCCAGAAATATTTTTTAACAATGATCTGAAAATTTTTGGAGATAATACGCTCTGCTGGATCACTGCAGTAGGCAAAACATCACAGGGTGCTCACTTGTTGTGAGTGTGAGGATGCTGCAAAGGTCATAAGTGCAAGTATCAGTTGTAAGTCATTTTTTTCAATGCTGTGGTAACTTTAAATGGTCGCTAAAGGATTGGTTGTATGTTGAGGACTACTTGTACTCTTGAGTACATAATTGTACTATTCTTTGGATTCAATAGTCACCTCCTGCACAATCCTTGGACTTTAACAAAGGTGGCTTGGTTCTCTGACTCTGCAGGTAGCTTATGAAGCTGGGATGCATCATTATGGTACGGATGACTACCAGCAGGCAGCAGCAAAACTGGAAGAATCGCTCAGAGAGGGGCTGCTGGCACTGGAGAATTGCAGAGCTCTTTGTGAAGGGCCCCGAGAAGATGAAGACGACAAGGAAGAGACACAACTAGGCCTCTATGAAAGCATTGCAGGTATCATCAAAGGTTTAGTAAAGTATGATGAATTGTGTGAGCTGGCAAGTACGTGAAAACCATAAGCCATTGTCTGAAAGAAACATCTTTTTTTAAAAGAGATTTGCAGATCTTCAAAGGAATATGTCACTTGGACAAAAGATTGAGCAAAATTATGCTTTTGAAGGTATTTTACAAAGCAGCATAGCATTTTGCTTCTGAGGCTTCCTTTTCAGGAATAACCAAAGAGAACTGAGTATTGGAACTACTGTACAAAGCTTCGAGGTGATGCAAGCTACTTCACTGAGGAAATCCTGTAGCCTGTTTATCTAAGTGAGGAAAATTATTTACTGCATAGCACAGCATACTTGAGCATGACATGGGAGATCAATGGAAAAGTTTTTTCCCCAAAATTAGGAGCGGTTAGGTGAGGTATAGCTCTTAATCAGTGACAGTTACTTTTTAGAAGAAATAGTTTGAATGGTATGATTAAATATTCAGGGTAAGGATGTTGTTGTGGACTTATTAAAACTGATTAGAAAAAGTGTCCCTGTAAAGAGAAACAACTGCCATTTTTTCATGTTCTCACAATAGGTATAATAGCTTTTGCCAAAAAAAAAAAAAATGGAGAGAGGGGAGAATCCTGAAATTTGGAATCAGATATGGGAGAAAATTAAGTTATTGGCTATTTAAAAAAAAAAAAACATTGAAAAATTGGGAAATTTCATTACTAGTCTCCTTCATCCTCCAAATGCTGCACTTCTGAACAATCGTACAAATTAGAAATTCTGTCAGTTTTAAAAGGGGCCAATGAGAAGGGAGGCATCTCAAATGAATATATGGCTCCAGGATTTTAAAAAGCATTTTGAGATGAGGAAATCAAATAATAGGTCTCAGAATAAAATGCAGTAAATTTTGGAGATTTTCTAATTTGTACCAATAACAATAATCAAAAAAGGTCTCCATTTTTTTTAGGGAAAATTAGGAGAGGGTTATTAGTCAATATCAGAGCCCAGCACAAAATCCTTTCATACAAAAATTCTGGTCTGACTGGATGAAAAACATGGTTGTAAATGCTACCACTGAAAAATGATACCCAGCTAACTGCTAACTAATTCAGGCACTGGATATGTTTCCATGGGGATCTTTTCAATCTCCAATCTCTGATCCACACTCTTTTTATCTTTTTCTATTTTGCATGACATGGAAGTCTTGACGCCTCCCTTGGCCCACTAAAATTGAAACCATTTTTTCCAATCTTTGCTCATCTAAGACTTTTTTTAAAATAATAATAAACAACATAGCATTCTGCACTTAACTTGTATAGCCAATCAGCACTGCACAAGTTGTCATACTGACACAAGCCAAAACAATGTAGATGGCCAACAAGAATTAGATTTTGAAATAAAATGTCACATTAAAACTACGTAAATTTAAATTTAACATGCATTGCTTGAATGGTGAAATAAGAAACACAGACAATGTAGGAATCTTAGCAATACTTGTTTCAGTGCTTCTGTAGTTGAAACGCCAAAGCCCCTTATGTTTCTCTCTGCTTTCCAGCTCATTATGTCCAGGTCTTGAAATGCAGGCAAGAGTGTGTCCTTGATATTGCCACCAAGCCAGGCAGGGTGTCTTCCACAGAAGATTTCATCCCATCTCATTTTGATTTATTGCAATTTGCCTATGACAGAGGTAAGCAGGAAATGAACAGCTGAGAAGTTCATGTAAGGGGTCAAGCTTTGCCAGAATGACAGACAGAAAAAACATGATGATGAAGAACATTTTCTTTCTTTTAGTTGGAAATCGGACTGTTGCTGCTGAATGTGCAGCTACCTTCCTGCTGTTCTATCCATCAGATGAAAAAATGCTGGAGAGGTTGAAAGAGTACCAAGCAGATCTGGGAAAAGAAATAGCTATTCCAGCCAGAGAGGTAACCAGCAGCATTTCTCTTATCTGAAATATTTCTCAGTTCTCAGTTTTGACAAATGAATAAGGTTTCAGTGATAGCATCATAGAGTCGGCAGGGGTCTTGGAGGTTCCACTAGAACAGAGGTGTCAAATGCAAGGCCCACGGGCCAGATCCTGCATGCGGTGTGCTTAGATCTGGCCTGGGGGGGCAGTCTGGAAATAGCAAAGGATTGGCCCACGGTGCCTCTGCTAGCAAAAATGGGGCAACCGCTTTTAGCCTTCGGAGTGGTCCAGGAGGCCTTTCAGGCCCAAAACGGACTCTCCAGAGTGGCCCAGGAGGCCTTCCAAGTTTCAGGCCCAAAATGGGGCCTCCAGAGTACTGCAGGAGGTCGTCCTTAACTCAGAAGGTTATAAAAGGGAGGAAAAATAAAATATTTTACCTTTCAGGCTTGCAGGATTCTGCTACTAGCCTATGTCAATAATTTATAGTTCTAGTCTTCCTATGGAATCAGTTTCTTGATCTGGTCTCTTTCTCATAAGGTGATCAAGTAGATGAAGTAGGTATTAAAAAAACAAAATCACAGAAATATTCGCCACCCTATTTTTATAAGTTTATGAAACCATGTCTGCAGAGGTGCAGTTCCATGTCACACCCACCATGGCCATGCCCACCTCACATCCAGCCCTCCAAGGTCAAACCCAATCCTGATGTGGCCCTCAATGAAATTGAGTTTGAACCCCTGCACTAGAAGATCCCTGACAGATGACTATCTAGCCTTTGTTTGAAGTTTTTTTTTTTATTGCAAAAGTTTTACAATTACATTTTCACCCCTTTTTTTCACCCCCCCCACCTCCCTCCCCAAACTTCCCGTCCTCCCTAGCCCTCCCTAACCTTCCCCCCAGGCTTCCCTATTATATACTCATAACTAATAATACTGATATATATACCTGAACCCATCCCTCCCCCTATATAATTTTCCCTCTTTATCTCTTTACATTAAAATATTTCTAATACATTGTTTTCAAATAAAAGCTATTTGGTACTTTCTAGTTTGGTATTTGTTCTGAACATATTCTATCCACCTTTTCCATTCCCATTCATAAGTCTCTTGTGAACAATCTTTTAAATATGCTGAAATCTTCGCCATCTCTGCAAAACTGGCCATCTTCAAAGTCCATTCCTCGATAGTAGGCAAAGCTTCATTCTTCCAATATTTACCTATCAACAATCTTGCTGCTGTTATCATATACAATATTAATTTTATTTCACCCCGTGTAAAACCCTTAACTATACCCAATAAAAACAATTGTGGAGAAAATTGAATTTTTTTCTTCAAAACATTCTGCATGACCCACCATATTTTTATCCAAAAAGCCTTAACTTTCCTACAGGTCCACCAAACATGATAATACGTAGCATCCAAACATTCACATCTCCAACATTTTGGCTGAACATTAGGATACATACATGACAACTTTTTAGGATCTAGATGCCATCTATAAAACATTTTATAAAAATTTTCCCTCAAATTCTGCGACTGTGTAAATTTAACATTCTGAACCCAAATTTTTTCCCATGTTTCCAACATCACTGGTTCTTCAAAATTTTGTGCCCACTTAATCATACAATCTTTAACTAATTCCGTTTCTGAATCCCTTTCTAGCAAAACATTGTAAAGCCTTTTAATATGCATTGGACCTTTCTCTCTTATATGTCTAACCAATTCTTCCTCATGCAACATAATACCAGTTTTTTGGTCCTCTTTCCATCTCAATTGTAATTGATTATATTGTAACCAGGTTAAATTAATCCCTTCGTCCAACAGTGTCTGCAATGTCTTCAACTGCCATCTGCCCGCATCTGTAAAAAGAACCTCTTTGTATAAAAACCCCCCGAGTGACATTATATTTGTATTCCACAAGGTATGACCAAGATCCAGCCATAGCGGTATTTTATAATCCCATTTGAGTCGGTGCTTCTTCCAAACTCTCATCAAAGAGTCTCTAAGTATATGACTTTTAAATACTTTATCAACTTTGTCATCATAAAATAGGTAAGCATGCCATCCAAATTCAAGATCAAAACTTTCTGCATTCAATATTCCAGCCTTTTTACTTCCAAACCAATCACTTGTTAAAGTTAAAGCTGCTGCATCATAATATAACTGTAGGTTTGGAAGTTTAAGGCCTCCTCTTTCTGGAACATCTTGCATAATTTTCAATTTCACTCTCGGCTTTTTCTCGTTCCAGACAAACTTATTAAGTCCAGTTTGCCAAACTTTCAGTTGTTTATCACTTTTAAGCACCGGAATCATTTGAAACAAAAACAGAAATCTTGGCAAAATGTTCATCTTAACTGCTGCTATTCTTCCAAGTAAAGACAGTTGCAGCTTTTTCCAAGTCTCCATGTCTTTCTGAACCTCTCGCCACAACACCTCATAGTTATTTTGAAACAATTTCATGTTTGATTCTGCAACCTGAACTCCAAGATATTTTACCTTAGGTACAATTTCAAAACCTGCCCTCCTTTCAAACTCATGTTTACGATCTTGTGTCATATTTTTGACTATCATTTTAGTCTTTTTTGAGTTCACTCTAAAACCTGAAACTCTACCATAGTCTTGTATAATGTCGTTCATCAAGATTATTGATTCCATTGGTTGTGATAGGGTAACCACCAGATCATCTGCAAATGCCTTTATTCTATAATCCTCTTGCCTTATCATTATGCCTTTCAAAATTTTTGAGTCCCGTATTATATTTAGCAAGACTTCCAATGTTAAAATAAATAAAAGTGGGGACAACAGACATCCCTGTCTTGTTCCTTTTTCAATTTTAAACTCTGTCGTCAAACTTCCATTAATAATAATCTGTGCTTTTTGCTCTTGATAAATTGCTGAGATCGCCTGTATAAATTGGTCCCCAAAGCCCATCTTTTTTAAAGTCTTTAGTAGAAAATTCCAATCCACTCTATCAAAGGCCTTCTCCGCATCCAAAAAAACCAGCACTGCAGAAATCTGTTTATTCTTATCAAGATATTCCAATAAGTCTATTACTTGCTTTACATTGTCCTTCATATATCTGCCCTCAATAAATCCCGCTTGGTCCGCATGAATCACCTTTTGGATTACTGGCATCAACCTGTTGGCTAATACCTTCGCATAAATTTTATAGTCTGTGTTCAAAAGAGATATTGGTCTGTAGTTCTCTGGTTTTTTAGGACCAACTTGTTCTTTTGGTATCAAAGATATATAAGCAGTTGTCCAGGATGGGGGTATTTTACCCCCTTGTTGAATATTGCAAAATAAATCTCTAAGTTGTCCCACCATTTCAGCTTGTAAAGTTTTGTAATACACTGCAGTCAAACCATCCGTGCCAGGAGCTTTGGCTGTTTTTAGCTGTTTAATTGCTGCTGTTATCTCCTCCTCTGTTATAGGATAATTCATTCTTTCCTTTTGTTGATCAGTAATTTTTGTAACTCTCTTATCCTTTAAATATTTTTCTATAAGTCCATTCTGCACCTCTTCTTTGGCATATAGTTTAGTATAATAATCCACAAAAGCTTCTTTAATTAGTTTTTGTTGAAAGATTTCTTTCCCTCCAATATCAATACTATCAATAGTCCGTATACTTTGTTTTTTCCTCAATGTGTAAGCCAACCATCTGCCCGGTTTGTTAGCGTTGCAAAATGTATTATGCTTCGCATATTGTAAACTTGTTGCAACTTGTTCCGCCATAAGCATTTGAAATTGGTCTTTCAAAAGTTTTATAGCACTTCGTATTCTTTCATCTGTTGGATTTTTAATAAGTAACTGTTCTTTATTCTTTATTTCCATTTCCAACTCAGATCTTTTCTTTTGTCGGAGCAGTCTATGTTTAGAGTTCATGTAGATGAGTACCCCTCTCATATAAGCTTTACTTGCATCCCAAACAATTTCAATTGGGGTACCTTTATTCAAATTTATTTCAAAAAATTCTTTCAAGTGCTTTTTAAGTTCTATTGTATTTTTTTCATATCTAAACAAGTTCTCATTTAATCTCCAAGAACGTCTCTCAACCTTATCCATCTCAATTTCTATCCATACAGGGCTATGGTCAGTCAGAGTTCTTGGAAAAATCTTTGTTCTTTTTGTCTTAACAAGTAGATCATTTGACAACAGGATAAAATCAATCCTAGAAAAAGATCTATGTCTATCCGAAAAAAAAGTATAGTCCAATTCATTTGGATTATGTATTCTCCAAACATCTTTTAATTCCATATCTTCTTTCATATCAAAAAAAGTCTGTGGTAATCTAATTCTAGACTTTGCCAAGCTCTTTTTATCTAGTTTAGAATCAATTACTCCATTCCAGTCTCCCATAATTAAAATAGATCTATAGTCCCATTGCAATATTTTAGTATGTAACATCTTGTAAAAATAATCCTGTTGTTGGTTGGGAGCATAAATTCCAATCAAAAGAATTTGACCATTTGCTGTGAGCAATTCAATTGCTACAAACCTACCATCTTGATCTGCTTTTATAACTTTCGCTGTTAATTTTTTATTTACATAAATAACCACACCATTCTTTTTCTGCGAAGTTGAAGATATATAATGTGCTCCTAGTTTTGAATTTATCAAATATTTTTGATCTTGAGTTGTGATATGCGTTTCTTGTAAACATATTATATCATTATTAAATTGTTTCAAATATGTAAATAATTTCTTCCTTTTCTGTGCTGAATTCAACCCATTGACATTCCAAGATAGACACTTAAAGGTCATCAGCCTCTTTCTGGAGCACAGAGCAAAATATTTGAAGTTCATCCGAGAGCTTCGATCTCGCTCCTCCCATAGTTTTTTTTCAAAGGAGAATTCACCACCTCATGTGGTAACCTGTTCCACTGCTGACAGTCCATGAACTCATGAGTTCCTCCTGATGTCTAGTTGGCACCTTATAATTTTCATTCACTGGTTCTGGTCCAGCCCTCTGGCCAATAGAGAATAGGTCCACGCTCTCATCTGTGTGATAACCCTTCAGATGTTTGAAAACTGTTATTGTATCTTCCCTTAAATATTTTTCTATAGATGAAATGTACTCCAATCCTTTAAAAAATCCTCATAGAGTTTGGTTTCCAGACTATTCACCATCTTGATAGTCATACTCCAAACCTACTTCAATTTGTCACTATCCTTTTTCAATTGTGGGACCCAGATCTGGATAGAGCTTTCCAAATGGAGGCTTACCAAGGCCCCATAGAGTGAAACAATTACTTCCCATCATCTGAACTCTGTGCTACTGTTAATACATCCCAAAGTAGCATTTGTCTTTTAGCAGTTGCACCATATTTAATGTGTTTAACAGGGACATCCAGGTCACTTCCACATGTATTACTGACAATCAAATTTTCTTCCACTCTATAGTACTCTGCATTTTTCATACCAAGATACAGAATCTGATATGTCTCCCTACTAAGTTCAATCCTATTCATTTCAACCCACTCTTTAAGCCTGTCTAGATCTATTAACATCTTCACTCTTTCATCTAAAATATTAATCATCCTTTCCATCTCCGCACTTTGTAAGTGTCGCATCAGTTACTCACCCAAGTCTCTGATAAAAATATTGAACACTACAGGATTGGACCCTATGGCACCCATCTCCATATTTTTTGCTATAAATTGAAGTAAGCCACTAATAAGTTCTCACTGGATGCAGTCGCTCAATTATGTTGATCCCATCTAGCAGTAGTAATAGAAGTGGTCTTTGCTATAAAACATGTATTAATATATAAATTAAACAATAATATGGTTAGAATTTTATCCACCAACTCTTACTCATTGTTCTGTACCCATTCCTCTCTGTGCCAATAATAAAGGTATTCTTTCATAATCCAAGTGGGTTTATGTTAGATGCCTTAAAGCATTATCTTCCTATTACCATAAGGAATACCTTGAGACCAGTTAGTCTAAAAGAAAGGCTTTAATATTCTCCAGTGTTTCAAGCACTCAATTAAGTGGATGATTAATGATAGAACTACAGTATTGAACAAATCATGACTTTTAAAAACCTATGCATCCACTTCCAATCATTTACTTGCTGGATCAATCAAGCAAAGGACCTTTTCATATGAGCCCCCAAAGCATCCTTTGCGATTATTAAATATGCATGTCAGCATAGTAACAACTACATTCAAGGCTAAAGTACTGGGCTCAGTATATGGCATTCAGTTATGTATTTATAAGAATGCTTCTAGGTTGGAAGCTATCCAATACCAATTTTTAAAGCTATACCCCAGGATCCTTTCTTTTATTTTGTTTCATTTCTAGCATTAGTTTAGAAATTGACAAATTGCCTATAAGAGCAAAAACAGGTAGATATATCAATATACGCTATGAAAATCACCTTGATATATGTTTATCAGTAGATATAGAAGTTGAATCTGTTGCATATGCATTGCTACACTTTGAAATAAATGAACAATAGAATTCATGACACCAATCATTAGCAATCTTAATTGCTCCTCTGAGCAGGAGCTGATCATTCTACCCCAAATGTTAACTAAATAACATTTAATTATTTCCAGTAAGGTTGCTGAATTTTTAACAACAGTCATAGTTTGCAAAGATCATCCTTTACATTATTACTTTCTGTATAAGTCGTGTTATACAGAATATATAATATTTAATTGTTATAAAATTATCTTCTCTTAAATGTTGGTCTGGGACTGCAATAAATTCATCAGAGTGAATGGCAAGAAATTAAGATAGCCCCCAATGAATGAATTGGTAAAGCAAAGAGAAGGATAGGCATCAGATTAAAGTGTTTCCAGCTCATCCTTAGCCTGTCACCCACAATCCCTTTGGCAAGAAATCTGTGTACCCTTACTGTCTTCTTTCTTCTTTTTCTGATGCTCACACAATTTGATGACCATGAATCAACTAAGGTTTGTTTAGCTGGCAAGTAACTGCTTTTGTTTGAGAAGAAAGTAAGCTCTTACCCGTTTCAATCTATTGCAGCTCACCTTTTTGATTGCCCAAGGTGCAAAACCTGGTGTTAGTTTAGGGCACTGCATTTTCAGAAGTCTACGATGAAAGTTGTGGATATTTTTTCTCTCTTGTCCTTTAGAAGTGCTATCACTGCTGTTTGCCCTAAGTTGCTGTTGACTAGCAGCTTCCCTTCAGGGAAAAGTAACAACTCCAAGGATGGTTGCAGCATGGGGTGGCATTAATCCCTGTCTCTGCCATGACTGGGACAACAAGACAGAAATGTGAAGCTCATATTGAATATAACATCTTGTTTGACCTGAAGGCAAGGTAGATTGCCTGCAGCAGAGATGGTTGTGTATATTTTGTGTCTTGTTTTCTTGAACAAGAAACACTCAAATCATTTATGATTTCTGTACATTATTTTATATTACCATGTTGTAACATCTGCTTTCAATCCACAGAATATCCGCTGTTATGTGCAAAGATCCCTTATGGAAAAGAAACTGATCTATTATGCAGTACAGCACCTTGATGAAACTTTTAAGGATCCAGTAAGTGGTTGTCTTTCTTCAAAGATTCTTCATGGCCTCCTTGCCACAAAGCTATTCATTTATCTCATCTATCGAATACTGCTTGATAAAATAGTACATAGGATCCTCTTTCTGGCTTCCTTTTCTGATGCCTGAAATGAACTGAAAGAAGCTATGCTTTAAGGACATATATTCATTTATTATAAGCCTTTTTCAGCCAATGTCATCTTAAGACTATCAGGGCAATATGTAAGAAGCATAACATCCAAGATATGCTATCTTACAACACAACAAAATTCTAAAACAATACCAGACAAAAATAAATCAGAAGAATGCTAATCATATACCAAAGTAAACATAAAGCAGCATAGAATTTTAAAATATATGTCAATTAGAGGTCTTTAAAATGATAGCATTTTAATGCTGGTCAAGTATCTATAGAAAAAATGTTTCAAAGGTGGCGTGCTACCACAGTAAAAGTGCTAATTATAGTTGGAAGTGTTTCTAAAAAGCTGTTACTGATTGTGTGGGAAGGAGCACACTGCTTGTAGAAGTACAGGAAACAGGACAGATGATTTTTTTCCCCAGTCTGCTGACTTTCACAAATATTTCTGCTGCGTAGAATAGCCAGAAAGTAGGACACATGTGCCTGCTGTGGTGAGGAGGTGTCTGCTCTAGTGCAATCCTGTGAAAAAAGAAAATGGGCCAATAAACTTAATTTTGTAGTGCTAAATCCTGGATGTGTTTCTTTAGGATTTATGGACTCCTGAGGAACTGATCCCTGAAAGCATGAAGGAGAAACACAAGTAAGTTTCAGAGCAGAAATGTAAGATATGGATGCAATTCTAGGGCAATGATTCAGCTCTGTTAGGAAAGATTTTTTTAAAGAGTCCTTAAATGTAACAGAATAGAAATTATAACAGATTTGATTTATTGCTGAGCTATTTAATTGAAGAGGCAGTCTCATGGCCTTTTCTATATTTGTTTATTAATCCCAAGAGAAGATCAGGAGAAACGAAGCTTGAAGGCCTCATATATGCAACAACGGGATCAAAATGGTGAGTACCAGAAAAAGAATTGATAAATAGGAAGAAAGGTTATCATGTTTCTTCTTCTTATCATAATGAGAGAAGAGGGAGACTCCAGCAGGATGATTCCACAGTTTCTCCTAAAGAGGAGATGGAGTAAGTCTCCTTCCCAGTACTGAAGTTCACTTGCTGAAGCCTGGCATTGTTTGGGATTCCAGTTTACTAGCTGCCACAGGGACCCAAAGGGATAGAAAAGCTATAGAACTTATCTCAGCACCAAAGGTATTCAGAGTGCCTATTGGGCATAGAGGCATATCAACAATAGGATGGCCACAGCTTCTTCTCCACAGAGGACTGTCCTCAGTTTGGATGTCAGCCAATGAATCCTACTTCAAATAAAGTGTAGTCTTTCCCATTTTATTACCCTTCAGATACGTTGATATACAACTTCCATCATGCTGATTAAGGATGGTAGGTGCTTTAATTCATCATATTTGGAAGTATTGGCTTGGGTAGGCAGAGAGGAGAAAATAACTTTGAAGCTGGAGAACAGCCAGATATCACTGGGTCACAGTCTACCCCACTATGATAAGATGCATTATATTTCTGTTTGAATAAGTACAGTGATTCCTAAATTGTATCTATTCAAAAGATTCATTGGTCAACTCTTTATGTGTTGGTGTGTGCTGTGTGTGTTTTTGCGTGTGTGTGACAGGCAGAAAGGCAGATAGACAAAAAGACAAGGGGGGACAGACAAACAGACAGAGATAGAGTCTCTATTTGGCTATAGGTAGTCCTTGATTTATAACTGTAATAGTGCATGAGTCAAGGACGATGAGTGCTGTAAGGACCTTTACCTCTGTTTTCCCAAGACTTTGGAATTATATCACTAATGAGACTATAGCAGCTATGATTTTACAGTGATTTTTAAAATGTAACATCTAACTATTTTGAAATTTCAATAGTTGCTAAGTGGCCCTGGGTAATAGCTGCTGCTAATTCTATTAAATGGATATCTGTTTTTAATTTAATTTAGATATTACTTTTTATTTTCCATTGGAAATCGCATTCAGCCATAAAAGAAACAACATTTTAAACAAATAATACAGTATAATAATAAGACTACACATATCAAGGTACCTGTGATAACAGTTGAGTCAGTAACACAGCTATAAGCTTTGTATCAGACCGTTTCAGTAACCTTGCATCTGAATTCTGAAATTGATGGATAATGACTGCCTAGCAGTAGATTTTTGATATCAGCTTCCAAAGAATAATTTGCAAGTGAGGATTGTTTAGTGGCATGGAGTCTTTCAAAGTCCCTTATGCAGATACCAATTATAACTTATAAGAAGGGCACACATATGTTCAGAGATTGCAAATTAGAGCATACAGGTAGTCCTCGACTTACAACAGTTCGTTTAGTGACAACAGCACTGAAAAAAGTGACATGACCATTTTTCACACTTTATGACTGTTGCAGCATCCCCATGCTCACGTGATCAAAATACAGATGCTTGGCAACTGACTCATATTTATGACAATTGCAGCGTCCCAGGGTCATGTGATCATCTTTTGCGACCTTCCAACAAGTAGTTTAATTAAGTAGCTTAATTGTGTTACTAACTTAGCAACTGCAGCGATTCACTTAACAATTGTAGCACACAAGGTTGTAAAATGGGGCAAAATTCACTTAACAAATGTTTCACTTATCAATAACAATTTTGGGCTCAATTGTGGTCATAGATTGAGGCCTATTTCTTCTTTTGTACTCATGATGAACAGTAATGTTTGATGGCATCTCTATATACACTTCTGCCCTCCTTGTTTTTTCCAGAACCACTACCTTTTGAGGACATCAACATCACCATGGATTCTCACCAACTCAATGGTACCCAGAGGGTCGTCTTTGATAGAGTCCTGACTGAATCAGAATGCAAAGACATCCTTCGTCTGTCCATGGTAAGGATAGGAGCTGGCAAATGCTTTGCGTGATCCCGTCTGACAGAAAGAGAAGCTTTTCACTGGTGAAGGACAATACCAGATCTCTCATACGTTTGTGCGTGTTTCAGGCAGCTGGAGGAACAGGAGATGGCTATCGTGGCAGACGTTCCCCTCATACTCCACATGAGCGATTTGAAGGCTTAACAGTGACAAAAGCTTTGCAGGTAAAAGTGATTTTAGAATGAGCTAAGTTCCTGGTCCTGCAGGACTTTCCCCCTCTCCACCCTCCGCAGTTTCACAGACTCTAGACATAAATATATATTACAAAGTGAATATTAAAGACGAGTAGGACACATGCATAGCCTCCTCATCCTTTTCCTAAAATTTAAACTGTATGTATTATGCAAATAAATGTGAAAAGATTTCCAGATGCTGTTTTTTGGGGGGAAAGGATAGTGCAAGTCTCAACTGAGAAGTGATAAACAAATGCTTAACTTTTCCTTCTTTCTGAAACAAAACAAAATGACTCTTTGACTCTTTGAATGGGAGATAGGATTAGAATAAGGTGAAAAAGAGATCACGAAGGAGCAAATATGCAGTGTATAAAACAATACAAAACTTGTTTCATTTTCTATTTTTACTTTTCTTTTATTGACTAAACAAAATATGGTAAAAACTAAGAAATATAAAATTAAAAGGGGAAATAAGGTAGTAATAAAAAAAGCAAATTAAAAAATAAATTAAATTAAACCTTGGGAACGTGGTTCCGCTCTGTGTATGGCCATATCCATACAACAAACATACCTTAGCACTTGTTTCCAGAGTCCATATCGTTCATCCTTTACCTAAGAATATCTCAAGATCAACCTAAAGCCTGAAGAGCTTTTAGTAACAGTAACAGAGTTGGAAGGGTCCTTGGAGGCCATCTAGTCCAACCCCCTTGCTCACATAGGTGACCTGTACTAGGGATTCGAACCACTGAATTGTTGACCTTTCTGATTGGCAAGCTTAGTGTTTTAGCAACTGAGCCACCTAGTTAGGCATGGTCCTTCCCTCCAGAAGATATATTTTCTGGAGGGAAAATTTCTGGTCCTTCCTGCCAGAAGATGTATTTTCTCTCTAATCCCAGCTCAAGACTTTCCATCTGGACAATGTATGGTGCACAAAGGAGGAGGAGGGTTGAAGAAACAACCTCTTTCAGTCTAGCTTCTGGGTTTTCTGCCTATTTTGCAGTCCTGGTTTGCCTACAACAGAAACCTGGAGAACAATTACTACCTTTGCTTTGCTCCCATGAGTGAATTAACATGCATCTCCAAGTCTGAATGTATTTGGAAAAGACTCTGATGTTGGGAAAGGTTGAAGGCAAAAGAAGAAGAGGGACGGGAGAGGATGTGATAGTTAGATAATGTCATGAATGCAATGAATATGAATTTCAGCAAACTTTGGGAGACAGTGGAAGACGGGGGGGCAGGGGCTGGTCACAAAGAGGCAGACACAGTTTAGTGATGATGAGATAAAAGAATGTAAGGCATTTTATGACCAGTGGTGGAATCTTCGCTCAATTCTCATTTTTTTGAAAAAAAAATGAACATTTGTATTTAGTATCAGTATCAAGGTAAACAAAAAGCAGAAAGTAGAGCCAGGAAAGGAGGTATATATATTTTTTTGTCTCTCACTTTATTGATACCTTATAAAATAAATACACAATTAACTGACAGTCTAGGGCATGGGTGTCAAACTTGTGGTGTCATGTTGCCGTCACATGATGTTTCGTGACATTTTTTTCCCTTCACGGAGCTGGGGTGGGTGTGGCCTGTGTATGACGCATCTGGCCCGCGGGTCGCCAGTATGACACCCCTGGTCTAGGGCCATAAGAAAATTGTCACCATCTGAATTTCTTCTCTGATTTGATATAAGAGAAGCCACTTCTTCCACCCTATTTTGTTAAGAACATAATGAGTCTTTATCAGTTTTCTTTTTCATAAATATCCCTGGATCTTCCTGAGATTTAATAGAAATTAAATTTGTTTTTTTCTTATAGCTGGCTGAGGAGAGTAGTATGAACTGGAAAGATATTAAACTTCTCCTGCAAGCCAGTGAGAAATCCCGGAAAATTGTGGAATCCTATTTTACCCCTGGGAAAAATCTCTATTTTTCTTTCACACATCTTGTGTGTCGCACAGCTGCAGAAGGTAAGGAGCTCTTAAGTACTTTCTTGAGACCTGCAATGTAAGAGTTTCATGTTTATGATGACAATTTGTAATACATCTCATACTAACATGTAACATGGTATTTCTGGTAAATATATTGCAAAAATTATCAATCAATTGAAGAAATAGGAAAGGAAAATAATGCAACCTATTCATGTTGGAATGCGTAGCGAACATAGGTTTGGTTATATAACTTTGGCAAATGCATCTCATGTTTATTAATAAAGCAGTAAATATCAGAGCCAAAAACAGTTGTAAGGATATTCAAAATACGCCACTTTCTCATTCTTTAGTTTATAAGCAAAATTTCAAATATGAATTCTGTTTTAGAGCTGAAAATTAAAAATCCACTGTTTTATTAAGATTATGATTTGATTTTTAAACGTATAAAGAGCCATGGTGACACAGTGGTATGGTGGTTAGAATGAAGTACTGCAGGCTAACTCACTGCTCACTCCAGGAGTTCGATTCTGAACTGCTCAAGGTTGACTCAGCCTTCCATCCTTCCGAGGTCAGTAAAATGAGGACCCAGATTGTCAGGGGCAATATGCTGACTTAGTAAATTGCTGAGAGAGGGCTGAAAAGCACTGTGAAGCAGTATATAATTCTAAGTGTTATTGGTAAGTATTATATATCAAATACAAAGTCCCATAAACTCATATCCACTATCCTTTTTCAATCCAGGAAGAGAAACTCATACATATGCTGTATAAAATAATATTGAATTGTCAGTGTGGGCTGTGTTCTAGATTGGATCCCATTTATTTATTTGGTATCACAACGTCTGTATATTTTACACCTGGGGTTATTCTTAATAGGCATATTCGTGAATTCAGTACAATACAGGCTGTGTTGATGAAAATGTGCCACATATAACTATGTATAACATTTAATTGCAAGAGAAATTGGTGCAAAAGTGTACGGTCATAAATGTTTTATCCTTTGAATTTATAGGCTGGGTGCCTAATAGAGACTATAGTTTAGTTTTCCAATTGGAATGGAAGTGAAAAGTTACGGTGCTATTTCAAAATTTCATTTTTATAAGCTTAAATTCTGCTAATTGTACATGCACATAGATATCAGTGAAGGAAGGCAGGTTTAAAAATAAAGATAATGTGGTCAATGAGAGTGATGCTTCCCAGAACATATACAGCGAAAAGTAGTCTCCATTAAAACAAAGATATGAAAACTCTGGATTTTCTGCCATCAAATCCTAAGGTCAAAGGAAAGTATAGAAGAAAGGATTGCTAAACTAATCCTCCATCTTGAAAACACTAAATCCACCACACTGAAATACTCAAGAGCTATGGTGACACAGTGATTAGAATGCAGTACTGCAAGCCAGCAGTTTGATTCTGAATGGCTCAAGGTTGACTCAGATTTCCATCCTTCCAAGATTGATAAAATGAGGACCCAGACTGTTGGGGGCAATATGCTGACTCTGTAAACCGCTTAGAGAGAGCTGTAAAAGCACTGTGAAGCGGAATATAAGTCTAAATGCTATTACTATTGCTAATAAAGCATGGAGAGAGGGAGGGAGGGGAAGAGAGAGAGAGAGAGAGAGAACGAGAACGAGAACGAGAACTAGTGGGAAAACATATAGACTGCTATATGTGTAAGTCAGATAAAGCAGTCCTATGATAAACTGGGGCTCTGCTTGAAACTGGGATTTTGCTATCTCTCCTAAGTCATCCCGGTTGATACATTGAGAGGAATTTTGCTGGAGGAGAAATGGATAGCAATATACATTTTTAAAAAAGTCTCAAGCCAGTTCCATCCTACTAGAATTATACCAGGTATTACCTGGGTGTGTTTCTTCAAAAAATAAAGGCAGTCCTTAACTGTTGGGACCAGTATTTCCATTGCTCACAAGACGGTTGTTAACCGAGTTGCACCCTATTTTATGACCTTTATTGCTATAATTGCTAAGCAAATCACTGCAGTTGATTACGTGAATTACACAGTTGTTGAGTGAATCCAGCTTTTCCCACTGACTTTGTCAGAAATCAGTAAATGGTGATAACTCCAGGAAGCTGCATAAACACATGCTGGTTGTCAAGGGCCTGAATTTTGACCACCTGACTGTGAGGATGGTGCAATGGTTATAAGTGTGCAGGTACTTTTTTCAGTGCTATAGTAACTTTGAACAGTCACTAAATGAATGGCTATAAGTCAAGGACTACCAGTACTATGTACTGTAAATTCTGTAGTTATAGAAAAAAATGAGGACTCAGCCTTTGGGTTTCTTTTGCCTATTGAGCAATAAAATGCAGTTCAAGGGAACAAAACAGTTACGACTTTTGTTGTTCTTCCTTAGGAGAACAGGAAGGCCGCATGGATCTCAGCCATCCAGTCCATGCTGATAATTGCCTCTTGGATCCGGAAGGAAACACTTGCTGGAGAGAACCCCCTGCCTACATACACAGAGACTATAGGTAATAGCTTCAGAGTGAAAACAGATATACTGTATATCTCATGCTGAGCCTCTCGTACTTAAATTATTTAGATACACATTTTGTTTATTTATTTATAATTAAAGATGATAAATTTTAAACAGACTTGCAAACCCCATTCAGCAATTTGGAAGGAAGGGAGTTTATGCTGTTTGGTTGATGTGACCAATATGACCAAGAGCCTTGGTGGTGCAGCAGACTAAAGCACTGTTAAGTAACACCAGCTGCCTGCAATTATTGCAAATTCAAATCTCACCAGGCTCAAGGTTGACTCAGCCTTCCATCCTTTCAAAGGTAGGTAAAATGAGGACCCGGTTTGTGGGGGCAATAAGCTGACTTTGTATAAAAAAGAACACCGCTTGGGGGGGCCAAAAAGCCCTACTAAGCAGGTATATACAAAAGTATGAAGGCTATTGCTTAATGCATTGTAAGCCGCCCTGAGTCTCCGGAAAAGGGCGGCATATAAATCGAACCAATAAATAAATAAAATAAATAAATAAATATACCACTGAAACTATTTAAGCTTCTGGCAGTTTATAATAATGTAGTCATTAGCAGTTGCTTGGGTACTAAAGTAAGAATTTTGAATTTCTTTTATTTTAAATTCATTTGAAGGACCTTCTTTCTTCATTTACACCTACCTGGTCCAGGGGTGGGTTCTAACCGGCTTTACTGCCGGTTCTCTTTGTGTGCGTGCTTTGCGCGCGATCGCCTAGAAGTCTGTACAGTTTAAAATTGCCAGGGTTGAGAAACACTGTTCTAGAGTGTGGCTACCCTGAACCTCTTTCTCTCTCCCCCACCCAGTTCAGGACTGCAGTTTTTTATTTTGGGCCTCTTTATGGAATATATTGTCTCCTCCCTGGAAAACCACAATGCTCTTGCTGAGACTTCCCCCCTTCTTCTCCTCCAATTAAATCTTCCATCACAATTGTCTCTCTCATTGCAGACATTGGTATGATGTCACTTATCATTATAGTCAAGAATCTACTTACTACTGTTCTACACAGTTTCTTCCACCATGAGAAGATTCTGGGCAGGAGACATTACAGTGTTGAAAACCTGGCTTGACCATACAGTGCTCACTCTGACATGCCTATCTATTTATAACCCATGTTTTTCACTGCTGTTTCTGTCTTTTTATTTACCATAATAAAACTGTTAAAGAAAGATAGAAACATTTCAAAATATTGTGCGTGCTCCATTACTGGAGGTTTTTAAGAAGAGATTGAATGTCAAAGCCAGAAATCCAACCATGAGATAGGAGGAAGAAGATAATAATTTGACTAAAAGTCAGAGCAAGAGACCCACACGCCTGTCCAGATTGACGGACTGAGTCAAAAGCTGGATCTGCCCAGTAACATGGGCGGGACTTAACAGCTATGAAAGACTCAGTCCATCAATCTGAACCTGCGAGTACAACCCATGCTGGCTGCTGTCTCCACCCACAATGGAGAATGGTATAGGAACTCCTGCTTGAGCAGGGATTGGACTAGAAGACCTCCAAGGTCCCTTCCAACTCTATTATTCTGTCATTCGGCTTTGTGCTGGGCGATGCTAGTGCTTTGGTTCCAACTGCTATTGCCAATAATTTGTGCTGCCATCTATTGTCCAAAGGCAGTAGAGCACCTTTGTCCTCTTGCTTTGCCTTCTCTTTGTCTTTGAATAGTTTTATTAATTTATAATATGACATACAAAGAGAATACAAAAGCAAATATTAGGGAAATTAGGAAAGGAAAAAGGGAAGTAGATAGTAGGGGAAAGCAAGGAAAAAAGAAAAAAAAGGCATTGACTTCCGACTCCTTTGGTGCAGTAAAATAAAGCATTAAGATCTACCCTCAACTTTTTACTTTTTCATAATAATAGTAACTAGCGATTTCTATAACAACAAATCTATCTAATTGGCTTTGCCTTCTCAATAGAGAAAGTTGATCTGTGAATTCTTCATCTGACCATTCCCTCACAGCTTTGAAAAGAAGACATCATCTGTTATTATTCACAACTTACTGTTTATTTTATACATGAAGCTAATAAGTAGATTATTTACCTTACTCCTGCTCATATAAATTAATTAAATAATAAGTACAAATTAATTTATTGCAAATCCAGCAAAAGAAAAGTTTTGACTTTTTTTAATATAGAAACTGTTCCATAGAGATTTTTCCACATCAAGCAATTTGCAGAAAGAAGAGCCCCCTGGAGCAGGATTTACACCAAAATTAAACCAATATTTTACAGAACTTAGAGGTTTACCTTGTATGTGTCTCTGCAGTAGCCTTGCATAAACTGCTGCCCTCTAACCTTGTAGGAATGGTGGCACATACTGGGATTTATAGTCCTAAAACAGTTAGACCGAACACTTGGATCACAATAAAATTGAAAACCAAAAAAACATTTTTTCCTTCAAAGGGTGCACAATTTCACAGATTGTGTGCAATTTTATAAAGCTATAATATAACATGAGACTAACATATTTGAAGCATTTTTCTGGCTTATGGTATTTAAAGTATCTCTGTGCATGTTTTTAAAAAAGGTAACCATTTTTAGTAAAAAAAAAAAAAAAAGGTGTTTGAACAAAAATAATTTTGTGGATGTTTAAAAGGCTTACCAAATTTTTGTTGGATAAATTCATATTATAATAACTTTGTGTCACAAAAATTATGTATTTTAACTATACATTATAGTCCAATAGTGAAAAAAATTATCTAATACCATAGTATGATTTATCCAAGAAGAGAGATTTTCTATTCCACATCATTTCTGGCTATTAATAGAAAAAAAATCAATACCTGCTCTCGCCCTCTTTCTTTCTACCAGAATAGAAAGGGAAGCAGATGCCATAAATTCAACTGAGGTTCATTGACAATTCTTAATTTGGAGCCATGAGATGGAAAGGTGACTTACTTCACTATCTAAGGAGGATTTCAGTATTTTTAAATTCAATTCTGAACCAATTACTAGCTGTACATATTGTTTTGCTCACTTAACAACTGCCTTGCTTAGCAATGGTAATTTTGGTCCCAATGGTGGTCAAAATTTGCGGACTACCTGCAGTTCTGTATATAGAAATATTTTCAGTAAGTAAATTGGTAGGAGAATTCTGGAGAATTTTACATGGCATCCAAACAGCCATTTTAATGTTTGGTGTAATTTCAGGAAGCATCCAGATATGTTATTCTTTTGTAATCAGTCCAAATATTATTCCCCTTAGTAGGAATAATTCAGTTAGTTATAATGACTCTAATCAGCAAATGTGTGGGTGTTTCCTATTTGCTCTTACAGGCTTTAGTCATATGGGACTGGAGTCTTCACCCCTCCCTCCAACTTTAGTTATTCTGAGGAGGCATTGTTCTCCTCCTCATGAACCTTTTATCATTTTTCAAAATAGAATTCTAGAATTTCAAAATACTCAAAGCTTTTCTTCGTGACATTTCTTTCTATCTTACTCATCCAAGCTAAAAGAAACACTGCTTTGTGCATGTATCAGTTGACAATCTTCCTGGCAAACAATTCTTTTATCATGGAATTCATTAAACTAGCAAAAGAAAAGAACTGAATCGCTGCCATGTATTTTGCTTCTTAGTCTGAAACTACAAAGAGACCTCTTGCTTGCCATTCATAGTTTTATGATTAGAGTAGAAGTATACAGTGATGCTTTTTCCATGCTCAAGAGAGCAACAAGTTTAAGATTGGTGTCATCCTTGTATATTCTTAATCAAACTGTCTGCTCATTGGAAACTGAGCAGATTAACTCTGCAAGTTAATTTGGCTTCTGTGTAAGAAGGAATGGCTTTGTGATTATTGTTCTAGCGCTCTTCCTCTAGAGCTGCTGGGCAAGAGATGTGCCCTGTTGGTAGTAACTTCTGTCTAGCCCTGTTCTGGGATTCTTATTGACTTGCAGGTTCATTCTTCCCCTTCTTCCTCATCAAACATAGCTCGGTTCCTCCCATAATCATAATCATAAGTTTATTTGTCAAGCATATATAAGATAACAGGTAAAAGTATAAACATAATTTGAATACATGAAAAGAGTAAGTAAAACGGAATATTAGGACAGGGACAGTAGGCACGCTGGTTCACTTATGCACGCCCCTTACAGACCTCTTAGGAATGGGGTGAGGTCAACAATAGACAGTTTAAGGTTAAAGTTTTGGGGGTTTGGGGAAGAAACTACAGAGTCAGGTAGTGCATTCCAGGCATTGACCACTCTGTTAGTGAAGTCATATTTTCTGCAATCGAGTTTGGAACGGTTTACCTTGAGTTTGCATCTGTTATTTGCTCGTGTATTGTTGTGGTTGAAGCTGAAGTAGTCACTGACAGGAAGGACATTGTGGCAGATAATTTTATGTACTATGCTTAGGTCAGACTGAAGTTGGCATAGTTCTAAGTTGTCTGAGCCCAAAATTTGGAGTCTGGTGGCATAAGGTATTTTATTGCAGTTAGAGGAATGGAGGACTCTTCTCGTAAAATATCTCTGGACTCTCTCGATTGTATTAATGTCCGATATGCAATGCGGGTTCCAGACTGATGAGCTGTATTCAAGAATTGGTCTAGCAAACGTTTTGTATGCTCTAGTTAGTAGTACAACATTACCAGAGAAGAAGATACGCAAGATTAGGTTAACAACTCTTAATGCCTTTTTGGCAATGTTATTACAGTGGGCTCAGACACTTAGATCTTTAGAAATGATCTACAACTAAAAAAGAAACTTTTTTCTCTCCCTTCTTTTCTCAACGTAAGGAGCTAATACACCAAAGTGAAGACCATACCTGGGACTGCTTCTTGTTTCTAATTGGATAGCTAAAGGAGAAGTTGGGAATCTCTGCCGAATGCCACCCAGCAGCATGAAAATATGTGGATGGAAGCCATTGGCTGTGTGAAGGGAGTCTGGGAATGAAAGTGATTTTCATGTCAAGCTGATCCACGCTTTAATTAATGTGTGCTGCTGCTGCTGCTGAGGAAGAGAACAATGTTAAACATGGCAGGAAAATGATCCCTGCAGTCATTGATTGAGAGTGGACCAGTTCCACATTGCAGTTGGCTCTCATCCAAAAGATCATATGCTTGGAATATTTTGAATTTTGGAATTCTGGTTTTAATTGTTTTTTTAAAGCTGTTTCTGCAAATGGATGAAGAACTTCAGACATGTCCAAAATGAACCTATGCTCATTTGCTCACAGTGTTTTGATGGAGAGAATGAGGAAGAGAGAGATTGGGTAGCTCCCTGTGAAAGCTTAGAAGAGTAAAGGGAAAATCATTGGAGAAATGAGACACGGTAGGAAGGTAGGGAGAACAGTATATATTTTCTTCTTCCCATGCAAGGTATTTCTTTAAGTATGCTTTCTTTTTAGGCATGCAAATTTAAATTAGTCCCCTGTATTAATGCCTGCTGGTACAGGCATTATATCCAAGATATAATGGATTTTTTTTTACAATAAAACATGTAAAAGGAGTGGGTGGTATGGAAAATATCCATGTTGCAGTTCTGCAAATAACAAACAAGCAGAACAGTAAACATGGAATGTCAAAGACAGCTCACAGATAGACCAACTTTGCTTTCAACTAACTGCTGATAATAAATGAAGAGCACACACAGAATGCACACACAGAACAGAAAAAGAAAGTGGATTTGACAGTTGCCACTGGCTCTGAATATAGATGAACCTTTTCTAATGTGTTGGCATCCAGACAACATTGTTGGTTGTTGTAGCGCAACACATTTGTAGGGGAACAGTTTGAAGAAGGCTGCTTCAGGTCCTGTACATTTCCCTGAATAATTTGTTTGATCCTTATTAGAAACATAATTAGAAACATTTTCCCAAGTGAACCTTTGAATCTGCTCTAGCAACATACTTTGTGGAAGCATTCTCTTAAAAGAATGTCCATCTCTGGCAATTTAAATATGAAGCTTGATTATTTAAGGCGAAGGAAGGTTTATGGAAAACTGCTTTCTTTATTTTCTCATTTCTCTACAGTGCAATCCTTTACCTGAATGAAGACTTCCAAGGGGGAAATCTCTTCTTCACTGAGATGGATGCTGTAACCCTTACAGTGAGTCTGCCTCAAGCCTTGGCTATGGGATTAGGAGAGAAGGAAGGACAACTGCAATTGAATTCGCAGTATTTGCCCCTAACAAACTGAGCAATCAGGCAAATTCAGGCAAATTTTATGTTGGAAGATACATTAACTTCCTCCGTACTGGGCTTGAGCAATTCTCGTCTTGTCTCCAAAACAAGAAAATGTAAATCTATAGTATAACTGACAGTCATCGTATGACCTCGAGAGAATTCTATGGCAAGGAAGGGGAGAACTGTTGATTTATCATTTTCCCCCCCTCTTTTTGGCAGGCTCAAGTGCGCCCTAAATGCGGGAGGCTGGTGGCCTTCAGCTCTGGTGAAGATAATCCTCATGGAGTGTGGGCTGTGACCCGTGGGAGGCGCTGCGCTATCGCCCTCTGGTATACCCTTTCTCAAGAGCATGCGGAGCAGGTAACCAAGCAAAGAAGAGGGAAAAGGGGTGGAAACGGACCCAAGTCCATAGGCAAAATAAAAAGTAAGGGCTGCCAATAAGGCTACTGCGAGGAAGTGTAAGAACAGAATCACTGGATAAATTTCCAAGTGTCTTGATTTGAAATTACATTACTTCTCATACAAATATTGAGAATAGGCGATAGTAAGAAGAAGACCAACAAATGGCAAAGTGCTTTTCTAACAGGTTCCTCCATTCTTTTTCCACTTCCTATGTTCTTTCTGATTGTAGGAACGGGGTCAAGCAGAAAAGCTGATGAGACAGAAAGAGGCAGAACAGGAACAGTCACATGAAGACGACACAAAGGATAGCAGTTTTGTACCTAAAAGTGGGGATTCACCAGAGCCTCCTACTCCAAAGGGAAGAGCTAGATCCACAAGCCGAAATATTAAATTGGACTCTAAGTCTGGAGTGAAGTCCAGGAGGCTGAGAGTCAGAGATGAATTCTGATCACATTCAGTGCAACCTGGTCTTTTGCAGCTACTCTTAAGTGACTTGTACAAGTGGCCAGCCTGAGAACTTTTGCAACTCCTGAGTTAAAGAGTTGCTTCTTTATGACACACAAAGTATGGATCAGAGAGTGATACTCCTGGACTTCAGCTACTACTTAAACCCGAATATAATGATGTCCCAGTAAAGATGCCAAGCTTGTAAACTAATGTAACATTATGGCTAAAACAAACTGAGACGCAAATCTTCTGTTCAGATCAGCCATATTCACAGAGGGCACTAGCCCCTCTCATTCAGAAGCCTTCATCTACAATACAGACACAGTTAATACAGATCTACCTAGATTGCAGGGCTCTTCTGAGAGGAACAGGGATAATATAAAATGTACTTGTATTACTTTTAAAGTGTATATTAAATTTAAATACCTTCCTTCCAGCTTTCCTCCACCTCCACGTTTGAAGGAATCAAAATTGGGAAAATAATAATATTAATTTGTGTGAACTTTGGGATGGGATGCATGAAAACAGACAAGCCATACATTTAAAAATGTTTTTAATTGTTTGTTATTATTTTTAATCATGGGGCCAAATTTATATATATCTTTTTAATTGTATTTTAATGTTTGTAGTTTATGTTTTTACTTGGCTGTTCACCGCCCTGAGTCCTCAGGGAGAAGGGCGATATACAAATTAAATAAATAAATAAATAAATACATACATACATACATACATACATACATACATACATACATACATACTAGACATCTGGATTACAAAAAGGGAAATGTACAGTTAAAGAACCCAGGGTGATCCAATTATTATCCAAGAAAGCACAGAAAAACAGGTGAAATGGATAGCTCAACAGACTAAAAGCCTGTTATTAACATTCAGCTGTCTGCAATTATTGCATGTTCGAATCTCCCCAGGCTCAAGGTTGACTCAGCCTTCCATCCTTTCTAAGGTAGGTAAATTGAGGACCCAGTTTGTGGGGGCAGTAAGCTGACTTTGTAAAAAATATACAAAAGTATGAAGGCTTAACGCATTGTAAGCCGCCCTGAGTCTCCGGAGAAGGGTGGCATATAAATCTAATTAAAAAAAACAAAAAACAATGTTAAGAAACAGAATTACTACGAATTCTTTATTCAAGCAATGTATTCCAAAACAGATTCATACTTAGGTTCTAGATCAGGGGTGTCAAACTCAATTTTATTGAGGGCCGCATCAGGGTTGTGTTTGACCTCAGAGGCCAGGGTGGGCGTGGCCAGCTTGACAATTCTTGTGTCGGCGTCTGTGGTGACCTGAGCACTCTGCCAGGGAAAATGGGCTTTCAACCTCCGTTTTCAGCTGTTATGCCCTCTGCCAGTGAAAACAAAGCTCAGGGAGGCCGCCCTTCACTGGCTCCATTTTCACTGGCAGAGGGCGGTAGGAGGCCGTCGCAGCCAAAAACAGAGCCTGGGAGGGCTGCATGTGGCCCTCCCGAACTCCATTTTCACTGGCAGAGGCACCACGGGCCGGTCTTTTGCTGTTTCTAGGGTGGCCCCACAGGCCAGATCTAAGCACCCCGCAGGCCGGATCTGGCCCCCAGGCCTTGAGTTTGACAACCCCGTTCTAGATAGTCTAATAATATGCTTTTTAAAACCTTTTTTCTTAGAAGGTAGAATTCAGCACCCAGTACTATATTCTTTTCTTTTTTCCTGCAATTGCTTGGGTTAATAGAAAGTAACAGAAACACAGACTCCAGAAATTTGGATATATTTGCATTGTTCAGTTTTTATTTTGGAAGTAGATGTTTTTTTTTTCCCCAAAGAATGTTTTTTTTTTTTAAGTCAAAAAGTAAATAGGATGCAAGTGAAACTCAGGTCAAAGTAAATATTTTGAAAGGAGCAACAGTGAAACTCTGGGAAGTAGTGGTCTGGATCAGAGGTACAGCAGGTTGGAGATGATACTTTATCTTTTCCAGCTATTTTTTCTTTGCATTTTCCGTTGGAACTAATTGACTTCTGTGATGAAAAACATGCAGCTGGCAACACAGCAGAGAGTGAGGAATTGGGAAGATTGGCGGTGGAGGTGAGAGAAAGGTTGAGAAGAAGAGAGTTAAGGATCTCACACCACTCCTGCCATTTTTCTATTATAATATTCCCTAGCCTGCCATTTCAGGCGACTGGTGAACCAGTTCCTAGATCCAGGCTTGCTTCTGAACAGCTGATCTCACTAAGTTTTAAAAGAAAAATTCGGTAGGAATAAGAGTGAGGGGCAGAAAGTAGGGAGGAAGCAAACCCACAGTTTATTTGTTAATTTATTTGCCACCCATCTTACTGTGGGGGATTAATGACCATGGAATAGAAACACTGAATACCTGTAAGGTAGGGACATCAGAGTACTGATCAGCAAAACTTCTTTAGAAAAAAGAGCTTGCTTGTTTCAGATGCCACTGTAAGGAAGACAGTGGCATGACTGGAAGATCCTGATGCTTTGAGCAGTTTAAAGAGCAAATGGCAAAATCATGAGTAATAATAATCAAATATAAAATTAATTAAAATGTATAAAACATCTAGTAGATATAGAAGAATGAATAGTTCTGTCATTTGTATTGAACTGAAGTGGTTTGGCATTTTTTCCTTGCTATAATGTATGTTTTTTGAAACAGCACAAAAGCGTTTAAAGATTGCAAAAACAATATAAATGTACAGATCCCCTGCACACAATTTTTACACTGAAAAATTATAATAGGTAGTCTTTCAGTTATGACCATAATAGAGTCTACCCATTACAGTTGTAAGTCACGATGGTCATAAATCAGGTCACCCACATCGCCAACCCAATTTTGTGACCCTTTTTGCAATGGTTGTTAAGTGAATCAATAGTTCGTTACAGACTGGTTTTGCCAAAAACCAGAAGTAAATGCCAATTTTCAGCAGAACCATCATAAAACAAGGTCAGGCAACTGCAGGATGCTACAAACAGCTATTAATATGGGCCTGTTGCCCAGCACCTGAAATGTGGTCACATGACCATGGGCATAAAGGGAGGGAACCTCGAATATTGGTTGTAAGTACTCCCCAGGGATGTCCATTGTAACTTTGAACAGTTGCTAAGCAATTGATCGTAAGTCAAGGACTACCTGTATTGGTCTGTGGCAGTAGATATAATGGCTATGTTTCTGTAATGTGCTTAGTTACTGAACTGACCTATTTTTTTAAGTTCAGAAAATATATTGAACACATAACATACAAAGGAATTTTCCCCATTATTTAGTTGAAGTTATCTCCACCCATGTTTGAATGGCAGGTAAACTGGGCTATAATGGATTGGTTATCCCTGTAGCCTATCTTGCTTCTATTGCTTCTATTGCTTCTGTTCCAGATGTTGCAATCCCTCTGACTTAAACACACCCAAGTCTCAAAGATTTAATCCAGTTTCAAAGCTATCCTTGGAATGTGTCAAAATAAGGTGGAAAATACTGTCAAACCAAGAAGAGGTAAAGATGACTTAAGACTCACTCAAAGGGTTGGGACAAGAAGAAGGCAACATCAAAGGTATACATTAGAAAAAAGATGTTGCCAGGGCATGTTTGTGCCATTTTTAGATACAAATGGAGAAGGACCCTAAATCATATGAAAACTCTGCAAGGGTAAACTATCAGGCTCCAAAGGTAGGAATACAGATGCCAGGTTGGTGAATAAACTGGTGGACACCATAGAGGCTTATGCAGGTGGTGTGTTCTCGAGCAGACGATGAATTACAGAGGTGGATTATAACGGTAAGTATTTATTTACCTCACAGCTACAGCTCTAACACAATTCAGAAGAAGTACAATACGAAGAACCTCGAACTCAGCCTGACAGCTCTTTTCATACCAACTGTCAGACGGCTTAACCAATAGGAACATCCAACGTTACAAAGGATCCCAACAGTGGCCAATTCTCTTGAGCATGCTCAGAACACAACACCCCTTTCCCCTGGAATGGTGCATGCATAATCCTCGAGGTATGCGGGTCGATGTTGGAGACGCCCTGAGCGCCTCGGGCTCGTCCTAGGCAAGTGTTCTGGCTGGACAGGGACATTCCTACCCCTAGGACTTTCCACAGACCGATCTTCAACTGGATCAACATGCGCCGGCCCTGGACTGTCTTCCTGTATCCTGGGTGAGTATTCTTGAACTGTCCCTCTGCTACTGGTAGGTGTTGGATTGCACGGTTCGTTATTCCGATCGGGAGAATGGGTGTCCCCAAACCCCGGCTCAACCCTATCCATACCCCTGTCCGTCTGTTCACTAAGCTCGGTAGGCGGCACCTTCCTAGCCCTGATTTGATCCTGGTGCCGACGCCAGACTCTACCTTGACCCATATCTATTTTATAAGAACACAGCCCGGTTACATCTATCACCCGTCCGGGAATCCACAACGGGGAACCCCCATAATTCCTGGCATAAACTGAATCCCCCACCCCGAAGGGTCTGGTTGTACTATGGGAGTCCAGAGGTTTACTAGGGGCATATAGAGGATGCAAACGATCCAAAACGGTCTGTAAACGCCGGCCCATAAGTAACTCTGCGGGGCTCCGGTTCGTGACCGGGCAGAGTGTCATGTGCTGCACTATCATATACTCAACCAAACGCTCCGGTCACGCACCCGGGTCCATACGGCCAAGCGTGTCCTTTGCTGAGCGAACAACCCTTTCCGCAAGGCCATTAGTCGCTGGGTGGTAAGGCGAGATGAGGCAATGCCGAATGCCCAGCCTTGCCAGGAACAGCTCGAACACTGATGCCATCAGTTGAGGACCATTATCCGACACCAGAAGGTCGGGCAACCCATGTGTGGCAAAAAGTGCGCGCAAAACCCTTATGACAGCGTCGGATGTGGTGGAGTGTATTAGCACCAATTCCACCCATTTTGAATACGCATCTACGACCACTAAGAACATCTGCCCATGGAAAGGGCCAGCAAAATCTAAATGTATGCGGGACCACGGACCCATAGGCTCCTCCCACTCACGGGCTTTTTCTTTAGGGGGCAGTTAGTTTACTTTAGTTTATTTGATTTGTATACCGCCCTACTCCCGAAGGACTCAGGGCGGTGAACAGCCAAACAATAAAATACATAAATACAAAAAATTTAAAAACCAGATAAAATCAAATTAAATCATTTTGGCCCGGACAAATTAAAACACTCCAATAATTTAAAAACAGATTAAAATTTACATATTAAAAGAGGGAGGAGATTAGGCCAAGCCCGCTTGATGGAATAAAAAGGTCTTCACAGCGCAGCGGAAGGTGCGCAGATCCGGGATCCTCCGTATCTCTGGGGGGAGCTCATTCCAGATGGTAGGTGCCCCCACAGAGAAGGCTCTCCCCCTAGGGGTCACCAGCCGACACTGTTTGGCTGACGGCACCCGGAGGAGTCCCTCTCTATGAGAGCGTACTAGCCGGTGGGAGGCTATTGGTGGTAGTAGGCGGTCCTGTAGATAACCAGGTCCTAAGCCATGGAGTGCTTTAAAGGTGGTAACCAAAACCTTGAAGCGCACCTGGAAGACCACTGGGAGCCAGTGCAGCTCGCGCAGGAGAGGTGTCACATGGGAGCGCCATGATGCTCCCATTACCACCCGCGCAGCCGCACTCTGCGCCAGTTGGAGCCTCCAGGTGCTCCTCAAGAGGAGCCCCATGTAGAGAGAATTACAATAGTCCAGGCAGGAGGTGACGAGGGCATGAGTGACCATGCGTAACGAGTCCCGATCCAGAAAGGGATGCAACTGGCGAATCAGGCGAACCTGATAAAAAATCCTCCCGGTCACGGCCATCAAGTGCTCTTCTAAAGACAGCCGTGAATCCAGGAGGACGCCCAAGTTGCGAGCCCTCTCCGTGGGGGCCAATGATTTGCCCCCAATAGTCAGTGATGGCATCAACTGACTATATCGGGACATCGGAAACCACAGCCACTCGGTCTTGGATGGGTTGAGCCTGAGCCTGTTCCTCCCCATCCAGATCCATACGGCCTCCAGGCACCGGGACATCACTTCAAGGGCATTGTTGGGGTGATCCGGGGTGGAGATGTACAGCTGGGTGTCGTCAGCGTACTGATGGTACTCCACCCCGAAACCACGGATGATCTTGCCCAGCGGCTTCACATAAATGTTGAACAGGAGAGGCAAGAGGACCGACCCTTGCGGCACTCCACCTATGAGGGGCCTCGGGGTCGACCTCTGTCCCCCTGTCAACACAGACTGCGACCGGTCAGAGAGAAAGGAGGAGAACCACCACAACACAGTGCCTCCCACCCCTAACTCTTCCAACTGGTGCAGCATGATACTATGGTCGATGGTATCAAAAGCCGCTGAGAGATCTAACAGGACAAGGACAGAGGAGCACCCCCTGTCCCAAGCCCTCCAGAGATCATCAACCAATGCAACCAATGCCGTTTCCGTGCTGTGCCCGGGCCTGAAGCCCGACTGGAACGGATCCAGATACGTCGTTTCATCCAGGTGCTGGGGGAGCTGTTGCGCGACCACACTCTCAACAACCTTCGCCACAAAACGAAGGTTGGAGACCGGATGATAATTTACCAACATTGCCGGGTCCAGGGAAGGCTTCTTGAGGAGAGGCCTCACCACCACCTCTTTCAAGGCGGCAGGAAAGACACCCTCACCCAACGAAGTATTTATAATCCCCTGGAACCAGCCTCGTGTCACCTCCCGAGAAGCCAGCACTAACCAGGAGGGACACGGGTCCAGTAAACAAGTGGTCGCGTTCAGTCTACCCAGAATCCTGTCCACGTCCTCAGGGGTCACAGGATCAAACTCATCCCAGATAACATTCTCAAGACCTGCCCCAGTCCCTCCCCCTGAGACTACCCAGTCGGAGTCCAGATCTTCCCGAATCTGAGTGATTTTGTCATACAGATATTGAACAAAATCCTCGGCTCTACCCTCCAAGGGGTCCTCCCGCACTTCCTGGTGGAGCAGGGAGCAGGTCACCCTAAACAGGGTGGCCAGGCGATTATCTGATGATGCAATAAGAGCAGCAAAGTAGCTACATTTCTCTGCTTTTATCACCACTAGGTAATTCCTAATATGAGATCTTACCAGTGTCCGGTCAGATTCAGAATGACTGGCCCTCCAACTACTCTCTAGGCATCTTTTCTGGCGCTTCAACTCCCTCAGCTCCTCAGTGAACCAAGGAGCTAAATGAGATCGGCGCCAGGTCAGAGGCCGCAAAGGCACGATCCGGTCCAGAGCTCCAGCGGCCGCCCTATCCCAGGTGGCCACTAGGTCTCCAGTCGAGGCGTGTGCCAGAGCCCCAGGGAATGGCCCAAGCTCCATCTGGAACCTGTCAGGTTCCATCAGGCACCTGGGGCGGAACCATCTTACCGGCTCCGCCTCCCTGCGGCAGGGTGTAGCGGTTCGAAGGTCGAGACGAAGGAGAGAGTGATCAGACCATGACAAGGGCTCGGTGACTATATCCCCTATCTCGAGATCACTCAACCACTGTCCAAAGACAAAAACCAGATCCAGCGTGTTTCCCCCCGTGTGGGTAGGGCCATGAATTAACTGGGTCAGGTCCATAGCTGTCATGGAAGCCATGAACTCCCGAGCCACCTCAGACGCCTTGTCCACGGACGGTAGGTTGAAATCCCCCATGACCATAAGCCTGGGAGTATCAACCGCCACCACGGCGATGACGTTGAGTAGCTCGGGCAGGGCTGCTGCCACGTGGCAGGGAGCCAGGTACGTGATCAGCAAACCCATCTGAACCCCGTGGCCCCATTTCACAAGGAGGGATTCACAGCCGGTCGTCTGAGGGACAGTGGCCTCCCTCGGTTTCAGACCTTCCTTAATGATAACCGCTACCCCCCGCCCCTCCCCTGTGACCTCGGCTGATGGAAGGCAAGGAAACCTGGAGGGCACATTTCAATGAGGGGAACCCCCCCTCCTGGCCCAACCAGGTCTCCGTAACACCTGCCAGGTCTGCACCCCCCTCCTGAATAAGATCACAAATGAGGGGGGCTTTATTTACTATGGACCTGGCATTGCACAGCATCAGCCGAAGGCCCAGGCCCTGAGGGTCTATGCAACCTGGGAGACGGGTGGAGCTTTGGGGGCCGGAGCACGCCATCGCTCGTAAACAGCGAGTGCGCGCTCCTCTAACACGATATGGCCCCCTTCTCCCGCCATATCTACCCCAAACCCACAACCTGAGTTCTAATTTGACCCTCACCCTCCCTGAGACCCTTAAAAATTTAACTAAAAAATTTGATAAAAAAGCCCTCAACCCCCTAGTTTTCACATGCCACCTCTCTGGGTCCCAAAGCCCGTCATTGAGGTGGGCCCTCGATAACGATGAGGGCCACATCTGCGAGAGGGGGGAATCTCGCAGCGCAAGAAGATCCGCAGTCATGTACCTCTCCAAGTGCAGCGATGGAGGAAGGGAACTTAATCAGGGGTCTCAAGATGTATCATGGGGCCATATTGTTCATTGATGTACCATTGGTATCTCTACTGTCCTCCCACGACAGTAGGAGGGTTCTGACAATTTCAGCCAATGGGAACAGTGTCCAGTCCGCCCTCTCACGGCGGGACCCTCGAAGGGTCATAGATCGAAAAGTACTTCTCCCAGTGGTGAAAGTCCTGATGTAATAAAGAACCCCACAGCAGTTGCATCAATTAACTGACCCATGGTCAGAGGGAGATAGTTTATCAGTCAGTCAGTCCGTGAGTCACGCCAGGGGCAAAGACGGAAATCCTTGGCAAAGTCTTATGCTCCAGATCGTATCCTAGTAAGTCCCGATGAAAGGGAAAAAAGAAGGGAAGGGGAAGGAGGGAAACGGGGTGGAGAAGAGGGCGGACTCCTTCAGTCAGGGCGGATAACAAGCCCTTTATTTGGCAGACAAAGTCCCAGGAGGGGGAAGGAGGAAGAAGGTTGGTATGCGTACAACGGGGGAAAAACCCCTCCGTCGCCCACCAACCCTATCTTCCTCAGATTCTTCCGGGATAACAACCTGCTTCCGAGCCCCAGCCCCCATTAGATGCCATAGGGAACCTCCAGGTCCTCTGCAGCCATCACAGGTCTTCCGGGAAGGAGTCTCTCATCTCCGGACTCAGCAGACCGCTTATGCCCTCTCAGTTCTCACCCCCCAGCAAGCCCCTTCCGCCGGCAATGGAGATGAAAAAACAGTGTCCAGTACTTCAGTGGGGTGTGCCACAGCCCAGTTTAATATCAGGGCCGGCCTCACCACCCCCGCTGATGTCCAAACCACCATTCCCGGTTCCAAGGGGCTGCCGGGAAGTCTCTGAGTGGGGCAGATGGAAATTCAGCGGACTGCCTGCCACTCGCCACCTCACTGCCACACTTCCACCTTCTCCTTCATCATCGACGCTGCTGCTTCCGACGAGCCACTGCCGAACTAACCACCATACCCTCATTTTCGGCAGCGTCAAAAAACGTCGGGGCAGCACAGCCACAGCTCTCCACCAAATGCCACCGGCTCTAGGCATGTCCAGGGGCGAGGGAGGTCCCAAAAACTCACCCAGAGCTCCACCAACCGAAATCACCGCCGCCGCCGCCGCCACCGCCGCCGATAAGCCACCATACCTCTGCTCTCGGCAGCGTCAGATGCGGCATGGCTTCAGCTCTCCATTGCCGTTTCTGACTGTGGAAACACCCAGGGGCGGGGAAGATCTCAAAACCCTCGCCCCGGGCCCATCCAACCAAACAGGGTTGCTGATGAACGAGCGCCCCTGCGGTGTCCCCTAGGGTCCCAAAATACCCTCCATCTAAGCGCAGCATTTCACCATGTGGCCGCCATCTTGTGCATGCTCAAAACATAGCATCCACGACCATAGCAGTGGTCGTGACTCCTGACAACGCTGACAAGAGGCCACCCAATCTGTGATGCTTTTATCTAGGCCGGGCCATCAGACGTCACTCCTTCCCATAGCTTTCATCCGGACAATACCGGGGTGACCGGCGTGTAGCGAGACAAGGACGGTCTTTCGAAGTGGCTGTGGGACCACCACCCGGTGACTCCAGAGTAAACAACCCCTTGGGCTGATAATTCCAGTTTCCTGGAAACATACGGTTGCCAGAGGGACCCCAATTTCCCTGAAGACCACCCCCTTTTAACCCAGTCCAGGACTTGAGAGAGTTCAGGGACACGAGCGGAGTGGCGGGCAATGTCAGCAGCAGTTAAGGCAAAAGAAGAACTGTCAATCAAAAACACAGCCGAAGCAGGTGCTGGGTCACATAAGAAGGTGGTCACGGGGCAACGACTCAGAGCGTCTGCATGGGCCAGATGTTTCTCAGGCATGTAGGTAAGTGTATATTGGTAAGCAGCCAAAAAAATGGACCAACGGGTAAACCTGGGGGACAGGATTTGGGGGGTTTGTCGATCACCCACAAGCAAACCTAGTAAAGGCTGATGGTCCGTAGCTAAGGTAAACGGGTGACCATAAAGGTAGTAATGAAAACGCTTTACCCCCGCCACAAGTGCCAAAGCCTCCTTGTCCAGTTGTGAGTAATTCCGTTCAGCGGGAGCCAAGGTACGGGAAAAAAATGTCACAGGGGCTTCAGACCCATTCGGAAACCTGTGGCTAAGGACAGCGCCGACCCCATACGGGGAGGCATCACAAGCTAGAATAAGTGGAAGATTTTCACAATACTGAGTTAGAACAGAATTTGACACAAGCAATTGTTTGACCACTCGAAAGGCAGCAGCGGCTTTCGCGGTCCATGGAGCACCCCGGTCCAATAGCCGGTGGAGGGGCTCTGCCATGGATGCCTTATGGGGTAGAAAAACAGCATAAAAGTTTAAAAGGCCGAGGAAGGCTTGAAGTTCAGATTTGCACGTAGGAACGGGAGCGTCCAGGATAGCTTTAGTTTTCGCTTCCGTAGGATGAATTCCTTTGCTATCGATTAAGAACCCCAAAAATTCAACTTGAGGTACAGCAGTGCTACACTTAGACTTCTTAACTTTGAGTCCTACACTCCTAAATTTGGACAGGACACAACGAAGGCGGTCCATCAGCTGAGATGTGCTGGTTGCAGAGACCAGCACATCGTCAAAATATGGTAGCACTCCGGGAATTCCATGGAGGAGCCTCTCCATCAAACTTTGGAAAATTCCCGGGGCTACGCTCATGCCAAATTGCAAGCGGTGGCATCGGAAGGCTCCCTGATGCGTGACAATGGTCTGTGCAGTGGCCGTCTCATCATCCACAGGCAACTGCTGGTATGCCTGTGCTAAATCTAACTTGGCAAAGACTGACCCGCTTCCCAAGGAATGTAGCAAATGCTGCACTACCGGAACGGGATAAGCATGTGACAACAATGCCTGATTAATAGTAGCCCGGTAGTCTGTACAGATTCGGATTGAACCATCCGCCTTAATGGCGATGACGGTTGGGGTCTCCCAGGGGGCGTAATCAACAGGTTCTAGGACCCCCTGTGCAATGAGTTTGTCCAATTCTGCGTCCACCTTTGGACGCAACGCCAAGGGAACACGGCGTGGTTTTAGTTTTCGTGGTTGGACCTGGGGATCCAAACTAAAAGAAACAGGGGTGCCTGTATATTTTATTTATTTATTTATTTATTTATTTATTTATTTATTTATTTATTTATTTATTTCCATTTCTATACCACCCTTCTCCAATAAGACTCAGGGCGGTGAACAGCCAGAGTAAAAAACAGAACATACAAAATTTAAAAAACAGTTTAAAATGATTAAATATTTTTGGCCTTAATTTAAAAACAACCCAATTTAAAATCAGTTTAAAATTTAACTCAAGCCAGCCCAGCTAGTTGAAATAAATAAGTTTTCAGGGCCCGACAAAAAATCCGGAGGTCTGTTATTGTACGTATCTCTGGGGGGAGGTTGTTCCAGAGGGTGGGCGCCACCACAGAGCAGGCTCTCCCCCTGGGGGTCGCCAGCCGACATTGTCTGGAGGACGGCACCCTGAGGAGGCCCACTCTGTGCGAGCGTACTGGCCAGTGGGAGGCTATTGGTGGCAGAAGGCGGTCTCGTAAATACCCCGGCCCTAAGCCATGGAGTGCTTTAAAGGTGGTCATTAACACCTTGAAGCGCACCCGGAAGACCACTGGGAGCCAGTGCAGCTCGCGCAGGAGAGGTGTCACATGGGAGCGCCCCGTCGCCCCCATAATCCCCCATGTGGCCGCATTCTGGACCAACTGGAGCCTCCAGGTGCACCCCAGGGGGAGCCCCATGTAGAGAGCATTGCAGTAGTCCAGGTGGGAAGTGACGAGTGCCTGAGTGACTGTGCGTAGGGAGTCCTGATCTAGAAAGGGGCGTAACTGGCATATCAGGCGAACCTGATAAAAAGCCCCCCTGGCCACGGCCATCAAATGATCTTCTAAAGACAGCCGTGCGTCCAGGAGGACGCCCAAGTTACAAGCCCTCTTTGTGGGGGCGAGTGATTCGCCCCCAATAGCCAGTGATGGCGTCAGCTGGCTATATCGGGACGCCGGAAGCCACAGCCACTTGGTCTTGGAGGGGTTGAGTCGGAGCCTGTTTCTCCCCATCCAGGCCCGCATGGCCTCCAGGCACTGGGACATCACTTCAAGGGCATCGTTGGGGTAGCCTGGGGTGGAGATGTACAGCTGGGTATCATCATCGTACTGATGGAACTCCACCCCGTAGCCACGGATGATCTCACCCAGTGGCTTTACATAAATGTTGAACAGAAGGGGCGAGAGGACCGACCCTTGTGGCACTCCACAAGCAAGGTGCCTCGGGGTCAATCGCTGCCCCCCTGTCAACACAGATTGCGACCGGTCAGAGAGGTAGGAGGAGAACCACCGCAAAACGGTGCCCCCCCCACCAACCCCTCCAACCAGTGCAACATGATACCATGGTCGATGGTATCAAAAGCCACTGAGAGGTCTAACAGGACCAGGATAGAGAAGCAACCCCGCACTATCCCAGGCGGCCACCAGGTCTTCAGCCGAGTCATGAGCCAGAGTCTCAGGAAATGGCCCAAGCTCCATCTGGAACCTATCAGGGTCCATCAGGCGCCTGGGGCGGAACCACTTGGTCAGTCCTGCCTCCCTGCGGTGGGGTGCAGCGGTTAGAAAGTCCAGTCGAAGGAGCGAGTGGTCAGACCATGACAGGGGTTCGATGGCTATATCGCCTATATCAAGGCCACTCAACCACTGACCAGAGACAAAAACTAAGTCCAGAGTGTGTCCACCTGTGTGAGTGGGGTCATGAATTAACTGAGTAAGCATTTTCCCAACTGGTCATCAAATACCCCTGGGAATTCCTTACATAATTCGTCAAGTTCAGTAGACCTAATGGCATTTACGCCCTGAACTGTGAGACCTAAGGCATCGAACCAATTAAGCCCTAGGAGGCTTGGTAGTGGCCCATCCACAACCACCAATGATAAATATCCAGCAAATCCCTTAAAACGAACCCTGAAAGAACCAGAGCCCACCACGGGAATTGCCCCCCCTTGGTAATCTTGCAGAATCACATTGCAAGGGTCTAGCCTCCTTTTTGAAATCTTCGGAACAAGACGTTTTATGGTGGCCCAGGATATGATGGAGGTGGCTGACCCTGTGTCCACCTTCATGTGGCACGGCCTTCCTTCGATGTACACAGTGAGGTGGATTTTATTTTTAATGAGCCCTTCATCTGGAATGACCATATGGACTGTGGAGAAGCTCCGGGCATCGCGGCTGCGCTCTGTCGTCGGGCAGAATCGCCGTTGTCCTTCCTGGTTACTAGGAACCCTCACTCTCGACTGCGGCTGCGCAGACCGGCAGGCTCTTGCTATGTGGCCTTGCCGGCCACAGCGGCGGCAGACAGCGTCTTTAAACCTGCACGAGGCACGTAGATGGTCCCCTCCGCAACTATAACACTCAGTGACTGCTCCTCTCAGTGACTTAGCCACAGACATTTTAACTCTCACCTCATGTACTCTGCAGACAGAGCTCGCCATCTGAGTCGGATAGGCCGCCCTCACTTGTCTCATTCACTAATAAAGCTTCCCTATTCGGCTTGGGTGGGCTTTGTCCCCGGGGCAGATCCGCAATTGATAGATTAGCCAATTCTGCCGCGCAGGCCTCGTCAAGCGCCATTTGGAACGTCAGTTCATGGTTCACAATTAAACGCCTTTTAAGGTTCTGATCTCTCACTCCGCTCACTAGCCTGTCTAAGAGATAGTCATCCAGGTTCACGAACTCGCAATGGCGCGCAAGCTTCCTTAACACGGCGACATATTGGTTTATTGTCTCCCCAGGGGCTTGATCCCTATGGTAGAACTGCTGTCTGTGGGCAATCCTAGAAGGCGCAGGGGTGTAATGGCATTTCAATTTATTCATAAAAGCCTCCCACGTTCCAGCATGTATGGATTGAGGGGCCATCAACGTCATAGCGGTATCGAACATTTCAGCCCCACAGAAACTGAGGAAATATGCGTGTTTGCGCTCGGCAGACAAGTTCGTGTAGTCGTTTGCAATAAAAAACCAGTCAAAACGGGCCACATATGCCTCCCAAGTCTCAGTAGCCGGATTGAACGGAGGAAATGTCTGTGAGGATGCCATTATCATTGCGTCTTAAGACTCACGCCTCTCCTCACCTCAGGCTGTCAGTTTACCTCAGGCTCAACTCACACCTACTATTGTTAATTTGGCAGATTCAACATCCCACCTTCGTCGCCAGTGGTGTGTTCTCGAGCAGACGATGAATTACAGAGGTGGATTATAACGGTAAGTATTTATTTACCTCACAGCTACAGCTCTAACACAATTCAGAAGAAGTACAATACGAAGAACCTCGAACTCAGCCTGACAGCTCTTTTTATACCAACTGTCAGATGGCTTAACCAATAGGAACATCCAACGTTACAAAGGATCCCAACAGGGGCCAATTCTCTTGAGCATGCTCAGAACACAACAGCAGGAGTCCCTGGTGTGTGAGGAAATTTCACTGCAACAGGCAACATTAACACAAACAAATGAAAAGAGCATTTTTGCTTAAAAGAATTTAGGCTCCTCCTGTAGCAATCAAATTCTTATCTTCCTCTCTATGGCAAGTTTTCATACAGTACATAACAATATCCTGCATTGAATGTATAATAACAGATAAAATAAAATGCTTTTCTAGAATAATCCCCCAGCAGCACTAGAGATGGGGAGATTAGACTGAATATGAGCTGCAGATGTAGTTGTTCAAATTATTTCTCAAATAAATGACTGGTAATGTAGTCGACCTTACACATTATTATTGCTAATGAAATTTGCATTTTTTACTGACAATTTCCTTCCCAAATGAACTCACGGAATTACACACATTACAGCTTCATATATCGCAACTCAATCTCCTTTATGCATATGGTATTTTTGTGCCTGGGTGAAGCCAGCAAACCCAAATTGATGAATGTGTTGCCATTCTGAACAACAGAATACTGTAAAAAAAAAAGTGGGGGGTGAGACACATGCATTGCTGTTGCATAAAAAAAAAAAAATCAAAAGCCTAAAGAAGAATAAACCAACAAATAACCTTTTCCTTCCCTGAAAAATTAGTACAAACTGAGTGAGAATAGAGAGAGAGTTGCAGATAATCACATTTGCTTTTTAGTAAAACAAACAAACAAAAACTCCTGCCAGGAATTATTCAGTCTTTCATAGTCTGTACCTATATTGGATCAGCCACTTAAACAGAAGGAAAGACAAGAACTTCTGGATTGAGTCCAGAGTGGGATAAACAGAATCTACTGTTCCCGCGGGTGGGGCCAGGATTAGCATCTAATGATGGGATTATATTGTAACCCAATAGAAGCCAAGAGGGACAGAAGAAACTGTATCAAAGATAGGATTTGACCCAGTCCTTGGAAGACTTAGGTCTAGGTGAAGGGAAGGTGATTCCAGTTACTTCACAAAAGACTTTCCACTCTTAGGAAAATATGCTAGTTTGTAAATATGTGTCTTCTTATCTACCCTGAAAAATTAGTAACAATGATTGGGCAGGTGTGTGTGGGGAACAATGAGGAGATGATATTAATCTGAACATCCTATTTTTTAAAAAAAAGAAAAACAATTTTTGGAAATGTGTATGAAGCTTATATATGCCGAGTTGTGTAACTTTTTAAGTAACTTTAAAAAAACCATGCTTTATAAGAAATTAGAAGTCTGAAGGAGGATTGTAATATATTCCTGATGGTTATATATCCTTTAATTCTTAGAAGGAAATATTCTTACTTTAGTCTAAAGAAGTGCAATTCTAAATGGCATGTAAGGCTTAGGGAAACCAAGCAGATTGCTTACTTCAGATTTCCCTTTGAACACATAAGCTGGTGGTGGAACCAAGCCAGAGAGAGCATGATAAAGTAGGGTGCATGAGAATAACCCTGTCTTCACATAGATGAAGGGTTTACAATTTATATTAAATTATGATCTAAAATAATTTTATATAAAATATGTACCATGGGTATTTAACACCTGATAAATTGTCAGACATATACAAAAGTATTTCAAATTTATGTTGGAAAAGTAAATATAAAGAAGGACATTTTTGCCATCTTTGATGGACATGATAGCAATAGCCTTTAGATTTATATACCACTTCACAGTGCTTTACAGCCCTCTCTAAGCAGCTTACAGAGTCAGCATATTGTCCCCAACAATCTGGGTCCTCATTTTACCGACCTCGGATGGATGGAAGGCTGAATCAGCCTTGAGCCTGGTGAGATTTGAACTGCCAAATTGCAGTCAGCTGGCAGTTAGCAGAAGTAGCCTGCAGTACTGCATGGTAACCACTGTGCCACCTAAAGAAATACAAGATAGGATTCATATTTTAATATAGAAGAATCTTAAAGTGAATATAAAAATTAAACCAGAGACTTTTCTTTTAGGCTTAATGGACAAAGAACTTGGAAAAAAAAGTCTGGAAGCTTGCTTTTATATATATTGACAGTAGCAATAATTCTTTATGTACAAAAAAAATGGAAAGATACTTTAATTCCCATGATGGATGAATGGCTGGAAAAATTGATGGAACTAGCGGAGATAAATTAATTGCTCTTATCAAGAAAAGAATTCATCTAACTTTTTTCTGTTGAGAAATTGCTTCTGGATTTTTTGCTTGAGATGGAAAAAAAATGAAACATTGACATTGGGTTTTGCTAATTAGATAACTTTTTTGTTATAGAAATGGCTAGTGCATATTATGTAAAAGTAAAAGGTCGAGCTCTAGTGTTATTATTCTACTGTGCTAAAAAGAGTTGGAAGTCAAAGTTTTTTCTTTCTTTATCTTGCACTTCTTTCTTTCCTTTTTTCCCTCCCCCATTTTTTTTATTATTTTCATTTTCATTTGTATTTTATATTTTATATTTTAATAAGCTTAATTAAATTAAATTAAATTAAAATTAAACATGATGGCAAAGCATGAGCAGGCTCTACACATGATGAAAACGTGAGCGCTCTGATGGTGTCTTGGACTAAGGCGATTCAACCACACTATGAATGATGACATCCAATGTTGACTGGGAGTCACACCAACCATAGCAAAGCCAGGGGAAGGAAGACTTAGATGGTGAGGACAGCCATGCGTCTGGACCCTGTTGGCTGGAGATCCCATGGCAGACCCAAGAAACGATGGATGAATCGCATTAAGGAGTACATGAAATGTGTGGGCATCACCCCTGAAGATGCCCTGGACCGAGCCAAATAGAGATGGCTTTGCCGACAAGCAGACCCTGTCATATTGTGCTAATAACACTAGGAAGAAGAAGTTGTTTAATAAAATTATCTAAAAAGAGGGAATAAGTCTGGTTTTCCCCTCATACAATTCTGTTTGTTGCATCAGAGGAGTGCTATTATTTTTGCTGTCATCACATAAAGTCTCTGAAAGAGGATAATTCGATAAATAAACCAGGTAAATCGACACATAAATAGAGCCTGGTCATTTGTGGCTTGAGTGACAGTTCTGGATTGGTTGGTTCAGTGATCCTTTAGTTTGCTTTCTTATCTGTCCATGATATTCTCAGGAGTCTTTTTCCAATGTCTCCTCCCCCCCGCCCTGTTCAAAACCATCAATACTCTTCCTATCTTGTCTCTTCAAAGCCCAACTTTCACTTCCATAAAGTATCACAGGGAATACCGTGGCTTACACAATTTGGATCTTTGTAGATATACACATATCATGGCATTTGAATATCTTTTCCAAGTGCTTCATGACTGGTCTACCAAGTGCTAGACAGCAACATATTTCTTGAGTGGGAATGTTAAACAGGTGCTTTTAATGTAATAAGCTTTAGCTTTTTTCCCCAAGGTGGACTTATTGTGAATGTATGACTTTTCTTACATACAGTTGCTGCTGGGAGTGATAGCACTGATATTACCTAATTTGGGTAATGAAACAGAAGCTCAGAGAACACCAAGCCCCCCCTCATGTTGAGAGTGAGTCAAGAAGAAGATTCATTTCAGTCTGAATTTTCTAAAGGACTTGATATTGCTGAAATGAAGGTGATGAGATTCTGGAATACTTGAAACGAGCTCTATAAATCCTTGATGTTATTGTGATCCCGTCTTGGGAGAAGGACAGAGAAGGAAAGACAACAAAATGAGATTTCCATTCCATTTGCAGTATTATCTACTGTAATTCTCCCCACCCATTCCTGTCCATTCAGGGCCACTTATAGAATCAGATGTGTATACCCTTTCTAACAGGAAGGAAAATGGCCAGTTTCTTTGTCAGGATATAGGTACATGTGAGAGAACCTGGCCTTGTAGCATTGTGGTGGCTACCTCTGGCCCAAAAGTGGCCCAGCTGATTAGATTGATGGCTTCCTGACGTCAGATGCAATCCGTTAAAAGGTATTTATCTCAGGCTTGGGCCAAAGCTGTGGGTGAGATTAAAAGAGATTGAGGCCAAGATAATCCTACAGCAGCATCCCAGAGCATACCACTGCCAAAATGCTTTTGCCAGCCCACCTTCTTCTTCTGGTAACAGATAAAAAAATTTCAGAATCGCTACCCAAGAAAGTGAGATCCCATTTTTACTCCTACCCAGGTGCATGAGAGGAAGTCTTGCAGCTGCCTGCCTTTGCTTTCACAATCCTTTTCTAGACCCATTCAAAACTGCACATATGTTCTCCTCTCTGGATTATTTTAGCTGTATCAGTGCAATATTAATGCAACAGAAATCAATTATATCAGCCTCTCTTGTTTTCTTTTTCCCTTTAAACAAAGCACATTATCATCTATCCTCTCCCTATCCACCTGCTTTGCATTAAGTCTCAATCCGATTTACCCAACTCACTGGTGTCTGATTTAATTTGCCTGATGCTGCTCATGGAGTTGTTCCCACCCCTTGCCCTACAGTGTCCCAGCTCCCCCAGGGAGATCTATCCAGGATGAGGATGAGACACTGTGAGCGAGAGGCATCAAGTGTGTAGACTGACGGCTAGTGGAGGAACAGCTGAAGGGAACTAGCTGTGTAACCTGGGTCTCCTGCCCAGAGGGATCGGCTTTCCCCCTCTTCCAAGAAGCCACCCCTTACATTACGGTAAGACTGCTGTGATGCTCTCTTTTCTCTATGTTCTTGAGAATTGGCACTCTTTGGCTTCTCTTTCTGACTTGGAGTGTAAATAAGGTTGCTGAGTATATGCCTTGGAATGTGTAAAAAAAAAAAAAAGGCTACTGGATATCTGCCTGAAAAGAAAGACTTAACTTGAGAAGATTAACAATAGGCCATTTTGTTAGAATCATGGCCTTTCTCAGAGCCACCTTCACATGTTAATTTCAAAACTATAGAGACTGTGAATGGGGAAATATGCCTTTTTAAAGGTGATGCTTCAATGTTCAACCATGAACCAATTTCCTGAGCCATTAAGGCTGTAAGTTAAAGACTCTAGTAAAGTGATATTATAGATGTTTTTCCATCCATTTGTACTAGTATGCAGGAAATACACTTCCAGCATAAAGCAGGATCTCAGAGGCAGATAGATTAATGCTCTTCAGGGCAGAAATGACCACATCTCAGAACTTGGTTCCCATCACAAAATCTTTAGTACATGTGCCTTGAGTGTATCCATCAAATAGGAAATTATAGACACACCTGCACAGTATGTTTTGTGTTCTCATTCTTTTGGAGAGAAGGGGTTTTGAAAGAAGAGCTGCAGGACAGAAAATAGATAAGGGTAATTTTTTGCATCCTTTTTGGCAAGAGGTGGTTAATCTATCCAGTTTTATAGGAAGTCACCACGGTGATCAATTACTAGCTGCCCAAAAATTATATGGACTTCCAAGTCCTCTTTAATCTTCCATTTTTCCATGTTTTTCCTTTTCTGTTTTCAATTGTTTAGCATGGACCTCACAAAAAAGGTCTCCCTCAAGAGGGAGAAAATGGGTTGTTGAATGAATTAATAGTGGAGGAGTTTAGGTTATCTATTATGTATCCCCCTGATATTGCTCTTTTTTTTTTTACCCCAGAAGACAATCATTTCAATTAGTGAGTATCCTTTGCATCTGTCTAAAAGTCCTTCTACCATACATGAGGTTAAGAATCACACACCCCAAAATAATTTCTTAATGTTTCTACCCTTGTCTTTATCTGTTATCAGATCCAATAAAAGGAAACATAAAGGAGGATAATGTGATATCAAATAAATTCCCAGTTTAGGAATAAGGGAACATACAGGTAGAATAAGAAGGATCTGACCCTGTTTTTCTTACCACTCTTCAATGAAAACCTGAGGAGTATTTGTATTTAGAAAAAGTTATTCAAGTCCCTTGGAAGTCCACTGATAAACAGCAAAATACACTGCAGCAGCTGGTAGATGATTGCTTTTTCCGACAGAACAGGCAATAAAGACCAGTCAAGGGTCTTACTGCTTTGTTTTCGAGGTGTTTCCCCTAGATAAATGGGTAATTATTTTGTGGACACCTGTATTCCCATCACTGTTCAGCCAGGAAGTGCTCTAAGAGAATTTCAACCAGAAATCTTTCAGCCAAACAGATGCAAGGGACTTATATATGTTGCACCTAGCGGTGTAGAGGAAAGATTCAATGCTTTCAATTCTTTTGATTAAAGAGAGAGGCATATGAAACCCTGAAATATTTCCCTGACTAAAGTCCAACTATTATGTGTTGTCCAATGTAATAGCCCAAAAAGTGCAGGCAACTTTGTTGCTCTGGAAGAAAACATCCATCCCAAACGATCTAAGCCTATTAATGTTTTAATATGATGAGTAAGCTTTGACTTGCTTAAAATTACCATTCAGATTTAAGCAACAAAAAAGGGATGTATTAGAAGCTGCTACAATAAAGTAAATTTAGAAAGTGTTGTTATAAAACTGTTTCCAGGTATTGCAGATTGCGTTACTATTTTGTTTTATTCTCCCTCCCTTTCTCTTTTCAAGTTTTGCCTCTTTGAATGAGAATTATGTGATACATACCATAAAGCTTTAGCTATTTTAGGATTTATAATCAGTCCCAACATAGGCATTATAATACTGTTCTGTTCAGATTTTATCAAATGTGGATGTCCACTAAACTTGGATAAGTTTAAGGCATTGTATTTTACCGTTATTATAAATGGTCCTAGGTGTCAGTCTATTACAGATTACTATTACTATTACAGATACTTGATTGGACAGAGAATTACTGTCTCTCTGCCCTGAAACCTGCTTGATGAGCAATTTTCTTCTTGTATGTCCACCCAGCTATACTCAAAAGGCATCTCTACATTTAAAGGCCAGCATTCACTTTGTGTAGCTGTGGGTTAGAAAAGAGACAAAGCTGGTAGGGAAATGGAAAGTTATTCTTATCCCTCACTGTGGCTTCGTGTCCTAAGGTGGGAACAATTGGTCCCTTGGAGAGATTTAAAGGTTCTCCTAGAGACCTGAGTCTAAGCTCTTCTGTACTCTTCTGCTATATTTAGCTCTTCCTATCCTTTCTTAGAAGTGACCCTGCGTCCCAACCTAGGATTCTCCTGACAGTTCAACAACTCTTCCACCAGGTGAGCATAGCTGCTTCTGCAAAGAAATATTCAGGCTTAAAAACAGAAGAGGAAGGAGAAAAAGAGAGAAAGAGAATCTAAGAAACATCAAGTTAGGAAAACATAAAGCTACATTCATCTGAAAAGACGTAGCTATTGGCCAATTAAACTATTGCTCCAATACATTTTGGTTGCAAATAAGCTCTATTACTGTAGAGACCTTACTTCTGAGTAGGTTCATTTAGGCTAGCAGCCTTAATATTGATTGCAATACATATCTCTCTAAAATAAATACAACAGTAAAACAATGCTGCTTAGTACCTGCATTATTATTCCAGTAATCCTCACTAAAATTGGAAGTCTGTGGCTAGGAAAGAGCAGCATATTAAAGTTCATCTTCTTCCACAATAATGGTAATATCTGCACCAAGGGCTTTCCAGTTCACAGCTTATACATTTGGATACAGTGCAATGTTGCACTGACAATGGAGAAACATGAAATCTCTTCCCATATTCCCCCAAAACCCACTTTTCTAAGCTGTTTATGTATTCATTTGTTTGTTTGTTATACTTGTATCCCTTGCTTCCTCCAGAATCTCAAGACAGCATTTGTAGTTATAGAGCTGGAATATTTTCATAGTATTTATGTAACATGTATGATGGAGGGAACATCTATATTGAGCACTCTCCTATATTCTGGTCTTGTAAATTGCTAAACATATCAAAGAAAAGGGAAGGACCAGCAGGTAGATTGTACTAGTTGGAGTACAGCAAAATCTCAAGCCAGATCTCAAGCCAGATAAGTTGGGTCATGATTCAGATCAAGTCTTAAAACAAAGCAGAGCAGGAACAGGAGGAAAGCAAAGCTACACTTGAAATATTGCATACAGTTCTGGTCAGCACAATTTAAAAAAGATACAAAAAAATAAGTGATGGATGAAAGCTTGTTTAAAGAGAGGCCCAACCTAGAAATAAGGATAAATTTTCTGATAGTGAGAACAATTACTCAATGGAATAGCTTGCCTCCCAGAGTTGTGGGTGCTCCATCACTGGAAGTTTTCAAAAATAGACTGGACCACCATTTGACCAGGATAATATAAGATCTCCTGCCTTCAGCAGGAGGTTAGACTAGAAAATCTCCAAGGTCCCTACCAGCCCTATGATTCTAAGTTCTCAAAGGTGGTATAGAAAAGAGGTAAGGACAAGACAAACTTTTGCCCAGTCAAAGAAATATCCAACCGTTCTGTTGCATTAGATGTACAGCAGAAGAGACCATCTCTACTTTTTTACAACTTTGCTTAGGATATATTTTCAACATACACAGCCACTTTTTTTAATTACTTCCTTTCACACTGCTTCTCCCACTATTAAAATGTACAAGAGGCGTTTTGTGCTCCCTAATATACTTCAACCAGTTTCCAAGAACAGAACATCTTGAATTATTTTTCTCCAGAACAGTATGAGAATTCAGATGAGCCCCTATGAGCAAAACCTTGCCAAATGTTGCAGATGAAAATGGATCTCCAAGCCTTTCTACTGCAAAAGGATTAACTCTGTCAGGCAGAAGAGCTAAGGCCCGAAGAAGGCAAGAAAATGGGAAATGGCAAGAAATGAAGACTTTCTATTGTTGACATTAATCTTTATGTTACTGAAGAAGGAATGTAAATGAAGTCAGTCATAACACATACTTTCTAAAGGCAACAAAGGATACATAAAGAAATAATATAAAAAGAGAATTTTCATAAAACACAAAGATTAACAGAAACCAAGATCTAAACAATTAAAAACTATCTGTAACATTAAATCTAAATCTTGGATATTTAAAATAAAACTTGGTTCTGTGGATTTTTTCCAGAAGAGTTTCCAGAAGAATCCCCTAACTGGCTGGTGTGCCACAACTAAGAAAGGCCTTTTCGGGGCAAGACACACCCACACCCACAAATTCTGCCTCAAGTAGAGAAATCTGACAAGGAAGGCCGTCTTCTGATTTATTCATGTGATTACGCCCTCCAAATATTCTCTCAACAAATGTCAATCCCTTTTGAAACAGGGCCATTGTACAGCACATATAATTCCTATTGTGATGGTTGAGATATAACTCCTTAACTGGACCTCCATACCTGCACCTCCATCACATAAACATATTCATTTCTCAGTTTGTCAATTTATTGCAAACACCCACATCTCCCAGCTGCTGACTGCTGGAAATCAGGTTCTGTTCTTTCTGCAGTAGAAGGAGGGAAGTTCTTTTTGCTGTGTTGCTCTATCCATTGCATCTCCGCTTGAGAAGTTGACTGCATTCCTTAATTTCCAGCAAGTTCCTCAAAACTGCAGAAAACAGCTAGCAAACCACTTTGAGAGAGATTGATGAGCATCATGTTAACCTTCCATTGGCAATGATCCACCAAAGGATCTTGCTGCACGACTCATTCTCACTGGGCTGATTGATTTTGCTAATGAGCTGCTCATTGCAGAAATCAAAGAGAAGGTGACATAATTGAGAGGTAGTGTGGCTTTTGCAAAACTTTGGTGACTGTATGAAATTCTGGGGGGAGTTTTGGATGACCGTGTAAGATTCCACAGTCATAATCATATCTGGAAAATTCAGTATGTCCATGGCATCTATGGGTTAAAAAAGTGTTTTAGTTCATTATGGGGTAAAGTATCTGTAACCTTTTGCCCATCTTTTCTTCCATTAGTTGTTTTACTATTCCTATTCTATTCTATTATTCTATTCTATTCTATTCTATTCTATTCTATTCTATTCTATTCTATTCTATTCTATTCTATTCTATTCAAGCCTAGCCTAGCCTAGCCTAGCCTAGCCTAGCCTATCCATTATATTATATTATAAGTAGAAAGCCTGCACTTTGATGTAGTGGAAAGAGAATTTGGCAGTGATATTTCCAAGTATGCCTAACTCATCCTGAAGAACACAGAACAGAAGGCATCTGAAATATTGAGATGGAGAGTTCAAAGGGCAAACAATTAAGGGAGCTGGAAAGATGGTCCATCTGGAGGGAAGTAAGAATTGGCTTCTTCTCACAATACAGTTATTTCTCTGATGCATATTTACGTCTGCTAGGATTTTTCTGTCTCCACTTCTGCAATTTACCTTTATGTACAGTAGATTAGTAGATTGCGTACAAAATCCATTTAGATTTGTACTAAAATATAAGGTGCCAAAAGGGTGAGTGTCTTCACCTTTTTCAAAGCATAGACATTTCTAATTCATTTCTAATTCTAATTCATGTTTTCCAGGGCACAGTGTAAGTCATTTACTCGGGTCCTTATAGTATTTTATTGACAATGATTTCCAGGAAAAACAACATGAACAAAAAAGAGCTTAAGATAGGGAATACAACTGACTAGTTTCCTAGGAAAATATTAATCAGCCTTAAGAGTTGAAGTGGGCTGTGAAAAACATTGGAGAACTGGTGAAGCTAGCAGAACACATGAGACAGAAGTGCTAGCGAGGGGATGGTTTACATCTCCCAGTGCCCTGAAAACAAATGAAAATCAAGCACTAGATGATCGGTTTGTTTAGGAAAACAATAGCTGAAATAAAACAAGCTCTTTTTTAAAAGTTCCTGACAGACAGTTCAGAATAAACCTGAAATACACTATGAATTATTGTCTCTCCCACAGAAGAGAATCTGATATTTATATGCAGATCCAATATTTATGAATATCATCTTCTATCAAGGATTGTAAGTTTTTCTTTGATCTTCACTGGCTTGGTGACTCAGGAATGAAGTATACATGTCAGGATATCAGGGTATTATGGCAGCTGAACTAAAATTCTCATTATTATCTTCTATCATCCCATGCTGACTTATAATCATGGGACCTGTAGTCAACACATATGAGGGCATCAGCTTACAAAAAGCTATCTATGGGTTTTTGGTTTTTTTAAATATAAAGTTCTCTATAGCAGGGGTCCTCAACACCCATTCTGTGGACCAGCACCGGTCCATGGCATGACAGTAACTGGGTTGCACAAACAAACCAAGCCCCATCCGCGGGATGCAGGCAGCATGAGAAACCACGCCCCCTCTGGTCCATGGAAAAACCTCTCTCCATGGAACTGGTCCCTGGTGCCTGAAAGGTAGGAGGCCACTCCTCTACAGGCATCTAATCAGGTTGGAGGATCTGAACAAAAACAGGAATATTTTTTTTATACTGTAGATTTTTTTAAAAAAATCTTTCTTTCAAAATCTTATCTTGCCTTGTGGGACAAAACCTGTATCTATAATAGTGCATTCAGATTAAATCTCCTCCACAGAAAAATGGACCACTCTGATTCTGTAACTGCTCACACTCAGGGAAAAGCTCAGTGCCAACAAGAAATACAGTCTTTCAATGCAGGGTTGGAGTTCTCCAAATGATCAGATGTCTTTGTCCACGTCTTGTCTTCTCTAACTTACCTCCTTGCTGAAACATTTAGATAGCATGAGTCCAACCATCTTCCCTGTAATCATCAGGTTAAATGCAAATCACTCAGAGACCACCTTGAAATGAAATGAAATGAAATGAGACCCAGAGGGGAAATTCCAAGGAACCTGAAATTAAAAAGAATGGAAGACTGGAGAAAACAATGAATGATGACTTTCTGTCCACAATGTGATGCATTCAGATAATTTCCATACTGCATCCAGGCTTCTGAAATATAATCAAATTCTCTCGATCTACCTAAAAGTAAATCTCAGTCAGACTTTTTCCCTCTAACCATGTATTGGACAGAATTATAGCCTTAATCATTCTGCTTTTGCTATTTAGTAAGCTTCAACCTTGATCAATTATTAAAATGTTTTAAATATTTTAAAAAATGATTTAAACAGCATTTAAACAGCAGATTATTTTCACATTGAAAGTAACAAGGTACCAAAGATTACATTTGTTGTCTCATTATATGTGTGTGTGTGTGTGTGTGTAATATGTATATAATTTATTTTAAACTTTCATATGGCACTGTTTGGCTTAACAAAGTTTTGGATGCTGCTAACAACTCTAATTTCATAGCATAGCTGAAATTAAACAACTTGGTCTTCTTTGGTCAACCCGTGGGCAAAATAGTGGATGAGGACAAAAGTAAACTGAAATCTTCAAATTCAACTTCAAGATTGTCTATACTGTAGACAATGAGTTAGTTATTCAAGTAAAAGTAGAGTTGCCAACTACTCAGAAGCTCAGTCTTCAAAAACTGGCAGTTGGACTTCTTTCCCAGCATGGAGACCTGCCCCCCAGATGACATTCCCATTGATGTCACAGCAGCAGGAATCAATTACAAAATACTAGCACATCAACAGCAGGTTGTAGCTGGAAGCAGCAGGATAGACAATTGAGGGAAAACTTAAGGAATGATGTGGCTGAAGGCTAACATGCAAACATGAAGAAATATTAACTGGACTGACTAAAATATTGCAGATTTTTTTAGACTTTGCAACTATAAATATCAGTTTGTTGAGTTGGTTTCATGTTTAAGTGAAAAAAACACACCCCAGAGCAGATACATAGAATATTTTATGGCTTTCCATATGAAGTCCCTTTTTTTGTCCCTAGAAATACATGACTCACTTACAATCCTATTATGTGTGCAAGGACCCATCCTGCTTTCTTACATACCCAAGTATGCATAATAAGAAGTGGTGGCAAAATAACATTTATTGGAGTCAAATTTGACTAAGTTAACTTCTTCTACTGATTTGCTGACTTGCTTTTACCCAGAACTATAGGAAGGCTTGGTGTGACCTTCTATTTTTTTATGCCTTCTATTATATCAGGGAGTTCTGTTGATTCCCAAGACCTAAATTATTGGAGAACTTGTAAACATTTTTTAAAAAAAGAAGCCCTGGTGGTGCAGTGGTTAAAATGAGTATTGCAGGCTAATTCACTGCTCACATCCTGGAGTTTGATCCTGACAGGCTCAAGGTTGACTCAGCCTTCCATCTTTCTAAAGTCAGTAAAATGAGAACTCGGAGGCAATATGCTGACTCTGTAAATTACTTAGAGTGTGCTGTAAAGCACTATGGAGTAGTATATAAGTCTAATTGTGATTGCTATTGCTATTTTAAAAAACCTCAAGATTTCAGTCTTAGGGTTTTTCCTCTTTCCCCTTTGATCTCCACAGGACCCAGGGGACTCCAAGTGAAAGCTGAAAATTAGTCTGTCACGATGGGTGAAATAGAGCAGATGAAGCAGGAAGCTGAGCAGCTGAAGAAGCAGATTGAGGTAATGCTGAGAACAAGAGGGAAATGGCTGAGATGGGACCGTTTTCCACCACTTTAAGTGAGGATAAAGGCTGAAGTATGAAACCCCCATTCATATTTCATCTATAAAATCATGAGCAACCTCCTCAGCCTCAGCTCCCTATCTGCAACACTGAAGATGGTATCTCACACAATTGTTTTAAAGATTATAACTCAGATAATGCTCAGTTGTCAGTGGTGCATGAGATTAAACCTGTAAGCACCATATTCCTGAAGATGCCCTTGGGGCCTCCCAGCCTCCCTGCTGTGGCTCATCAGGTTGCTCTTATTTTTATTTATTTTTAGCCAGTTTGCTCTAGTAGTGAAGGTGCTGACCTAGAAAACAGGAGACTGACAGTGGGGCTAGAACTGGAGTTCTGGCCCCACTTTAGACATGAAAGCCTGCTGCATGATTCTCTCTCAGCCCAATCCACCTCACAGGATTATTGTGGGGGAAACAGAAAAAGGAAGGAGTATTAGGTATGTTCACTGCCTTGGGTTATTTATAAAGTAATAAAAGCAGGATAAAAATCTAATAACTAAATAAATAGAATATAAAACTTTCACATTGCAAAACAAAATGCTATCGTGTTTCCACTATATCGTAGACTGTCTCTGGGCCGAAATGGGCTCCTTAGAAAACAAAAGTGGGGCTTGTTGCAAACTAGTGATTTATTGTGCCAATTTACCCTTCCACCCAGGCATACACACACAGAGAGAGAGAGAGAAATGAAACTAAAGAAAGAAAGACTGGGTGGATCTGAGAAAATAAAGAGCATACACACTGCCTCACTTTACGACCTTTTCTGCCACAGTTGTGAATCACTGAAGTTATTAAGTTAGTAACACAGTTGTTAAGCGAATCTGGCTCCCCTTTGCTTGACTTTGCTTGTCAGAAGGTCACAGAACATGATCACACGATGCAGAGACACTGCCATAACTGTCATAAATATGAGTCAGTTGCCAAGCATCTGAATTTTGATCACATGAATATGGGGAGGCTGCAACAGTTGTGTGAAAAATCCAGAAGTTAATTCAAGACTTTGATCCAATTACATTTTCTTTGCCTAATCTTCATCACAGGGCTGTTGTGAAAATAACTCATTTTACCTACTTAGGAAGAAAAGTGGTGAATAAATACTGGTACACAGTTTGGCAACAAGTGGATTGTTATCTATTGTTTTTCAAAGAAAATTGAAATGTTGGTTATTGAAGGGCAATTTCATGATACAGGGGCCACAATTTGGGAAGTGTTCTTTGCTATATTTTTCATTCCAAAGAAAATTCAGTCAATGCTCCCCCCTCCCACCTATTTGGGATTGATTGTGATCTTTGATTTCTTTTTTGGGAGCAGACTTGATTTTTTTGACTTTTTTGCAGCTTATTTGAAATCACAACAAAATGATACTTTTTTTACAAATTACTACAGACAGGCCATATTCTCACTCTCAGGAATATTGTTTCATCCCACTCTTTAGCTCTCTGGCATAAGTCATTATTCTCTCCTTGTACCCAGGACACCGTTCGTGCTGCTGGCCTATTCCTACAATATGTAGTTTAGAACTTATCCTCTTCTAGCCAAGGTAGCCATATGCAACTATTGTCATGATTACTGGGACATGTGCACAGCAATACAATTGCCATATGCTCTCATTTAACTTTAACAATTCACATGGACTTTTAAAAGGCAAAGGAATGATGGCCAAACAGCTAGGAAGCTGTGGGAGCATTTCAGTGCTTCTCAAGTCTTATTTGCAAACCACCAAATAAATGCACGTCAGTATATGTATACAATACTGAAAAACATGGGGGTGGGGAGAAAACAATTGTATTTTGTTTTGGTAGGGATTTGGGTTGAGGGAATTTGTTACTCCAAGTCACCAGTTGCATGACGTTCTTTCCACTCTTCTATTGGTCAGCTGGAAGGGAAAAATAACCCTGAGTTCTGACTAAGTGAAGGGTGTTCTTTTCCCTTAAAGGCTGAGATAAATGAAAATGGTCACAGATTAGTTTGAAACAGCTTCATAAAGGATAGAGTAGGGGTGTCAAACTCGATTTTATTGAGGGCAGCATCATGGTTGTGTTTGACCTTGGAGGGCTGCGGGGGCATGGCCAGGGGGCATTGCCAGAGGGGGCATGACAGCACTCTGCCTCCTGCAACACCCTGCCAGCCAAAACAGGGTGCCGGGGTTAATTACAAAATGTGGGATTTGCTTTGTGACATCCAGATCCAGCAAGCAAGGGATGTGACTGCACAGAAAATACACTTTGGTTTGGTTATGAAGAAATATCCCCAAAATATCCCCAAAGATGTAGACTAAATGTAGACTGACTTTTACAGTTAGGGTTAGTGTTAGTGCAAAATCCTCACTCCCATTCTACCCCAGAGGAATCATAATGCAAAATCCTCACCCCACAATTAGAGCAACCACAATTCCCTCACTAACCTGCTTTCCACGTTCTCTTGTGTGCAGGCCAACAAAAGAAGACCATGAGACTACCAGTTAAAGAAAAGTGCAATCAGACCTTCCAACTTCTCGGAGGAAAAAAGATCTCGCAAAGTTAGAAGGTCTGATTGAACTTTTTCTTTACTGGTAGTCCCACGGTCTTCTTTTGCATGACGGAGAATGGAGCTGGAAAGCAGGTTAGTGAGGGAATTGTGGTTGCTGCAAGATTTTGCAGGAGGCTGTCCAGGCCAAAAACAGGGCATGGGGGGGGGCTGCACATGTTCCCCCGTGCCCCATTTTTGCTAGCAGAGGCACCACAGGCCAGTCCTTTGGTATTTCCAGGCCAGCCCCGTGGGCCAGATCTAAGTACCTTGAGTTTCACACCCCTGGGATAGAGGTTAGAAATGCTGGGGGTATCAAAATGTCATCTCTTGCCTTTTCTCTTTCAGGAAGCTCGAAAAGCTTGTGCTGATACTACACTTGCTCAGGTAGGAAATGCTAACAGTACATTACTCTGTTTAAAACAAGTTTTCCTGAATGGGTAAGTCTAACACAAATTCAAGAGAACTGCAGGTTCAGCAACTGACTTGATACAGCCCATTAGTGAAAACCTTTTGGAATAGGAGCTAAATTTCTTCTTCCCTGTATAGCTTGTTGCTGACATGGAAGTGGTTGGGCGCATACAGCTGCGGACACGGAGAACTTTGCGTGGACATCTGGCCAAGATCTATGCTTGTCACTGGTCCACAGATTCCAAGTAAGTAATGGTATATAGCAGTGTTTCTTAGCCTTGACAAATTTAAGATGTATGAAGTTGAAGTCCACACATCTTAAAATTGCCAAGGCTGAGAAACACTAGTATATGAGAAAAAGACAGGTGGTATTTTTCCTTTCTATCTTATTCCATTGAGTCCCTTCCGAGTGACCCAGCCCAGTTACTCAAACAAATTAGCTGACCAAAGGCTCTTATTATCTGTGCTATTCAGAGAAGGAGAGGATTGCTGTTGTCTGCTTTTTTCAATTTTCAATTTGAACACTTTGGATTTTGGGGACAACTCATGCCTTTCATAAAGTCTTTAATTCTACTTATCTCCAACCAAAATAGTAAATAAATTAATTAACTGCATTTTTACCTTAATTTTCCTGCAAGGAACTCAAGATAGCATATCTCATTTTTCTTTTGTCTACCTTTTCACATTCTATGGAAACCATGAAGATTCCCCATGCAATTTTCTGGCTGCCCTGCTCAGAAAAATAATAGGCAACAATGAGCAGGAATATAGATGTCCATCTGCAGGAACGAAAGTTCTCCCCTTTTCATCAAGATCACTGTTCAGTAATAGAAAAACAGTAATCTTGACCATCTCAATGTAAGGACTAGTTAAATCTTCTTTCTTCCAGTCATCTTTAATTAGTCTTGTTTGAGGAATATGGGAGGGAGAACAAAAAATATAAGATAACAAAATTGTGTGAATTGGCATATCCTAACTTCTCCCACCATTGTCACTCACTACCCAGTCCATTTGCCTGTGGAATCACCGAAGAGTTCATTCCAAAGAGATCAGCCCTCCCCTTGCAAAGTTGGTTACCCCTGCTGCCCTTTTCCATCATTTGAATCATCCAACAACCTGAAATATTTATTAGAATGAGAGATAATGATGAGCCTAAGATCATCAAGTAAGTTTCTAATAGAAGAGAATATATATAACTCAGGGTTGAACTGTGGAGTACTTGGTGCTCTCAGAGCTTGGTTGTTTGCTAGTAGGCATTTCATTACCAAACTACCATGTTTTCCCAAAAATAGGACCTACCCCAAAAATAAGCCCTAGCCCAATTTACACACCTGTGCCTAATATAAGCCCTACCCCCAAAATTAAGCCTTAATGAAGAGGGGTGGGCATGGCCAGCATAGGAGGCAGTGAGCACTTGTGGGCTGATGGTATCTGGCAGCAGCTACAGCCTACGCAGCACAGGTGAGTTGAATACCTGTGCAAGCAGCAGGCCAAAGCCGAGGTGCAGGGGGAGGCAAGTGATCTGGACATGCCACAAGGGCTGTGGAAAAGCCAAGTGGCGGTGAGTCGAAGCAGCAGCTGGCCACAAGAGGCTCATCTTTGTGTGGTGACACTGGCAGCAGACAGAAGCAGAAGCAAGGGGAAGGCAAGCAATCCAGATGCACTGCACAGGCCATGGGAAAGCTGTGTGGTGGCGGCTGGCTGCGGGAAGCTCGTCTTCACATCTCTTGGCTTGTCTGCAGACTGAGCAGTATGCTAAGATCCCCTGCCTTCTGCATGCATTGGGATTGCCTGCCTTCTGCTCTGTGCCTTCCACTTTGTGCATCCCCAGAGTTCATTGACCAAGGGACTGGTGGGCCGCAGTTCCCGCCGGATATTATTGGTCTCCAAGCACTTTCTGGATCTTGTGTGCGCACCAGGGGGTAAGGCACCAAGCCGGGCTGATCACCCTGAAATCATGTTTCCCTGATAATAAGCCCTAGTGCTTATTTTGGGGCCCAAAAGAAAATAAGACTGCGTCTTATTTTTGGGAAAACACAGTAATGATGTTACTTAGTTGGGTAATGAAATATCTGCAAACAAACAACTAGTTTAGAAAGTACCAATGACTCTATAATAAGTTCCTTTCTATCTGTGAATAAAATATACATGGTACATTTCATGAAGTATATACTGTAAATGTAAATTGGTTATCATACAATAGAAATAGCAGCAAAATGAATAATTTTGTATTCTGAACCATACATGTAATCCCTCCCCCCCCCCACACACACTTCTACCCTCCCATCCCTTGGCTATGAATACTTTGCTATAAGATGGAGAACAAAATCACCTTGAAGGTGCATTATGTAAGGTTGGGTGGTGGAGAGGTGGACTTGATGCACTTTAACCTTCAGATCCCAATTGATCCCAATGATAACACCTTTCTTCACTTATAGACTTCTGGTCAGTGCTTCACAAGATGGAAAACTAATTGTATGGGATACTTATACAACCAACAAGGTAGGAGATACTTAAGCAAATAGATGATATGTCCACAATCTGTTAGCAAGCAATGCTAGAAATGAAAAGTGACTGCTAGCATTTTGCCTCTGAGATTACTTTCTAGACCAGGGGTTTCAAACTCAAGGCCTGTGGGCCATCCTGGAAATGGTAAGGGACCGGCCTGTATTGCTTCAGCCCATCCCATCCCATTCCGGTGGGGGTGCTTGAGCGCAGGAGGCAGCGGGTGCATGTATGCGCAGGCCCGGTGCACATCATCTCGGCAGGTGTGAGTGCGCACAGGAGGCAGACCCGCTGCCTGCCAGAATGGGGTGGGCCGGGCCAAGCGAAACGATATGGGCCGGCCCCTTACTGTTTCCAGGATAGTCGTGCTTACCGGCCTTTCAGGTATGTGTGCACAGGGGGGAGGTGTCTGGCAGCAGGGGCTCCACAGCTGGCCCTCCAAAAAGCAGGCATAGCACCGGCAACAGGCAGAGTTGCGGGGGAGGCAGACCACAGAACACACCTACTCCATCCCTGGGACAGAGCAGGTGGCTGCCCAGCACATCCAGCAGGCTGGACATACACCTCTGCCTCTGGCTACTGCTGCCATTGGCCCACCTATTCTGTCCCATCTGTTATGGCTTGCAGTTGGAGAGCAGGTCACTGCTGGTCATCTCCTCGGCCCCCTCGCAGGTCTTGCCCTTGGCCCACGCATGGAGCACATTCCCCTCATGCACCCAATGTACCTTGGCACCGCTGTGGGCTGCTGCCACCACCGAGGCTGCCAGCAGCTCATGCAAGTCCATTAGGCTGCTGTCATCACCGCCTGGAGCACCAGGTCGAACAGCCCAAAGGAGGTGAAGCAGCCAGCTAGAAAAGCCGAGTAGAGGTGGTAGAGCACGTCCAGGCCCAGCAGACAAAAGAAGGCCACTATGAGCGGGTTAATCCGGAACTCCATTGGTGCCATGGCCACCCAGGCTCAGACGGGATTTCATGCCTCCCCCCCATCTCTGCTGGACCTGGGCGGCCATGGTGCCAATGGGGATTTGGTTTTCCCCACTCGCAGTGGCCATCTTTTGCCTGCTGGGCCTGGGCGTACCCTATACCTCTACTTGGCCTTTCTAGCTGGCTGCTTCGCCTCCTTCGGGTTGGGCAGCTCTGCTGAGCAGCAGTGGCAGCAGCCTACAGCAGGGCCATGGTGCATCAGGTGCGTGAGGAGAAGGGCAAGGGCAAGAGCAAGACCTGTGAGGGGGCTGAGAAGATGACCAGTGGCGACCTGCTCTCTAACTGCAAGCCAAAACAGACAGTGGGACGGAGTAACCGCGTCCAGTGGTCTGCATGGACAGCCAGCCCGGTGATGACAGTGGGCTCCAGAGCCACAGCATGCATGACCTAAGGGGTCGGCAGGCTGCGGCTACAGCAGGAAACCATCCATCCTGCACACATAGGGCGGCAAGCGTGCAATGGCCAACAGTTTCCGGATGTAGCTGCCCTGCCCGTTGCCTCACCTCACCTTATCCCACGGGATGAGCCTCCCGCCCACTTCCCCTCCAACCAGAGACCCCTGGATTCCCTCCCCAACCCCACCCGGTTCCCATAGGCACCACCCACGTGAGTGATTTCAAACTGGCCACGCCCCCAGGCCATGCCCAGTCGGCTGCCCCGACCATGCCCCTCCTCCCCCCTTGGCCCCTAGAGGACAACTATAATGCTGATCCAGCTCTCAATGAAATCGAGTTTGACACCCCTGTTCTAGACTATTCCTACTATAGCTGTTGCTTTTCTCACCTCTGATGAAGAAGCTAATAGTGGATTTCTGTCCTACTCTTTAATTGCAGGTTCATGCCATCCCTCTCAAGTCTTCTTGGGTCATGACTTGTGCCTACGCTCCATCAGGGAATTTTGTGGCCTGTGGAGGTCTTGACAATATCTGCTCCATCTATAACCTCAAGAGTCGTGAAGGAAGTGTGAAAGTGAACAGGGAGCTTGCAGCTCATTCAGGTGATCTTTTGCTCTAAGTCTTGGCAAAGCTGTAGCTACAATCCATTGGAAAAAAGCAAAGCAAAATATAATTTTGCAACAGGAATGGATGAGAAACTCTACAACTTCCATTTAAAACAAGCATCTTTTGTAGCCCTCCAGATGAGGAATAATTTTTTTTTTAGAATTTATACATTGTTGCTCCAACAATCAAAAGTTGGTTGCAAGCTTATGGATAGTGACTTACATCTGAATTAACATCTCAGAAAGCAGAGACTGCTAGGTAAGGTGTCTGATGGTTCCATATGACTAGCAGAAGCAGGCTAAAAAAAATTATTTAAATACAAATAGTATAATTTCATAGAATGAAAAATTCTAATTTTTTGAGCCACATAATTACTGTGTGCTGCAAAATTCAGCTTCTGTTGACAAAAAACTAAATATCTCTAGAAAAGATAATAAAATGTGTCCTGTATAAGTCTTAGCCTCTTTGTTCCCTTCAACAATATTCCTCTTCTCTTACTCCTGCTCTGCAGGCTACCTCTCCTGCTGCCGATTCCTGGATGACAATAATATTGTAACTAGCTCTGGGGACACCACTTGGTGAGTATTTCTGTCTACGGTGTATGAACTGGCCAGCAAGCAACCATATGAGTATCCTTATTTATTTAACAATAGCAATGTCATTTAGTGGCAGCCCTGGAGCCTTTTCCCCTGGCTTCCCCTGAGTTTCTACAACTACTTAGACTTATATACTGTCCCACAGTGCACTTTTTGTACAGTTTATAATGTCAGCGTATTGCCCTCAACTATCTGTATCCTCATTTTACTGACCTTGGAATGGAAGGTTGAATCAAAGGCTCACCTCGGAATGGAAGGTTGAGCCCCGTCAGGATTGAACTCCAGGCAGTTGGCAAAGTTTGCTTATAATACTACACTCTAACCACTGTGCCACCAGGGCTCCTACCTATATTTTATTTTTATTGCCTAACTCAGCTAACTGCTACTGTGCCTTAAATCTAGGTTTAATACTCTAACCCAAGGGTGTCAAACTTGCTGTGTCATGTTGCCATCATGTGACGTTTTGCAATGTTTTTCCCATTCGCAGAGCTGGGGTGGGTATGGTCTGTGCGTGATGCATCCAGCCTGTGGGCCACCTGACACCCCTGCCTCACCTATTCCACCCTTCTCCCAAATTGGAGGTCTTCAGATGTGCTCTACTCCCATAATTCTCAACCAGGATGAGGCAGCCAGTGTGGATTAGAGAAATCTAAGGGAGGACCAAATATCAATGTTTGTTCCAAAATGTTAAGACTCTGCTGGTGGCACTTCCTTGCCTCACCCATATTCTTCCTTTAAAGGGTATTCTAGCTGCTGATTTCTTTTTCTTTTTAAGTGTTGTTTGCATACTCATTGCATGATGTCATCTCTATTTGATCCTAAGGGATCAAGGGCATAGCTGTTTTCGTTCAACTCTGACCACAAACTCTGCCACTGCTACTTCCTTTTTATATCATCCCTTTCTAGGGGATCCGCCAAGAATAGACCCCCAATTTAAGCCCCATTTGTGAAAAAAGTCTGCTGAATTTTGCTGCATAAAGAGGAAAACCTGGTGAAGAATGTTTAACTCTGCTAGCTTCCATTCTGCCAACACCCATTTGGCACTGTCTGTCGGGTCCAAGAGGTCAGCTCTGGTTGGTCTTCCAATGGGGAAGAAGTGATTGAGAGATCTTTGGCTGAATCTAACTTTAGATCAAAATGACCAAATTGCATAACGAGAGGACCTTTTTGCAATTAGGAGGCTGTTTACATATTTAAATGTGGGAAAAATAGAAGGGGGAAGATATGCTGGATATGTTTGCCATCTTGAGTTATTTGTAAAAATAATAAAAGCAGGATACAAATGAATGAATGAATGAATATCCTGCTTTATATATTATTCCCCCTGAGTTTATAGCAATTTTATTGTTAGATTATTTTTGAATACAGCTGCCTAGATCTGTAAGTATTCCAAGCCTGTACCAAATAGGAAGGGGATCAAAATAGCTACTCAGTACAGCCTAAGCAACTTCTTCCTCCTCTTACAGCATTCTGTGGGATATTGAGACAGGGCAGGAGAAGAGCACATTCATAGGACACACTGGGGACTGCATGAGCCTGGCAGTCTCTCCGGACTTCAAGCTTTTTATTTCAGGAGCCTGTGATGCCAGTGCCAAGCTGTGGGACATCCGAGAAGCAGCTTGTCGCCAGACATTTATAGGACATGACTCAGATATCAATGCCATTTCAGTAAGTTTCTGAAGCCCTTCCTGGAACTGAGGGTGGAAGTGAGCTGGAACCTGAAAAAATGTCAAAGATTAGGGCAGAATAACCTGCAGAAGACAACAGAAGCAAATGATCTCTCTCTTTCTTTCTCTCTCTCTCCCTCTCTCCCCCTCCCCCTCTCTCCCTAGTTCTTCCCCAGTGGGGAAGCCATTTGCACTGGTTCAGATGATGCCTCCTGTCGCCTCTTTGACCTTCGGGCAGATCAAGAGCTCATCAGCTTTGCTCATGAGACCATTATGTGTGGAATTACCTCAGTCGCTTTCTCCCGTAGCGGGCGCCTCCTCCTGGCCGGATATGATGATTTTAATTGCAATATCTGGGATAGTCTGAAAGCAGAGCGTGTGGGTGAGTCAAGGCTACAGTTCTGATGGTTTTCCTCTCACTTTTTTTACATTCACAGAAAAATGTGCATGGAGTAATGTATATCCATTTGGGAACAGACTTTTTTTTAAAAAAAAAAAATCATGACCTAATATAATCTAAAATTAGAAGAATGGGAGACTGAGCAAAATCAAATGTCAGTTTCCTTTATTCCAACATGAAAGTGTTCCTTTTTCCTGATCACTCTTTAATCTTCAAGCTGTGAATAGCACAGCTCAGTTCTACCCAATCTGTTGGTTGCTGGAGGGTGCTGGCATATAGGTTGCATTTTGTTCCTCTCTCACTTATCAAGAATGAAAGATGAGTTATACTCCACTGCAGATGGATTCTCTTCATACATTCCTTGTCTGAATGGAACCTTTCCTCTAGATAACTGTGCCATCAGAGGGGAGGTGAATGACAAGTGAGGGCTACCTGTGCTTCCCAAAATTTGGAACTCTGCTCAGAGATTTGCTGAGTTTAGGCAAAATAATTTTCCTCCAAATTCAGTGCCTCTCCAAAAACTGTGGGTCTTGTCTTTAATATTGTGGTTCTTAGGGTGTTTTAATACTGTGTTTTAAACATTAAATTATCCACCTTAATCATCATAGTAGATCATGAACCATTATTATTTAAACCCACAGGCCTTCTGTCTGGACACGATAATAGGGTGAGCTGTTTGGGAGTAACTGCAGATGGCATGGCTGCAGCAACTGGCTCTTGGGACAGTTTCCTGAAAGTCTGGAACTGAAGATGCTGTTTGAAAAGAAGAGTGAATTTGGAGAGGCTTTTTCAGATGTACCTTTGAGTACCACAGTTGACATTTTTATTCTATGCAGATATTGGTTCATACTACACTTACCTCCCTAAGGGGAAGCTCAGGAAAAGAACCCACACAGGTCAATTCTTCTGATACTCTTTGAAACCTTCCCCAAACTCAGGGGTCCATTTCTGTGACTGCCTCCAGGTGTGACATCAGCAAGGTAGCAGTTCCTACTCACTCTGCCCAAATTAGAGACCCTCAAGAAATTTCTAAACGAATCCCTTATTTCCCATCCCTCAACTTCTGATTTTCCATGTTATGACTACCACAGACTTCAGACACATCCAGTTATAGTTTGTCCTTGGACGTGTCTTCAAGTGGTTTATCACAGCAAGTATTCTGCAATGAACTTTATTCACTTTTCTCTTTGAGAAATATATTAGCTCATTGTTTTACTCTACACATTGCCTGGGAAGGAGTTGGTTGCTCCTGTTTTGAGCACTGGAGCCAGGAATGCTTAATGTAATCTTATTGATTATCTGTGTATAGGTATTTTTCCCATTCCACTTAATTCCGTATCTTGCACTTAGCATTTCGGCATCCTTTAAGCTCCTCCAAGTCACTGCTTCATGATGTAATTATTATAAAGTTGTTTTATAGCCCAGGCAAAATAAAACTGAAACATTGGATAGACTGGCTCAAGTTGCATTATTTGAGGCCATGTTCTGGAGCTCAGGCTCAGACAGAATTGTTCAGAAGATTCAAAACAATTATACCATTAAGCTTTGTATTGTATTGCATTATTAACACGGTATTGTAATTAGGGATAAAATACAGAACCTTAGAAACTGCAATAGGAACCTCCTCCTGTCATTGATAAGTAAATCCATTGAGATCAATTTCTTTGAACATTTTGACTTTTCTTCCTCAGCTTTTTGCAGCCTGGACCAAACTGAGATTCTAGCATCTGTTGGATCTTATCTCCATCTGTTGGCTCTTATGTCTTTCTTCCTGTTACTTCTCACAATTCTGCCTTCTCACAATCTCTCTCATATATTACCATGGCATGGCATTAGAGAATCAGATCATTTTAAGAGCAAATGAAGATATATCTTAAGGTACTTGCTTTTCTCTGGGCAGTAAGAAGTTCTAGAGACACCAGTTTAGTTTCCTTTGAAACAGAACTATTCATCTTTAATGGTTATAGCCTGAAACCAATAGAATGGATTCACAGAACATTCTATGACATGATCATCAACATTTCCAAGCAATCTTTCACATTAGCATTTGAAACAAAACTATTTCTTAATTTTTAATAATATGGCCAAATTTTATGAGATCTGATACTCACACCTGATAAAATGAAAAACATTTAAATCTCATGATCGATTAATCTGTAAGTTTGGCCATTCTTTTTTTAAAAAAAAAATATTTAATTTATGGGTTTCATTTATAGATTCCCACAAAGGAGTATCAAACTAGCGGCCCACGGGCCAAATGTGCAGGCCACGCCCACCCCAGTTCCGCAAAGGGAAAAAAAGTCATGATACGTCACATGACAGCAACGTGACACAGCGAGTTTGACACCCTTGCTCTAGCATCACACTTCTAGTCTGGGTGTTATGTTATATTATTACTGTTTTAGTCTATGTTAACCCAGTAGTTGTGTTCTGTAAATCACAGTGTAATTTAAAATTATGGCCTAATATATGTGAATATCTCACAGATCTTACCCTATTTCTCTTCATCACAGAACCATCAATCCCCACCAAAGTAGCAATTAAGTTTTCACATGATTTAGTAGCCTTAATGACTTCAGTAAGTCATTCAACACCATCTAAATTGAGAAATTGAAACAAAAATTAACATCCATATATTTTACCAGGAAAATTGCATTTATGTATGCCTATAAAGATACTAAATTAAGCTTGATTTTGGGTAAATTTTTTATTTGTGTTTTACATCAAAACTGTTTATACATGTGAAATCTTAGCTTTCACTTACCCTAAGATATGCTTCTCTAATTCTCTATTCCTGCTTGCATGTTATCTCAACCAAAAACAATATTGCAAGACAGCTCAATTACATCACTGCTTTTGCAATGGGCTAAGAAAGTGAGTGATTTGCCTAAAATCACCATTTTTTTGTGTCTTTAGGTAAGAATTGAAGAACTGTTTCCTGGTTCTCTTAAGCATGAATCGAAAGCTTATCCCTTAGTCTAAATGAAAATACAGCATTTGTTCAGAGAACTTGAGATGATCGGGCAGTGTCTTTGGTATTCAGAAGTTACTGACGTCTCAGCTTTTTATACATTGCAGGATGCAAGATCATGTCATTGTCTCAGAAAAGCAATAAATACACAAACCTGCCCCCAAAGATCTAGGCTTTCGTTTGGAAAGGTTAAAGGAAGCATTAAAAATACATTCACTTCTTTAAGATACTTGAAAGATATATATCCTGTCTTTGCTTCATTATACAGGTAGTCCTCAACTTATGATCACAATTGAGACTGGAATTTCAGTCATTAAGCAATGTAATTGCTAAGTAAATCATCATGTGACCAGACTGATATTACAATCATTTTTACCATGGTTGTTAACTGAATCAATGCATCATTAAGTAAACATGGCTTCCCCAACTGACTCTGCATGTCAGAAGCTGACATTGGGAAGGCAAACTCTGATCACTGACTGCAAGATGCTACAACCATCACAAATGAGAGCTAAGTGCCCAAATTGCAATCATGTGACTCAGGGGTGGTGCAATGGTTGTAACTTTGAGAACTGGATGTAAGTCACTTTTTCTGAGGGTATTGTAACTTTGAACTGTCATTAAAAGAGCCTGTAGTACAGTGGACTGAAGCACTGTTATTAACATCTGCTGCTTGCAATTACTGCAAGTTCGAATCTCACCAGGCTCAAGGTTGACTCAGCCTTCCATCCTTTCAAGGTAGGTGAAATGAGGACCCAGATTGTGGGGGCAATAAGCTGACTTTGTATAAATATACAAAAGTATGAAGGCTGTTGCTTAACGCATTGTAAGCCGCCCTGAGTCTCCAGAGAAGGGCGGCATATAAATTAAAGCAAAAAAAGAAAGATAGTAAGCCGAGGACTGCTTGTGTTGCATTTAAATGTTACAACTTAAACACAAGCTCTGCCCCCTCTCTCATGATTGCCCTGTATATTGATATCACAGGAGCCAGAGAATATTCCATATTGCTCTGGCTCCCGTAACTCCAAGTAACAAAAGGGTACTATTTATTCTACTACCCAGAAACTGAAGGCAAATAGGATACTTGTCCACTAATTCCTCACTTTGGTCTGTGAGGCATGTCAGCTAGCAGTTTCCACATTTTCTCACATCCCCACATTCTGTTCTTCTACCAGGGTTCTCCAAGTTTGGCAATTTTAAGACTTGTGGACTTCAACTCCCAGAATTCCTCAGCCAGCCATGTTGAAGTCTATGGATTCCACATCCAACATTAGCTTCTGCGAAGAACAGTTTTAGCCCCACTCTAACAGATGTACTCCAGGGGTATTTTTTTCCAACTATGGCAAAAGTTTTAAAATAATGCAGCCGGGAACCAGAATCTCATTCTAAAGTGAAGTTTATTTTCCAAACACAGACATTTCAGACAACATGTTTTAAAAATAGTAGTTACACAGAAGAATCTATACATTATGGAATCTAAATATGAAAACCAAAGACGAGAAAAGAAGTAAGAGGGAAATGGGCAAGAAGCAAAAAATAAAAATCATGCTACTTCGTCTTCATACTTGAGCCATCAAACCTTCATATTAAAGAACGGCAATCCACAGAGCATCTGAAGCTAATTTTCCACCCAACGACACCGTCGATTCTCCTTATTCATGGGATCCCAACCACAGCTCTCTGCTGGAAAGTTTGGCCCAGAGCTTAAGTTTCCATCCTTTGGTTCTTTTTGATTATCTGTCACTGATGAAGTCCTTTTACTCTGGAAAAAAAAATCTTGTTGGGTTGAAGAAATGCTAATATATTTGACTGTTCTATTTGATGGAATCCAGGTTTTGTATTCATACAGTATGATTAACTTGATTTACTCAAATCTCTGCACAATGCAGAGAGGAAAGTCATGAGTTGGCTTCACTGAATACATGAAACTTGATTTTGGGCTGCCACCCATTGGAAGAGGCAATTGTTCCAACTTTTAAATTACCGCCATGCAACATAAATGTTTCTCAGGGTACAAATAAATAATACATGTATAAAAACATGTACATATACATCTTTTATCAACAACCTGACATGTTTGTCGACATGAGAGATTTTATTGTACACTAAAGATGTGGTTTAATTTTGTTTAAAACATATGAAGATTGATTGGAAAAAGTAAAGAACTCTCTGACAAAGTCAATTACATAGTTCAAGAAACTTATGAGCAGAAGAGTATTTTCATTGATTGCCATTTATTGTAAAGGGAAGATTAGGTAAGTTGGAAAGGCTAGAAAATTTCCTACAAAGCTAGGAAATAAATTAATTCTAAATGAAAAAAAAAACAAACCTAATTTATTCTGAGCAAGTCTACTCTTTTGCCCGCTGTTGCTTTAATATTCTATAAATCTCAATGTAGCTCTTGATTTGAAAAGTTTGTTCATACCTGAAGAAAACCAGTGTTGAAAATAATTCTCTAAAAGGTGCTAGCAATAAAGCAAAGAGAAAAACAACAAGAAAAGTACGAAGCACCCCATCCTGCTTATACTGGATTTGCGTCTACCACTTTTCCAAATGTTTTGTTTTTCAGGAAAAAATGGTAACTAGCTAAAAGTACTTTAAACAAAGCAGAGATTTGGGTTAGTGGAATAACATCAACCATCTGCCCACATATTGTTACCTGATGAGAAGCAAGGGAAATTGGAGAATTGTCACCATGAAGGATACTAAGTGGGGAACGTCCAGTATCAGTTGGCATTGCCAGCATTTTGTTACCGATTCTGCGTTTTACTGACTTGCTTCCTGGGGATTAGAAAGGAAGAGAAGAGTGTGAAAATTCATCACAATGTTTCTTATTTTTCAGAACAGAAGCTCAAGAACCATAATACCTCTCACCTTTGTTATCCTTATGTAGTAAAAGAATTCGTTTATGTGAATTTTGCTAGCATAGTTAACAATATAACTACACTACATTCCTTTTTCTTCCTTAGTTGCAGCACAGTCTCAGTTTAAGTTGACCTTCTCACAGTGGCTGCTGAAGTAGACTACTATAAAGTTAGCCAACATAGGTTCCAGTTTCTTGGGGACTGAAGGTGTCTTGTATAATGCAGCTGGGTACCAGATTCATGAGAATTAGCAGCTTAGATTGGCAAGACAATAACACAAATAAACATCTATGTAGACAGAAATAATACTGATCAAATTGACTTGCTTCACTCAGAAGATCACTGTTAGAGGAGTGATGGAGCTGTTGAACAGCTTTGGACAATTAATCTCACCTGTAGGGTGAATGATGCGGGCAGACCGTACTGGTTTTGTTGCAGCTGCAACAGAAACCATGGAAAACAACTGCTCATTTTCCCCTTCTTCTGCTTGCTGAGAATCCTCTAGGAAAATTTCCCCAGAAGAAACTGTGCTCCTTGCAGTCCTCTCCTCCATTCCAAAGGTGAATTCAGATTTTTTATCTTCATGCCGAGATTCCTCTTGAGGTAGTTCTTCCTCTCTATTTTCTCCCATAAAGTTTTCACAAAACAACTTCACTGGGTAGTTTATGGTATCTGGACAGAAATCAAATTCCAGAATTAAAAATGTATACAACAGTACAAAAGGAAATTTCAAAGACTAGAATAATACCCTCTGCCTGCCAAGAACCTTCTATAAGCACTGCCTTAAATGGTGCATAACTCAGCCCTAAGATGTCGGGGCATATGTATAAGACGGTAGTGGCTGTTAAAATTGTGCACATAATCTTCTCCCACTACTTTGGCAAATCTTTTCCTTCTGTACAATCACTGAAGAAAGAAGCTGAGTATCCCCCACCCCTCTTGTTCCAAATATAGAAAGTCAGAAGTAGAATCCAGTCTCACACATAGAATACAAGCCCATTAACATGAGAACTTCACTCCCAATAAGCACCCTAGCAAGCACCCATCCTTCTTGCTCTGTGATGTCAAGATCATATAGAAGGCTGATCTTAGTCATAATTAACCAATCAAGATGACATTGATCACACTCTTGGATCACTTCTGATGGGAGCAAGATGGAAATGAAGCAGCCATCCTTGCTCTTCTTGATCTGTCAGAGACTTTCAATTTCATTGATCTTAGTATCCTTTTGGACCAGATTCAGGAGTTGGATATCGGAGAGCATAGTATTGTCTCCTCCCTCCAGAGTCAATTCCAATCAGTGTTGATGTACAGGGTATGTGTGAAATCCCACTAGCAGTCTCTTCTTTGTAAAATGCCATAGGGCTCAATACACTCTCTTATCTTGATTAACATCTCCCCTCTAAAATTTTGGGGTTGGTATCATCAGTATACTGTCTGCCATATGTCTCCCCCCTAGGCCACCTGAAGATCTGTCTCTGCATCTGGAGACTAGGGGGGAGGCCTGGGTGTGGTGCAACAAACTTCAGCTCAACCCAAGCAAGACTGAATGGTTTTGGGATTTTGGACCTCTTGGATTCCGCGTAAGGAGGCCTTGCCTAGCGTAAAATTTGGGTATCCTCCTGGATCCACAGCTCCTGCTCAAAAAGCAGGTAGCATTTGTGGGTCATATGTTCCAGTTCCTGGAAAGGGCAGCCTTGCTCATGGTCACTCATGCCTTCATGCCTGAATTACTGCAATGCGCTTTACAGGGTGCTACCCTTGAAGAGTATTGGAAGCTCCAAGTGATGCAGAAAGCAGAAACGTGGACAATTACTGATGCCAATTACACAGCACATGTGACACCATTACTTCATGAGCATTGGCTTTCAGGTACAATTCAAGGGGTTGCCTATCACTTTTAAAGCCCTTCATGGCTTAGGATAGGGTTACTTATCTCTCCCCAGTTGTTTCTCCCTGTCCTACCCAAAGACGGGAAAGACATGTTTTAAGTACTATTGGTTACAAACTGTCGAGGCCCAGGAAAACTTTTTCTGTTATGGCACCAGCCCTTTAGAACATCACCCACCCTGAGATTAGATTTGCCCCATCCCTTATTGGCCTTTCCTAAGTATTTGACTGTGATTCCCAGGAAGGAGGGAGTGTATTCCAAAGGAGCAAAAGACAGCGAAGTCTTGGTAGTCTGCATGGGAGAAAGTGTTAAAACTATTTCTTCCTTAGTAGTTTTTAAGAGTATATGTTTAATGATGCAAATACTTTGCTTTAAGTTTGGGCAAGATTTCTGTCTTGTGTGGTAAGAAACTGCTTAGAAGAACCTCAATCTGCCATTCTTGGTTTTTGGACTTGATATTAATCTACAGAAGGGCCTTGAGAACTTGTTTTGGGGCCCTAGGTGTGGGTTAAAGCCTGTCTCCAAACTGTGCAGATGATTAGTTAGGTAATGCCAGCTGCTTTGGTTTTATTGTAAGCCACCTAGAGCCACATAGACTTGAGTGGGTGACTTCAATTGAATAAATAAACTGGAGGGATTATTTAGGGTGAATATTAACAAATGCGTCCATGCAAAATGCTTTATCACTGGTTAATTTAACTATTTCAATATTCTTAGTTTTCCCAACTCATTAATTCACAAACCATACCACTGGATTCATACATCACACTACACTAAAATTGTTAGATTTTTATTCTCTCCCTTTATTTTGGACAACTCAATGCAGGATAAATACCTAATACTCCCGTAACAATAACCCTATGAAGTGGATTCAGCTGATAAGAGAGACTGCCCCAAAGTCACATAGCCAGCCTTCATACCAGTGGTGGGTTGCTCCCGGTTCGGTCCAGATCTATAGAACCGATAGCAAAACTGGTGGGAGGCTCTGCCCACCCGCCAAGACATCATCATGGGTGATCTGTGCATGCGCAGAAGCGTGTGAGCTCCTGCTGCGAACCGGTAGTAAAGGTAAGTGGAACCCACCCCTGCTTCATACCTAAGGGATGTCTAGAACTTATCTTTTGGTTTCTAGCCCAGTTTAAAGTTTGGTAAGTTACATTAAGATAGCTGAGATATAGGATCAACTATCAACTGAAAAGTAGACTCATCAGCACATTTATTGGAACAGCAGAGAATCAACAGCTTCAAATAAAACAAAAGAATAGTCCTGTCTCATTTGTAATGAACCATTAGCACTCCCACAGTCCTTTTGGCATATAAATTAAAGCCAGCCAGCCAGCCTAGGAAAGTGCGAGACTTTCCACATAGCAGTTCTGATTTAAAAGAAGATTGGGCCAGAAATATATCCCTACTTACCAGCTAACACATCTTTTAGAGGAGTCCGTGAAATTCCTGGCGTTGGGGAACGAGGATCCCAGTTCTCATGCTGGCTTTTGGCTACCAACTCCCCTTGTTTTGGAAATTGTGTGTTGTCTTTGGGGGAACTTTCTACCTAAAAGCAGAGAAAAGCGAACGAAGTTAAAACAGCAGATATAAAGGGAAGGTAAGATGGAAAAGCAAATCCTTTGTTCTGAAAGACAGGCTTCCAAGTACCTCAATGGGTGTTCTCAGGATCCCAGCAGTAGGTGACCTTGGGTCATTGACATGTTTCAGGTGCTTATTCAGCAAAGGTGTGCAGGTGGGCGTAGCTGGGAAACTCTCAGAAGCCCCCATGACAACTGTTTGGGAACGCAGGAATCCTGCAAAACAACAATCAACCTTACAATCCAAGGAAAAAGACAAGAAGACGCAGCTGAAGCCCCTATTGCAGCAACCCAAACTCTCTTCTACCTCCGAGAGAAGGAGCGGCCATAAATTCGTCTGATCAACCTGCCCTCCGTCTTCCAATTCAGCGCAAGCTCACATTCCCCCACCCACCCCAAAGCACCCTCTTCGCTTTTGTAGGACTCGGTCGCCCAAGCTCAGGCTCGCTTGGGCCCACTAGACTTGTATTCGAATCTCCCGCTTTCCTCCCACCAGCCTCTCTGCGACAGCTCTGATTGGAGCGAATGGCTGCCAATCGCTCAGACGACTCTTTTTTCCTGCTCATTTGAAAACGCGACATCCCCTTTTCTACCTTTCTGCCTCCCTGTCCTCTTGCAATTGGCTGGAAAATAATTTTAACTCTTCTATCTGTTGTTTTATTGGACTAGAATGCCGTCAATCTATTGGAAGGCTAAACCCACCGGCGTTACCTCATTGGCTAGTTTAGACAAATACCCATCTCCCAATTTCTCATTTTGAAGACTAATAACATCGGGGCGGAGCTAAGAACATAACCAACGTTTCCATTTGTAGAACGTTTATCTGCAATCCTGATTGGCTATAATGGATGTCCGTTTGAAAAATAGGCATTTGAAGGACAAATCAAACAAAAATATATTGCGTCCCTGAGGGTTTACGGAGTACACGCCCACTTCCCTTTGTGCCGCCATTCATTGGCTGGAGAAGCTTAGCGTATGTTGTCTTCTGATTGGTAGGTGTTCGCTGTGGGCGGTGTTGGAGAAAGCAGCTGTCATGGCGGAGCTGAGTGAGGCACTACTTTCTGTGCTACCGTCTATCCGGGTGCCCAAGGCCGGGGACCGCGTCCATAAGGATGAGTGCGCCTTCTCTTTCGACACTCCGGTAAGCTCTCATGTGAAAAAGACGGGATCTGGTGGGGATTCTGTTGTCTTCACAGGCTCCGACATACCGGGCGGGGAAGGTAATATGACCCGCGCAAGGCCTCACGGGACTTGTATTTTACCAGGGAACGGCATCCACTTCAAATCCCCCATAAGGAACCAAGCGAATACTACAAATCCCAAGAGTTTCAGCGGCCAAATCGTTCTTTCGGAAACTACTTGGCTTTCTGGGGATTGTAGTTCCTCGAGATCTCATCTCTGAGGTGGGGCGTTGCTGTCATGGTCATCTTATTCACCGGACCGTATGGCCAGCCGTGGGGTCTGCTGGATACTGAGCTGCTTTACTACCCCCACGATAGAGCAGCTTAAGTAGAACAAGACGAGAGCCTCGTGTGGCATGCCGGGCACTGTAGTCTTAGTTGCCTGGCTGCCAGTAAGAGTGAAAGATTGAGCCCCGCCGCACTACTGAAGTCTCTGGAACTATCTAGGCATGCCTCGCGGGGCATGATGGGAAACGAAGTCCCTCTCCCATTAGTTTTAGTGCCAGACCTTCCGCTCAGGAACTGCTAATCCCAGAGACCTTTGGTGGAAGGGACGTGTCAGCCCTTTTGGTTTTTGAATCAGACACATGGGCTCTGTACCATCTAGGTAGCTCTCCATCACCCGGGTTGCTCTTCTCTCTTTCCCATTTCGCACTGTGGGATGAGTTCCTCATCCAGTTTCTTCCAAGGCGTATGTGGGAATCGCTCCCATTGTTATGGGAGGTGCTAATGTCTGTAGCTGGGGTCCCCTTGACTGGGAGAGAAACCTTCTGGGCAGCCACGCCTTTCTCCCAGAGTGAATCAAGCAAGCCTGGTTAGGCTACAAGCGAGTTTTAAGGGAGGTTCACAGAAAGATTCATAAATGTTTGCTTGATTTACTGATTCATTTATCCTGCTATGCCGTTCCCCTAAATCCTCTGCCGTTTCTGAAGACAGTTGCCTTTTTCTTCTGGATATGAAGAATGCAAAAGCATCCTATTTTGTTGGGCGGGGCGGGGGGGGGGTTACCCTTCTCAGAGTTCAGTATAAATTAGACCCCTGCTATCAGGATCTGTTGAATTTCCTTTCCAAATAATAATTTTAAAGAGTATCATTATTTATTTCCTTTTTTTTTTCTTTTGAAACAGGGTGATCATTTTTCTCTTGTGGGCTTATCGTATCAGAGAGAAAGGCTGCATTTTGTGAACATTCACAATTTATATGGGACACTTACAAATTTCTCCTAATATACAGTATATGCAACAAGGCTAATGAGTTGCTAGTTAGGAATAGAAGAATATTGTTCTGCAAGAGCATGTTTTGACATCCCTGCAATAGCAGCGCTCCTTTTATTAGTCATATCTGCAACCTTCAAAACGGCAATGAACAATATTTGTTAACAATTAATAATTATCTGGGATAATTGTGTAAGAAAGAATTATTTCATGTAATTTCTTACAAATGATAGGATGCTGCTTATCATTTGGAGTGCTTCTTGTATAACTATCATATTAAACAGTTAATCACCTCTTTTGAGGGACTAGGTCTGTGCTCTTATAGAAACGAGTAAGATAAGAGTATTCTTATAGAATACTCTTAAAGAATATTTTTAACTGACGTTATTGTGTACTGTAGCTCTGTTTAGCACTCTCATAGGTAGTGTGATGCTTGTGGACATTTTCCTTGCTGTCTATCAGGCTCACTTATTGTCTTGTCATTCCCATCCTCCCATATGTGTTTTAATAAAAATCTATGGCAGTGCCTCATGCTGTTTATTTTTTAAAAATGCTTGTGGATTCCACATGGATTTCATAAGAGGAATGATTGAAGATCAATGTCTAATTTGTAAGGGTGTCCAATTGCTGAGAAAAAAACAGAAAATGTTCCGAATTTTCTGAACTATTTTGTTCAGAATTGTATTCCTTTCCCCTGCTGTTAACTCTTGAACAGTCATATTGTTGCTCTATAGACTGCACGAACATCCAGTAAAAGCCAATAGCCATATAAAAATGTTTATTCAGTTGAGGTGGAAGAAATCCACATATTCTGTATTCTGGACATATTTTACACAAACCAAATTGAAATGTCAGAAGTTTTGCATTCAGGTTCAGGTGTTTTCTCTACATTGCAATAGGGGACTTGTGCCCTTCAGACACTAGTACTACACTAAAACAACCACACTAACATCATAGTCAGTAAGGATATATTCTGGGAGTTTCGGTTCAGCAATGTTTGAAGGACCATAGTTTCCCCATATTTTCTGTAGATGGCAAAATGATGCAGAAATGTGAATATAAATGCTTGAGGCTTTCTTCTGCTAAAATAGGCACTACTGTTGTATGAATATCATGGGAATCTAGAGTAGCCAAACAAGATCTGTGAACTGAATTATTGTAGTCATTTAGTTTCTGGAGCATAGAACTTTAAGAGCAGTTCATCTGGTGTGACTGCAATAACATTGATGCACAATTATAATCTGGGAGCCACATAAAGAGGTTAATAAATGGATGATAATTTTCAATGAATCTATCTTCATATGAAATAATTTTATAGTGTCCTATTGATAAGGGACCACTAAAGATCATTGCAACAAACTGCTTCATCCCCATTGCTGAGAATAGGTTTGGTCATTTGTGGGTGACAGCACCAAGGAATTCTTCCTGCTATTCTGAACATCCAAATAAATCCATATGTGACCACAGCCAAAACAACTAGAAAAAAATGAAATGCAAGTTTCTAGACTTCATGACTGCAAACGTATATTTGTGTATTTTTTATCTTAAACTACTAAGCTTTTGGAAGGAAGAGATCTCACTAATACAAGATTCTCTGAGGGAAATTTCAGTGCCTGATAGAATTTGGAAAAATATTTATAAGGAGGGATTTTTGTAAATTGTATTAATGAAATTATGTATTTGAGTAATTTACTTGGGCTACAACATTTTATACACAGCCTTAAAAATTTGGTATTCTGGGATTGGCTGAGCTCCCTTCCTGTTGAAGTCATGTCTTTCTTTATTCTGTAGGAGTCAGATGGAGGAATATATATCTGTATGAACACATTCCTGGGCTTTGGAAAGCAGTATGTGACAAAACATTATGAAAAAACAGGCCAGCGAGTCTATTTACATCTTAAGAAAATACGCAGATTGGTAAGAAGGGCAACTTTTTTGCCTTGTGCAGAACTTGCTTATTTAAATTTCAGAGCAGAGGAAGAAAGATGGTTACAATTGATGCTGCTGTGTGATTTCTTGCTGCCCAAGAGTCTGGACATTTGGAATGGCTGGCTTGCTAATTAACTCTCTTCTGGTTCTTCTGTAGAAAGAAGAAAATAATTCCAGTGCTGGTGATCCTCCCCGGAAGAAACCAACCCGTCTAGCTATTGGTAAAAATCTAAACCTACTCTTCTATTATACTATGTGAGAAAACCTTGATGGGAGAGAACATGAATAGACTTTAGTTTTAAGACTGTCAGAAGATTTGAGTTCATGTTCCCTCTTATGTTTTTTCTGTAAGCTTACTCAAAGCTTGCATCATTTGGCATCTTGTTTAATTAAGATGTCATGGTTCCGAGTAATGGCCCAATCAATTCAAGACTCTGAGCCTGTGGTTTTTCCCAAAGATCCATTTTATTGGGTACATCATATTGACAGATTCAAATGTGAAACCAACTCTGAATATTTCCCGTGCTTTGGTACAAATAAAAAATAGATATTGTCCACCCACCCTTGTGTTACAGATCATGTTAACCAACTAAGCAGGTGATGAACTTCTCATCACTCCCTCCTGCCATTGTTAGGGCACGTTGAGCTGACCTTGGTTCTCATGAGCCTTATCACTGTTATGTCTGGCACTGTAAAGGAAAACATTCTACATTCTTCAAAGCCCCCTCCCCCTCATATGCACGGCAACTTAGAAACTAAGCAAAGAAAAAATATGGCTTCAGCTAGAGTTGTTTTGAGAGTTGACATAAGATTTCACAGCACCCAGAGTTTATGATGTTGCTTCTTACACTTCTCAACTGCTACTGTTGCATATCTGTTTTGATAGGTGTAGAAGGGGGATTTGATCTCCCAGAAGAGAAATATGAATATGATGAACATGTCAAAATAGTTATTTTACCAGAGCATTTGGATATCCCTCAGGATGGACTAGAGGGTCTGCCAGATATGGTGAAGGACAGGGTAAGCACTGCGATTCATCCAGGAGGGGAAAAATCACATGGTCTGATTGGCTTTGCACTAGAGGTAGAGTTGACATGATGCATCAGCCTTGGATGTATGGGGAATTTTTTTTAGTTAAAATAGTATGTAAGACTTCAGATCTCTGTTGATAGTAGATATTTTAGGAGGGATTTGGAAGTCTGACTCTCCTTTTCTCTTTTGGCATTCCAGATTTCTAGTGCAATTGAAGCTATTCTGACAGCAGATTCTGCTTCCCGTAAACAGGAGGTACAGGCTTGGGATGGGGAGGTTCGGCGTGTGTCCAGGCATGCCTTTTCTCTTCAGCAGCTCCAGAATGGTATCCGTATCCCTCCTTGGTGAGTTGATGGTGTTCCTTTTGCTTTTCCAAACATGGAGCTCCTTCATAACTTACTACACTTTCCTTCCAGATTTTAATAGAAGCATGTAAACTAAAATCTTATGTTCACTTAACAGAAGATGTAGAATGAAATCTGGGAAGTTTAACAAAATGGAGTCAGGCTTGAGAATTGTTCAGTGCAGGATTGAGAGAATTGTACTGATTGAGGCAATTATACTGCCTAATTGCTTGTATTGACAGTGGCTGGAAATGCAGCAAGTGTGACATGCGGGAGAACCTGTGGCTCAACATGACAGATGGCTCCATCTTGTGTGGACGGCGTTACTTTGATGGCAGTGGAGGCAACAACCATGCTGTAGAACATTATAGAGAAACTGGTTACCCCTTGGCTGTAAAGTTGGGAACCATCACTCCTGATGGAGCTGGTAAGACAGAATCTACTTGCAGATGCAGCTTTTGAATAGTTTAAGATTCCCAATCAAAGAATTGCTGAATTTCTGTTCCCATCTTACACTGAGGGATTCATTCCTTTCTATTCAGCTAGCACTGTGGTCATAGAGTCTGGAAAGAGGAGGGAGAATAATACAACCTGGCCACCTAGGCTCAAGTTCAGTCTTATCCAATTCATATTGAGCCGAGGTGGTGCAGTGGTTAGGGTGCAGTACTGCAGCTATTTCAGCTGACTGCTAGTTCAGCAGATCAGCGGATCAAATCTCACCGGCTCAAGGTTGACTCAGCCTTCCATCCTTCCGAGGTGGGTAAAATGAGGACCCAGATTGTTGGGGGCATTATGCTATTTAGTATACTGTCTTTGGTGTAAACCGCCCAGAGTCCTCGGAGAGTGGACGGCATAGAAATATGAAAATAAATAAATAAATAAATAAATAAATAAATAAATAAATATTACTCATCTCTCACTCTAATTTCGATCTCCTGTTTGCTTCTCAGGAAGGAACAGTAGGCCTACATAGTTGTATTTTCTTGGGAGCAGTAGGCTTGTTAGGGTAGCTGCTTTGCTAAATGTGACAAACCCAGGTTCTTGTGAACCGGAAAGCAATAAATGAATTTTGCAAGTTAGCTGATCCACATCTGAAGATGCTCAATCCTACACGGGAAAAGACCCGAATACACCAAAACTTGCATACCTCTACCCGTGAAAATCTACGAAAACATGTATATTATATGTGTATATATATGTGTTTGTGTGCGCGTGTGCGCGTGTAAATAAAAATACAAAACCTAACTTTCAGTATGAATGCTATTACTAACGGTTAAGTCAGTTCATTTAAAAATAAAATAAAAAATTAAGCATGTAATCTGATATATGTGGCTGTTTTTTAAATATCTTCAGATCAAGACTTTCAACAGTAGAAAGAGTGGTGAGATTTTCAGACATTTGTATAATTGAAAGAGAATGAGCAGAGATACATGAGAGATAATATCAAACACCTTCTGAATGTTACCAATAAGTATTTATTTCAATACAGCATATTGATAAATATCTAAGGCCAGCATAATAGTAAATGGATTTCTATTACAACAATTTCTATACTGAAGGGGTCAAGAAAAGAGTGCCTTCTTTCCCCGTCTCTATTTTTATTGGTACTAGAACCATCAGCAATAAAAATATGTCAAGAAGAAAACATCAGGAGTTTAAATGTCAAGGACATTTTAAGCTCTTTCTTTATAATAGTCAAGTTTACCCGTTTGGTTTCAGTATCTTGAAATGTGAAGCGTAGTATTAAAATAATTGCAAAAATCAGGAAGAACACTGAGAGACTTGACTGAACTTGAAAAACTTACAACATATAACTATGAACTGCGTCTTAGTTATAGATTGTTGATGTGAAGTATGATTTTGAAGCTGACAAGTCAAACATTTTATGATTAAAGGAACATAAAATTTGAATGCAATAATTGAATTAATTTCAGTGGAAGAACTTTATATTTACTCCAAATATATTCAAGAAAAGAATTGTATATATTTTTTAATCTTACTATACAAACAGTATATTTTGAGTGGGGTCAATGCCAGCAATTAGCTAAACCCACCAGCATCTTCCTTAAAAAAGTATCCAGAATTAAAATAATATTTTTGCATTATTTGTAATTTTAAATCTATAGCTATTGGAAATCTAGGTACCCAAATAATACTCTGTTTGTTATTTGTGTACCAGACTATCCAATTTTTTATTCCATACCTCCCTATATTTTGGAACATCTAATTTTATATTATCTGACAACTATTTATAAACAACTATTGTCAACTTATTTTTTGTAAACTATATGTTAAAGCTTATAATGATAGGCAGGATGAGGTAGTTAAATCTGTCAGCATGTATGTAAACATCAAAAGTTGTTTAAACTGAAGATACTTCATTTCTACTTTTATCAATTAACATTTAATACTATAGTTTTTCAAACAACAAAAAGTAATCCCTAAGGTTAAATGTGGGAAGGTTGCAGGACTAGATTCTTGGCACTTCTGTCTTTTTCCGGCAAAATGCCATTTTGGTTCTTGGGTAAATGTTATGGGATTTAGCAAAAGTGAAATTGCTAGTGATGTAAAGAGTCTGAAACACTGGTTGCGAGATGTTGATTGATTTCTGCCATTGTTCCCTTCATCTGTAGATGTCTACTCTTACGATGAGGATGACATGGTTCTAGACCCCAATCTGGCTGAGCACCTGGCACATTTTGGGATTGATATGCTTAAAATGCAAAAGGTGAGAAGAGATGATAGAATGAATGCTAGCTGTGGTAAATGCTGAAAGAACCTCATGGTAATTTATGGAACTGGAATGGTTCTGTTATCTCCAAGCAATATTATCGATGGAGGTGATTTCATCGGCTTCTATTAACTATTTCCTTCTGTATCATAAATTCTAGATTCTTTATTAAGCAATGTGAATTTCCAAGTAGGACGTAATGTAGAAAGCATTTAGATTCGTAATCATTATTTATTGTCCTTTTTGAATCTTTCTACTAAGAAATTATTTCAAAGTTCTGGCACAGTTTCAGATTATTTTCTATATCTCTTCTCTATGCAGACAGACAAGACAATGACAGAGCTAGAGATTGATATGAACCAGCGGATTGGAGAGTGGGAGTTGATTCAGGAGTCTGGGGTGCAGCTGAAACCACTGTATGGCCCTGGCTTTACGGGTATCCGTAACCTTGGAAACAGTTGCTATCTCAACTCGGTAGTGCAGGTGTTGTTCAGCATACCAGACTTCCAACGAAAGTAAGTAGGTCTCTATTGTTCCTATCTGCAGAAGAAATACTCAGTTTCTTTCTAGTAGTCTAAATAGAAGCCACTTGTGCATAGCAATTGATAACAAGGAGTGTCTTCCGTGCCTCAGAATGTCAAGATAAACCATTTGTTTGCCAAGATCAGATATTCCCAATTGAAGTAGAATTGTATAATAGTAATTAAGTACAAATTTGAAGATATTTTTTGTAGCCAACTTGAGGCCTGTTTCGCTTCCTTGGTTTTTAAAATAGTATCTCCATGCAGCTTAAAACTGATAGTGCTTTTATTGTGTCCCACATTACTTTAAGACAGACATGCCAAAACCAAAGAAAAATGATATTGATGAAGTGATTCCTTGATTTGGTGCATAAATACAGCAAACATAAGAAACCCTTCATTAAGCCAAGAGAGCGATTTTGTTATACTTTTCTGGGTCCTCAGTATATGTTTCTGTAAACCGCAACTGATGTTATTTGGATCCCAGACTCTGAATTGACCTTTCCAACAATTTTGTTGCCAAATTGTTTTTTTTTAATTTCTTCATAGGTATGTAGACAAACTAGAGAAAATATTCCAAAGTGCTCCTACAGATCCTACACAAGACTTCAGCACCCAGGTGTAAGTAATGTACTAAAAGGGTTGAGCTTCCATTTCTATATTAATGATGTTCTCTAACAGATGGGACTATAGAGAGAAACATCTGTCAATTGGATTTTGCTCAGTTCTCATTTTTTCCAGTCCATGTTGTTTCTCTGTCAATTTGAATTTTTTTTAAAAAAGCGCACAGAAAGACCTATTTTCTTATCTATTACAGGTTTTTATGTAATATATCCATTTTTGCAAATAATATTTCCTCAATATAATTTTGGTGGGCATGTGTTCCCTTGAAAGTTCTTTTTGTGACCTGTAGTGTAAGATTTAGAAAAGAGGATTATGGTATATTTCTAATTCAAAATGGGTTTGAGAAACCAGAACCAAAACAGTTTCTTACCATCCCAACTCATAGGGGAACCAATCCTGAACCTAAACAATTATGTTTTTTGGTTTTGCATTAATATGTTGTATAAAGAAAGTCATTAGGATTTGTAAATGATACTCTTCCTTATGCACTAGCCATTGGAGTTTATTCAGCAAACCCCAAGGAAAAGCTGGCATGATTTAGCATAGTGCCATTATTTAATGTTAAACTATTCAAATTGTACAATAATCTGAATCCAGAAATGTGTGTAGAGGAAAGTTGATTATGCTGAAAATAAAAATATTCTGTAAATTATAACTCAAAATGAAATATTGTTATGCATTTTTTAAAAAACAACATGCTTTTGCTTATTTATCTTAAGCATATTTTTCTGCGTGGATATAACTCTACAAAATTCACTCCAGTAAGACTGATTATATAAAACTCTTAATCTATGTTTTGACTTCTCTGTAAGCAAAATGGAAAACATTACTTAACAATAACAAGCTCGTTAGATGTTCCACATGTTCCATAGAATCATGAAATTTTAGAACTTTGGCTGCCAAAATGAAACCTGAATTTTTTTGATAATCTGTGTTTCTTTAAAATAAAATGAGCTGAGTGAGGCTTGTTTTCAAATTGTACTGATTACCATATTGCTTAAGATTCTTTGGAAATTGTTTGAGGCATGGAAAATAGTTGTTTGGGTAAACTGGGGAGCTCTCTGCAACTTTAGTGGACTGCAGTGTTCTTAGTCCCATCTTGTTCTTCTTAGGATTAATTTACATTTACCTGCTTTTCCAGAGCTAAGCTTGGCCATGGGCTTCTCTCTGGGGAATATTCCAAACCTGCTCTTTCATGTGGAGAACAACAGTTGGACCAGAAGGTAGGGCTGAGAAGTTAATTGTCCTTGAGGATGGAAAGTGATGTTAACTGTGGCTAACACTTACCTAGGGAAGGGGAAATTTCATTTATTTATTTATTTGATTTGATTTATATGCTGCCCTTCTCCGGAGACTCAAGGCAGCTTACAATGCGTTAAGCAATAGCCTTCATATTTTGTATATTTTATACAAAGTCAGTTTATTGCCCCCACAATCTGGGTCCTCATTTTACCTACCTTAGAAAGGATGGAAGGCTGAGTCAACCTTGAGCCTGGCAAGATTTGAACTTGCAGTAATTGCAGGCAGCTGATATTAATAACAGTGCTTTAGTCTGCTGTGCCACCAGGGCTCCTTTTACAGACTCATTTGAACTCTTCTGTCTTTGCAGGGTATTCAAGATGGCATTGCCCCGCGTATGTTCAAATCTCTTGTTGGCAAAGGTCATCCAGAATTTTCTACTAATCGGCAGCAAGATGCTCAAGAATTCTTCCTGCACTTCATTAACATGGTGGAGGTAGCAATTTTAAGAGTCAAGGGTTTCATTATGGGTATTGTCTTCAGAATGAGAATAGGACAGTATTTGTGCTGATGACCTGAAAGCATGAGGAAATGTACACAAGACTAATACTCCACCACATAATCGACATGAAAGCTGTTACCAATGTTGCTAATTAAATCAAATGTGGCTTGTTTATCTACAAGCCTGCTTTAGCAAGCCTGCTTTAGCATCCCCTCTGGGGTTCAGGAAAGATAATTTTGAATGGTGAAATATGCCAAAAAAGCACAGCCATTCCACAGTGTATTTTATTCTGGAATGCATCTCTAAATTGTGTGTTGTGAGTAGAATGAAGGGGTCTTAGGACAAGGTAGTGTGTAAATCAATAGGGTTCCTTAGTGAAAAGCTTGACGTTCACAGACAAGTTACCTTGGAAAGCAGTTTGCATTTTACTGCTTCTTTTCCCTTGAGATATGCAGCAGTGGAGAAATGTTGGCTCCATACCAAGCTTGGATATTTTCCAAGGTTAGAATGTCTGTATCAGATGTTCTACTTTGTTCATGAGTTTTCCAGTATTCAAATGTTTGTAATTATTTTTTAAAAAACTTACCCAAGTATGGCAAGTTGAAAAGGACTTTAGCCAATACAAGAGTTGCTTCCTACTGTTGATTGAAGCTAGTTGAGAGTAGATTAAGAGACAATGCTGCAAAAAATTAGAATTCATCAGCATGTTGCTATCCATGTATGTTTCCTGTGCATTGTATTTTGTTCAGGAAAATCACCAGGTAAATGCTCAAAATGTGTAATCATACAAACAGTACAGTGTATTCTACATAATCCTGTTAGACTTGGAAGTTGCCAACATACACTCCTACTTAAAACCGTTTATTTTGATTTTTTTTAGCTACATCAAGTGCCCCCAAATGTGGCCTGTTAACCTGAATTAAGTCTTAAACCAGTAGCCCAAAACTATTATCTATTTTTGTTGTGTTCATGGACAAAGTTGAAGTTTGTCTTTTGTCATTTTTTTCTTTGTTGAGATACATTTTGTTGTTGTTTGTGCCAATAGCCTATAGAAATCACTCTTAATTTTGTTTCTATTTTTTTTAAATGACTTAGCCATTTTTTTTATGTAGGTTAGTGATAAATAGTAATAGGATTTAGTATGAAATTAGAGAAGGAAGTACATTGTATATCACTTGAACTCCTGGAGAAGATGGAATATAACCAAAATAAATGAAAGATAGAAGGTATATTTTTTCTAATTTTGAAATAGCCTCGTTTATATAGTATATTTTAACCTGCTGCATCATACATGTGTGGGTTGTTATATTTTTGCTTCTCCTCCTGTTTTTCACTCCTTGTTAAATATTTTTCTTCCCCAGAGGAACTGCCGTAGTTCTGAAAACCCAAATGAGGTCTTTCGCTTCTTAGTGGAAGAGAAACTCAAGTGCTTGGCCACAGAGAAAGTGAAATACACCCAACGTGTGGATTACATTATGCAGCTGCCAGTACCTATGGAAGCAGCCCTGAACAAAGGTGGGAGAACCTTTATAAACCATTGATAAACCGTCCTTTATAAACTATTTCTTAAAATTCTTTTGTTTAGTGAAGTGTTAAGACCTTGTAGAAATGAAGGTCTAAATGTATTGATCCTCTTTTCCATTCACTACAAAACATAGTTGACAACCATAGCAGCCATTCCTTTTCTCTTGCTCTATATTAAAGCTGGAATTGCTTTTATTAGTAGGTTAAATTATTAGATTAATTTATAATATGGTCTATTTCTTTATGACTTAACTTATTATGGAAACCCAACCATTGTGATTTAATCAATAAATGATAATTAATTAGTCACGTTTTGGTGCAATATTTGAACTAGACAGTTGTCCCATGATTACATCTTCTGATTGGGTAGCACATACTTTATAATGTTTTAATTGAAAATTTTAATTACAAGAGTAAAAGCAAATAAAACTAAATTCCAAGAAAGAAATGGAAAGAACAAATAAAAAGTGCAAGAAATGAAAAAGAAGAAAAAAGATAAAGAAAAAGCAAAGAAATATTTAAATAAATGATTTCTTATCTTCATCACAGGCATAAACACACTTAATATCTCTTCACCTGCATAAATTTACAAATACTGTATCTCTTCTTCCCCATAACAGATCCCTTATCTATATGCAAATCCATAAATCATTGGCTTTTCAATCATATTGTCAGCAAAAAGTCTAAAGGGTTGCTAAAGCTTTATCAATATGTGTCGCATTTTAACCCTGATCAAACAAACTAACTTTATATTTCTTCCTTTTGCTTCTACACTTCATCCCTGAATCATCCATCTCTTGGTTCCTTGTTTTTTGCATAGTTTTAAAAATTTTAATTTGCATAGTTTTAAATTTTAACTACTTTTATATTTATCTTTTTATGGTCTATAAGATTATAAAGAGTCACTTTATCAGAAAGATAGGCAGTGTATAAATTTAATACAAAATAATAATAATAAACACATTTGAAAGATTTTATCCAGGTCATTTTCTTGGTTTACCTTTCCACTTTAATTTTCAAAGTTTCAACCTATTCCAAGTCATTCTTTAGGTTTGTCATTTATGTTTACACTTTAGTTACCTTCTCTGTTTTATAATCCACTCTGTTTTTTATTATCCAGGATTTTTAGTCCTGATATTTCCACATCAGGCAAAATTTATTTGTCATCTGTTATGTTTGTTAACATCTTTTGGGCATAGTCTCTCCATGACAACAGATGTCATTGTTTATTTATATAATTATTCCAAAACTTGTAATAAAAGTCTTAAGACTCCAAATTCATCTGAACCCTTAATTTGTTTATAACTTTCTTGGTCAAAATCTTTTTCCATTTATTTTCAGTTCTTTACATTCTTAAGCTTGTATTTAATTTTTCTTTCATTCAAATATGAAAGTAAATTCATAAAGGTGTTGGTGACCACCTTTAAAGCGCTCCATGGCTTAGGGCCGGGGTACTTACGAGACCGCCTTCTGCCACCAATAGCCTCCCACCGGCCAGTACGCTCCCACAGAGTGGGCCTCCTCAGGGTGCCGTCCGCCAGACAATGTCGGCTGGCGACCCCCAGGGGGAGAGCCTTCTCTGTGGCGGCGCCCACCCTCTGGAACAACCTCCCCCCAGAGCTACGTACAATAACAGACCTCCGGATTTTTCGTCGGGCCCTAAAAACCCATTTATTTCAACTAGCTGGGCTGGCTTGAGTCAAATTTTAAACGAATTTTAAATTGGAATGTTTTAATTACGGCCAAAATTATTTAATTATTTTAAACAGATTTTAGATTTTGTATGTTTTGTATGTATGTCTTGTTTTTACTTTGGCTGTTCACCGCCCTGAGTCCTACATTGGAGAAGGGCGGTATAGAAATTTAAACAAATAAATAAAAATAAATAAATAAATCAGGTGTCTTTTTCAGGCTTGTCTCCAAAAGCCTTAAGGTAATAAATAGACAATTTCCAAAAGTGATTAGAAAATTAGATCAGGTAATCCAGTGTCCTTTCAAACGCTCTATTGCAGCTGTGAGCATGATGGACATTCCCTTCACCTCCTGGTGCTCAAATCCACAGGAGACTGTTCACAAAGAACAGCCATCCAGAACACCTACAGATAATCCCCCATCCTCTCCTTATCCAGAGAGGCTGAGTAGAACTGGTATTCTCAGTTTTTCAATCTTTGCCATGCTCATCATCTCTGCTCATGTGGAGACAGTTCACCAGTCTTTCCCTCAAAGACTCCCCATCATGTAGCTCATTTCAAGAATATATTTGAACTATAGCTTCCTGCAGCATTGTTAATATGTCCTTGCACATGTAGGCCTCATCAATTCCACAGGAAGGGTAGCTAACAAATAAGTAGCATTTTGTCAGCAATGGACTTTTGGAGAGAATGGCTTGCCATGCTCCTTTTCATGATGTACAACCCAGCACACAGCTACTTGATATTGTATATCAACATTCTTTCTGCAAGCGACTTCTGAAGGAGTAAACCATTTTCCCCCTTGCTTTCCTTTTCAGATGAATTGCTAGAATATGAAGAAAAGAAGCGACAGGCAGAAGAAGAAAAGCAGCCACTGCCTGAATTGGTTCGTGCCAAGGTACCTTTCACTTCCTGTCTTGAGGCCTATGGAGCCCCAGAACAAGTGGATGACTTCTGGAGCACAGCCTTGCAGGCCAAGTCTGTGGCACTCAAGTGAGTGGAAAGAGGCAGGAGATGGGTTCACTAGGAGGCACGATTGGGTGTACAAGAAAATAAGGTCCGTTTTAAAATCTGATTGGGTAGAATTGATCCAGTCACTTTTAATTTATTGGTTTGATTATTTGTTTTATTCAATTTACATGGCTACCCTCCTTGCTATGTGGATAACAACTGATAAACATGCCATACAAAATAAAAGCTAATTTATAAAGCATATAGCAACCACTGAGGTAAAAACCCATGCAGTAAACTAAAACTACCTCATGGGCTGCCACTTAACATTGGACTCCTATGTCATTCTGATACTCCCAATTGGAACATGACAAGCACAGAATGTTTCACTTACTCCATCCCTTTAATTTTCACTGTAACGCCACAAAAATAATAAGGGTGGTGGTCCATGCTGAATATGCAGTCACACAATCTATAAAAAAGTTGGTCAAAGGAATATAAAATTATAGCAAACAGTGGAAGCAAGAGGCAGCATACTTTTTGTGCTTAAATAGCCACAGAATATTGAACTTCACAAAATTTTAACAAAATCAGTTCAGCATAGCTTTAGAAACAGCTTAAGTTCTTGACTCCTGGTTTGAAGCATTCACACTCCAGAAATTTACACTTGGCAAGCTAGTTACACAGCTCAACAAGAAGCATAGTAATGTTTATGTAGTTGGCACCTTTTAAACTCTAATTTTATATCTGCAAGGCTGCCTGAAAAAAATGGACAAAATGTTTGCAAATCTATTTAAAATGGTAACGAAGTTTGGTTACCAGGGAGGCATCAGTTATGCTCAAAATGGTTCTACTTAATCTGAATATAAGTTTATATTCCATTTCTACTGTTTCTTTCGCCAAGCTGTATCTGGTGGCATCAAGGATGAAACCCATGTCTACTTTTTATTGCCCAATGCACTTTTCAGGACTTCTTGAATAAGAGAATATTTTAAAATCTGAATGAGTGAACCCAAAATAATATTAAAAAAATGTTTTGTTTAGATCCAAACTTTAGACAAAAGTTTAGAACATGGGGTTTTTGTTCCATGCTTCAGAATGTATGAAGCAGCCATATGGAGCCTAGACTATTCTAAGTACAGAATGCTTTGTGCAACCATCCTATAAGAATTGGCCTTTTCCAACCAATTGAAAATGTACTCCACGAAAGCAAAACATCTCAGGTGGCATTCAAAATCGATAGGACCCCCCTAAACTGGATATTCTAAAGGGTGTTTTCAAATGAGATCCAACTTCATTGTATCAGTAATTATTCTGGTGTACAGGTAGTCCTTGACTTACAATCACTTATAATTGTTCAAAGTTACAACAGCACTGAAAAAAATTATGATTAATGACAGTTTTTTTTAGGATTGTTGCAGCACTTCTATGGTCACATGATCAGAATTTGGACACTTGGCAACTGGCATGTATTTATGATGGTTGCAGTGTCCCAGGGTTATATAATTTACCTTTTACAACCTTCTGATGAACAAAGTAAATGGGGATGCCAGATTCACTTAAGAATTGTGTTATTAATTGCTGTGATTCACTTAACAACTGTGGCAAGAAAGGTCATAAATGGGACACAACTGACTTAACTGTCTTATTTAGCAACAAAAATTTTGGGCTCAGTTGTGATCATAAGTCAAGATCTACCCAGAGGTGAAATGTTCCTGGTTCGGACCAGATCACCTGATCCGGTAGCAATGGCTGCAGGTGGTTCAGACAACCGATAGCAAAAATCCCTACAATGACACCCCCCACCCCCATGCCCAGCTGAGCCGCGAAATCATTTTTTTTTTACTTTTAAAAACATTTTTTCTACAACCTTCTGCCAAAAAAGTGCTTTTAAAAGTAAAAAAAAAAAAGCCTCAGATGATTGCGCGGCTCAGCTGGGATTGTCAGAGGCTTTTAAAAGCATTTTATCTACAATCTCTTGCTGTAGAAAAAAATGCTTTTAAAAGAAAAAAAAAGTTGGCCACACCCACCCAGTCACATTACCCCACCAAGCCACACCCACAGAACTGGTAGTAACAAATTTTACATTTCACCACTGGATCTACCCTTATACATTACAAGTGTTTTATAACCTCTTTCACCAGTATATGATTGCAAGCTTAGTATTATTGCAAGCTTACTTAATGTTTTAAGATTTGGAGCAATTAATGTAACTTTACACCTTGGATCCTACTTGGCCAAGCTCCTGTCATTGTATATTGCTTTTAGCTTTGTTGTATGCCACCAGAGCCGTTTTTGGTGAGATGGATAGCTATATAAATTAGATAAAGCTGGAACTGTGGTATTGATCTGTAGTTCAGTAAAAATGAAACACTCAACAGTACCCTAGTTCTCATTCAAGAACTTGGTCAATAGAATGTGATCATTTATGTCTTTAGTCACAAAGATGAGAAACTCTCATCTCTAGTTTCATCAGTGCAGCTTTCATTTTTTGGGGATATCTCAGTCATCCATGTTCATTTACATTGCTCTTGCACTTTGCTACACATGTAGCTGTTCTTATCTGGTACAAAGATGCATATACAGTATTCCATGAATTATAGCAAACAAAGAGTGGAATGTTTACAAGCAGTTACTAGCTATGTCTTGGAACATTTCTTGAGGAAGATTCATTTTCTATTGGGCTTTTTCCTGAACTGTTGAAAAAAACTGCGTCAATACTATATTGTTTTCTCTTTTCAGAACAACCAGGTTTGCCTCCTTTCCAGATTATTTAGTGATCCAGATCAAGAAATTCACTTTTGGCCTAGATTGGGTACCCAAAAAACTTGGTAAGAATATTATTGATAAATCATTTATGTTTTAGATTCTGGTGTATTTGCTGCTAATTCAAGCTTTTGGCATCCAGCGCTATACTGGATATAAAGTGCTTGTGAGGGTTTTAAGTGCTAGTCAGTTATCTTCAAAATTACATTGTCTGACTGGCAATATTATCTGCAGAAGCAAATAGGGACTGTTGAGGCTATGAGATAAATATAAGACACTTGCCTAAGGTAGCTGGAAGGTTGATTGTTTACAGCATTTGTTAGAATATGTCCTGACTTCGTTCTGTCATGTCCATAGATAGTGATCTTTAATAAACACAGTTCTTTTTACCAGTTCCTCTTGGATTGGATGCAGTTCCAGATATGCTTCCAGTATTTCTTTTTGTATTGCTTGTATTATCAGATGTTTCCATTGAAATGCCTGAAGAACTGGACATCTCTGCACTTCATGGGACAGGACTGCAGCCTGAGGAGGAGGAGATGCCTGATATAGCCCCCCCACTGGTGACACCAGATGAGCCCAAAGGTAGCCTGGGTTTCTATGGCAACGAGGACGACGACTCCTTCTGCTCCCCTCACTTCTCCTCTCCAACATGTTAGTGACTCTTCTCTGTTCTCCTCTCTTCTCTCCCTTGAGCATCACTCACTCACCCATCTTCTCCTTTTCTCCCCCTCTCCCGCCCTCTTTCCCTTCTGTGTTCTGTTATCTGCCTTGGTGCCTTTCCTCCTCCTGGCTTAGCCTGTTATTCTCTCATCTTACTACAGAATAACCTTTATGTTCTGTGCCTGTGAATATTTTCACCACAACAGCTGTTGAATCAAGATTTTAGTGATGAGAGGTTAAAAATGAAAACTCATCAATTGTATCCCTTGAGTATCTGCTGCTGATGCCTCTCTATTTATATCATTTAAAATTTAATTAAGACAGAGGCTCCCAAATCCTGTCAGTGAAATGTTAATACCATGAGCCATATTTCTGTTTCATTTTCTCTGATTGGTGCTATTATATGAGGCTAATAGAATTCAGAAGGTTCCAGAACATCTGATCAAGCTGAAACCTTGTGATCTGAGGGGACACAAATGAACCCTACTAGTGTGTTATTTATTTATTTATATATTTGTTTCCATTTGTCTACTCAATTCAAGTCATATTGACATCTGTTATCATAATACTACATTATAAATAAGAAGCAAGATTGATTTGTACGGTAAGTTCATCTAGAATTGAGGGCATGGCTGCACTTTTTGTAACTGATTTGTTTCATCCAGAGATGTGACCAAATCCATGATTAGAAAACCAAGGATACAGCATTGGTATTAAATTTGGAAAATGTGTAATAAGAACATGCAGAACAAGGATCACATAAGGGATTAATCAAAAGTGGTGTTGTTTGAGGATATTTTGAATGTTTTTTTCCCTATTGCAGCTCCCATGTTGGATGAGTCTGTGATTACTCAATTAGTGGAGATGGGTTTTCCAATGGACGCCTGCCGCAAGGCTGTATATTATACAGGAAACAGTGGGGCTGAGGCAGCAATGAACTGGGTCATGTCCCACATGGATGATCCAGGTATGTTAACAAAATGGAAGCCCATGTTCAAACCCTATCTAATTCCTATCAAAGTGATAGTATCTTAGGACACAATTTATAATCTATGAGAGAAGTACAATTCAGAACTCAGACAAATCAAAGATTATTATTAAATGGACACAGGATTTGAATACAGTTAAGAGATGGAACAGTAGGAGTTTAAATGGGAAAAAAAAGTTAAGTTTACCTTGAAGAATAGGTAGAACTGATGTATTTTATTGTTGGTACAATAGTCCAGTCATGATTGCTAAAATGAGTAATTCCTTTTCCCTGAAATGCTTGACTTACAATGAACAGATTGCATCTTTCTTCCACAAGTAGTTGTGATGTTGCAGAGCACAGCAGTACTGATAATTAATTCATTACAGAATGGGTCATATTTTGAAAATTGTAATCCCATTTCTGTATTAAATTTCACTAAATTATATTTTGCTCAAAATACACTGGAATGGTATTAGATATGATAAAAACTGCAAGAATCTTTAATGCAGAAGATCTGATCCCCTCTATGTGTCAAAATGATTAATTAAACTGGGAATATTCTTCAATATCTAAAAAAAAGTAAATTTAATGTACAATTTTATTTGGAATTGTGCCATGTAAAGTCCATATTTCAGTTTGACATATCAATAGTTTGTATATTATTTATAATATTTTTCAATATATTTATTATTTGTAGGTTTTTTCTCTTGATTTAATTGTGCTAATCAAATACGTTTAGAACTTAATATGAATTGACTAGAAACTGGATATAAAATGTCTATAGCACTCTTAAATGGTTAATTATGTATTAGAATATATCAGCTAGATATTTTAGATTTGATGATTATTCAAGGTGTATTTGTTACCTATCTGCATTTTATTGATTATATTTTTCTCTTCCTTTTTTACTATATTTTCTATATATAATCTTTATTTGTATCAGTATAATTTATTTTCCTTCTTTGAAACTGTAATAGAATAGAAATAAATCACTAAGAAAAGAAGAAAAAGGATGGCAATATCTTGAGAAAGAAAAAAATGGAGACGAGACAGTATGCATTTTTTTTCTCTCCTTTAGATTTTGCAAACCCTCTAGTACTTCCGGGATCCAGTGGGCCTGGTTCTACCATCACCTGCCCAGATCCCCCATCTGAAGATAGTGTGGCAACCATTGTCTCTATGGGCTTTTCCCGGGATCAAGCTATGAAAGCACTAAAAGCTACGGTGCGTCAAGAGAGAATGATTAGGCTTTAGAAAAATGGCAATGGGGCTCCTGGCTTGATTTTTTCCTACCATCTCATCTTTAGAATAATAGCCTTGAGCGAGCTGTGGACTGGATCTTCAGCCATATTGATGATCTAGATGCAGAAGCTGCCATGGACATCTCAGAGGGGCGTTCAGCTGCAGAGTCTATATCTGAATCCATCCCTGTGGGACCGAAAGTTCGGGATGGACATGGAAGTAAGCTCGGAATGGGTGGGGGGAGCTTGGTAGTTGAATAGCTTAAATTTAATTTTCTAGCTCTTTTTAAGAACTCTTGTCCAATATTTCAGTTGTCTAAGTGTTCCATTTAATGTTTTTCTCAGCTCACAATCTAAGATAACACCTTCAGTGTTTGGGTTCCATGATACATTGTAGGATAAGCTAAAAAGACGATTATTGCCTTCTTGCTACCCATTCTTGGAAGGAAGGCATTAATCATATCTTTGTCTGATATCCTTATGTTGGTTGGGCATGTATATTTATGCAACCATTTCTCGGGGAGCAAATATTTTTTTTCCGTAATTCTCATGTATATTTTTTACATTATCAATGTATTCATAACTCTGCCTTTTATTCCTTCAGAGTACCAGCTTTTTGCTTTCATCAGTCACATGGGCACATCCACTATGTGTGGTCATTATGTCTGTCATATCAAGAAGGATAATAGGTAAGAAAAGAATGAGGATGAGGGGATCCAGGAAGGTGTGTTATTTAGCAGTGTTATCATTCCATCTTTTGCAGTAGAATAGATGATTGAAGACAGAGAAATACCTCCATCTGTCACTAAGAGAAACAAATGGGCTTCTGAGATTTCCAATAAGGGCTATTTCTGTGGCTTGCTTTTAAAACAGAATTTCACAACAAGAGAACATAAATTGTGTAAAGGCAAAATACAACTTTATTTTAGTATTTTTTGTTTCTTTGTTTCAAATAGGTTAAAAAATTTTAATATATATATTTGATATAATTTTTTCCACATTTGTTTGAAAGAGACTGGATACAAAGCACGTTTTTAGTTCAACTCTTTAGGATTTTAGCAAATTTTACCTATGAAAAAGGATAATTTTGCAACCTTAAGTGATTAAAAACAATTAATTACAATTGAGATTGAAGAATTCTATATACACTATTCTCACCCTCTAACAGAATTACAATATAGGATTCTTGCCTTGTTTTCTCTTACTTTCCCCTCTCTCCCAGGTGGGTGATCTATAATGACCAGAAAGTTTGTGCCTCAGAGAAGCCCCCCAAAGATCTTGGGTACATCTACTTTTACCAGAGGATTCCCAGCTAGGATATTCTACTTCAGGGTTTGCAGCAAGAATCGACTGATGATGGGAGGATGGGAAATTCTAGAGATGAATATGAAGAAGAGGGACAACTCTCCATCCTTAGGTGTTCGTATACCACTGCTGCAGCCCCAGAGATGGGATTCCTTCACATGAAAGCTGGAGTCTGCTGCCCCTGTGGACACTGATGGAGGGTTGGGGGGCTTGGGTGGATTTGAACCTCTGTGTAAAAGCAAGAAGAAAAATATCATCTAACTGAACCAGTCATCCAAGGCTCATCCATGCACATGGTTTCTTCTTGGTATAGCTATAATACTCTAGGGCAGTTTAGAGAATGGTGGGCATGAGAGGAAGCAGTTTACATGTGGCTTTACATACTAGATGGGATGGGTTTCCTCACCTGCCTGAAAACCATTCAGGAATAATCTGGACATAAAGTAGTTCCTGTTACTCATGTGCCTCTGAAATGCCAAAAACACACAGGATCAAATAAAAACCTTTTACCCTCCTTCAAAAGTGGACTGTTCATATTGCTTCCAGTCTATTCTGGTCTTTGTTATAAACAATTTAACTATATCATTCCCGGACCATTGTTTTGCTGGGAAGAATGTGTGTGAGGACGTGCCTCAACTATCTTCTCAGGAAAGTATGTCTCTTGAAACAACTGGCATTTCAAAAGGAACTTTTACTGAGAGAAAGTGATTGCAGAGAAGTCAGGCGGAGTCTTAAGGTTCCCGTGTGAAGCGTTAAGCTAATTTCCCTCCTGTTCAACCCTCACTCAGTGCCCCATATCCACCAGTATAGCCAGTGTGATGCTGGTGCTATGACAACTCCGAGGCAGGATGGTGATAACAGGTCACCCTCGGGACACCGTGGCCTTGGGTAACAGGCTGGAACTGGCTGAGAGGGAGAATCTGTCCAGATGGCCCATTCCCCCTCCCTAATTTCCAAGCAGTTACAGCAAAAGCGAAAATATGCAAAGCCTTCAACCCATAAGCCTCCGCCCTCCCCTTCAGAACGGTAGCATTCTGAAAGGACCTGACTGTGTTTGTTAGCAAGAATATAATGCATGATGGGTTTTAGTAGAGCATCATTCGGTAACTCCAAGTTGCCATACTAACATTTTTAGTATATCCCCTTCTTGCTCATTCTAGTTTCCTCCTCCAACAGAAATAAGAATCGATCCTTTGGAAGGTCCCATTGTTGCCTGAAAATGTTATATTAGATCTACGTATTACTAAACTGCCTACCTTTTGCTTTTAAGGTTATATACAAACTACAAGTGGATCAATAGTAAATGCAAAAATTCTTTTCACTGCAGGGGTTTTAAACAAATTCCTTTAAACAAAGTGCAAAAACCAAGGTCCCAGGACTATATTCAAAAGTCTTAAATGAAGTCTTCACGGGGAAAAAAAATCCAAATTGTTAATACAATTGTAATTCTTAAAGTGAGACAAAGGAAAAATAGGAACTATGTTACAATGATCTTAGTAACTGTGCCTGTCCCCAGCATTTTAGTGAATGTTACAGATGTGCCATTGAAAAGTCCAGATTTGGTGGTCTGCACAAAAGCGGTCGAGCATCTCTACCTAAATACTAAGGATCAAATCCACTAAGATTGGTCTAGTCCACTTGACAGCCCTGTCCTGAGGATACATAACCAATTTGGCAAAAAAATTAAAGTAAAAAGCCATTAGAATATTTGCTGGATTGGCTCAGGGAAAGCAGAAGCTGTTCTTTATAAACAGATAAAGGTCCCCAGATTAGGAAATATATTAAGTTGAACCTTTGTACTATGTTGAAGTGGAACTACACAGAGGTTTTATCTTTGTTTTAGCAAAATGGGATAAAATTGGCATGTACAGTATTTTGGAGCTTTATGATAGAACAAAGCATATGGGCTTTACTGGATGATGACACATGTTTAAGCCACACATCTTACACCTCATTCTCCCATAGGTTAGCATAAAAACTCCCACGCTTCACTAAATTTATTTTTCCTTCAGAACGGGATGAAATGTAAGCTAAAGCATTATGAAAGCAACCATATTGCCCAATTTTCATTACAGTTGTTGCAGGGGCATATCTTAATAAGTTTTTGTTTAAAAATTGAGAAATTTCCAAATGTTTCTGTAACCAGCTAAAAGTCTCTACCCCAGCTTTTTGATCTTGATTTCCTTGCATTTAAAACATACTTTCAGATCAACAAAATGGTTATAGAAAAGAGAGATGAGCTTTGGAATGTTCTTTATAGGAAAACCTTGAAGATCTGGCTTTTCCCCCTCTACGTGGGGTTAGGAAAGAAATTGAGCCCTCATTGTTGATATATATTGCCTTCAGCAGCCACTTCTTGCTCAGCTAGTTTTGATATATAAATAAATGACTCCTCACCCCATGGGTGGTATGTGTCTTCTTCAATCTTGAGTTCTCTGTTAGATGCCTTGGAGTTCGAGGGTTGTGCACAATATCTTAGCTGTTCCCAGCACTGCTCTTCTGGACAGAGAACACTGATGTCTTCCTGGGATCTTTTGGAACCACTCTACCAGCTTAGAAGTTCCAGCCCCAAGTGCTCCTACCACCATTGGGATCACTTTCGCCTTTACTTTCCATGTCCTCTCTAGTTCCTCCTCCAGGCCCTGGTACTTCTCCAGCTTCTCATACTACTCCTTCCTGATGTTGCTGTTGCTTGGTACCACTACATTTATCACCACCACTGGTCATGATAAATGTAGTAGTCTTATTACCACAATATCTGGTTGACTGGATAGTACCTCCTGTCCATCTGGATCTGGAAATCCCACAGGATCCTAGCCCTCTTATTCTCCATAATCTTCTGAGGAATCTTCCATCTGGACATGGGAGACTCTAACCCATGCACTGTGCATATGCTCTTGTACACAATGCCAGCCGTTTAGTTGTGCAGTTCAGAATATGCTATTCCTGCCTGCACCTTACACCCTGCCACTTTGTGTTGGACTGTTTCTAAGGCCTTTCTGCACAGTCTGCACCTTGGGTCCTATCTAGCGTGATAGTTTTCTGTTTTTATGGATCTGGTGCTTCGTGCCTGTTCTTATGCTGCTATAATCAGTGCCTCAGTCCTGTCTTTTAGTCCAGCCATTCCTAGGCTCTGGTCTGGTACGATTTCACAATGTCACCCACTTCAGCTATCTGTCAATGGTTTGGTACATCCCATGCAGGGTCTGGTCTTGCCATGGCACTTCCTTGCCTGATTTTTCTACTGTTACCTTGTGCATTCTCTCTGCAGCTCATAATTGGGTACTATCTTATTACTTCTATTTTTTTAAAAAAAGATACCAAATTTATCTGACCCGGGAGAGTGAGGAAATTAAAAGTACTGAATGTCACAAATTTTGCATCCATCATATTCACTGCTTATTTTGAATCTGTAAATAACTGCACATAAATAAGTATACATTTGCAGAAAGTTTTTCTGTTGAACCAAGTGTCCTATTCCGAGGTGTTATCAATTACTTAGGGAGTCAGTTGAAACATACTATTTGATTTGGCATGCAATTATGTATATGAAGAGCCTATTCTACTCCTTACCCAATAATTAAAAAAACATTTATATGTGCAAAAAAGAGGAAGCGATGCTGTGAAAAATCAGAATCTGGATTTTCCTCCTACCATATTTTGCATGTGGCCATGTAATCCCAGAAATATAACATTTCCAAAGAGAGCGAGCATCTGTAAAATAGTCAAATGGAAAAATCAAGTGTAACTGAATCCATCTTCAACTTTTTATTTTTTTCCTATATGAAGTATGAACTCAGCAAATTTCATTCTGGTCATTGTCCCATCAGAGAAGAATGAAATTCCTGATTCCTCAACAGCTTTTCCCCACCAAATATCCAATGTCAGAGATGAGAATTTTTCTCCCTCTCTAAAAGTTCCAAAAAAGCCTGTTTTAGAAGTACTGCATGCTTCACAATGGTATATGCATGCACGTGTGGGACACAGGGCACGAGTAATGAATACTGCATTTCTCTTTATACAATAATGATAGCTAGTGATAAGTCAAAACCATATAAATGAAATCTGCTTCTTTTATCTCATTGTATACTATCTATGAAATTCAGCAAATTTTTCCAGAACAGCTGAATTATATATGCCAGATTCAGAGGGTGGAAGGGGGGGAATGCTGAATTTGGTTGGGTTGGGTGAACCAATGTAACACTAACAGTAATAGAGTTGGAAGGGACCTTGGAGGTCATCTAGTCCAACCCCGTTTGCATCTTTTATCCCTAACAGGTAGGGCTTTGAGCTGCACGTGCTCTGGTTCCAGGCGATTTCCACCTCAGGGCCGGATGATAAAATATGTAATACTGTCGGCTCAGAGTTTAACTGGTACAACGAACAGGCCATTAGTTCCAACACAGGAACTCTTCCCGCTTTCAGCCTGGCTTCTTCAGCCACAAACCAGAACTCTCGCGATTACGCCACAAGCGGAAAAAACAGTCTCCGCCTTCCATTTTGACTGGCCAAGCGATAAGCCAATCGTGGGAGCGCGCTCTTGCGCAACGTCGCCGGTTGGGGGCGGGCTTTCCCGGGTTTCTATAAAAGGCGCCCGGAGAGAGGGGGGCCCCGCTGCCGCTGCGCTCTTTGACCTTCTCGTCTCCTTCGAAGCTCCCGAGCGGACGGCCCAGGCACCCCCATCATGGCACCGAGGAAATTCTTCGTGGGCGGGAATTGGAAGATGAATGGCGACAAGAAAAGCCTTGCGGAGCTCATCCACACTCTCAACGAGGCGAAGGTCCCTGCAGAGACCGGTAAGGAGGATTGACTGCCTGGGAAAAGGAGGCGCTGCTGCTGTCTTTGTCTCTGCGGGGAAAGGACCGTGAGCTCTGCCTGAAGGAGGCGCCTTGCAAGAGCGGCCCCGTTTCCTTCGCTTGCATCCCGCCGCTGTTCCCCCAATTTCAAGCCTATGGGCAGCGGGCCTCGGGTGGGTTTCCTGGGCGTGGGAAAGGAGCCGCGCCTAACCCCAAGAGCCCCTGCCTGTCTCTCCCCCCGCCCCCTCCTTCCAGTCGGCCGGGGAAGCGGCGTTTTCTTTCTGGCGGGCTATTGCAGAGCATCCCTCGCCTCGCGGAGGAGGTGCCCGCCGTGGCCGCGCCTAAATATAGCGCCCCTCCTCCTCCTCCTCCTCCTGCTTGTGTGGCCGCCTGCACGTACCTCCGAGGCTGTCTGGCCGCGGAGCTTTATAAAACTGAATTGAGGGCTGTTGAGCAATGCAGATTCTGGCTGAGGGGGGGGAGGAGCTGTTCGATTTATATTCCTGTCAATCTCACGAAACAACTCTATGAAAAAACTGTGAATCATAGTATAAGTTATATTGCTACCTTTTGTTCCTTGTTGCACAAAATCGGGCTCTGCAGATCCTGGTGAGCTATGGCTTTGTGCTGTTTATATATTTTTACCTGCACATGCAGCTGGATTATAAAATTCAAGACCAAATATGAGAGAGAAATTTAGCTAAGCTAATAAAGCTATATAAGTTAGACCCTTAAATTTATGAATAACATAAATAATCCATGATAACATTTCAAGGATCCAGTTTAGAATATTAATCTTCCTGAATTGGCAGTCCTATGATGACTACGCCTATTTGCAGCTACAGCTTTGCTGAAATCACAGTCATGTTCATGTTTAAAGACTCCCATCTGCTCTCTTTGAAAATGAAGCAGTAATATAGGGATTGACAAATCAGTTTGCTTATGAACCTTCACTTCTTCCTTGTAAGTGAATCTTAACAGTCTTTTAAGTGATACTAAGGGAAACAGGTTGGCCAGCTGTTTTAACAAGAGTCGTGCAGAGCGGCCAAAGAGGATGATACATCTGGTGCCTTTTAATACTAGAACCCATTCTTTATAGGAAGATAGCATCCTGGCATGTTGCTCTGAACAGTAAAAAAATGCCTTTTAATGCTATTTGCATAACCCAGTAAAAATTCCTCTGGTAGCAAGGACTTGAGAGAAAGTATCGGACAGAACCAGACTCTTCTGGCAAGTTCTCTGCTAGCTCTATCAAATCAGAAAGGGCAAGGTGGATTGAGAAAGGAGTGCAGTTTCGGAAGTGATATTCGAAGGAAATGTCAAAGGCTCTGGAGGAGAAAGATTCCTAAATATAGGTGTTAGAGTAGTGCCTAAAAATACCAGCTACTGTACTTGGAATTGGAAACTTTATCCCTATTGCCTGCTAAAGGTCAGGAGAGGGGATGAAGTATAAGAGATACAATTTATTGACCCAGATACTAATTCTATTAATACCCCTTCTATATTGTGCTGCTTGCTTGATTAGTTGGGTAAACTACATTTAAATGGTTCTGCATCTCCTGGTCTACATTACTAATCTGTATTGAATAGAATATCACAATAATGTTTTGTCTCTTTCCTATGATTTTTCAGCCTGGTTTTAAAAAAAAACTCAGGGAGTACACATAGAAAAAATTCACTGAAACACAAGTACTGGTACTTACCTCTCAAATTATTTTTCCTAAAATATAAGACATAAAGACAGGCCTATTTTAACTATGAGGTTATAGTTCACTATTGTAAGAAGCTACTGGGGCTAGGCATAACTCATGGGCTTAGCTTTTTTTTTTTTTACCTCCTCTCTTTCACTAAGTTTTCTTCCAACTTTATAATTGCATGGTACATACAAAGGTATGCAGCTGCAGACTATTTGCTCATCCACCTAAGTGGTAACTGTTTTAATTGATGATTATCTCTCAGGATCTTAAATAGAATGAAATGTTTTCCCATCCCTAGTACAAGGATTCATTTAACTTCCTGCTGTCTTTCACTTGTCTGTGGCTTTTTTCTGCAAAAAATGACAAATAAATGAAGCTTATGTATCTATGGTAGAATAGAGCTGGCAAGCAGAACCATACAGAACAAAAGAGTTACTATAATTCTTCACTATTAAATACTTGTGATTCTGTCTGCCTAAAATAGTTAATGTGAAATTTTTAGGGAGACAAAAACAAAGGTACTTAGTAGTGACTTCTTGCATAGTAGAGTGCATGCAACGTTTTATTTGCTCAGACTGTATATTGTAATAGCAGATTATAAGCAGGTATCAGCAGATGGTATTTGTTTTTATGTTCTGATGAATATCACCTCTTAACTTCTTCAAACCAAGCCACTACAACAATAGGCCAGGCTGGTATGAAAGGCTACATGAAAGCACCTCTGCTGTTTCTAGACTGTAACAGTGAGCTCTGGTAAGAGAAATGTGTAGAATATTTGAGCAGCAGGTATGCACAAGATATAGATATAACTCTTCCAATGTGCTCCTGGTGGGGGTGCCTGTGCTGGCTCCAATCTCTTGATAGTTGTCAGACCCAAAAATCAAGAAAGACATGTAATGAATCATCCAGGAAAATTTCTTTATTGTTCCATATCTGTAGACAGAATAATGCCCAGCTAAAACAAACTATTACTCACATGAAGCCTAACTTAGGGAACCATTAGGGAGGGTATGTCTTTACCCTCTTTCTCAGAAATTATCTGAACGAAGTTGTTGCTTCTCTGGAATGCATTCTCCCTCCTCAGAATCTACCTCCTTACTACATTTCATCACAACTGATTACCTTTAGACAAATATATGCAATTAAAAATATGTTGAGTTTACCCATCTTTGATTTGAGTAGTAAGATCAAAGCATTAAGTGCAGATGATGCTTTACGACATAGCCATAAGGTTACATCAGTTATAAAGGCCAAGGGCTATTAAGGGATGAGATTTTGGGCTCACATGTATCCTATGAATGTCGTAACTGAATAGATGATTTGAATGCAAATGAATGAATGGTAAGTCTGCAATTGAAAGGGCATTTTAAGTTTCTGCTTTATCCCACATGATGTTCTTTTTCTTGCTCCAGAGGTGGTTTGTGGTGCCCCTTCCATCTACCTTGACTTTGCCCGTCAGAAACTTGATGCCAAGATTGGGGTGGCTGCACAGAATTGTTACAAGTTACCTAAAGGAGCTTTTACAGGAGAAATCAGGTATGTTGCCAGAATTCTCAGGCTGAGCAAAGCCACATGTTTTAGCTAGCAGTGTGCTAAAAGGTCATTTTCTACAATGTTTCCTCTGTTTCCAGCCCAGCTATGATAAAAGATGTTGGTGTCACCTGGGTGATCTTAGGACACTCTGAGAGAAGGCATGTCTTTGGTGAATCAAATGAGGTGAGTGATTTGCCTCTTTGAGTTTCTTTTCCCTCTTCACTGCCATCTATGACAGACACTGGACTTTTTATACCCAGGGTATGTACCAGGATATGCACCAAGCTTGTATACGTTTTTTTTACATTGTTTCTGCTTCTTTTCAGCTCATTGGACAGAAGGTGGCCCATGCCTTGTCTGAAGGGCTTGGAGTCATTGCTTGCATTGGAGAGAAACTTGATGAGCGAGAGGCTGGTATCACAGAGAAGGTGGTATTCGAGCAGACCAAGGCCATTGCTGGTAAGAGACCATGGGGGAACTCTAGGGAAGGAGTTTCTCCTCTCCTCCATCCTTCCTGACATCTTCAAAATAGCAAAAGTCTCTTGGTTTGTTTTTTTTTTTAAATTAAGATCCCATCAACTAGGGAGATTATACTAGTAAAACACCATTTATTGCTGTTAAAGCAATCAGACAGTAATTCTAGATTAGGCATAAAATGCCATAATTCATGCTCAGAAAGTCTTACATCATAGTTAACAGGTCTTTTAGGCAAATCTGAATGTGTCGCTTGTGTTAGCTGCTGGATATACTAATGTCCATTGTAAAAAACAAGGGCTCCAGAGTTAAAAGGGTCATTGCTATGACTGATTTTTCATTACTTAGGGTAACTGTCCTTGAGTGTTTTCATTTGCATCACTTGTTTTCAGCCTTTGTTGGCTAACCACGGAAATGCATGGAGGGAAGCTGCAAGACACCTTCAGACGACCAGCTGACTATTCTTCCCCTCTTTGCCATGTGGGATTTTTCCTGGTCTTTAAATAACAAGACCTTGAATATCTGTCAGAACGGTCAAACAATTGGCAGCTCCAAATCTCAACTAACAAATGCTCTGTCATACACATTGGCAAAAAAAAAATCGAAACACAAAATACAAGCTGGGTGGATACGACCTTGTAGACGACCCTCACTCCGTAAAGGACCTTGGAGTACTCATTTCTAATGATCTAAGTGCCCGAGCCCACTGTAACAGCATTGCCAAAAAAGCATTAAAAGTTGTTAACCTAATCTTGCATAGCTTCTTCTCTGACAATATTGTACTACTAATTAGAGCATACAAAACATTTGCTAGACCAATTCTCGAATACAGCTCATCTGTCTGGAACCCGCACTGCATATTGGACATTAATACAATTGAGAGAGTCCAGAGATATTTCACGAGAACAGCTCTCCATTCCTCTACCCTCAATAGAATACCTTATGCCACCAGAGTTGAAATTTTGGGCTTAGACAAGTTAGACAACTGTCCCTGCCCTAATGTTTCCTTTTTTTCATATCTATTTCATGTATTCATAATTATGTTTATACTTATATCTGTTATCTAATATATGCTTGACGAAAATAAATAAAATAAACATAAAATAAATACAATTTATTTGCTTTGTTTTTCCCAGACAATGTGAAGGACTGGAGTAAAGTGGTTCTTGCCTATGAGCCAGTTTGGGCCATTGGAACTGGTAAAACTGCAACTCCCCAGCAGGTATGAATGTGACTGGGGACGTCCTGTTTTCAAACCTTGGTCTTTTTTTAGAGACTCCGCAAGTGAATAGCATTTCTTATCTTCACTTCAAGATGTCTGCTACATGGCAATACAACTTCTTAAATGCCCACTTTTTTTAAACCTACTTCCTCTTGCAGGCCCAGGAAGTTCATGACAAGCTGAGGAACTGGCTGAAGACCCATGTTTCTGAAGCTGTTGCACAGTCAACTCGAATCATCTATGGAGGTAAGTAGAATCTGTTCTCATCTTTGCATAAAACTGCTGTTGTAGTTTGTCTCCTTGAATGCATAGCAAGCTCCCAGTTTTTAGTTTCTGTGTAATAGATCATTGATATTTGACTTCATCTTTGTAAACCATAAACCCATGCATTGGGAGTATACTTAATGATATTCTGGCCAGATGGATGATAACCCCATCCACACCATTTGGAAGAAATGCTTCTCATTCAGACAAGCAGAGCATCTCTTTGGTATTTGTTAAAACAATTTTGTTTCAGATTAATGTGACTCTCCCCAAACTTTGTGGGGGGGAATCAGGGTGTTCAGTCCTCTTAAGTAAATTACAAAGCCTGCCAATCATACTGAATAGGTTTCTGATAAAGATTTATTTATTTAAAAGATTGATTTGACTGCCTAGGCTATACAATGTAATGCTGTGTGACTAACAACTAAACCCATAAAATATAATTAAGAAATACTCTCCCTCCTAAAAAGTCATCAAGCTCTAACCAAACACCATAATAATAATAAAAGTTCTAACCAAACACCATAATATGCTATCCAGAGTTGCTTTTTGTGAAATGGATGGCTATTTAAACATAAATAACAGCCTTACACCAACTGTGCCTGCGCTGGGTTCAGTTCATGTCTTCACACAATGCTAGTGGAAAACTAGACCTGCCTCCTAGGCAGAATAGATCCTACCAGATGATATCATTGGGTAGAGAGGACCTGAAGCATGCCCATCCTGTTGGATCTGGTGGGATGGGCATATACCTTCAGAGAGAGACAACCTGGCCCTGTGCCATTCAGGACTTTAACAGTGATAACCAACACCTTGATTGCATTCAGAATGTGAGAACCAGTGGGGTTTATAGTACAGGTGAATTTTGGAGCTGCATGTGCCATTGCATTGTGGATCAGATGAAGCTTCTAGATGATCTTCATGGGCAACTTCTAAACTGCATTGCAGTACAAGTAGTCCTCACTTATCAACAACTACTTGTTCAGCAGCCATTCAAAGTTGGGACAGTGCTGAATGAACAAAAATTATTACTGGTCCTCAAAAGTTCTGGCTATTGCACTGCTCCTGTGCTCACATTATTGCAATTCAGGTGCTTGGCAATCATCTTGCACTTATGACGGTTTTGATATCCTGCAGCAATATGCTCACCTTTTGTGACCTTACCTGCTAGCTTCCCACAAGCAAAGTCAATAGGGAAGCCAGGAGGGAAGGTTGCAAGTCACTGTGGTAAGTCCTCTCCCCTGCCTTCCTGTGAAATGTGAACTGTGCCACACACTACATCCCTTGGTCTCTCTGCACTCACATCAACCCACACCCTCTTTCCCCTGGCTTCCCTGCACTTATATGGACCCACACCCTCCTCTCAGTATCAGTCGTGCTTTCAACCTCCTTCCCTTGGTCTCTCCACGCTCACATGAACTTGTGCCTTCAGCTTCTATATATACACACCACACCATAACATCCTCCTTCCCCAACTCTCATGCAGCCTGCACCAAGCCTCCAGGTCTTCCCCAGCCCCCACCCCACCCCTGGTGGCATCCCACCACTTCCCACTTAATGACTTCCATGTCTTGAGGTTACGACAGCAGCCAGGATTGTCATCACTAAGTGATGCAGTCATGTAATGGGCTTTTTTATTGCATTGTTTAGCTATTGGGGCAATCTTAGTCCCAATTGTCATTGTAATTTGAGGATTGTCTTTATATCTTTCAGATTGTACTCCACCACATGCCTATTACCTAAGCTCATCTGATTAAACTATACATTCTATCTTTCCCAAAGCTTTGCATGGGGATTTGTTAGGAGCATTATCTTTAAAAAATAATAATGATGAAACACCTTGCATTTTCTGTTTTTACTTGTTGTATTCTACTTTCTGGATTTCTTTTCTTTTTCTAAATGAAATTTTATTCTTTCCAGGTTCAGTTACTGGTGCCAACTGCAAAGAATTGGCTTCCCAACATGATGTAGATGGCTTCCTTGTTGGTGGGGCTTCCCTGAAGCCTGAATTTGTAAACATCATCAATGCAAAACAGTGAAACCTTCTCTATAGAATCTGAAATAAAAAAGCTGGAGGGAGAACCAACCTAGTTGGAAGAGAAATACTGTAAAGATACACTTGCACTCAAGTGAAATGGCCTCACCTTCAAACCCTTTTCCCACCTTTATCATTCACCTCTGCTGCTAAACGTGGATGCCAATATATGAATATTGTGTTCCTTCATAAAAGCAATACTTCATTTGCTGCCTCTCTACTTGTGAGAGGGGCTTCCTGCCTTGGTCTTCAGGCCCTGTAAACTAGGAGGCCTGTTTTCTTTCCACTTCAAACTTCTGCTCTAGAGGGTCATCTGCCTTGTTAAGGAAGGCATTCACCTTATGGTTCACCTAATTTGGACTCAGTGCCTAGTGGCTTGTACTTGCCTGTAAGTTGTATATTCCTTCCGTGTCTCCTAGGCCATTGGTAACTAGAAATAAACAAATGGAAAGTAGTGTCTAGCAATTATTGTTGCTGTTTGAGGGAAAAACATCTCAAAAGATTTTGCCATACATAAGACATTTTTAGAGAAAACATCACTGAATTTTCATTCCTTACCACTGCTGGTTCTTTTCCAGTGAGCTAGGAATTGGAACTCAACATAAATGATATGCATATGCTTATAGGAAAATGCAAAGCTATTTTAAGAAAATGGGTTATACTGAGAAGATATCCAAAGTAAGTAATTCGTTGTGGATATACATACAGGTTTACAGGTATATATCATTAGGCCATATTCAGTTGGTTGGTAGTAGGGATACATCAACAACCAGATACAACCAGTTATGACCACAGATAGAATGGGCTATTTTTTATTATTAAAAGCAGGCATGGCAAATAAATAAGCCATTTTAATTATTCCAAGTTTTAAGAGTTTTAAAAGGGGCAAAAAGTATAGCTTGGAGAAGTCTACTGCAGACCTTCATTTATTCTGTCCCTGGTGAGAGAACTTTTGTTAGAGGTAAAATGTGGATTAATGAAGGAAATGTGAGGTTGGAGTTTTTTTATTTTGCTTTTACTGAGATTCACGTTCCAAATTATGTGTCTTAATTTCCAAATAATTGTATATGACACTCAAAACTAATCAGTATTTTAGGCAGAATGGTCGTAGGCAATGTGAGAGTGTTGTCCTTTGAGGTAGTCTGAAAAGAAGTACAAACCATGAGTACTAACATATTTATTGTAGGGTTAAAGTAACAACATCTTGTAAGTCTTAAAGCACTTTTCACCTCCTTGCTTCCTACCCCTTTTCTTTCTGCGGTAGCGTTTGCCTAGCAGATATCTAGGCTGTGGCTCTTCCTCCCGTTTCCCAGGGTCATTCTCACATACCATCACGTACCCCTTGCTCTCCCCGCATACATTTGAAAACTTGTAGAATAGCTTAAGATGCAGATGACAGGAATGGTATCCTGGAGCATTGTCCCTTTTTTTCTAGCAGGCAGAATCGGTTGCAAAAAGCCTACAGTGAATTACCGGAACATGTTTCACTTTAGGATAGAAACATGAGTAACATCTTCTACTGCTAAAATTAGAAATTAATCATTTCAGCAATCTAAAACTATAGTTTTGTTTTTATTTTTAATTAGCCAGAGTTCTTGAGAGCCCCCACCAAAAAAAATTTGGATTGTTTCTAAGAAAGCTATCAACTAATTTTAGATTATGGTTAAGTAGAAATTTCAGACTATTTTCTATCAACATCTTCAAGTAGCTCCTATGTTTTTGCAAAAATAATTTGAGCATCAAAACATCCTCAATTGCTGGAAGTCCCATTGATTTCTGAACCAAATTTGTCTCATTAATTTTTATTAAATAGTTTTTTAAACAAAATGCAGTTTATTATGTAAGAATAAAGATTTAAAAAGAAAATAAGAGAACAAAAATTAAAACATGACTTCTGACTTTGCAACAGAAATTAACGTGTTATCCAATCTCCCTCTATATTACAAAAATCCCTTTGGTCCCTGGTTTAGTCCTTATTCTTTTCTCAAATCTATAAACCACTTCACTTTTCTCTATTTTCAACAAAAGTCTGTTGAACTATACTGGTAGGAGAGAGCATCTATTACAGCAACTGCACTTTGAAATCAACTTGCCTTGTACAAATTTTATCAAGGTGAAAATACATTATATTCAGTCACTGAATTTGGATAAAGCTGTTTTTGATGCTTCTCTGTTTAGATCAGTGTTTTTCTTGCCACATTTGAAAACCTGATTTCTTCAATTTAGCTCTTATATACAGTATTTTGTATATTGGAATCATATATGCAAGTCATATTGATCTCAGTGGGGCTTAATCACTGGGTGTACAGATTCAGATTTGACCTCTTGATTATGTCAACTTAAAAAACAAAACATGCAGCGGGTTTGATCCTTTTGGCATTATATTAATGGAGTCATTTGAATCCAACAAACTGAACTGACAGATGCTTTAACTGACAACTTCCTCAAACAAATCCAGCATCACAACAGGCTGTTCTCTGATGAATTAAACCACAGTGAGATGCAAACCACATTGTAGTCTATTCAACAGATCTGGGGCAAGAGCCAAAGTATGTCCAAAGAATGCAACAGGATGACAGCCCAGCCCGAGTCCAAGTGGCACCAGGAGTTTCTAATATTACCATATCCTTGATCTGGACATGGAACAAATGCACACATCTAGATCAGTATTTATCTAACGATCTGTAACAAATCATCTTGGGTATTCAAAAACCATTGCTAGATCAAAAATAATACATGAATCAGGCAGGTGTTTGAATTAGGCTTTTTATCTACACTGCATAGAATTTAAGATGAACATCACTATATAAATATTTAAATTCTGGAACTATAAATCAGGTAAATAGCATTTTTTTGGGCCAAGGATCTTCTCTATTAACAGTCACATCACAGAAAGAAATAGAGCAAAAGCCTTGTGGCCTTTGCTACAGCATATTAAAAATAGTTGTAGCCTGATTTCTTAATATGTTCACACATAAGAGAAATGGTGTGGTTTCTAGAAACCCCAAAGTCAAATATTAAACTGATAATGTCATTTTATAAATACCACTTTATTCAGCACATTGCATAACTTAATCCAATTACAGGGAAGAAATTGAATTATGTCAGCAAATATTTAGTTTGATCAATCCTATTATAATGGTAGCATGCGCAGATAAGGACATGTGACTTTGGACTTCAGACAATATTACATAGTGGCCATCAAGGGCAAAGTTCATAAAAGAATTGGAGTTGACTGTTTCCCAACTGAGAACATGCTCACAGTAAGTGGGGACAAAGAACATACTGAGATGGGATATGAAAGTCTTGACAAAAGAGATTGTTCAGGATCCTAGCTTTTTCCAGGGAGAAGGAGATAATTCTCATTTTTTTAATTTACTGGAATTTATTAAGTCTGAAATAAAGCTAGTGCCTCGTGTACAGTAACTGATAAGAACAAAAACTTTTACAAACATTTTTAAAAGTATGAAATTATTCTCCAAAGAAGAAGAAACCCATCTTACACAAGATACTAAATCACAAAATATATGCAAACTAGTATAAAAGCTACCACGATAAAATAAACCAGAAACAAGCCAACTACATTCTGATGTAATAAGTGAGCTCAGACTTAATCTTAAAATCCAATGCAATCCTATCGGTGATCATAGTAGACCTGTCCAGAATACTTCTTGTGTTATTTTTATTTATTTATTTATTATTCGAACTTCTATACCGCCCTTCTCCTTTCGAACTCAGGGCGGTGAACAGCCAAAATAAAAAACATTTATACATAAAGTACAATTAAAAATAGATTTAAAATAATTAGATAAATTTGGCCCATAGTTTAAAAATTTATCAATTTAAAATCCGTATCAAATTTTAAAACCAACCATAAAATCAAGACAGACCGGCTAACTGAAAAAAATAAGTTTTTAGGGCCCGACGAAAAGTCCGGAGGTCGGAGATCACTCGTATCTCTGGGGGTAGATTGTTCCAAAGGGTAGGTGCCACCACAGAGAAGGCTCTCCTCCTGGGGGTCGCCAGCCGACATTGTCTGGACGACGGCACCCTGAGGAGGCCCTCTCTGTGGGAGTGAACTGGCCGGTGGGAGACTATTGGTGGCAGAAGGCGGTCCCGTAAGTACCGTGGCCCTAAGCCATGGAGCGCTTTAAAGGTGATCACCAACACCCTGAAGCGCACCCGGAAGTCCACCGGAAGCCAATGCAGCTCGCGCAGGAGAGGAGTCACATGGGAGCGCCCCGTCGCTCCCATAATCCCCCACGCGGCCGCATTCTGCACCAGTTGGAGCCACCGGGTGTACCCCAAGGAGAGCCCCATGTAGAGAGCGTTACAATAGTCCAGACGAGAGGTGACGAGTGCTTGAGTGACTGTGCGTGTGTTAACAATCTTTATGCATAACTGATTAAATTTTGATAATCCCTCAGGACTAAATAGTGCGGTCACACCCTGCATAATAGGTGGCAAGTGGTTTCAAAACATTCTATGTGACTTTATAGAACAGCCTTTTTATTTCCCACTTTCTTTTGATGTTCCTCTTTTTGTTTTGTTTTTTTGTTTTTTGATTTATATGCCGCCCTTCTCCGGAGACTCAGGACGGCTTACAAGGCGTTAAGCAATAGCCTTCATACTTTTGTATATTTTTATACAAAGTCAGCTTATTGCTCCCACAAACCGGCTCCTCATTTTACCTACCTTAGAAAGGATGGAAGGTTGAGTCAACCTTGAGCCTGGTGAGAATTGAACTTGCAGTAATTGCAGGCAGCTGGAAGCTAAATACTACCTTTTAATAGTAGCATTAGTCTGCTGCGCCACTCAGGCTCCTAACATATATTTTGGGAATGGTCCAACAGAATCCTTAACATGATGGCCTCCTGTAGCCCTCTGCCAGCGAAAACGGAGCTCAGAGACCTCCGTTTTCGCTGGCAGAGAAGTGCAGGAGGCTGTCACGGCCAAAAACAGAGCCTGGGAATGTCGCACGCAACCCTTCCGACCTCCATTCACTGGCAGAGGCACCACGGGCCAGTCCTTTGCTGTTTTCAGAGCGGCCCTGCGGGCCAGATCTAAGTACCCCACAGGGTGGATCCAGCCCGTGGCCTTGAGTTTGACACCCCTGCCTTATGATAATTGAGTAGAAGAGTCCCCAAAATATAGAAGTGGACACCACGGTCGTTGGTGCCATCTGCCATCACCAGACTAGTGTTTTCAGTCTCCAGACTATCCACTCTCCCCAGAAATCATACTTCCTATTTTTGATGATAGATAACCAAGAAATAGCAACATTTTTGCCAGAAAAGCATGTTTCTATTAGGAAGGTCGACCTTGCCTGGTCCAAATGAAATGAAATCATTGAAATGGGCAGGTGAAGAATTGTGACACCATAATTTCTTCACCTGCCCATTTCAATGATTTCACTATATCAGTGTTCACTCACTATAGCCTTAACTGCTATAGAAGGAGCAAAGCAAAAGTTTGGTTTATGCTGGGGACATAGTTCCCCAATCACTTGCAATTTAATTAGCAATTTTAGAGATTGGGCAAGAAGAGCTGCTTCATTCAACTGATGGCAATACGCTCTGTTCTGCACCAAATCCTCTGCAAGCTGAAATCAAGAACCAATAACACTGAGGATTTGTAGCCCAACATGTGTATTATACATTCATAGGACACACAGCCTCCTTCCTCACCCAACCTTCTGTATCTAATTAAGTTCTTTATTTAATTTACTCCTAATACAGGACACTTTTGCCAAATGACAGGCATGTTAGATTAGTCTAATGAGGTTATTTACTTGATTCATCTAAGCGTTCCAGGTAATATTCTGCATTAAAATAAATGCAGAATAAAAAGTTAAGCAGAATTCATTAAAAGCAATACTAAAATGAGTTAAAAGCCTGACAAAAGTCCATGCGGCGGTAAAAGCAACTTGGAATGCTATGACTCTTTGGCTTGTTCAATTGATTTGCTATGCTAGTTCAGCCTTTAGTGTAAACCCGTGGCAGTGTGGATGAATCGGTCACTACAGCTTAGTATATTCGCTCAACGGCACCCCAATTTATTACCACATAAGCCTCCATTGATGAGGGGAGATGGAATGGATCCTCATGAACCTTATTTGTCATGCACCTATAAGCTAGTTAGCCAGGCAGCCAAGAAGTTATAGAAGTCAGAGGGAAATAAAATAGGGAAGGCGCAGAGGATTGAAAGACCGGCAGAATAAATACAGTGACAGCATTCATACGAGATAACATGTTAGCATCACTTAATACATTTGACAAAAGGTGGTACAGAACAGTGATAGATAAATAAGCACTGTACATGTGAAAAAAGATTACTGTACTGTACCCTGAATGAAGAACATAGAACACAGAATGATAAGAGAACCTTGGAGGTCTTCTAGACCAACCCCCTGCTCGAGCAGGGGACCCTATACCAATTCAGACAAATGGTTATCCAGGCTCTTATGTGCAAAGTGACAGCGTGGACCTCCTGTTATTTCTTGCCTTTTGCATCCCATCATTTACTGTCGACCTGGCTCTGCTTCCCTTCTTCTGACTCCTTGGAGGAGGGTTTCTCAACTTTTGTGGATTTCAATTCTCAGAATTCTCCAAACGCCAAGCTTGAGGAACACAGCTTCGGAGGCGCCCCTAGGACGCTTTATGCAAATCTCGCGGCTCTCATCCAATCCGCTTCTCCCGCGCTTTCTTCCAGCCAGCCTTTGCCTGTGGCCGCCTTCGCACTGTCGAAAAACCTGGCAGTCATTCGGCGGCTGTCGGAGAAGTAAAGGCGTCCGCGGTGACAGTGCCCGCCTCCTGGTGACAGTTGCCCTAGCAACCAAGTAATCCACATTGAGCGGCTAAGTCTTGCACCGGGTCAGCAACTCGGAATGGATAGTACCGTAGTAACTGTTTAGAGAGTTGAAGGAACCCGAATTGGTCAGAAGGTGGAGCTAAAGGGCCAGGGGTGGTTGCCTTGGTTTTCACGATAATAGGGACGCTAAAGGCACAAAAGGTGGGCAACAGCAATAGAGAGAATTTCAACCGGTGCAGCTTCTGCCCACGGTACGTAATAATGTGCATCTGACGGTTTTCTCCCTTTTAGGGAGAGCAGATGGGTGCAAGGGCTTCAGTTTGTCTTTTGCTGTCAGACTATTTGAAACATGCCCCGTGAAGTCCTTGTTTAATTTTTTTAAATCTATCTGCCTTACTATGTCCTAGTTGGCCTCAAAATTGTCACTTCAACCCTCTTGTTGGGCTCTAACAGATTTTTCTGAGGCTTCTGACCAAGATAAGATTCTAGTCCACATGACAGCTGTGCCTGGAAGATGTTTTAAAAGGTCTTCAAAAGGACACTATGCTAAAAGACCAGCTGAAATATAGGACCTTTCCTAAAAGCATTTCCCTCCCACCTCCTGTAATGGTATCCTCAAATGAGAACATTTTGCCCTTCTCATCAATACTGACACCAAGTTTGTTCATATTCAACTGAAATAAGATTCTGGCCAGTTGCTAGAAATCACTTACAATCTTTGTTATTTATAGCCTGAAAGCATTAACTCTGGAAAATGTCAGATGAGGAACCTGATGATGAAAATGATACTGAAGAAGAAGTTGAAGAAAAGAAAGAAGAAAGGGAGGTGGAGGTGGAAGGGGAAGGGGAAGGAGATGAAGAGGAGGAAGAGGTAAAGCATGTTAATATTTATTGTATTTTTTTCAAAAATATACAGTCAGGTCCAGAAATATTGGGACATCGACACAATTCTAACAACTTTGGCTCTATACACCACCACAATGGAGTTGGAATGAAACAAATACAATGTGCGTTAACTGCAGACTGTCAGCTTTAATTTGAGGGTATGTACATCCAACTCAGGTGAACGGGGTAGGACTTACAGCAGTTTGCATATGTGCCTCCCACTTGTTAAGGGACCAAAAGTAATGGGACAGAATAATAATCATAAATCAAACTTTCCCTTCTTAATACTTGGTTGCAAATCCTTTGCAGTCAATCACAGCCTGAAGTCTGGAACGCATAGACATCACCAGACACTGGGTTTCATCCCTGGTGATGCTCTGCCAGGCCTCTACTGCAATTGTCTTCAGTTCCTGCTTGTTCTTGGGGCATTTTCCCTTCAGTTTTGTCTTCAGCAAGTGAAATGCATGCTCAATGGGATTCAGGTCAGGTGATTGACTTGGCCATTGCATAACATTCCACTTCTGTCCCTTCAAAAACTCTTTGGTTGCTTTTGCAGTATGCTTTGGGTCATTGTCCATCTGCACTATAAAGTGCCATCCAATGAGTTCTGCAGCATTTGGCTGAATGTGAGCAGATAATATTGCCCAAAACACTTCAGAATTCATCCTGCTGCTTTTGTCAGCAGTGACATCATCAATAAATACAAGAGAACCAGTTCCATTGGCAGCCATACATGCCCACGCCATGACACTACCACCACCATGCTTCACTGATGAGGTGGTATGCTTAGGATCATGAGCAATTCCTTTCCTTCTCCATACTCTTCTCTTCCCATCACTCTGGTACAAGTTGATCTTGGTCTCATCTGTCCATAGGATCTTGTTCCAGAACTGTGAAGGCTTTGTTAGATGTTGTTTGGCAAATTCTAATCTGGCCTTCCTGTTTTTGAAACTCACCAATGGTTTACATCTTGTGGTGAACCCTCTGTATTCATTCTGGTGAAGTCTTCTCTTGATTGTTGACTTTGACACACATACACCTACCTTCTGGAGAGTGTTTTTGATCTGGCCAACTGTTGTGAAGGGTGTTTTCTTCACCAGGGAAAGAATTCTTCGGTCATCCACCACACTTGTTTTCCGTGGTCTCCCAGGTCTTTTGGTGTTGCTGAGCTCACCAGTGCATTCCTTCTTTTTGAGAATGTTTCAAACAGTTGTTTTGGCCATGCCTAATGTTCTTGCTATCTCTCTGATGGGTTTGTTTTGTTTCTTCAGCCTAATGATGGCTTGCTTCACTGATAGTGACAGCTCTTTGGATCTCATCTTGAGAGTTGACAGCAACAGATTCCAAATGCAAATAGCACACTTGAAATGAACTCTGGGCCTTTTATCTGCACATTGTAATTGGGGTAATTTTTAATTGTAATTGGGGTTTTAAAATTTTGATACTGATTTTAAATTGACAAGTTTTAAATTATGGGCCAAATTTATTAATTATTTTAAATCTATTTTTAATTGCAATGTTATGTATAAATGTTTTTATTTTGGCTGTTCACCGCCCTGAGTCCGAAAGGAGAAGGGCGGTATAGAAGTTTGAATAATAAATAAATAAATAATGAGGGAATATCACACACCTGGCCATGGAACAGCTGAGTAGCCAATTGTCCCATTACTTTTGGTCCCTTAACAAGTGGGAGGCACATATACAAACTGCTGTAAGTCCTACACCGTTCACCTGAGTTGGATGTACATACCCTCAAATTAAAGCTGACAGTCTGCAGTTAACGCACATTGTGTCTGTTTCATTCCAACTCCATTGTGGTGGTGTATAGAGCCAAAGATGTTAGAATTGTGTCGATGTCCCAATATTTCTGGATCTGATTGTATAAAACACAATTCCTTTATTCATTCATGGAATTTATACAGCACCTCAATCCAGGCAGTTATCCAGGCAGTTATCGAAATTACATTAAAACTGGAAAATGTTTTCTCTGCCCATCAAAGTCAGTGCAATTTAAAAGAACTTAATGTAGCTTTCAACATAGCCTATGTGAGATGCTTTTTTGCAAAAGATACCACAAGTTCCCTTTCTAAAGCAGCTTCTGTTTTAAAAATGTGTAAAACAAAAAATTCCTGACAAAAAAGAAGAAACAGTGAACAGGTTAACCTTTTTAGAAATAAAGTAAATGTATGTACATCTCTGAGTGAGATAATGGATGCTGATTTTAAATAAAATTGTCAGCTTACAACCCATAGTTTAGTTCACTCATCTCTACCCTGAATTTTTTATATCTCTCTTCCCCATTCCCCAGCTAGTCTGCTGTAGTGAAGAAGACATCAACCACATACACACAAAGGAAGGCATGCAAAGTGTAGAAGGAAATGTGTGAGAAAAATATTGCCTCAGCATTCACTCTTCAAATACAAACGGATTGCTGTGACTTGATGTTTTCTTGTATCTTGTATCTTTTCTTGGCTGTGCTTTTTCCCCCACAGCCCCAAGTTTCAACCTCTCTCAATGAGGAGATGATGAAGGAAGGCCTCTCACTTTTATGTAAAACTGGCAATGGCCTTGCACACGCCTTTGTGAAATTAGAAGTCAGAGAAAAGTAAGTGCACAGATATATATATCTTACTTTTCTAAGAATTTTGTCTCCTCTCCATAAACTGTTATTCCAGTTCTTGATGGAATAGAAATATTTAGGGAAGGCACTGGAAAACTGATAATTGGGGAATAATGTAATTTTCCTCATTTTGTGACAGGGAACTGACAGATATCACATTCATCCATAATTTCATCCATCTACGGTATGTAGACTTGTCAGACAACTTGCTCCGTGACCTCTCTCCATTGGCATTTCTCAGACATTTGCTATGGCTGAAAGTAGATAATAATCGGTTATTCAGTGCCAGTATAGAAGAGTTGCCCTACTTGCAGATTGCAAGCTTTGCCAACAACCACATCAAGGACTCTAATGGCATTTGCCACCCACGTTTGGCCAGCCTTAACCTGAGAGGTGAGTGGTATACACTCAAGGATTCCCCTGAATCTAGAGAGAAACGTCTCCCTTTATGTTTTGCAGAAAAGGAATCCTGGACAAATTAATTATCACTGCCTATTGTTCTCATATCTAGGCAATGCAATTGAGGTACTATCAGAACTGAATCCAAATATCCTGTCAAAACTGCACACAGTGGAGTTGCGAGGAAACAGTCTAAAGTCTACAGCTGGAATCTTCTTGCCCAAACTCAAAAACCTGTACCTGGTAAGGGAACTTGTCCTCAAACATCCTTTTCACTATATATCAAACTAGACATGGTAATTGTATACATAATTATACTATAGAGTAATGTAGTTATAGAGGCTACAGAGAAGCCCGAGAAACTCTGATGATGTGAAAGATAGAGCATGTAAATGAAAATCTTCCCGTTTTTGCCTTGTTAAAATAATTTTTTCCAAGTTTTCCTTCCAATACATATAGCAGCTTCAAAGACAAGTTTATGCCTGATTGTGGCAGGGTAATATAGTTAAACAGAAGATGTGTTAAATTGCATAGTCTGATCTTTTGTATTTCAGAGTGGATATGATTTCAATCATTAACATGTAGAATTACAGCCCAATGTTAGTGCACAGTTTCCCAAGCTTGACTCCAAACTCTGTTGATGGACTGTAATGATTTTATAAAGAACTCCACAGATCTGGGTTCAGATTCCCATTCTAGCTCCCATAAAGCCCACTGAATGAAGCAACTATATTCTCAGCAGTCTAACAGTGTTATAGCAAGGAAAAAAAAGAGTGGGAGGACAGAAATCATGCTGGGCTCCTTGACGAAAGAAACAGCATAATCGTGAAATTAAATTAACAATAACAACAAAATGCCAGTGTTAAAATTGATCACTGGGGAATATAGAAGGGAGGGAACATTAGTGATGACTCAAATTTGTGACACATCATGTGCCAAGAATGTGACTGTGCTCGTGCATATTTATTCATCTTAGGGCAATATCTTTATTACACTTGAGTTCATAATAGTATGCAAACTGTTAAAATATTCTTGACTCTTAATCAGGCAAAATGTAACAAAAAGATTTATAGGAGACAGAGGCAAATGCTGACTTGATTCTGAAGCCATAGAATCTATAGAGTTTAGATTGAATGCAGGTAATCTACCTGTCCCTCAATTTTCTCGTTTTTTCCAAATAAGGCTTGGAAAATGATTTCCCTAAAATTAATTGCAAACACATGACTGGTTTATAAGGTCTCTTATTCCTCATGATTGGGTGAATGTACTTTTGATTCAACTCTGATATTCCGTTCTCTACTGCATACCCTACATACCCTCCTCTTTTTTTAGGCTCAGAATTCTATTAGTCATCTAGAGGACTTGGAAAATCTGGAGCATCTCACAACTCTACACTTGCGTGACAATCTAATTGAAGTGTTGGATGGCTTCTCAAGCAACATGAAATCTCTTCAGTACCTCAATCTACGGTGTGTGGGCTTCTGTATCAAATATCAAATACCTTGGATATAAAGAGAATAATATGAGAAGTTATGTTTAAACCATATCTTCCTAATAAATATCAATCTTTAATTTTTTTTAAAAATGTACCAGAACATTACTCCTATTGACTGTATTAGATCACAGCAACACGGGCAATCTTACATGGTTGTAGTTAAATTATTGGATATGAAGTGTGGACAATGGATTCTAGTTTACCAGTAAGTCACGTTCATTCCCACAGGATTTTGCATAAAAAAATAAGAGGGAACTTTATATATGCCCCACCCTCATCCCCCAAACAAGGTAGGAAATGAGGCAAGGGCACAGAGGAGGCATCTGAATTATATAGCAATTATAAAAATAATGAATGACATTTGTTGTTCAATGGAAATCAACAGATTTACTTGCAATTATAGTAACTCCTATTTTGCATCATAAAGTATCATCACAGCATGTTCCCATTAGTGACTTCTAACATCTTCCTAGCATCACTCAAACATCAGTGAGGCAATATAAAGCTTGCTCTCAATATAATTACATCAGTACAATGATTATTCAGTGATCGTAGATAATACTACAGTAGTATAGCTTACTAGTAGGATCTGATATAAGATACCCTAATATAAAGATGTTAGATTTGTAGAAAATAAATAGTAGCAGCCAACAGACTTTTAAAGTTTCTAAGACATTTACTCTATCTGAATAGTGTTGACTTGTATTTTAAACAGTTGCAGTTCACAATCATTAATTCCTATTGATCCCAATTGGTCCTAGGTGGTGATTGTTTTTTTTACTGTTAATATTAATAAGTTAAATTTAAATGTCCTGTGCCAAGAATAGCTTATTATGACCATAGCTTAATGGGAAGATTCTGACACCAGATGTCTTATAAAAGTAAATGATTGTACAAGTAAAGTAGACCGACAAAGGAAACACTTTAAATTCAGAAAAACTCCTACTTGTTTTTTTAAAATAGGTCATTTATTCTTCCCATTTCCTTCTGAAATTACTGCTTTCTTTAAATTATTATTTTCCCAATAGGGATATTTTGTAAGGCAGATCTCTCTTTCCCATTTCTGCAGGGGAAATGCAATTGCACAAGTACAGGAATTGGAAAAATTGCAAGTGCTGCCCATGTTACGAGCCCTGGTCTTGTTAGAAAATCCTTGTTCTGATGAGTCGGAATACCGTCTAGAATCCCTGGTCCTGCTCCCAAACCTGGAGCGCCTTGATAAAGATTTCTTTGAGGAAGAAGAACGCAATGAGGCTGCAGATATACGTCAAAGGCGAAAGGAAGAAGAGTTGGAGTTACAGAAAGAAAGAGAGAGAGAGAAGGAGCTTGAAGTGAGACAAGGAAAAATATATATTTTTCTGATTAGAGGAATGCAAAATATAAAAGATCCAGCCCTTTTGTCTTTTGTTACAATTGCCTTAGATGCTTTTCTTTTAAGTCTACAGTGGTGTCACATATGGATCATAATTAAGAGTGGCACAGGGAGAATATGTTATGAACACTGGAGGGAGATGGATTTTATATAGATAATAAAGTTCTTTGCCAGAATTGTTAAACTATTTTGTGTAGTTGTTTAGTCTTGAATGGTGCATCTGGATAGCTTTCATGAACTATATTACATTTTATATTTCCTTAATCCTTAACAGTATTCCATTATGGCATAAATTTTTTGCAATACAAATCTATTTTAATTGAAAGCCTACATTTGATGGAGGAGATCTAGCCCACAAAAGCTTAATTTCATAATAAATTATTTACAGTGGTCTTTAAAATTCTACAGCATATGTTATATTTTTATGCAGCATATTGTTATGATTTTCCTTTGGAAATTTGTAAACAAATGCAAAGTTGGCAGAGGCACAGGAAGAGAAAAATAACATCTAATTTAAGGAAATACAAATATACTGGAATCAAAAGATTCTGTTGTTGCATGGATAAAATTCTGGATTCTGCAATGTCACTAGCTCTAAAGGGAACTTTGGAAAACAGAATAAATCATTCCATAACAGAATTTACGGAACTGAAAGGAAGTACCAGATGGTGCTATCTATACTGTATAGCAGAATATTTACAGGTGCATTTAAAAAAAAAAAAGCACAGGAAGCAAATAGATATTGGGAAACCACTGAAAAAACAAATGACTGATAATGTCATTTTATAAAAGTATGGTGCAGCCACACTGAGCAGAGGATATAATATTTATAAAGAAGGTATTGAGAGCCTTACTAAGTAAAGATACTACAGAAGTATACAAGGATGTGGGTTGAATACAAAGAATCAATAAAGGTGATAAACAGTAGCTCAAAATAAAACGTGCAAGGAGATTCTTCAGCAGAGACTACATAATTGAATATCAAATACAGTAATATATGTCTCTATCTTACAAAACTTTGAAATTGTACTAAGACAAATGTGTAGGAAACAGTTTGATTATTCCATTATTCCAACAGTATGTTTACCCCTGAGGTATAAATGAATAAAATCATACCTGCTTAAAATAAAATAAAGATACTTCATTGTTTATTGTTTGTTGTGCATCCACAATATGCCCTAGAATTATTCAAAAATAAAAGGCAAATAATTCACTGGGGATGCCTCCTTGAAGTGGAATATCCAGATTAATAGGAGCTGATACTCTTGGTACTTCCAACAGAATTTGCCAAGGAGAGTGTCTCTGAAGATTATGTTGTTCCTATCTATTATCTGGGCTATTATGATGATAGTCATGGAAAATAACTCGCTTCTGATGCAGCTTATATACTTAGAGTATGCCTGATGCTTTGCCATTCTAAGATCCTCATTTGGAAATACTCTGAGCCTGTTCTTTTTCCACATATTTTTCAGGAAGCAGAAGACGCCACTCAAGAAGACTTAACGACTGAGTGACAAGTATATGTTAGTCCCCGGAAAGAAGTAAGAGCTGTAAGCTGCCTTCCAGAGTCTTCTTCCATGTGTTGTACAGCTCTGACCCAGTTAGCACTAATCTTGGCATGTCACAACAGAAGAGTATTGCATAGTTCCTGGATGGAACCATAGTGGATAGCATTTGTGGATGGTTGTCTGTTCTTTCAAATAAGTTGTGATTGAAGCATTTCAATAAAAAAAGAGTCTGGTGAAGCAAGGCAAAGCATGTTGCTTTTGGCATCCCATTTCTGCAGCACTATCTCCCCCTCCCTTCCCGAGTCGCTCCATCCTCTACGTGCTGTTTGCAAAGCTCCCTAGAAATCCTGACTCATCGTCGGCTCTAGGTCACATGCTGCCATCCTGGCCCTATCAGGGGCGGCACTATCCCACCACTGCTGCTGTTGCTGCTCATCCAGCTACTGGCTCAGAGGATACAGAAGCTTCCCTTCAAGTCCTGCATCTTTCAGCTTACCATCTAACTCCTCTTAGCAGCACTGCACTAGGAGGGTAAGTGCCATCCCCGTATCTTCCTTGTCTCCCCACTCCCAGTGACTTAACCCTGGTTCTCAGCAATTACCTCTTTAAGATTACTCCCTTAAGCATTACAAATATTGTCTTTGCCATTCTGAATTTTTTTTCATGTTAGCTTTCTAACACATGACCTTCTGAGCTTTTTGTCTCACCTTTGGTGGCTGCAAATTCCTCTCTCTGGATGTTGTGTTTGTGATAGCCGATCAGAACTGTGGAGTTGAGTTGGGGACAAAAAAAGTGATGCATCCTTAACAGAGATGTGCAGGGAACCTGACAAGTCTTTTTCACCCTTGGGATCAAGCTGAGTTTTCCCATTATCACCAGCTATAGGCAAGTAGATGGTGCCACTGCAGACTGTACCACGACTATGATTGACACAGAGTAATACATTGGACATCTGGGTTCCTCTTTGGGATCCTGAAAGGAAAGCAATGGCAGCCTGATAATCTCTTATTGCACCATTTACGATGATGGTGTGTTTTCCATCTTTTTGCTGGCATCTGGGAAAATGAAGATGTGGATGGGTTTTGTGCGACCAATGCCTTATCTGAAAGCCTAGAGGTGCAGACCATGCAGACATAACAACATTCAAACAGCTTCCCGTGGCTTTCTTGGGCTCCTCAACTGTATCTCCTTCTCCCCCTCCCTGGCCAATCCTTATCCCTGCTTATCTGAGCCTGACCTCCTTTCAGAACCAAACTGCTCCTGGTGCCTCTGATTTTTCTTACTGCTGGTTTGGAAAGTACTTGTGTGGGAGAATGGGAAAGAGCGCTGGTGGAAGGAACTGAAGAATGAGGACCAATGTGCCTGGGGGTCAGGAAAGCAGCTTGAATAAATCTAGTTTTCTGAACCTAAGAGTCTTTGAAGGATGGGGTCAAAGCAGAAGATACAAACCAATAAAATGTTCTAACCTCAATCAGTACTGGAATGACTCAAGTGTATCAACAGGACTAATGAACGGAGAATTGTAGGTTGCTTACACTTTGGACTCTGCCAAAGAAATGCTGAGACTAATGGAATCCTCAATATGGATGCCAATCGATACATGACAGAATGTAGAGAAGAAATAAATAATCTCCTGATACATGAACAGAAAAACTTCTGAGCTAGTTGAATCTTGCATCTCAGAGTGACAGCCTGGGATAACAGGTCAGAATGGTGGGTGGGAGGGGAATACAGTATATACTTTCAGGGGCCAGAAAATCCAGCCCTAATGACTGACACTTAAAGATCCTGAGGTCTTTTCTTGCAAAGTGACTGCTATTTTTATGGATTAAAATGGATAGGAGAGCAGAAAACTTAATTCTGCCACAGTTTATATTATATACTTAGTCTTTTCATTTGTCCGTTCTGGATCAGCCTTCATCCCCAGTCTCATAGGTCTCTCTTTGCTAGACCTATTGTGGCTTTCATACTGCTCTGTAGCCTGGCATCTGCATCACTGTGGTGCAGGTAGAGGAATGGCCATAAATATCTTCCTGATGACACTAAAGGGCAATATGGCTTCATCATACTTATTTTCCTTTCAGATTATAGTCATTGCTTTAAAAATTTACACTTTAGCACCAGGCAAGAAGGGGATGGTTGAGCAAGGAGGCAAATCAACTAACTATTGGAAGGAGATTTCACTGGGAAGGAAGAAAGCTGAATTCTGCATTCTTTTCTGGATCTGCCCACTTTCAGCGCTTTTGATAAGAATGGGTAGACACCCTGCTTTCATGCTAATGAAGCAATTGACTTTTTTTTTCTCTGAACACTTCATTTGTATCCTTGACATCTTTATATTCAGACTATTAGAGATGGTCAGAAGACACATAACACAATCTTATAGGGATATAAGAGTAGGCCCAGCTCTCTGTGAAACCTGGATCGGAGCCGAGGAAGAATTATGTGGGAGGTACTCTGAGATTCATGAAGGAATTGTAGTTTTTACAATAAATGTGTGCCTGTTTTAGGCATGAGAGCTCCTCTGTGTGATTACTGCTATCTCTGGTCAAACACCTGTCTTGCATCTATAATATGTAAGTTGTTCAGATAAAATGTAAATAGCATGAGTTGTAAAGAGCCTTTTTAATTAAAAATAAGAACACATCCAGAAAGGAAAAATAAAAAAAAAATTTATAGTAAGGCACTAATCCTGAGGAGTTGCTTAGCTCTACTAGTAATTTATTTGTACCTACTATATTTATGTATGTTAGCTGCATTTGACTCCTCCAAGGAGCTGAGAGAATAATGGAATGTGTATAGATCTACTGAGGTATAAAAACAGTTAAGTTCAGTATGTCTTACTTCCAAATAAGTGTAATTAAAATTGCAATCTGAAATGGTTAAAGGAGGAAGCTGTGTTTCGTAGCAAATAAATGCATCCACTGAAAATAAGTCGTTATATTCTTCATCTCCCCAGTAAAACCGCACATGCTGGGACAGGCGGAATTTAGTTTGCATCAGAGGCAAGGCTTGTGAATATCTTGTCTATTCTATGAATGCAGAAAAAAAGGAGAAATGCACACAGACCTCAGAGGTAGTTAAAATTTATTTAAGAAAGCAACTTTTCCCCCTAGTCTTTACTGTTCTTATTCTTAAATTGTAAAGTAACAGTTCAAAACATGTAGGTTTGGTTCTGATCAATCTCAGAATTTAGGAATAACATTTGCATTCGTGGTATAGGGTTTGAATTGCCTGGGAAGATTTCAATCCTTGCAAAGAGCACATGTTAAATGATGGTAACCCACACACAACCACTTTGGATACTACACAATAATGGCATTATCGGGAAAGGCCACTGTTACTTCCACATCATTGCAATCAAGAAGTGTGCACAGTATAAACTCAAACTAATGCCATTAAAGAACTATAAAACAGGATATAGAAGAGTATTAATGTTTTGTCTTGCAAGGACATTTCCACATAAGGCTTTAAAACTGCTTAGATGGAGAGGTAGCCAAACGTACGGATCTCCTGCTACTGTCTAGTGCTGGGTATCCATCTTGAAGATGGGTGGTTTACCAGATGAAAAGGGAGACCAATGTAGGGGTACTTATCAGTGGGAAACTACCCATCTTCAAGAATTGCAGAGATCTGGAGTTTCTTGCAGAGAACCAGAAGATTTCAAATTTCTTTTTGGCCAGAGGTGAGCTGAGAATAATCTGGTTTTTAGTTTAATTACATCTAAATGTATTTATACTTAAATTTACTTTTATGCCACACAAGTAGCATACAACATAGTTATTAATATAATGGAGCAAACCTGTGATGGATTAACAGTACTAAAAGGTGAGTCCAATTTGAGCCATAAAAGAATTCATAGGAAAGTCATAATCAAATTCTATGTAGTAAACTGTCCTACTTTCCTTAGCATAGCTCCTCTTTATTTTAATAGGATTTGTACAGGTGACCATCCTGAATAGATTCTGCCATGAAGTCCAAATCTGGATTTTCCATCTCTAATCCTCTATGATAAATGTCATTACTTTTGCCTAGTGCCACCTCTGATACATTGGTCATGCCTCATACAGTACAATGCACCTTCATTTGTGTACTGCTAGAGTCCAAATATTTCAAGTCATTCATCGTTACTTCATTTATAAAAATTGCATTGTATTGAACAAGGAATTTTGACAAAGAATCTGCAACTACTTCATCAAAATACAATTTCCATAATTGTTTGGAGAAACCACAGTAGCCAAATAGCTATTCTTCAGCTACTAGGGAACATGAACTGCAGGATACTATTGTATGCACATCCTACACTGAGGCCTCCCACAAGCATATAGCTGGCTACCAAGAAAATAAAGAACTGGACTTGATAGGTTGAAGATGTGATACAGCACAGCCATATTAGCTTTTAAACTAGTTTCAAATTTGCTTGGGTTCTATTATACATTTGCCATCAGTTTTAACATACTTTTCTTTCTTTGATAGCAAAGGGAAATACTTTGGAAGGCAAATTTTCTCATTATGGAGAATTTATTGTGCTTTTTCAAGTTTGGGTTAGAAGTAGAAAGTGTCTTATCAATAGTATCAGCCTATGGCATGAGACCTTAAGAACCAATTGGTATGTGATCTAAGGAATTCAGGTCTAAATTTATAGCATCATTTTCTAAAGGAAGTTGTAGGATTGGAGGGGAATAGAAATGGGACCAAAGCAGGAGGAAATAAATTATTTTTAAAGCCTTCTGATTCTTGAATTCAACAAATCCAACCTCCCCATTTTCAGCTGCCTATTCTCTTTTTGGGATGATACAAAAGTAGAAGAAAGCACATTCTACTAACAGAATAATATCTGGAAACAGTCTGTGATAAAGTAGATATCAGCCATTTGTGGCAGACAGCTAGGTCTCTGGTCTTTTCCTGCCCTTGAGTCAAAATACTATCCACCCAATAATATCCATCTTCATGTCAAGCAGAATATCACCATGGCAAGTGCTTTCCCCATTGTCAATCCCCATTCTACTTTTACATCTGTTACTACCAGTTACCTGATTGCCCTCCAAAGTGACAAAACCTAACAGAATTCATAGACTTGAGGCTACTTTTGGAGATATCAGAATAAAATCCTACATTAGCACCATGAACACTAAAGACAACTTAAATTTGCTTCAGGAGCTGGAGCAAGATGAAGTCAGTGCTTTTGGACCCAGCAGAAAAATAGACATTAATACCTTTACAACCATGGTCAGAAGCAAAGGCAAATGCCCTCTGAAGGAAACACAACAGGGAATTGAGGAAAAAACAGATTGAACATCTCTCCTTCCTTCCTTCCTTCCTTCCTTCCTTCCTTCCTTCCTTCCTTCCTTCCTTCCTTCCTTCTTTCCTATGCCATTATGGTACCTGCATCATTTCCATAGCAAAAACCAAAGCTCTCAAAGTTGACAATTCCATCTTGCTCCACTGCAGCTGATGGCAGAAGTTTACTGTAATTTAAGAAGTGCAAGGCAGGCCGAATGACATCGAGTTGTTTGTCTCTTGATATTGAACTGCCATGAAACAGTGCCTTTTCCCATAGCCAGCAGTAGGGCTGGCTCTGTGAATGACGAGGCAGCACCTTATCTCCGATAAGAAATTCCGATCCATTTGGCGAGTTCAGGCCTCTGCCTTGCTGTTATGAGACTGCAATTTGTTGTAAGACTGCAGCCCACAGAACAGGTGTGCACATATTACAAAGACAAGACATTGGAAGCCAGGCAGAAAAAAATAGGGCACATTAACCGAAGTGCCTCTTTGCACTGCTACTTTTCTCCTAAGGGTACAGGCAGTCCCCCCCCTCCAAAAAAAGTGTAACTACTTCCAAACCTATATAAAGTGTCTTTCTCTTTGAAAAAATTTCTCCAGCCAAAGATAATGCTACAAATCTGTGCCATAGCCTTGGTTGCCTATCCTAAGAGGGAGGAGCCCCTCCCGAGTCCTGGACTACCAGGAAAGAGACACAGTCTTTCATATGTGCCATTGCGCCCAAGGATGCAACTACAGTGTGTCTGTTCAATGCCAGGAACAAAATCATGAAACATCTGAACAGGAAGAACAGAGAGCATTTTTCTCCCAGGGAGTCCTTAAATTGAAGAATTAAAGAAAAGACTTCTGGCTGAGAGGGTCTTATTACCAGAAAAGCAAATGACCTGCTGTAGCTTTTCCAAAATCAGATGGTGGGGAGTGAGAGTGTTCTTCTCTGGCTGGCTGACTCATCTGCACAGCAGCTGCAAGATTGTGAGATACGCCTTCAGCCTAAATGCACCTTAGAAAATTGCACCAGCTACTTTTAAGAGCCAGGGCTGTATGTCACGCTTGTATTCACAATGTAAGACTTTTATGGCATTACCAACTACCTCCATTTTATCCTTCACACTCTTTACACTGTTTGTACACTTAAATTCTATTTCTAACTGAGGAGACTTTTGATGGGAACAGGGATGTGAAAGATCATAAGGTGAAAATTTCAAAGCTAACTCTGTCTTCCATTCTCTTCTTGGGCTTTCTATCTTTATTCTCCCCCAGGAAATCCCATTTCCACAATGTCCATTGAGGAGATTCGTGCTCGGGAGATCCTAGACTCTCGTGGGAATCCAACTGTCGAGGTGGATTTGTATACCTCAAAAGGTAGAAAAAACTGACAAGGAAGAAGCAGTTTGCATCTTTTTCTGCAGCCCATGCATTGAGCTAATGGATTTGTTCTACTGAAAGGAAGTGAGCTGGAAAGGTCAGGTGTTACCAACCTAAATGACAGAAGAATTGAACAGTATTTCCTTTTTCCTCCCATCTCTATCAAATGCCTCACATTGAATCTGAGCAATTTCAGTTTTAGCTGTGCTCACTTATTAATTCCCATTACTAGAGCCAAGAGAGTAAGGAAAGGAAACAATAGTGGGAGGACATGAAGCAAAAAGAAGTAGAAGATAAAATAACTTACATTTACATGCATACTTAGACCTCTGAAATTGATCTGAAATTCATGATTTTCATACTTGGAAGCTAAAAGAAATCATAGTATTTCTTCTTTGACAAGATGCTAATTTTGATGCTCAGGCCTGCCCATGTACCCATCGGACTTGGCCAACAGACATTGAGCCTACTCTAGTTTTTATTCAAGCCCAATGGGAATGCTTTCTGTTGGAGGATTCTTAGAATTCGTAATCAAAAGGCAAAAAGATGGAAGTGATGGGAAAGCATAAAAAAGTAGGAAGATACTATTTATACTTCCAGGGATCAAAGTTCATGAGCATGAGAACAGTGATAGTGTCAAACCTTAGAAGTAAATTGATGAAATTTTCTGCCTCTATATGGCATAAAACCATCACATAAAGTTCCACCATTCATCCAGAGAAAGAGAAGCAGAGATTATTTAGAGCAAATGTAAGCAGTATAGTGATATAAACCTTAAGTAGTAATTTCATCCATTTCTCTTGTGATAAATTAGTGTGTTATGACTAACCATAGTCACCTAGGCAGCCATTTTGTGAATGGATAAGCCCTCCACAGCAGCCATTTTGTGACAGTGCCCATAAAATGCCCATAAATTCCAGATGTGTCAACAATATCAAAGATTGCCAATCCCTGAGCCGGAGATCAATACAAGAAGCAGAAACACCTGGAATAGTTATCTATAGTCACACAAAAATGTTAACACTTTGAATCAATTTGCAATCAAGTGGGAAGAAAATCCACATGTTAATTTATATTCTGTAATTATATCCAGATTATATGCCTTCTAGAACCACCATCTAGAACAGTACCAAAGTCTTCTATAAAAGAGACCTTGGATTAAAAGAAATTAAAGCAAATGAAAGGAAAGAAAGACAATAACAGTAGTGACAAAAACCATAGCCTATACTTTGAAATGAGGAAGAAATAGAATACCAAAATCAGAGAAAAGGAAGCAAAATATGTCAGTGTTCCAAGTAATAGATACATCGCATGCAAAAACTCTGAGGCAGGTGGATTCCTCAAAGAACAGCTTTATTGGAAATATCATATTGGCACATATCTGGTGAAAACCAACTCTGAAGGGGCCCTTGGTTTTCACCTAATTAAAAGTGAAAGTTTTCCCCTCAGCCCCAAACAATCAGTCACATGGCCCAATCAAGGTAGTGTCTGCTGGTCTGGTGACATCACTCCTTCCTTTGGCCAGGTGTGAGAACGTCCTTGGTTCCCAAGAGAAAGCATTTTATTTTGACTACACAACCCCAGCTATCTCTAATCCCCCTCCCTATCCCTCGCTCCAGTGTGGCAGCACTGAAGCTCCAAGATGACTTCGGCCAGGTCATCTTCAGGGTTGACAGTAAACAGCCAAGCAAGCACATTCATTTTTCTAGCCACCTCCCAACTATGATAAATAAAAGTTAATGATATATAAAAAGAAAGTAGAAAAAGTAAAATGCTCTTCAAATAAGTGAAAGGTCTGCATAAGAACAGAAATGACGTAGAAGATTGGAAGCTATAAAAACTTAGTAAATAAAAAATAAGTAAAGATCAAGTCTGTAAGTGGGAATGAATTTTAAAGGAAAGAAAAAATGATCAAAGGCTTGGCCATTGACTAAAGCTATTTGTTGGCTGGATAATTTATAAGATTCCATTTCCAAAGACTCCAAAAGACTAAGACACACAGGGAGGAAGAACTATTTTCAGTTGCGTCTTCTCAGAAAATATCTCTGAGGCATCTACTAGCCAGGGTCACACTGAACCTTAAATACTTATAGGGATGCCTAAAATGGCATATTAGTTTTCTGGAATTAATTATTAAAGAAATGATTACGAACCTTTATATGAGATAGGTGCAGAAGCAATATATTATTTTAGCATATTTTTAAAAATAGAGACATCTTTACAGACATTCTTTGCAAATGTTGCCTGGGACAGAGTTTAGGCCAGAACATTAGTTCAATTGTTAAATTGGGGGAAGCCAATATAGATTTAATTATGTTTTAAAGTATTTTAATGTTTATACTGTATGTTTTTTAATCCTGGCTGTTCATCGCCCCGAGTCCTTCGGGAGAGGGGCGGTATAAAAATTTAATAAATGAAATGAAATGAAATAAATGTTATATTATGAAAGGTATTCTCAAATCATTATAAAGAAAGACAGATAGCTTGATACATGTTGAATTATATAGTTTAAATAACTATAATTGCATTAATTTCATTACAATTGTATTAATGTAATGTATAGTAATTACATTTGTAATATAGCTGTAGCCATAACTTTGGAAAATTGAAGCACAGCTATTTCTTATGGAATAACTGGGTCAATCATACTGCCTACATGGTTTCACCATGTCTTTAAGCAATAATGATATACTTAAAGTTGCTTTTTTAAAAAAAAATGAAGGCAGCTGTGTAACCAGAAGGGATAGTTCACTGCTTTGGTGGTCTAAACCAGGGGTATCCAACCTTGGCAACTTTAAGACTTGTGGACTTCAACTCCCAGAATTCTCCCACAAGTCTTAAGTTGCCAAGTTTCTACAGCCCTGAATCTGATCTAAGCTATTATTTCTATGAAAGATTCCCATGTTCTGATTTCTTCTCAGGAATGTTCAGGGCAGCTGTACCAAGCGGTGCCTCCACTGGCATCTACGAAGCTTTGGAACTGCGTGACAATGATAAATCCCGATTCCTTGGCAAAGGTAGGGGCATTAAAACTGGAATTACCAAACAATATGGAACAATTCTGGAGAACCCTGGTTGTTTATGCCTACTTGTGTGTCTGTGTGTACACATAGACTGCCACCTGCTTTTGAACTAGCAACAACAGCAGATGTTATGGTGTAAAATTTCTGCAAACCGAAATGACTCAGAAAAGCTGACAGACTCACAATCTCTCTGTATTTATTTTTTACTGCCTCTGTGTGACTCTGCATCTTTTCCCTGTCTGTAGGGGTTCTGCAGGCAGTGGATCACATCAACAGCAGTATTGCTCCTGCTCTTGTGAACTCTGTAAGTTGCCCTTTAGTCTTAATCTTCTCATATTTTGTTTCTATGTGTGTTCTCCCTCCCGCCTGCCCCCTCTCTCTCCTTGCACTTCCATACAAGGATTTTGTAACAGTTTGAAATAAGTTCTGAATTTCTGACTTTGCCAGATTTCGACAGCACTGCAAACACAATCTGATTCATTTTTGGCTTGATGATGGTATAATTGAAATACTGCAAAATTGGGTATGATGGCTTGGCTTGGTTGGTTTTTGAGAAACAGACACTTCATTTCTCCATTAGAGGGAACTATTGCTTCATTTCTCTTCCTGAGCTTTGGATCGTGTAAGGAAAACACAGTTTTTTGCATTTTACTTTCAATAACTCTGGTGAATAGTGAAGCACCAATCCCTTCCTTCCTTCCTTCCTTCCTTCCTTCCTTCCTTCCTTCCTTCCTTCCTTCCTTCCTTTCCGGTAAAAGGTTTTTGCTTCTGAACCTATAACATTCAGTTCTGGGTAGTAATTTTTGCTCCTCATTTTTGCCTCTGCAAGCTGAGAGAAGCGGAGATAATATGGATTGTATTCAAACGATTTCTGTAGATGTGGAGCATGAAAATGGTGATCAGCCTTCCTTTCCCCTCATTTTATTTATTGACAATAAAATAAAGGCATAGGTATTATCAAAAGACAGAAGATTTTTTTCCCAATGAAGTTCGATCAAGTGCTGTGGTACAGGACTAAATTTCAGTGAAATTAAAGGTTGTTTACCAGGTAGTTTTATCCAGATTTCTTCTATTTAAGAGATAAATCTTTCTTTCCTCAGGCCTTTTCAGTTGTGGAGCAAGAGAAGATAGACAACCTCATGCTGGAACTGGACGGCACAGAGAATAAATGTAAACCCAACTTTTTTCTTCATTAAAAGGTCATGAAGGGAGGGCAAAAGAGCAGCACAATCCAGTAGGACTAAGACTGAATAGCTAACTGTAGGGCAAGAGTGGGGTGACGGAACTGCAATTTGGAATCTCAGTACTGTTGTATTCCTTTCAATCCACATTCAAAAGTCAAAGGAGAACAAAATCATGATTAATTGAGAACTGTGTTTTTATTAAAACAGCTCGCAAAAGCCACTCCTTCCACATTGTATTCTTACACTCCAGTAAGAAGGCAAATTGAGACTAGTACACTGACAAACATCCAAACAATTAAAGCAGGCGAAGGATTGGGACCAGCAAATAAACCCAGATTCTGAATGCAAGAGAAGGGGGTAGGGCTTAAGCAAAGCAACACACAAACCCCTTCCTTAAATTCCTTTATTTTCAGTTCTGAAAAAAAATCTGTTTATTGGTATGATAAACAGAGCCAAGATCACAAATATAAGGAGGCAACTAGATGAAAAAGCAACACTTATTTGAAGCATACTTGTCTAGTCCCTTTGTCCCAAATGACACAATTACATCAAATGTGTTATTATTATCTTTGCCACTTCCTACATTAATCTATTCTTTGTTGCTAAGGTTGTCTACAGTTGAAGGCAAAACATTTATTTTTGTTTCTTATTTTATGCTTCCTAAATACAAACATATACTGTATACTATTTTGGGTTTGCTTTGACGTCATCATTTTCCCGTTTGACACTACACATCTTATCTGGCAATAGCAGTTTCTGTGTGCAGCTCTCACCCTGCCACGCAATGCTGAATATAATCTTGGTCCCAAAATAGATTCTTTCTCGTGTTAGAGAATTAATGGGAAGAAGAATTCCAATCGAATTGAATGAGGCTGAATTCTAAATAGAGCTACCTAGAATTGTTCTGCATTTTTCTTGATCTCGCACTCCTACATGAATCTCCCCAGTCTTCTTCACAATATAAATTTTGAATTTGTAAGGGAAATTTCTGGTATTTTTCAAGTAAAATGATGAAAGTTGAAACAAAAATGATGAGAATGTGAAAAAAGATCAGATTAAAATAAGAAAGAAAAAGATGAGTCAAAAAGGGAATAGCCCCTCCCATTTTCCACAAACACTGGAAACAATGCAATCTATCTGTTGATTCTTTCCCATCTTTCTTTGGGATAGACTTAGGCTGCAAAGCACTGCCACTGTCTTGCTAGTCTTCTCTCTGCAAAGAACAATGTAAATAATTTATGTCCAAATGAGGTCGATAGAAACACATAACCAATCCCACTAAAGCAACAGGGCAGACCAGTATAAAGCTGTTCTGCTAAACTGACCTCTCTCTCTTGTTTTGGGTGCATCCTTTTGATGCTGGACTCCTCCTTATGGATTGTTTTCCTTGTAGTGCATGGAGTGGATGTATTTTGGCAGGATCAAATGCAAAGGCCTATCAGAATTGGCTTTGGAGATTCTACACAGTGGCTCCAAATCAATACTGATTGAATGTACCCTGTTTCCCCTAAAGTAAGACATCCCCTGATAATAAGCCCAATTGGGCTTTTGAGTGCATGCACTAAAATACCTCCCCCCCTTGAAAATAAGCCCTCCCAAAAAATATTTAACCGCATGTGCAGCCAGTCCCCGCCATTTCCTCTAGTTTCCTCCACATACCCCAAAATAATAAGACCTCCCCGAAAATAAGGCCAAGTGCTTATTTCGGGGTTCAAAAAAAATATAAGACAGGGTCTTATTTTCGGGAAAACATGGGTATGTTCTGTGTAGTTTAGAACAAATAAGCATACTCACATGGGATGGGCCTTAGCAGCAACAACCAGCCAAAGAGAGACCAGCAAAAATACATTTCATGTATATGAGGGGAAACCCAGCGCACCAAGGATGGACTCTAGCTAAAAAGCTCTGGAAAGTGGAGGAGGGAATGTTAGCTTTCCTCTCGAAACAAATGAACTGCTACTTTTTGCAGACTACTCTTGGGTGGGAAACCCAATGGAAAACTTTGTGGCAAAATTAAAAGCTACTATCAAAGCCATGCAGGGAACCCCAGGCCAGATTAGTAGCAGATACTGTGGAGTTGCCTGGTACTGGTAAAATCTTTGGGTCAAAGATCTTTTGCTGTAATCTCTGATTATGCTATATTCTAATCCATTTTGCAAAATTCACAGCTAAATTTGGAGCTAATGCCATCCTGGGTGTTTCCTTGGCTGTCTGCAAAGCTGCCGCTGCAGAAAAGGATGTACCCCTGTACCGTCATATTGCTGACCTGGCTGGAAATTCAGATCTCATTCTGCCAGTCCCTGTAAGAATCTGGTGATGTTTTCTTGATTTCACACCCATAAAACTGAGGTATGGAGCAGAGAGTCAGGTAACAACAGATTGAACGAGGATCCAAAAGAATTGGATTTTCCCCAATACACCATACACCTTTATAGTCCTTTGCATGCATGCTAGTTTTATATCCATATTAAATATACTGTAGGAACTTTCAAAGCTTATCTTTAGGGCTAGGATTATAAACATGGTATTTTAGTTCTATGTAAAAGCAAAATACTTCTAACAAAATGTTCTTCGTCTCTTTATTCAATCACAATATGTAGGATATTTAGAGATGAAAGAAGCCATTATGATTAAAACAATTTCAGACCATCATTTACAACTCTAGTATGGTGCTTTAAGATATATCACTGAAGATCCCCTCTTCTTGTTCTTGTTGCTAAATTCTTCCAGGCTTTTAATGTGATCAATGGAGGGTCCCATGCTGGAAATAAACTGGCCATGCAAGAGTTTATGATCTTGCCTGTTGGGGCTGAAAGCTTCCGGGATGCCATGCGCATCGGTGCTGAAGTCTACCATAATCTCAAGAGTGTGATCAAAGACAAGTATGGTAAAGATGCCACCAATGTAGGAGATGAAGGGGGCTTTGCCCCAAATATCCTGGAGAACAGTGAAGGTGAGGAAAAAAACTACAGCACTAAGAGATACTGTACTGTACTTTGAAAGAGAAGTCTTTGAAAATCTCACTTAGAAGGGATGTTCTAAATTCTTTAAAGACATATTCCCTTCCTAAATAACCTGCCTCCATTTCTGCCTTTCAGCTTTAGAGCTGCTCAAGGAAGCCATTGAGAAAGCTGGTTATACTGATAAGATTGTGATTGGCATGGATGTGGCTGCGTCAGAGTTCTACAGAGATGGCAAATATGACTTAGACTTCAAATCCCCTGATGATCCCAGCCGTTACATCTCTGCTGATGAACTGGGTGACCTCTATCAGAGCTTTGTACGGGACTATCCAGGTGAGTGACTACATATGGTCAAAGCCTCACTACTGAAGCTAAAGATACTGAGACTTCCTCTATTTGCAGTCTGGGGCATATTGTAATATTCTCATTTCCTTTTGTTTTTGCAGTGGTATCCATTGAGGATCCTTTTGATCAGGATGACTGGGAAGCCTGGTCAAAGTTCACAGCTAATGTAGGGATTCAGATAGTGGGAGATGACTTGACAGTGACCAACCCCAAACGCATTGAACACGCGGTTGAGGAGAAGGCCTGCAACTGTCTATTGCTTAAGGTCAACCAGATTGGATCGGTCACTGAAGCTATTCAAGCGTGAGTTGTCTTAAGCCACTCCATTCTCCAACAGCCACTGTGCTATCAAGTACCCATTCACAGTTCCAATAATTATCTTCAGGAGGCAAATCCACTAAGTTTATTATATTCACTTACAGTTGTAAACTGGCTCAAGAGAATGGCTGGGGGGTGATGGTGAGTCATCGATCAGGGGAGACTGAAGACACCTTCATTGCTGACCTGGTGGTGGGACTCTGTACTGGGCAGGTAGGTTCTAACAAGTGGAAATTATGTTTTGTCTCCTTTTGGGAAGAAACAGGCAACAGCTAGAATATTGCCACTCTTGAGACAGAATCTTAATAGACAGAATTGATTTGGTATCTGATACAAATGAGCATTGTGGGAGGAAAATGTACAAAAGTGTTAAAAAAGAGTAGACATTTCAATCAATCAGATACAAAATTTCAGTCACTCTAATAACCAAGAAGACAATATGTGTAAATGGGAATATTGGATACTTAAATACAGTCCCAGAAGAACTGGGATCAAAATCAGATGAAATATGGAACATATTGCTGTGACATAATAGCTGGGATAATTTTTATTCTTTCTTCCAATGTTTTCCATACCAACAGCACTGTGTGGTAGCTTGAGCAGAGACAGAAAGTGATCAGCCTGAAGTCATACACTGAGATTTCATGGCTGAGTATAAGCTTGAATCTGGTCCTTCTTAGTCCTAATTTAGCATCTTAAACACGGTTTCCTTTTGTTCAGAAGAAAAGAATGATGATGTGGGTAAAGTAAAAGACTGGGACAGAACAAACAGTTCCATGAAGAGGCTGTACTTCGGGTCTTGAAACCTGGGTGTCAGGTTTCAAGTAACACCCCCAATGAAAGAAAACTCCGAGGCTTGAATTTCCTCAAAGTTACATTTTATTAGAGATGTCATATTGGCACATCTGGGAAAACCCGAATCTGAAAGTTTCCAGGTTTTTCCCACCCAAAGAAAAGTTCAAGTCCATGCCCAACACCCACAAGTCCATCACATGGCCCAATCAAAATACCGTCCCAACTGGAGATGCCTCCCAGTTCCAGACTTCCAGGTGAAGGGCAAGTTGGCCTTGACTTTCTGAGAAAGGAATGTTATTATGACTATATATCACCCATGTTCCATACAATACCCCGTCCCAGTTTCTCACAGTAGTAAATGTGGCAGGTCTGAAGGCCTAATGCAAAAGATGGCTTCCAGGCTTGACACTGGTGAGCTTTCCAGAAAAGCGATAGATAATGAAAAGAACAGAAACATGGCAGCAAATGGACTTGGGGTCAGCTTGGGGTCTCCCTCGAATAGCAGGGAGTTGGACTGGAAGACCTCTAAGCCCCTTCCAAATCCATTATTCTATTATTCTATGATTGGTGCCAGTAACCTTAATATCTTCCTCTAAAGAAATACAGAAACATGTCAGCTAAGTACACTATGCAGTGAAGATCGAGTTGCTCCCACCTCTCAATTTCTTCTGACAAGCCTCTAGGCATCGAACTTCTGGGGTGTGTGTGTGTGATCCATTTGCTTCCTGCTTGATAGTTAACAAGTTTGGGGCAGGTTATGGGAGCAGAGGAAAATAAACAGGCAAGGTTCTGGTAACAAGAGAATGGGCTCTTTTCCTCCTCCCCCCCCCTTTTAAGCAAACTTTTGCAGAGATTGTGCAGTTAGCAAAAAAAAGTTTACTTTAGGTTTATTCCTCATCTCATATACCTTTGATATCATGACAGAGCTCAGATAAGCACAGAAAATGTTTACTCTTGGTGGGCTGCCTTTGTCTATAATTGACATGTTTGTGTGAATCTCCATAAAGTATTACTGAATTGACATTGACCTTTGCAGATAAAAACCGGAGCTCCATGTAGATCTGAGCGACTGGCAAAATATAATCAGCTAATGAGGTAAGAAATGTGAGGGAAGTAAAGTGGATATGTCTGTGGGTGAGAAAAGAGAGTGAATGAGTTTGGGGGAGATGGGAATATTAACCTGCATCATCTTCCAGTAAAGGTCTGTCCCACTAGATTGGACTAATATAACAAAGGGGAACTTTTGTTGCTAGAGATTCATTGGATCCTGTTGCTACTGCACAGCAATGCAAGCACGGACACAGCACTAGAGCATACATGTGCTCTGGTGATTGACAACATCATCAAAACAGCTTGGCATCCTCAATGTTACCTTTGTCTACATAATGCTGGCCTTGCCTTGGGCCCAGGCCAGTAGTGGGTTTCAATGTCAGCCGCTATCGGTTTGGTCATAAGCACATGAATGCTCGTGCAATGCTTCTGCGCATGCACAGAAGCTTCTGTGCATGCGCAGAGACGTCCGGGTGGGTGGGCGGAGCCTCCCCGCCACCGCCGTTACCGGTTTGCCCGATCTGGGGCGAACTGGTAGCAACCCACCACTGGCTCAGGCCATCACTACAGCAGATTTATCCTGTTGTTTCTAGATTGCTACAGACAGCTGCCAAATACAAAGAGTAGCCAAGAGAATAAGGAGTAGAGATCCTTACGTTGCAGGTCTTTCAGGTGTCTGAACAAAGACTGAGTTCTTCTAAGTCATTCTGAAGGCAGGCTTATGATGGAAACAGCAGGGAATCTCTTTCAATTGCTTTTCTAGGCCAAATTCTTAGGGGCCTCCAGAGGGAAGTCTTCTGGTAGTACCCAACAAAACATCCTGCACATCTGTTTTTCTCTTCTTACCGCATTTTTTTTATGGAAAATGCGATTTGTCAATGGAAATCATGCTCTTAAAGACCAGCCCATGGAAAGGCAAGTGGTTAAAGCTTGCATTTCTGGCACAGGTAGTGGGGATAAAGAAGCAGGAGAATCTACCAACAGGAAGTCATAGTCCGCATCTGGGCAGAACACCATGGCTAAAGTAGAAGAAGAGGTTACAGCCCAGAAATACATTTTTAAGCCAGGTTCATTTACAGCCAGTTTATGAACCAGAGTCCGGGGGGTTAAGGCCATGGTGCAGAAAGACTGATAGTCATGAAATAAAGATTTGGAACAATAATTAATGTTCCCAAGAATTATTCTGTCAAAAACATACTAAGAGCATAGCACAAAATACGGAGTCCGAAATAAAACCAAGAAATAGCCAAGATTCTGCAGACCTGTCTAACTGTAGCTAAAACCACTGTTCTTAAGTTCATCATCAAAAGAGACCCCAGATAAAATCAGCTTCATTGAAGAATAGCATTATTAGCAGACTCCACTGGAGGATCAAAATAGGCAAGATGGCACTTGCAACATCGTGACTGAAACCCCACTCCTTTGTACATGCAAACAAAAGAGACGGAGCTTGGACTGTGATGCCACAACTGCTTTCTTGCTTATCTTAACCCCCAATGGATGCCTCAGAGCAAGGTTGAAAACCCATTGCCTGTTATGAGCATTGATGCTTGTGGAGGCATGTTCTATGGACAGATGAGTTTAAAGGGGAACTTTTTTAAGTAGCAAAGCTATCAGTATATCTGGTGGCAACTGAATATTCTATTACAAGCTGGCAACTTTTCCTGATGTTGAGAACAATTAATCAGGGGAACGGCTTGTCTTCAGAAGTTGTGGGTACTCCATCACTGGAGGTTTTCAGACTAGATTGGAGCCATTTGTCCAGAATGGTATAGGGTTTCTTGTCTGAACAGAGGGTTGCACTAGAAGATCTCCAAGGTCCTTTACAACTCTTTATTCTGTTATTCAGTTTAGAACTTTGGACCAATCATGAAGCATGGCAACAGTAGTGGTTTGAAAATTTTATTACTTCCGAACCCGAATTAGTTGCTATCACTGATGAAAACATAGATTCTGCTTTGTATCAGAGAAAAGTATCTGAAGCCGAAATGAAAGTAGATGTTTAGCATCACAGAAAGTGATACCGTAGTAGAAAGCCTGATAACACTGCAGGACAGAGATATCAAATATACTAACAAGTCAACAAGAGAATGCATGAAAAAGAACATATTCAGTGTTTTGGAATAACTAAACCAAAGTCCATAGCTAAACCACACTGAAATATTGTGCCAGGATGCTTAAGATGAGCTGTTCATGCTATAAAAACCTCCAGTGTGACTGATGTGTAGCAATGTGGCATGGAGGAATGAGCAAATATTCCACTACAATGCAGCAATATGAAAGAACGATCACCCATGGGCTAGATACATCACGCGCTGGCCACGCCCGTTTAGCAAAGGGGGGGAAAGTTGCGATACATCACGTAACGACGTGATGACGCAAGTTTAACACCCCTGCCCTAGCACATAATGTGGCCTTTTTTATAAAGTCAGTGAAACAGCTACCAAACTTAGTTGCTACTTGTTTCCCCATATTCCCTTGACACAGTACACCAGGCCCTCATTTTTGGAATCATTTAGTGGCAACAACAAGCAAACATTTTTTAAAAATACAACCCATTTTCCCATCAAAACTGTATTTTCCTCATAAAGAGCCATTAAGAGCTTTGAATGTAAAAACAGGAGCTGAATAAAAAATGGTTCCAGTTCATAATCTGTACTTTTATAGTACACTGTCCTTCGTTGGGTTCCACAGATCTTAAATTTCATGTGAAATTAACTTTTTTTGGATTATATCTAGTATTTTTATTTTTATTTTTACTTCAAATTTATATACCGCCCTTCTCCCTAGGGACTCAGGGCGGTGTACAGCCAAGTAAAAACACATAAATACATAATACATAATACATAAATTAAGAACAGATTAAAAGGAAATATCTCAATTTGGCCCAAAATTTAAAAAGACAAACACATTTAAAATCATTTAAAAGGATTTGTTAGGCCAGCCCGGCTTGTTGAAAAAGGAAAGTTTTAAGGGAACGGCGGAAGGCACGAAAGTCTTGGATTCTCCTTATCTCTGGGGGCAGTTGATTCCAGAGGGTGGGAGCCCCCACAGAGAAGGCCCTCCCCCTGGGGGTCACCAGCCTGCATTGCTTGGCTGATGGCACCCCGAGGAGGCCCTCTCTGTGGGAGCGCATGGGTCGATGGGAGGTCGTCAGTGGCAGAAGGCGGTCTCGAAGATAACTAGGTCCTATGCCATGGAGCGCTTTAAAGGTGGTAACCAACACTTTGAAGCGCACCCGGAAGACCACTGGGAGCCAGTGCAGCTCGCGCAGGAGCGGTGTTATGCAGGAGTGCCATGTAGCTCCCGTAATTACCCACGCGGTCGCATTCTGGACCAGTTGGAGCCTCCGGGTGCTCCTCAAGGGGAGCCCCATGTAGAGAGCGTTGCAGTAGTCCAGGCGAGAGGTGACGAGGGCATGAGTGACTGTGCACACGGAATCCAGATCAAGAAAGGGGCGCAACTGGCGAATCAGGCGAACCTGACAAAAGGTCCCCCTGGCAACAGCCGTCAGATGTGGCCGATACCCATAATATCCATAATACAGTCCATTAACTATCTGTCTGCATTCCACAGGATTGAGGAAGAACTTGGTGATGAAGCTCGCTTTGCTGGGCACAACTTCCGTAATCCAAGTGTCCTATAAATGCATCCTGGCATACTCTGGCCATGCCTGCTATTTCAGTGCACAGACTCTGAGTGCCCATTAGATCACACCTTCCATCGTCCTTGTTCCACACTCTCCTGCTCCTGGTCTTCTCAGACCCACTCACTGGAATTGCCCAGGATATGCAAAGACTGACGCTTCCTTTTGCCTGTCATGATGCAGTGCCGCAAGTCAGCTTTGTCTGTGTTGCGCAGTGTCTGCTGTTTAGACCTGCTTGAGTCATCGTTATACCCAAGTACAAAATGGTGTCAGCATGTTTGCCCTGGTGTTTGGCCAGTATTTTGCACATTTGAAGATTGTCCTTAAATTGGAGTACAGGTTGTATTTGCTTATTGATACAAGATGGTGTTTTTGTGTTTTTGTCCCTTGCAATATCAGCATCTATGTTTTGATCCCTGTGAGTTGTGTTTAAACCTGTGTGCTGCATATTGTCAGTAACTGGTTGCTCCATTTGTATGTGTGACAGGGAGAGAGAGAGAGAGAGAGAGAGAGAGAAAGCAAGTGAGAGAATATATGTTCTTACCAGCCTGAAAATACAATTTAATTACTAGCATTGTGTGTATGTGTGTGCATGTAGGTTGGTAGATCGTATGAATCTGCATCTGGGGTTAGGCGCTCATTGATCCAAAGATTGAATTGCTGTGGATTTTTTTCTGAATGTGAAGGGCAAGATGTCTGGTATGATACACTGGATTAGTGTGCCATGTTTTATGGGGTGCTGTGGGTAGTGCATTGTGGGCATGTTCTTGCAATCAGCACTTTGCTCAGATCTCTCTCCCTCTCATTGCTGCTTGGATGTTTGGTCACATTTTACTCTCTGCCTCTTCATCCATTTACCTCTTGCTCTGCTATCATTTCTGCTTTAAGCCACAGAGGTTTCACATTCAACTCCCTCCTCACCCAATAACAAACAACAAAAGAAAAAAGAGAAAAGAAAAAAAACCCCAACATCTAGAAAAAAGTAACCAACAAGTAAAACCTCAATTCAATTAAATTCTGTTTCAACCCTGAGTGTCCTGCCTCTGCTTGAATATCTGTTATTTATTGTGGGAAGTGGAAATACTCTAAAAATTGGGGAAATACTCTAGAAGGGATCTGACAGTTTCCAGAAGTCTCAAGACACAAAGATTCAAGTTGGAGCTTGTTGGTAATACAAGTGGAGCTAGTGGGACCAGCTGAGGAAGGCTGTTCATGAGGGGAACCTGTCTATACCTGTGCTTCAAAGGTAGATCTTGCTAAAATAATGCCAAAATATGCAGGGCAAATAAGTGAAAATTCTCACTAAGCCAGAGAGAAAATATTCTATTATTGTTTTCCCTAGAGATCCTGAAAAGGATGTCCTGATGTGGTGCTGGCTATCAGCTTGCCTGGCTTTAAAAAAAAGGGGCCCAATTCATGGAAATTATGGGGTCAGTGACCGTCAGCCTTGATAGCATCATGACTAGGCCTCCTGCTGGGAGACTAGTAGGCTTCCTTATGAATGTGGTTGACCATTCTGATAACAAATTGATGGACTAGATGGGCCAGGGGGCTGATCCAGCTGGGTCCTGCTTATGTTCTTATGTAAGGCTAAATTCTTATAATATGGTTTATATCACAAGGCCTTGAGACCTTGAGGGATAAATATAGCCTAAGGAAGTTGAGAGAATTGGAATTATTAAAAGAAAAAGTCCATTTCTGAGCTATTGATCTTTATCACTCAATGCCACTAAAAGCCCAGAGCTCAAATCAAGTGCAAAGTGTTTGGGAGCAGATCACAAATTTGCTTTAAATATTTCTATGAGTGTACTTCAATACTGCCCTTCAGAATTACAAATTATGGCTATTTTGACTGTAGCCAAGACAAAATCCAGCATTAAATCCAGAATGTCCTTGCCTTAAAATATATTTAAAATTTTTAGTCCTTCCCTTAAAATACCTTAACAACAGGCCATAATTTTAAAAGATGGTGGCTCCAGGAAACCAAGAAATGGTCTCTTTTTTTTAGTACTTCCAGAGCTCTCAACATCTTTAGGGATTTGAGATTATATTTCAATTTTTTCTTGGTGGCTTTGAACTTCATTTTTGGAAATGGCAGATGGTGTATGGTATATGGTGGTGCAATCACTTTAAGTTGCCTTACCATTCCTTGGAAGCCCATATGTCCCAATTGGAAAGAGCCCTGGGGAAGATCTCCAGTGATATTGTCTCCATGGAATTAACTAAAGTGAATCAAGCTAGAGAAACTCAAACTGCTGGACAGATGATTACACACAGAGGGAAGTAGAGGACACATCCTGCAGAGATATGATCTGATAAATGGAAGAAGACACACTCCAGCATAAGCATTTCACTCAATTTCTCTTCTTGGAACTGATTTCTGAAGAAAGTTTTCCATCAGATTGAATGAAAATTGGTAGAAAATATGCAGAACTTTTTTGCCCAACGTTAAATCTAATTTAGCTGTACATGTATTTTTAAAATAGCTTTGTTAAACGTGAAAACATTTTAATTTTTATCATTCTAGAAAAATATGCAGAACTTTTCTGCCCAACACTAACTTTAATTTGACTCAATTTTTAAAATAGAAGCATTATTAATTGTGAAAACATTTTGTTAATCTGCATCATTCAGTATGACCCTTTTAATGTATCTTTAAGCAACTACCAAGCAATCTGCAGAAAGAGATAAATGAAAGATTCCTCAAAATGTCTTCTCTCCAAGAGACTCTTAAACCGAGAGTTGTTGCTTAGGAACAAAGCTGGCCTTGCAATTTTTTCAAGATCTCTTTTACCCAGAATAGCTTGCAATTCTGTCACTTTTGTGGATATGATTATTCGTAAGGAATAGAAAAGACCAATAGCCAATGTGTTTGATCTGATATTGGTAAGCCACATTTATTATATTTTAGTGAGAAGACACTTCTTTTAAAAAACTGCCTTTGTTGAGTTGAACATATTCTATTTCTAGACTGACTACAGATTTGAAAACTGTTGCTCCAAAGTATAGATAAGAACCTTACTTATTTTTTGCCAACAGAAGTATAGGCAATATATTGAACAATAGGCAGTTGAACACACAGAAACTAAAATTTGGGTCCCAGCACCACAACAGAATGGAAAGGAAGGTTGGAACCATCTATATAGGAAGGGAATGAAAATCTGCAAATACTTGCAAATGAAGATCAGGAACTGGGAAGAGGTTCAAATAAGATGCGAAGCCAGGCTCCGGGATTACAGTCTGGGAAATATGGAATGAACCCTTTAGGTCAAGGCCAAGTGGAATCGAAGACAAACCCATCAAGCTATCCATAGATAACATTATATTTCATTACAATTACAGGATATAAATTGTAATTTTCTAGATGCTTTAGGGAGGTTTATAAATACAGAGAAATGCTACAATCTCTGATTCCTTGTCCTTTGATGAAAGAATTTGAAAAGATTAGGACAATTACCTCCAAATCTTTCACAATGAATCCTGCTGTCGGTTTCTTGGCTACATTATCTAATGTATAAACAGATGGGAATAGGATATAAAAAAATAAAAACAGTTCTTACTATTAGTTGTTAAATAATATTGCAAAACTTCAAAGAATTAAAAATTATCTTTTATTGGATCTGTGACATTCAGGTATTGTATGGGAAACTGCACCTTGAGAAAAAAATATCACACAGTGTCATTTAACCAAATCTAGTCAACCTATATTAATAATAATTTCCAAATGGATTACTCTTGTCTGAATAAACATTCTTTTGGTTTTATTATGGATTATATGGATTATAGATGACTGGATTTTTCAAGATTACAAATTTATATATATACTTAAATTAATCTTACACATAATCTCATATGTCTTTCTATTGTTAATCTCTTTGTGTAAGTGCTGAATTTTACTTTTGTAAATATTTTTTAAAATTATATTTTATGATAATTTTTTTTGAGAAAGGAATCATTGATACGGGCAACTTACTTATTAAATTTTTAGACAATGCTGACCATATTCTAGTACATTTTATTAACCCTATTGACAATGTTACTAGAAGAGGCTTTTATTAATACCTTCTTTAAAATGCCTAATAAATACTTCAAAAACATTAATAATTTTGCATTACAGTTGCCTTCTCCATCCTTGAATATATATTGATACTGATCCATCAACAACATTCTGTGCAGAAAATCAGAATTATCTAATTAGGTGCTATGTACACTAAGAGTGTTGGATGCAAGTGTTCAGATTCCATATTCAGAATATTAGTGTTGCATGTGTAAATCACTAAAGTTGGACAACATACATAACATTGGAATGGTCAGCAAATGTTAAATTTGATGTTTCCTTAATCTGAGCCAGCAGGGTTTTCTTTGGTGTTGAAATGAGCTGCATATTTTGAACACATTTTCTATACATAACAGACCTTTCCATTTGAAATACTGTCTTTGGGAAGGTTGAATTACAGAGTATATTTATAATTCAATTATTAAAATCCACTGAACAAACATCTTGTTGCTTTTAAATCAATCTATATCAGAGTTTTATCTGCTTAATCTTCCTCAATCCTGTATAGTCAAAATTTCTGTTTCCTGCTCTACTCTTCCATGCCTCCATCATCTATATTTCAGTGGATATAGAAAATAATGTAACAGTGTTTCAGAAAAATGAGTGCTCGGGAAGCTGTGGAGAACTAAGAAGACACTAGCAAAAACAATGTTTTCTATAATTTGTATAATGGGTTGGATGAAATGTTTATTTCTCTGCACTTTAAAATCAGCGCAAAGCCCATAGTACTATCGGTCACGATGTGTGGCATTTTCATTGTGCTGTAATCCCCAGCCCTATTTATTTTTCCACATCGCTAGACCCCAGATTCTCAAGTCACCTGGATTTATGGCAGGCACAGATGCCCAACTTGTAGCTCCTGTTCTCAGTGCAAATCCTTGAGCATAATCCTCAGAAATCTTCCAGACATTGCTGCCAAATCGTATGGTATAATGTGACAGAACAGAGACATCATTAAATATGTGGGGAGTAATGATACCAACTGTATTTAATTTAACTATGATTAAGTTGAAATTAAATTAAATTCCTGCTAACTTCTTTGCCATTGCCCCACCCAAGTTTTGGCATGCCCCCCCCTCCCCACGACAGCCCTTAGCCCTAAGAAATTGCAGACACAAAGATGTTATTGGCTCATTTTTGAACTAATATTGCCCAGTGGGCAATTCTGCTCTGTTTTATAAGGTGTCACAAAGGATAATAACAAGGAGCATTCTGGGAGCTGTAGTTCAGAGAACATTGTCTAAAACTCCATTTTATTTCTGTCTCAGTCTTCTCGCTTCAAAATGTGAACCGTTCAACAGGTAAGGAAATGAGGAAACGTCGTGGCAGAAAGCAAGGGACCCTATACCTTCCACTAGAGGGCAGAGGCATGTAAGCACAAGATCTTAAACGTGACCTAATAAAAAAGGTGAAAGAGTTAATAAATGGATTGCTTTGTAATTGACAAACCTGAAAATAAAGCAAGGGTGGGGTGGGGGGCGTCTGGGGTGGGTGGGTTTGAATATTGTCCTAGAGAGGATTGCCCGCATTTAGGGCCTTAGGCCAAATCTGAACAGTTTCAAGCACTTCTAAATGGCTGTCGTTTTGAAAGAAACTAAACTGAGGTGAGGTAACAAGTCCAAACAATCCATACATAGGATTGAAGGGGAAATAATGCTTGTTGCTGTTGTGGTATGATATATGTGACAATTTTTAGAACAGTTTTGGAGGCAATTATTTTTGCAACAGAGGTTCTTGTAAGTAGCAAAAGGCAACAAAGGGATATGTGGGGCAATTCCAAGTAGTTCAAAATAAGATTATTTTCTGCAATATCAATAGATTTTCTCTTGTACAGTATTTTCTCTTCTCTCGCTGTCCCCTTGGTTAAATAGGTTTGGTAGGTTGTTATAGAAGGCTAAATAAATATGTTGTTAGCTCTGCTTGATCAGAGCAGATAATAATAATAATAATAATAATAAAAAAGAGGTAATTGCATGTACCAGAAAATGCAAGTGCTCCCTGACCCTGCTTTTCCTCTTGAAAACTCTTTTATCTCCTAAAGATTTTTGTGGTGCCTTTGGAAATGTGAAGGAGAAAGAGAAAGGTTGGGAGTGATTTGAATACTGCAAGAGAAATTATACTTGTGATGTGATGCTCATCCTGTTTTAGTTTTTTATAATTTTTGAAGCTTTTGGATTGTCTCAAACTCTGCAAAAGCTGTTTGATCACAGTCAGCGCTGGGACAGTATTAATATATGTGCATATATCATGAGATTGTCTCTTTGAAAGTTGTTTCAGCATGTCTTCAGAACTATTGTGTCTCAGTCTGGCATGTGTACAGATAAACTAAAAGTACTTTTATTTGGAATTAGGTCCCTGAGTGGGTCATTTTCTTCAATAACTGCAGATTTATCATATGGTATGTAAACAGGAAGATGAAATGCATCCTGGTTATAGAGGAATGTGTTCTATTTTTAATGCAGGTATTCTGACATAAGCAATTTTGATAGCATGCATATTACTATTCAGAGCTTGTTTAAAACAGCATTGATAAATATTTAGGTATGGCTTTTAGACACTTCCTGTAACCTGGAGAGTTTTAAATAATTAACATTATTCCTATATTTTTCTACAATCATTTGCTCCAGATCTAGCGGCGTCTGGTTTTAATGTTAATTCCACTTTACAAACATTGCTGATGTGTAAGTATTTATGCATACATGCAAACACACATACATAGAAAAATATATATAAATTAAATGTTTTAGTCATTATTACACAGTTAATGTACAATAAATTAGAGTAAAGGATGATAGCCCAAACATCTGAAGGGCCTCAAGTTTTTCTGTGGATTAAAGTCATTCCATGTATGTTTTTTTTCAGGGCCTCACAGATGCTAATATAACAACTATAACTTTATAACTGAGTTATTTGTAAAAATAATAAAAGCAGTCTATAAATAAATTAAACATTACATTAATTAAATTAATATTTAAAGTTAAATTGTTAAGTTAATGCTATGAACATGACATCAAAAGGTCATTTTCTACCTTCATTTTCTATTACTTTGCTATTTTGTGATTCCATCAATCCTTGCTGGCAGACAAATGGTATTTCTTGCAGATATTCCGTTGTGCCATTGTTGCTACTTGGTCATGCCATTTTATAGTAAGTTTGTGTGACCTTTCAGCAGCTAACTAGGAGGTCCACTGTTTCGTCAGCTTCTTTGCAGAGGTGACATTTGCTGCCTGTTGCTGTCTTCTCAATTCTGGCTTTGTATGCATTTGTTCTTAAGGCTTGGTGTTGTGTACCAGAATTAGCCCCTCTGTTGCTTTCTTCAACCTTCCTGCTCTTAGCCATTGACAGATCTTATTATCTGCTTTTGCCTTGTTTTTTATGTACTCATCATGTAATGCTTTTTCTTACCATGTCTCTTTTCTATTCTTCCTTTAGTATTTCATACAAGAACATTTCGGCTTTCCAGTACTTTCCAGTTTGAAGCCTCTAGTATTCAATAAGCCTTCATAGTATACTAGCTTCAGTGCATCTTCTTCATTGTCCTTCAGATATTCTTCCAATACTCTTTTCTCTTCTTCAACTGTCTGGTACACTTGCAACATTCCTTGCCCACCTATTTTCCTTGGTAAGTAGAGTCTGTCAACATTGCTGCCTGGATGAAGAGCATGATTCATTGATTTATTTTATGGTCATCATGTCTATGGCTTTTAGTTTTATTTGAATTCAGTCCACTATTCCAGATGTTAATTGCTTTGATGGTATTTTCTCCATTGAGTTTAGAGTTTAAGATCTTCACTCTCATAAAGTATTCACTTCTAATCTTCTTGATTTCAGTATGCTTGATGTTGTTAGCCTGAAGGATGCCTAGGTGTTTATAGTCTTCATCCAGTCTCTTTATCCAGGCTCTTGATATTATTTCCGTAGGGCATCTTGATTCTTTCTGTTTTCACTATTTTCCCTTGTTAATGGTAAGGATGGCACATGTGTCCAGTCCATTGCATCTCTTGGCTGTATATACAGACAGGCTGAGAAGTGATTCTATTTCATATGGTGTTTTCCCATAGAGTTTCAGATCATTTATGTAAAGGAGGTAGGATAGCTTGGAAGAGGATTTTGACATTTGATAGCCATGGCCTGAGTTTTCAGTATGGTTGACAGAAGAATTTGCAATGATAAACAGTAGTGGAGATAATGAGTCTCCCTGAAAGATTCCTCTCTTGATATTAACCTCTCACAGTCCGTTGACCAGCAATGGAGTCTTCCATTGTGCCATTGATATTTGCACAAAGCTTTGATGTTTCTACTGATGCCTGTTATTCCTAGGCACTTGATTATGCAATCTTGTGGCAGGAAGTTAAATGCCTTCTTGTAATCAATCCAAGCTATATTCAAGTTGGCCATCCTTCTCATACAGTTTTCCAAAATCATTTTGTCAGTTATACAATCTGAAGAAAAACCAGAGTAAACCCAAAATCATTTTGTCAGTTAGGAGCTGATCTTTTGTACCTCTACTGTTTGGAAGTTCCTTTCAGTTCAGGTGGAAACAGTTTGTTTTCAACTAGGTGCTATTGGATTGCATCAGCTACTATACCAGTTAGCAATTTGAAAGTTGTTGGCAAGCCTGGTGCTGCCCCTTTTGTTGAATCTTACATTATCAAACAGGTTTTACCAGATGTTAAATCACAACTGCTAGTTCTTTATTTATTCATTAGCCTGCCTTTATTATTTTTTACAAATAACTCAAGACTATGAACATATCCAGCACATCTTCCTTTTCCTTTCCCCCCACAACAATTATCCTGTGGGGTGGGGTGGGGTGGGCTGAGTGGGAATGAATGACCCAAACTCACCCAGCTGACTTATGGCTACAATATATATAAAGATTGGTTGTAAGTCACTTATTTCAATGCTGTTATAACTTTGAACTTTGACCAGTTGCTAAATGAATAGTTGTAAGTCAAGCAATAACTATCAGTACCCTCTTAAAGAGAAAATTAACAATAAGAGAAATCAGGAATTATGTAGAGCTTGTTACCCAGTAGGTAGTTAAGTTTCCCCTCACTATTATTTCTTGCTTCTGCGAAAGGAAGGCAAACATTTTGTCCTAAGCTGGAAGGTGATAGTGGGCACCAATAATATTGCTTATATTTGTCCTTTCATGTAGTTCAACTTATATTCTGTAAAACATTGCCAATTTTATATGGATTTTTGAGCCGGAATGTATATCAGGCTAGGAACTGGAAGGCTGTGAGGCCTAGTCCCATCTTAGGTACAAAGCCAGCTGGGTGATCTAGGGCCAGTTACTTTCTCTAAGCCCTAGGAAGGCGACAATGACAAACCACTTTTGAAAAACCTTTGCTGACAAAATTAGAGGGACTTGTCCAGGCAGCCACCAAGAATTGGACATGATTAGATAGAAGAAGAAGAAATTAAGAGTTCACTTTTACCATGGTTCTTTCCCATATACTCTTGAGCATTTGTATTGTGACAATAAAGGCCATAGTCATAATCATCTAATGATCTTTTTTATTTTATCTGAGTGACTCAATTTCAGCAACACTCATACTTTTTGTAGTCTCCAACACCTTATTTCATGGTTTTAATTTTAATTTTTAAATTTTAGATTCAATTTAAGTCCTAACCAAGTTTGCCGTGCTTTGGCCCAACACATTGTGAACACATCTAGTCCTTGTGAGGTTCAATCCTTCTCATGCCAACACTTTATCAAGACTATATTTCAGACCATGGTCCAGTTGATACTATTTTCATAGCCAGAAATTGATCTACACTTTCCCCCCCACTCCCATTGCAGTAGGGTAGAAGGATGGATGGGAATTCACTTGAATCCCCAAAGCTCTGGATGGCATATGATTTCTAATTTTGTAAACTTTTAGTATTAATTGAAAATCTATTTGTTTTCTCCAAATATTTTACTTCACCTATGTTACTGTGTTCCACCTCTTTATTTGGATATTGTTGTGTTATTTTATGGTTTTAATCTGAAACATTTTATTTGGCTTCACTGTTATATGAAGTTAAAGCTGCTCTCAAACTGGGTTGATTTTATACTGAAAAACAGATTTTAAATTGAATGAATGAATGAATGAATGGGATGAAGGAAGGAAGTACGGTTGATAAAGTTCCTAAATGTTAACATAAAGCATTGTGTGTGAAAATTGTTGTTTAAATTGTCCTACAATGTATTTATTGTCAGTCAGTTTAATTGGAGATTCTTTTATAATGAAATGAAAATAATTTATGCCATAATTTGATAAACATAGTTTCCTTATCTCCAATTATGCTTTTCTCTAACTTAAAAGGACTGAAACATTTCATCCTTTATTTGTTGAAAACAGAATATTAATAAAGGAAAACATGAAAGGTCTGAAATGTTTGAGCATTCATCCAGATCTCATGATCTGGGTACAAAGCATTAAAGTCAAAGAATTTGCTACTTTCCCATGTACTTTTTTAATTGGAAACTTGCCACTGCAAGAAATTAGTAACCAATTAGCTCAGGGCACAGCTATATTTTCACCAGTTTTAACCCCTGTAAAAGTGACTGATTAACAGGTTGCAGGTATGGAGATGCTCTGCATCTATGACCTGTTAGTATACTATTCTGATGCTCTTTTGAAAGAGCACCAAACTCAAGTCCACAAATAGCTTGATTGACATGTTATAGATACAGAAGGAATGTGTGCAATGAAGTGGGGAAATGATTGATAACAAGCATGCTCTGTCTCCAACTAGTGCTGCAAAGAATAGCAACGTGGGCAGTAAGTGGCCATGGTTAGGACATTTAGCAATAGTTTCTGCCACCACACCATCCCAAACTAAAGATAACATGCATACATACACACATGTACCCTAAATAGCCAGTCTACGCAAATCTTCATGTGGCAGAAGTGGTTAAAAAAAATTACATAGTAGTGCTCTGATTGGTAGCAGAATAGCTTAAACCTAGGTAAATAAGGAGCCCTGGTAATATTTGGAAGAATATTTGGAAAATGCTATTGGGACACTCTGAGGAAGCCAGCTATATGGTCTGTCTAGTACCACAGAGAGGAATAATGATGAATGGTAGAACCTAGCAGAAGGAACATAAGCAATAGCCACAGTAGCCTAATGTGGACAGATCCTAGGTTTTGATTGCATTAACACTGTTGATTAATTCTGCTAGCACTGTCCATGGCAAACATTTTGTCAAGGAAGGAAAATGATATTTTAAAACTGAACAGATAAAGATGACTATAAGCTGCCTTAGCTACAGCAGCTTTATGAGGCCTACATTGTGTAGATATGTTGCATGAAAATGGTTGCCAAGGCATGTTCATGCAGCAGCTAAGGGACGTGACAGTGATCCCACAGAAGCAGAGATTTGAAAAAGCTATGCCAGCATAATATTAATGTGACACCAATAATACCTGTAATTCTGTTACAAACACTGATGGATGTGCTGATATTAATACACAGATATTTAAGATCATACTCCTGTATAAGGGTTGCCAATCCCATCAATAATAATGGAGTTGGCATCAGGATTTTCAATACTGTAGAACCAAATTCTGAACATTTGCTAACGCAAATATTTTAACATGTTTTAAATTGCTTGGGCTGAACTGAATTGTCCTTGTAGATTATTAGGTGCCTATTAGCTGAACTAGGTCACTTCCCATTGGCAATGTGATTGTAGAATACAATATATGTCCTCTAGCTGGAGAAGATAATGATTTTACTAGATAATCTATGTAGTGGACATTATTTTTTTCACAGCATTTGACTGCTGATAAATTGATTGGTGACAGTGTATATCTGACCAGGTTACATTGGTTACTTTTGAATAATGTAAAATGTACATCCTAGCAGAATGCTCCCTTGTATTAATACCTTTGAGCTAAAGATTGTCCTTCATTGCACAGAAACATTTCTCGCTGAATTATATGCTGATTTGGAGACAAAGTATACCTCACATTGCGGGTTTGTCTTAATTCTAAAATGTGCTATGGTAGTCCTCAATTTAATGACTTTTTACACTTACGACAACCATGGAATGGGTGCTTTATGGCCCATAAAGCACCCCTCTGGCCATTATAAATGGTTTTATTGCCTTCCTGATAGTCACATTTGCGGCCAGTCATGGCATTCTGTGGTCACGTGACCATGATTCTTGATATTTTTTGCCAGATTATGGCATTTTTTCAATTTCTTATTTTCTACCAGTTCAACTTATACATTTCTTAATAATATGCACTAAATGTACTATTAATCTCAAAAGGTTATGTTGCAACTTGGAAAGTAACCTAAGAAAATATATACTTTATATATTTTTTTAATGATGGGCAAGAATAGAACTCATCAGAATGATACATGTGTTTTAATGAATTTCTATTTTTTTGTTGACTCTGTTGTTAGACATGTCACAGTAGATTTCAATCTGCTTTTATCAGGGAGTTCATTATGCTATTATAGATACGTTTTGCCTTTTTGTCATGAAGTTTACTTTTTGTATAAAATTAAGTTTTTGGTCATATCATCATAGGTGCTGACATGAAGTAATTGGAATATAACTTCTATTCTTAATGTAAGGACAAACTAAATATTGTACAGAGAAATGTGTAATGACATCACAACTCATTTTCTTTTCTAAAAGATTATTACTTTAAAAAATTAAATATCCTAATTTAATGATTCTAGCAATGTGCAGAGTAATTTCATATAAAAGGATCTCTACGATGCATAATTACCATAATGCTAACTAAATAGGACCCCCTCCCACTCATTAGGCATCAGAACCATCAGGTGATTAAGGTTGGTGTAAACTTTTAGTGACTACATAGATGTTATCTGGGAGGATTTGTCTCCAACTCGGTCCTTCAGGTCTTCCAACAGTGCACTCATTGCCATTATCTTCGAGACTGCCTTCTGCCGCATAGCTCCCAGCGACCGGTAAGATCCCACGGAGTTGGTCTCCTCCGGGTCCCGTCAGCTAAACAATGCCGGCTGGCGGGCCCGCGGGGGAGGGACTTCTCTGAGGCTGCCCCAGCTCTCTGGAACCAGTTACCTCCTGAGGTCCGGACCATCCCCACCATAGGCCTTCTGAAAAGCGGTGAAGACCTGGCTTTTCCGGCAGGCCTGGGGCCCTTGATCTCGCTCTTGTGATCTGGCGAGATCTGGCCATGAATGGAGTGAATGAGTTTTTAATGTTTTTAATGTTTTTAATTTTTCAATGTTTTTTTATAATTATTTTTTAAAATGTATTGTGAGCCGCCCTGAGTCTTCGGAGAGGGGCGGCATGTAAATTTAATTAATTAAATTAAATTAATTAAATTATTATTGGTATGACCATCTCATTTAAGTCTCCTTTAAAATCAGCAACAAGGGAGCTTATCTCCAAGAGGCAACATATTCCACAGTATCAGAATCAGTTCCATAGAAAACATCTAACTGATGCCTCTCTTACTTGAGAGGGACAAGACATTAAGCAAAGCCTCACTGACCATCTGACAGAATGGACAGAATTATTTTGAACAAGATGGACATTTTAGGACAAGGCCTTCAAATTAATCATGGGTTGGGTTTATAGTGTTATGTAGTAATGGTCACAAAATGAAATCTCAATTTTAAGGCAGCTAATTTGAGATTAATTGAAATGGTGAGCTGTCAATGTCCTTCAGAATGCCTTCCTCTCTCAGTGAGCTTCAGTAGAAGAATAAATCAGTGTATGATAATAACATTTGGAATCCTTTTTAATTTACATGGGTGCTTTTCTTTGTGTAAACGTTGAATTACCTTGGCATTCATCCCATAGCTTAAAGTCAATGCCATGCTGAAGTAAGGGCAAAATACTTCAAAAGTTTCACTATCTATGGCTGCTTCCAGAAAAGCAATTGCCCTGCCTTCTTTCCCATTCCAGATTGCCTTGCTACTTTACATCAGGTCAGATATCATTGCCTTCCATTTTTAACTCCACTTCACTTTCCTACCATTTTCAATTTTCAATGAGGAAATGAAGGAATAACTCCATAAGTAAGAGCCCTTTGCCTGGAAGCATCTTTAGGACCAACCATGTGGAATTATCTTAAAATTCCTTCATAAACAGCTAAATTCTCTTTCAGGAATGTTAAAACTAAGTAATTCTACATAGATAGGACAGCAGTATTGAATGAATTAGTTCTGTCACTACTATGTTGTTTTCATAATAAACATCTTCATGTATATGTTATATGTGATTATTACAACAATCTGTATCTGTAAAGCTTTCCAAAAAAAACTTTATCTGTAAAGCTTTCCAACATAGCTAGAAATAAAAAAAACTCAGGGATTTCAGTATATAGGAAACTAAACCTCATGGATTATGAGGCATTTCATTGCTGTCACTGTCTTCTTATGGAGATCAATGCAGAAAGCAAAGCCAGAGTCCACATTCATATTCATTTTCTTCATGAGCAAAACTGACATATCTTTAAAGTGCTTAAAGGAAGCTTAATTGTGAAGTTATGTGTTCAGAAGTTGCTTTTGTTGCAACATCTGAGTGAGCACGCACACACACACACACACACACACACACACACACACACACACAGAGGTTTTGTGGAGACCATAAGAAGGGGCCACATTATGTCTAGCTGATCTTCCTCTATGTAGACTGCCAAATGTGTTAGTTTCCTCTTCCTACTATGTATTCAGAATGTGTGTGTATATGGTGTTTCCCCGAAAATAAGACAGGATCTTATATTCTTTTGAACCCTGAAATAAGGGCTTGGCCTTATTACCGGAGGGTCTTATTATTTCAGGGGTGCAGGAGGCCCTGGGCAGCCTGCGCACTCACAGCCAGGAGTCAGCAGAGAGAGGCTCCCTTCGCGTGCCACCATCAAGCCGCTTCCCTCCCATGGGGTGTGTGTGTAGAACGTGAGCGGCCCGAAGGCACCAAGCTGCGCGAGTGCCTCCCAGGCCTCACCACATCAATGTGGGCGAAGCCGGTGAGCACCAGGTCCTTGAGCTCGTAGCCAATGCCGCCAGCAGCCACCACCAGCACTCGTGTGCAAGCCACTGCTTGGGCCAGCTCTCCCTGCAGGGTCCAGCTCCAGCCATCACCATAGAGTGGGAAGGACACTCCCAGAGCGGCCGCTGCCCTGGCTGGGGTTTGGAAGCCACAGAGGCAGAATTTGGGGGAGAGAAAGAAAGACTTTTGCTGCTTCTGCTGCTTTCCTTGTATGCAGCCAACAGCAGAAGCAGCAGAAGTCTTTCTTTCTCTCCCCCAAACTCTGTGCGGCTTCCAAACCCCAGCCAGGGCAGCGGTCGCTCTGGGAGTATGCTTCCCACTCTATGGTGACGGTCACCAGAGGCCTCCCCTTCCCCTCTGCTCTGATCGCCCTGCAGTCCCCCCACCTGAGCGCTGACTGACCGGCGTGCCCATCGGCAAGCCCGGAAAGCCCCTCCGCCTCGGGAGTCACCGGACTGGACGGTGATCATCAGGCCAGACTCTTCCTGGGGGGCGGCAGAACCAGTTTGGTGATGTCATATCGTCACCGCTACCGGCTCGGCGGAACCGGGAGGAACCCACCACTGGTATGTATGGTGCAGGTATATATTGTATGTATGTGTTTTGGTAGATATACACTTTCTCTTGAGAGCAGGCAACAGAAATTCATTTTTAATGTGGGCCAATGTGCTCACAGTAAAAAAAAAATGACAATAATTTATCTATCTTAAGTGAGATTGATAAATTACTGAAATTGTTTATATTGGTGATGAAGGGGGAAGTTAATGTCTTTATATATTTCTTCTCTCTCTCTTTTTTTTTTTTACTATATCCTTATTTCATCTTTTCTATTTTTTCTATACCTACTGTTTTTTCTTGTTTTTTCTTTAATTTATTTTAGTTTGCCTTAGTTTTTTATTATAAATGTCATGTTTAATAAAATTACCATTAAAAAATACTGCCTGTGATTGTGAAGGAATCTGATAAAGTACAAAAGATGGTCAAAACTCTTCTCTGTCCAAAACTCATTTCATCTTTAATGTTATTCAGTTTTTTTAAAAAATCACATTTATTTTTTGTTAGAGGCAAATAAAGAAGATTCCCTTCCCCTATTTTCTATTCTACAATTTAAATTATCTTTCCCAGTTCATTTCAGCAAGAGAAGGCAGGATTTATACTCCTGGTTTTCCTTGTTAAATCAGGCAGAGAGGGCCAGGGGAGATGCAGAGGGTTGGAGAAAAAATAGGACAAAACTGCCCATTGGACCAAACAGCAGAAAACCTTCCCATTTAAAGCAAAACAGGAATACTCCCATGAGTTGCTGGAGAAATGAGGCCCCAAAGAGAGAAATAATGTCTGTAGAAAGTGCTGCAAAATCAGGCAGTTGCTGGCGCCATCATGCACCAGTTATGCTTGATGGCGCTCTCCTGTCATTGTGCTTGACTGGAGTAGACTTAAAGTCAGAGATTGCTGGGACTTAGGGATATGCAAGGTGTTCCATGTACAAAGAGTTCTGTGCATGAAACAGCTAATTCTGGATGGGCTGTGGTCAACTCAGAACATGAAAGTTTCACTGTTTTAGTCCATGCATAGAATCAAGTGTGCAAAAATGATTTTGGGTGGAGGATGCAGGGTAAAAAAAAAAAGAAAATTTATAACTGAGGGGAGGCAGGGGAGAGGAACTGAATACTCTGGGAAATCAGGGCTAGGGCAATGAGATACTGGGATACGTTGCACTGTCAGTGACAGTAGTTAAAAAAATCAAAATTGCTGGAAAGATGGAGATGGGTGGTCCAGAGAGGCTGGGCATTTTAGGAACTGCTGAAGGGGGTGAGAGGAAATAATTATAAACGTACAACATCTGGAATATTTTTAGTCCAAGATATGGTACTCCCAGATATTCTTGTAAACTAGGAATTTGAAACGGGGGAAGATATGAGAGATTTGGACAATAGAGTGTACCATGTAGAGACAGAAGGAACCATAAGAAAGAAACTCAAAACAACCCTGCCTTGATTTTGTTTAGTATAAGATGGGACAGAGGAAAACTTGGACAGGCTTTCAAGATTCTGTTATATACCCTAAAATAATAAAACAAATAAATTTCAAATAAAATTGAATCCCTGCAGTTTTGTTTCTTGACCTGGCCTACCTTGAAGGGCTGATAATTCCCTTCAAGGAACTGTCCAGCATTTAGTATTGCTAAACTATGACTGGCCCAAAACAGCCTGGCAGCAATTCTAGAACTAACGGTTTTTGTTCCAAATTCAAGATAAAATATTTTGATTTTATGCACACTTGTTCTAGGCCTCGTTTTATTCCTGGCATGGTCTTTGTGGCTGGCTTTTTATTGGACACCTGTTGATTGACAGACCCTTTGTGATATATTTGATATTATGTTGATTCTGCTGCTGTGGCTGAGTAACTACCGGTATTGCAGTGTAAAAGTCTTATATTTTTATCCTCAGTTAATAATCCTAATTAAACTACCACCTCTGGCTAAGCAAATTAATTTTTAAGCGAAATGTCACATGACTGTCCCATTTAGCAATGGCAGTTCTGGTAGTTCCAGTTGTAGTCATTAAGTGTAGTCATTCATGTTTATTAAGCAAGATACCATGTGACCATAACTTGCTGCTCCTGTTAGCTTTCCCATTTGACTTTGCTTTGTTGGTAAGGTCGCAAATAGTGATCACATGACCATGGGAAGCCATGACTCATAAATGTGCAATGGTTGCCAAATGCCTCAGATGTGAATGCGGAGATGCTGCAATGGTTGTAAGTGTGAGGACCAGTCATAAATCATCTTTTTCAGTGCTGTCATAACTTCAAACAGTCACTAAACAAATGGTCATTAAGGCAAAAGTAAGTGAGGATTTCTTCATTTGTAATCAACAATCAGCAAAATAAAAACATAGAAGCATTGACTAAAGACAACAAAAGCATTTTATCAGTCATACACCTAAAAAAGTTAAAAGTCTTTTTTTTTTAAATTAAATAATTGAAATTGTCAGAACTCCAAGATTAAGAAATGTATGCCTTCTTACAGAAATCTCTGGAGATAAAAATGTGGCAACTCTATTGGTGATAGTGGCGTTCTGATCCGAAGGTAGGAAATAAAGTTTCTCTTCCTCCCAACACAGAATCATTTTATTTCAGTTACTTCTCTTTATTTCTATTTTATGTTTTGTTTTGTCATATTTATTTTATCTAATCACTTCTCCCTTTTTTTTCTTTGAAGCCTTGACATTTCATATTATAACTGATAAACTACTTTTGTTATATTTGGTCAATGTGCCTGTTTGCTTTTTATCTTGCTTGCCATTGCTGTAAATAAATAAATAAATGGCCAGGGTTGTTTCATTTTGCTTTTTGTTTATTCAAACATTTTCATTCTGGAAATATGAAGATTTTTCCCCAGGTTTTATCAACTTCGAATCAAGCAGGTGTTTAGAATATTGGAGTTATAAGCTTGCCCAGTCCAAATGTACAATGCAACTTGTTTATTTTTATTTTTTTCTTTGTATATTGTCAGCTGCTTATGGGGAAGTGGATATGGATGAAAATGTGCTAATGATTATTCTAGATATTGTCTTTTTTTGTTGTTGCCCATGTTCAGTCTTGATCTCCTGCTTTTAAACTTGGTAAGTACAGGTAGTCCTTGACTTACAACAGTTCATTTAGTGATGTTCAAGGTTACAACGGCACTGAAAAAAGTGACTTATGACCATTTTTCACACGACCGTTGCAGCATCCCCATGGTCATGTAATCAAAATTCAGATGCTTGGCAACTGGTTCATATTTATGGTGGTTGCTGTGTCCCAGTGTCATGTGATCACCTTTTGTGACCTTCGGACAAGAGAAGTCAATGGGGAAGCCAGATTCACTTAACAGCCATGTTACTAAATTAACAAATGCAATGATTTACTTAACAACTGTGGCAAGAAATGGCGTAAAATGGCATAAAAATCACTTAACAAATGTTTCACTTAGCAACATAAATTTTGGGCTCAGTTGTGGTGGTAACTTGAGGATTACCTATATACTAGTTTTCTAAACCATGATGAAATGGGTACTAGGCATTCCAGTATATTGATAATGAGGGCTGAAATCAAGGAAATGACAATAACAGCTCTTTTTTCCACCAAATATAGTGAAGCTTTGTTTTGGATGAGATTTTTATTTTGCCTTTTATATCTGAAACTGCCACTGCTGTGGATACTGATGCCTGGCTTTAATTTAATACATCAACAATTAAATTATTATACATTTTAATTGCTTGATTTAATTATTAAAAATACAATAATTTAATAAGTATAAGTGGGATAATTTCTTCTATTCAGTCTTTCTCATGAGTAGTATTTTTTACTCGCAGGCTGATCTTGTTTTCCCTCAGTAGAAATGAAGGTCCCAATTCATAGAATTTAAAATTTTAAAAGGGACAAACTGATTGAGGGCAAAAGAAGAAAGGGATGGCAGAGAATAAGGTGGCTGGATGGAGTCACTGAAGCAGTCAGCGTGAGTTTAAATGGACTCCGGGGGATGGTAGAGGACAGGAAGGCCTGGAGGAACATTGTCCATGGAGTCGTGATGGGTCAGACACAACTTCGCAACTAACAACAACAACAAAAAGGGACAACAGGGTTCAGTGACTAGAAGTCTCCTTTTGAAGCTCATAATGTGACTACTTTCTTCTGATGGATGAATATAATTTTTAACAGGGAGTCATAGTTTCTCAAATATGAAATATTAAGAGTTGAGGGATAGCACTATTTTCCCAACAGAAGCAGAAAATGGAGAAGTAGGGTGGACATCAATACAATGTAAGCTCACATTTAGAGAGTTATGACATTAGTTTCTGGCATCAACATGTTTGTCAGGCATATCTTTCTGCTTTCTCTTCCCTTGAGAAATTCTGTACCACCCTCTCTGTAGATGATTTTCTACATATGTTGGCCTTTATGCAAAACTGTAGAGACAGCAGGGTATGTGGCCACCTGGTGTGGTGACGGGGACAAAGCTACTCTGTGGGGCTTTATGAACTTCCTTTTACACACGTTCCTCACATGCATAGGGTGTGAGGTGTTTCTATCCTCTTTTGGAGCTTTAACCCAAAAGTCCAAATGGAACCACTTTGTTTCACTGATTAACATGAGATAGAGCATATGGAAATGAAGGGTGGGTCCCAACAGCAAAGTATGTTGTTTAGCTATTCCATCTTTTCCTAATAAATGGATGGGGGATACCAGTGCAAAAGAAAGAATAAAAACAGTAGGAAGACTTAGAGTAATAGTTATAGGCCAGTGATGGCTAACTTTGTTGTTGCATGCCGAAAGCGCCCGTGTGGCCGCACCCATAATGCAGTGTGTGTGTGACACCCCCATGACCCCCTGCGCTCCCCCCGCGCCACGTTTTGGGCCTTGTAGGCCTCTCTGTAGTTCTAACCCATAATGCAATGCGCGCATGACCCCCCGCTCATGCACCGCCTGCACATGCACACGTGACCTCCATGCTGCCCCTGTGCATGCACGTGCATCTCTCGCATGCGCCTTGCACATGCGCAGCAGAGACCCAAAAATCAGCTGGCTGGCGGGAGATGCACACATGTGTGGTGGAACGGAGCTGGGGCGATGGCTCGCGTGCCCACAGGGAGGGCTGTGCATGCCACCTGCGGCATGTGTGCCATAGGTTTGCCATCATGGTTATGGGCAGAAGACAAAATAACTTGAATCCTTCCTCACCCTTTAAACTCTGTGAATGAGCAGAGTACCATGAAAGCATCATCTAGGAACACAGAATGTCCACAAGTAGTCATAACTACCAGTGCTTATAGAGCTTATCATATGGGAACATCCTAGTCTCTTTCTGAGACTGGACTTCTTAAATCCTCTCCCCACCAGCCTCATAATGATTGTTGCTTTTGCAAAATGTAGCCCTTTTTTCTCAAGTTAACACTTTCACTGCAGCAGCTTATTGCCAGCTCTCACTTGTTTCTGGGAAAATGCTACAGTATATATTCTTCTAGCCAAAACATCCAGTTGTTTTTACAAAACAGATATAGAGCATGGCTGCATAGAAGAGCAATAACAGAATAGTATGTTATCATTGGCAACGCCTTTCCAGACCCAGTTTATAAACTTTTATTTTTATTTTTTAAGCTCATGAGCGAGACCAAGATGGCTGGCTTTTTACTCAGCTGTGCAGTGCTTGGGTAACCACCCAATGTTATTAAAAGAAAGAGTAGAAATGAATCAGCCCCTTACTTTCAGCTAACATTTAAATAATATGTATAGAGTTTTAATAATATAATTTTAAAAGTATCTGGCAATATTGTATCTACCACCAAAAGAGCAAGAGTATTCACTCATGCACGGCAACATTCACACTACAGCAAAACTTCACATGAGACTGAGATATCATATTGGAACTGATTGTGGCAAAGATAAATTTTATATTGGGATGATGCCCAGGATGTTCTACAGATATATTCATTAGTTTTAAAACTCCCATTGATTTCACTGAGATTTATGTGGAAGAAGTTTCTGGGGGAGTGGGCATAAAGTCTGCATTTAAATTGCATCAAGATTTAGTAAGCCTTAGTTATGAGAACCTGAAGTAAACAACAGAAGACCCTGCAACTTTTGTCTGTTTTCTTGTAGGAAATATCTGTGGTACCTCTGATAATTTACTGTGTTTGGCCCAGGCTTGAAGGAGAGAAGATATGGCTCCACAAAGTTCAAAGCAGAATTATTCTGTTCGCTTTCAAACATTGCATCTATGTAGTATATTTCTGTAGTTTGTAATCCTAGAAAAAAGAATCATGGCATCCAATTATAAAAGGATCTTCTCATTAATGTTAGCATGTTGATAGTTTATTCAGTGATGAGTAAATGCACCCTGTACATGTTCAGATGTGCTTGGGTTAATAAGTAGTATTATATTATGCATTTCTTGTTAAAGGATCTCAGATAGAGTGGGATGAAATTAAAAAAAATGTGCAATGCTGGAGCATGACTAAGTGATTTTACTGAAGATAACTCCCCCACCCCTCCACATATAAATTCAACGTGGCAATGGTTACCGCTGTTCTAAGGGGGAAAGAATTACACAGAAGACATACACCAGAGTTTTCAATCACAAGCTAAAATGCATGGCCAGCCACCATTCCATAAACCAAGCTTTTGTGCTGTCACCTATGTTACTTTCATTCTAATTTAGTAGGTGCTACTTCTTGTTATTTTCTGCTACAGAATTTAGGCTACTTGGCCTGGCTGCCCTTTGTGTAACATGATTACTGGGTGTTCTTCTTTCCCCAACAGACCCCCCCCTTCCACATTTCAACTTTCAATAGGTTCTGCTCTCAAAAATTCTGTGCTTGCTTTGCTGGAGGAGGCTCCAATTGGGTTATATTACATTCTCTTCCATTCTTGCAAGGGCTCAGGGCCCTCTCTTGGCCTCCACACTAGTTCTTTCCCTTTGTGCCGTTGCTTGGTAACCAGGAAAAAAGGGGGGATGGGACAGGCTCCAGGAGGGAAAGATGGAGAGAAGCAAAGTAAGGGGGGGGAGTGGAGAGAGAAAGCAATTGAAGTGTGTGCAGTTTGTGTAATCCTTCAGGCAAGGCTCTGCATGTTGATTAGTCGCAGGCTGGTTAAACCAAAGACCAGGCATGGAGTCCTGACCTGTTTGCATGGAAGGTGCTGTACAACTAAGCGATTAGATGGGAGCCATGGGGAGAACATGTGCAGGATGGCAGGCTGTGGAGCAGGTGACTCAGTAGGGGGCACTCTCTCCCCTGAAAAGAAAGTTGACTCCAACATGACTCACATCAGTACTTGAAGCATTGCTGTGGGTAGACTGCAGCTAAAAATCAATTCACGTGTATTTGTTTTTATGCATCCCCAAAATGAAGTTACACATAAATCTTGGCCATATCTTTCATTTAAAGAAGGGATTTGAGAACAACTTGTTCTTCTAATATTTTTAATTTGGGTATCACATACTTTATTCTACACTTCAATGTCCTTTTGTTTCTATAGTTGACATTAGGGGCAAAATGGAGCCACTTAGTGCCTATCTATCGCCATGATAATATGCTGTCCATCATCTTTGAGCTAGCAGAAAAGTATTTCTGCATAAATTGTGCTGCCTCCTGTGCTACATAGGGCCTAAGATACAAAAATAGTGGGACCTGTGAAGGATGCTGTCCTTATGAATATGTTGCAGGCCAGGTTAAGGAAAGTTTGGTTTCCTTGACTTTGTTTCCCCTCCTGCCTGACCACCAAGCAATCTATGTATGTAACATGGACAGAAGTATGTGGTTGTGCAAGTATATATTGAGCCACTATGAAGTTGCCCAACTAACCAGATGGGTGGAGCAGTAGGAAGCAGCTTCAATGCTCCCATTCAATACAACTCCGCCATGTCTATAAACAGTCGGTCGATTTCTGAGCATGGATAAAGCACTTTTCTATTGCAGAGTGAAGCACAAAGTTAACACAACAAGCAAAACTCCATCTTTGCCTCGTGCTGCAAGTGACAAATAATCAAGGAGTTCAGATCTGAATTTGTGGCTGTAGCCCTTGGCGCAGAATAGAATATGTAAAATGGTACTGCCCAACTTTCCTTAAAATTATGAAAAAAGTAAACATGCCAGCTGGTAAATCCCCTTGTTGGCAGGTGCAGCAAAAAAATTGAAATATACCTGCAATGGTGACAGAACTTGCAACACACATATGGCAAAACCAGACTTTTTAAATGAACCTTCTCTGCAGCACAGATGTAGTCCTGTTCTTTAAACACAGGTGTGAAGGCTCTCTCAAAAGAGTTTAAATTTGTTTTTTTTATAAAAAGAGCATGTAAGATCTAAAAGATACAATTGAAATTAAGTTTAATTTCATTTTGATTAGATTTATGCAATCCGATGCCACAATGGACGCGGAGTGTAGGTTTCTCCTGCAGCCCATGCCAGGTAATTCTGGAAGGGCAGTTCCAGCAACCAGAGCAGGCCAATTGATCCTAAAGTGGCAATAACTGGGCTGATCCCAACCTTGACTGTATCAGCAGCTATACTGTTAAGTGAAGCCAAATTATATCAGTGGCCAAGATTATGTTGGGATAAGTGGAAAACACTATTTGAAAACTGGGAAACTTTTATTTGCCTCATCTGTGAGCTAGGGATGACACGAGAACAACGGTAGAGAAAAGCAGTTACCAGGGCAGATTTGGGCAGTGGCTAGGAGATGTGTTACAGAAGGAAAGATATGGCAAAGGAAATCACAGTTGCTAAATCCTAACCTAAAGTGAAGATGCAAATAGTGGCATACTTACTAAACATACACTGAACACACAGTAAGTGTTACTCATACCTAGGCTTATATTCTATTGGAGTAACGCTCCACTGAAAGAGAAGCACAACCTTTTTAAACTATGTTGTATGCTTTACATGTAATTCATTTATTACATGCATGTTAGCTATTACAGATACAGGTAGACTTACAACAGTTCATTTAGTGACCATTTGAAGTTAGAATGGCACTGAAAAAAAATTATGAGTATTTTTCATATTTAATTTCAAATTTGGATGCTTGGCAACTGGTTCATATTTATGATGGCTGCAGTTTCCTGAGGTTATATAATTACCAGTATCTTTTTTGATCTTCTAACAAGCAAAGCTAAGGGGGAAGCTAGATTCACTTAACAGCCATCCTACTAATCTAACAACTGCAGTGTCAACTGCATGTTAATAACTTAACAATTGGTAAAATGGGGCAAAACTCATTTAACAACAGTCTCGCCTAGCAACAAAAATTTAGGGCTCACTTGTCATAAATCAAGGACTACCTCAGTTCTTGACTTATTACCACAGCTGGGACCAGAACATTTGTTGTTAAGCAGCATGATCATTGTGAGACCTCACATGTCCACACCTAATTTTACAACCTTCATTAAGTATCACCTGATCATGATTTGCAACCTCCTGCCTGTTTCCCCATTGACTTTGCTTTCCAGAAGGCAGCTGGGAAATTTGCAAATGGGAATCATGTGGCTGAACCATCATAAATATCTGTCGCTTACCAAATGCTTAAATTGCAATTAGATGACCACAGGGATGCTGCAATTGTCATAAGTATGAGAATTGGTTATAAACCACTTTTTTCAGCAGTGTCGTAACTTTGAATGGTAGCTAAACAATTGGCTGAAAATCCCTATCTGTAGTTGGGAACTGGTTCATTTTGGGTAGGCACAAGCCTAGTTCTTTGTTTTTCATCCCCATCCGATTTACAAACAGGGAGCCAACATTGATCTGATAGTGATCTATCCCAATTCAAATCCATCTATTGACAAGATTGTAAGCAAGGGCAATTTGTTGACTAGATATTCTCTGTAATTCTTTCAAGCACATTAAACACACAGGTATCCAAGTACTTTCCGTGCCTTCCTTTGTAACCTCCAACTTGTCTTAAGTAGCACTACTATACATAGACTTCAGTCATCTAGATGACCACAGAATGGAGGTAAAAATTTCTATATCTCTTTGAAGCCATTTATTGAATGTTCAGATTTTTGCAGCTCAGATATGATAGCCTTAGTATCATCAGATTGTGTAATGGCATTTGGAAAAAATACAAGACCTGACTTTATTTTTAAGGCTAACATTTCAATCAATTTAAAACAGGAAAGAATGCTACATTCTGCTAGTTGTTTGTTGCTGGTTCTATCTTAGATGAGGGCATTGCAGATTTTCCATGGTCTGTGCCAATGCGGGTGATGGTGGGGTATCATGTGGCCATATTTTCTATTGATTTTATTTGGTGGGAAGAGGCCATTTGGCCTAGGGCAACATCATTTTGTGAACTCCATGGACTATTTTTGGGTGCTGCCAACTGTGGCTACTTGCTACAAACACTGCCATTCCCTTGTAGCAGTTCTGATTTGGGAAATATGAGTGTTGAGCTTAATTCTAATTAGAATTCTGCCTGTTTCTTTTAGCCCAGGTCAGAGCCACAGCCAAGGTTCAAATCAGAGGTAGCACATCTGCTACTTCTAATGATCCCTCTACTTTTCAACCAATTACTGCAACTGATCTATTTCTGAACCATGCCTAGTGATCTTCTGAAAGAGTTGTAATACCTTGTGCAAAAATAGCCCAACCTAGAAGTCACATGCACGGAAAATAGTTGTAGAATGAAAAGAGAGACAGATCCCCAAATTCTTTCACTTCATTCTATGTCCCTCTGCAAATCTGTATATTGGGATTTTTTTTTGGATATATATTTAACATTCTTCCAGAAGACATTAGCACACTAAGCAAATGGGTCTAATGTTCCTTCAGCAACGTTTAAAAAGACCCTGGTTGATTGGCCGCAGACACATACTATTTCCGGACTTCAATAATGGTTTAAACCCTCTCTCCAGAGCACCAGTTTAACCCAGCTGACTCCACAATGTGTTAAAAAGGTTTTGAGTTGATTTTCCTGCTGACAGGTGATACTCAATGGGAGGTAAGTGAACAACAATAATAAAAACATGAAGGGAAACTCCCCATTTAAGATGTAAGGACAGGGTTATCCTCAAGACTTGTCGGGGTACAGTAGAATTTGGCTGTTGATGCTATGTAATTTATGTGAGTATGCTTTTCAGCTAACTCAAGGATAGAAGAAATGCATGACAAGGCAGCTCCCTCAGAGCATCCCTCAGATTGATGGGAGTTTTTTGTCTAGAACAGTGTAACCATCTTTGGAAAAATCTTCAGGTTCATGCATTTCTGTGAAATATATTTCTGAGAAAGTATATGAGCGCAGGGAGAGTATTATTTAAATTCAAATCAAAAATACTTTTTGATGTTGTAAGGCTGCTGCCCAGAGTAAACTCTGTATGTTGGCCATACAAATTTGTATGATAAACAAATACTTGAGATTTGAAAAAGAGTAACAGTGTGAAGTTCTACCTCTACATACTCCAACAAGTTGGCTTCAACATTTTTTAGGGAATGCAGTCTACCATAATGTTCAATATTATTCATGTAATACTAGGTTATGAAAAGCAGTACAACCATACAATTCTTGGAAAAGATGCGTCCTTTGAAAACATTCAAGCAGAGCACTTCTTTGCTGTATCAATTGGTGCCTTCTTCTAATGAGTGAACAACCATTTCACTTGCCAGCAGGTACTTGTATGCATTTGGTGTGCAGAAACTACTGATCCTGAGAAAACTTGACTGATTGAAGCAGAATTATGTGTCTCGGTGATGCTTTTCAACTGGTGGAAGTCCTGTAGTGTGCTTCTTCAAGGTGAAATACTTCTCCATAGCCCTGGATTGAGTGTATTCTCATTGCTTTCAATACTTGAAATAGGGCTACAAAATCTCATCTGCAAAAATCACAGTATCCATAAAATAAATTAAGATCATGTACTGTACTAAGGTTGTTATTAACCATCACATGCACTTTTTTACAGGTTACTTGCACTACACTTCCTAAGCCCCCATTCTGGAGTAGGTACTATATTTGGTGTCCTATATTTTGATTGGTTGATATTCTTACTGTGTCACAGCAGGTATTCCACCTTGCTGACCTCAGCTGATCTTGGAAAAGCTAAGGGGTGTCAGATCTGATTAGTCCTTGGATGACCAGCAAATCTGAAAGCTATCAATTACATTGGGAAATTGAGAAAACATTCCTGAAAAAGGCAGTGTCAAAACCACTTATGTATTAAAGGTGAATGACAAGAAAAAAATAGCTATCAGAATTTCTTTCTGGAGGAGGATGTTACAATTTGGCACAACAAATAACTAACAATTGTACATCTGTTGTCTAAAAGAGATAATCATGAAAAGCCCTATATGGGGTTTGACAAGCAGTTTTGTACCTAACATATATTTAATTTTAGGTTTTAAGTAGAGGAGAAGAGACTGTGGACCTTTTGACCATCAGAAATCTTAGGATGCATGGACTCAGATAGTGATATAAATGATACAAAATAGTTTCCATACTAGGTTGCAACCTACTATGCTTTATTATGATCCAGTTTAATGTAAATTGCAACAGGACAAATACTACCCTACAAGAATATGAGAGGAATTTAAAGCGCATTTCTTGCATGGAAATAATGATTATGTATATATTATATACATATAATATAAATATACTGTATATGTGAAAAATTACAATGGTACAAATAGATACAACTATTTCCATTTTATCTCTAGCTAAATGTACATCATTCTGAAATGGCTGAATTTTGAAGTTTCAATTGCATCCATTCAAATTGTAATAACATATTAAGTAAATTTCACAAAGGAAAGCAAAAAGCAAGTTGTTTTTCCTGGGATATGTCATTTATTTTACTTCCCAAAATATCTCTTTGATTATATTGGTTAACTGCAATAGCATTCAATAATTGCAATGCTATCTCAGTTGGAACACAATCCACTATCTCAAACTGAGATTCTACCATTTCATTTTTCTATATGTATAGCCCGTTTGAATGGGGCTAGCAAATTTGGGCTGCAAAATTCCAGATTATCACTAGAGAGTTACAGAAAATACTAGCCGTATGTCAAAAGTGCTGAGGTTGGGAGATGGTTTCCTGTCAGCTAGTGATATTCAGCAAAGTGAACAGGGGTAAAGGCTGAGGATTTAGGGAATAGTTTTACTTAAAACGGACTGCATATCCATATCAGGATTTTCTCCAATGGCAAGCAAAGATAGAGCAGAATAAGGGCAGAATAAGATGAGAAGCGGATAGGACATTTTACAAAGAGAACAGATTCTGCCAGATCAAGTACAGGTAAATAGCATTTTAACTGAGCTATGGGGAAAGGGTTTTAGTTTACCACCTACACTACAACCACTGTTCATAATTTAGCAGTTATAAAATTTATGGATTGAGATAGATTGTAAACACATATTAATATATGTATACATCACAATATTTGATTTACATGACTCAGAATTCATTTTGAACATTTGTGCAGCACTTTCAAATAAAACTACAGTGTTTGGCCTGCCTAGTATAATAGGTTATTCATGGAAGAGTGGTTCTTCCCAACCTGCACTACTCGGGCTGAGAGGTAAGCTGATCCTGAGGTACAGGAAGTAATGGATACAGTGAGAGACATCATTGCTTTCCAACCTGTTACCTACTGAGATCCACTGGACAACTGAAATATGGGCTCTGAGAGACAGACCGTCCAACTTCCAAAACATTATAACCCAAGGACTGGAGGGGAGGGAATATGTTTTGACTTGGCTGATCGGAGCTCGGTTGCTAACAACAAACTGCATCAGATTTTGCACACCTTGGAAGTATTGTGGCTTGCTGCCAGTTTGAGGGGGAACTACCAGTTTAATGCTGGAACAGCTAATGAGAATTTATATACAAGTTGGGGAGTGAGATGAAGATAGCATCTCATGGGCACATGGCAGAAAAAAGGGACTTCGTAGAGCATGTTTGTCTTGTTTTTAGGTGCAAGTAAGGTACAAATGTGCATGACAGGTAGTATCAGCCTTAATTCTCTTATTTGTGAAATGGGATTTAATTCTTATTCCCAGGGCTATTGTAAAAATAGCATTATTTTGCCATAGTAGTGAGGCTGACAAATACTGTCCTTACTTAATGTGGACCAAGGAAAGGCCCTGGCATTTTTCTCCTGCCCACCAAGTTTGCTTGCTGGTGGAAAAGATCAACCACCAACCACTGTCCTGATATAAGTTGGTTCTCAGTAAGACAACTACAGGGGTCTTAGGAACAGCTTGTCTAGTCTCCTGTCAAGTTGTCTGTTGGTGAAAGGTGCTAAGATAGAACATAAAGCAGAAGGAGGTGGCTGTCCATATGCTCCTCACAAACTACTCTGTGACAATAATATATCAATCAGACCATTTCTGAATATGAGTGGCATTCTTCTGAAAGAGGGTAAACCAATATTCACAAATAGTTGAGCTGATAGATGCAGGCATGGGGGCACAGGCTGAAACAGAGGAAGTAAAATGAAGAAGCTCCATTCTTGATTAATATTGCAAGAGAATGTCACTGCTTTTGGCACTCCCTTTCTGGCCTGATGGTGGCAGAATCCTGAAGGAGGAGGATAGCCAATAGAGAACATGCTATTATTATTAGCCCATCTATAATAACAACATCATGGCACTTAATGTTGCCAGGGCCAGAATGGAATAGAAGGCAAAATGACAAAGATGACATATGGTAGGTATCTGCAGTGTTCTGCATCAATAGCCATAGGAACTACAGCCACATGATACTGATCCCAAGATCACTGAGAGATATATGTAGCACTTATTTGAGTTCCAGAAAATAAGAACAGTAGTAAAACTATTAAAAGTTATAGCCATGCTAAATTCCTTGTCAATAGAAAAAATGGAAAACCTGTAGTGCTGTCAGTGGTGATAGAAATAGCAAGCAACAAGTGCCAGAAACCGACTCCCTTTCCAGTTTAAATTGGAAACACTATGGTTGTTCTTTGAAGTTCTAATGAAGGTCCAGGTTTTTCTTCCCCAAAAGAACAAGGATTTTTTTCAATCTAGTTGACAGCCTTAAGATTCGCTGGTTTTCCATTAATGTCATGTTTTATGTCCCTTCTTCACTAATTATAACCTAAAATATAACCCATTTCCCCTTAATTAATTGCATTCGTTATGCCATACTTAAGAAAACTTCTACCTTCTTATGCTGACTTTTATAGGTGGTCATGTTTTTGGAAAATAAATGTTATATTTATTAATTATTTGTTGTGCCAAATCCTCCTCCTGAAAATATTTTTCACAGCTACTTCTTTTTATCATTCACCTTGTCAAAAATATCACTTTCCCCTGCTAGCTCTTTTTTTATGGCTGTCAAGTGAAATGTGATCATTATTGATATTTACTGTGTAGAACTCATTGCTTGTAATGTTATATATATACAATACTAAATGGTCATGTTGTTGTTACTAATGTAGATGTTTACTAATTTGATTTTTATTATCATTGGGGGAGAGCTTTATTGTTTTAATTGTAATTATTTACAGTTCCGAGTCACCTAGAGTTGTGCCTGCACTTGAAGTGCCATGTAATTGACTGAAATGGCTGAAGGATGGGGACAAATTTCTTAATTCAGACTTTATGAATTAAAGAATCAGAACAGCGGACCAACTAGTGCCAGTTCTTTGTAAATGTAATTATTTTTCTCTTACTCCACACTAACGGACATTGTAAATTATTAAATCAAAACTTTCTTACAGGCATTGACCATAAATCTGATATAATAACTAAAACCATGTTGATACATAAGTAGGATTACTGCTACAGATGACCATTCTTTCCTGTGATGCTGACTTCCTCATGAAATATCCATGTCTCTGATTAGCAGAATTTTGCCACAGAATAGAGGAATCCATTTCTGCTCCAATGAGTCTCTTTGCACAGGGAAAAAACAGCCAGGTTTGGGAAATGCTGCCCCAAGAAGAGGTGAAGATGGAGGTAGTTGGGCCTTTCTTTCATGAAAGCATCCATTTGTTTTCAGATAGTATACTTTTTGCAAGGAACAAGAGGAAGTGATTGTAATCCCAAAAACTCAGGGGGAAAAGAAAGTTTAATTTTCACTTAAGGTAACGAAGTCAACTAATGCTGAAAGCAAGTTAATTAAATGTGCCTGTGGAAGTGCTTGCCAGTGTAAAACTGTCCACACTCTTTTGGCACATTTAAGAACTATTACCATCAAGTCTTAATAGTTACTGGGATCAAAGGAGATACAAAAATGCATTCTAAATTAGTAGCTGAATTAGTTCAAGGTATCCAGTCTCTTCACACTTTTGTGCCAGCCATAGTTATTTCAACAAAGGCTACGTTGTTCGTTGTTTCCTCTCTTTGCCCGGAGTTTTTTTAAAAATCACGAATTTGCTCATGAATCCAGTTCCTACGGGATCCAATCCGTCTCTTCCCTTTTTTAATTTTTTCCTCCCAGATTCTGTTGCTCCTGAGTCTTGCCTTGCCAAAAAAAGCTCCAGGCATCTCCCATTCCTTTGTACTGGGGATTGGGAGGGGAGAAGAAATTGGAGGAAAGCTGGAAAGAGAAAGGGGAGAGCGAAGTGGTAGGGGCTGGCGAGGAAGACAGGGACCTCCGTCCAGACCGCAGCATTTTCCGAGTGGCTGAAACTCGCCGTAGACGAATTAATATTCTTCCCCCATTTTTAGCTTGCGTTCCTTGCCAGTCCTTTCTTGTTCTCAGACATTTTAAGGGCCTACGTAGATTCTCTTTAAATACCCGCCTCCCCGATTTCGGCGACTGCACCGGAGAAGAGGGGGCGATAACAAAAACAACCATTATTATTGGAAAGAGAAGGTCTAGGGGGCGAGAGCTCGCGCAGCTCCGATTTTTACACAGCCTCGAGAGATTTGGTGATAAATACATTAACAGGAAGGGAGGCGATTCCCAAGTAAATACGTGCGAATTACAACGGGGCCTGCAAAACACACCCGCTACAGCACCGTGCGCGAGGAGAATTCCGTGGAGGCGATGGCCTGGGGCGGCGGGGAGGGTTCATTTTTCCTTTCGCCTCCATTGCTCCGCCGTGCCTTTAGGCCGCCTTGTTCACCAACAGTCCCCCCCCCTCCCCTTCGCCTTCTGAAAGGCGTTGTATAATGTGTCCGGGTTTCTGTGGCCTCCCCACCATTTTCCTTTAAAGAGCCAAGATATTCTGGCCAGCGCCGTCGCCCGGTGTAATCGATGCGCTCTTGCGCGGGGGGCGTTGTTGGCAGGAGAGAGGCGGGGGAGGAGAGGGGTGGGGGCCGCTTGTGCGTCCTGAGCTCTTCGGAAATGGGAGGCGGCCAAGGCGGCAGGCGGCGGGAGGGCGCTGCGATGGGCGAGCGCACAGGCACGGGCGGCGGCGCCTGAACCCGGGGGCACTGGGGGGACGCCGCCTGACAGACACCGCTTGGAGCGCGGTTCTCTTTTCCCGCTCCCCGATCTTTGAAGTCCCGGGGAGAAGAAGGAAGAGGAGGAGGAGGAAAAGAAGGAGGAGTTGCTGGTTGCCACAGCTGGCTCTCTGAGTCTCTCCTCCACTTCTTCTTCTTCATTCCTCCCTTCATTCGATCTCCCTTCCGGAGCCCGGTAAGTGCAACTCCTAGTGTCTTCTCCTTCGCCTGCTCGGTATCCATTCTCTGCTCGAGGGGGGGCGGGGGGGAGGGACGGAGATCTGTTCTCCATCTCTGTACGAGGATTAGGTGAAGGGGAGCCAGAAGAAGGCAAGGGGGCTGTCAGAAAGCTGGATGAAGTGGGCTTAGTTAAAACGACGCACCGGTGAGAAGGTTTGACCCTCTTCAGGTCGTCCTATAAAGGCATTCGCACGGCGACACTCGCGCAAATCTCTCCCTGTATCTGGGAGAAATACGACCTCCTTGTCCACATAGAGCGCTCTGCGGAAGACACGGGAGATCTTGGAAAATCCGAGAAGAACAGCTTCCTAAAACAGAGGTGGCCAACTCTAGGGAGCCCTGCAGAACAAGTCCACCCCAACCTATCGTGGGCCTCACAAAACAAGTCACCTTCCATCTGTTTACTAGAACAGTCAAGAGAAACTCCTGGCTCTGTAGAACCTGCTCGGTGCTATAAACGTGTCAGATGTCTGAAGCCCTCAGTGCTCTTGGAGGCCATGTAGTTCCGTAGGACCAGGAATCTGACCCTTAGAATACCTTTTCTAAAGATTTTGGTCTAACAGCCCCATTCATAGATGGCAGGAGAAAAGGGAGGTCTGATAGCTTACAAATCTCACAGGCTTCATGGAACTTGAAGAGAAATATGAAATAGATGAAGATGAAATAGAAGTGACCCAATGCATATTCTCTAAGAAGGAGGTTTCCTTTGAATGAGGGTTGGGTGGCCTCTCAGTCTCTCTTCCAGAAAGGTTTCTTGTTTCATAGAAGAGACACTGACTAGAATCAAAGTGTATCCACTTCTCTCTCAAGCTATTTTTTTAACTGTTTCTTTCCTTTTCATATGTCTTTCAAAAGCCTAGCAGATGTCTTCTCAACTCTGAATACTTAGCATGATTACTTAGCGTATTATATAGCATGTTTAGTTGCAGCCCAGAGAAGCAGGCCAGTTTAATTTTAAATTGCCTATTACATTAAAAGGTAAAGATTGTTTCATGAATGAATGAATGGCTGAGGTTAAATTTGAACTCCAAGTTTCCTGGCTCTGAGTCTATACTTTTCTTTAATAAACTATACAACCAAAAAGTACCATCCTGGGTAGACTGATGTGATGATTCCCATTGTCTACTGACTTTTAGAAAGGTCACCTCCACAAAACCACAAGGAAGAATCCACATTGCTTCAGAAGAAGTCAGTGTCTCCACCCCTGGTTCCTTGAGCTCCTTCATTTGCCAGATAAAATAAGAATACTTTTAACAAACCTGAGTGGGGTAATCTGGAGAGTAAATCTACTAGGTTATATCTGTCAGTTGGTATGTCCGTCTTTAAAATGGTTGTATATTGTATCATTTTTGCTATGTGTAAGTATGTCTAGATAGAATGCATTGTGCATGGTGGTCAAATCTGCTTTATGATCTGTTTCTCTTTATGTATTTTCTTGTTGCTCTTCTGCCTTTCTGATAAAAACTTCCATGTTACAGTAAAATTTAGAGAATAGTAGAGAGAAAAAACAGGGATTTGGGAAAAATTAAAGGAAAACAAGGGAAGAAATAGAATTAACAAAATATGTTTTGGTGTTTTAAGCAGGAAATCCAAATGATGCTCATTACTGAATATTAGTGAATAAAAATATAATAATTATGGATTGTTTGGTGCTCTTTGATAATAGTTTGAACTTAATCTCCCAAAGTAAATCTCTTTACCCTTCCTTAATGGTGGTCTGGATCCTTGGAATTTCAGTGGTTCCTCATAGAATTGAGGGATATAAGTGTATGGATTTATTGCTGTGTTGATGTTATATGACAGAGGAGTAAACAAACTGGAATAAAGGACTAAGAGAAATTAGACTTTTCACAATTGGGAACAACTACCAAAGGGGTGAAACTAAGCTAAACTGTAGACATGTTGTGAAGTAAAGGTAAAGATAAGTGAATTTTGGATCCAAAATAAGAATTTTACTGTGCTCTTTCAGTGGGATATGTGCAAGAGATCTTCCAAGAGAAAGTGCAAGAGATAGTGTTATTGAAAGAGACTACTGTAAGGATTTTCTGCTCTGTATATGCAAATGACTTAGATGGATCCTGGTTGATCCCAATTTTTTATTTAAGGAAATTTCCTCCAAACAGCACAGGGTTGGATTGGTTTCCTTTTCATTGGTTGCCTCTTATGATCCCTTCTGATACCACTAGAGGTGCTCTTGGGTAGTGAGATCATAGAGCCACCAATGGGAAGAAAAATCTCAAAACATTGTGCAGCAATAGCAATTGAATGGATTGCGGTCTGTTTTATCTGAAATGGTCTAACAATTTGTGATATGCCAAACATAGTTTATCCACTGCTATATATGATGATCTACATTTTATATTGGATTTTCTGATTTAGAGTAAGAAAACTAGGGTTATCAAGCAGTTGCTTACGGTTTCCTTTCTGAGGTTTATTCAAGAACAGAAATGTTGGCTGTGCTCGAATATTTCTCTGCAGAACAAAGGCTTTGATAAGATGACCAACTGGATTTTTTCTTCATTTCAGGTTCTTCATGAATAAAGATTTTTTTCCCTCCCATATGTCTTGTCACTGAGTAGTTTCTATTGTTCATTGGTGCTCCAAAAGCACTTTAAGAAATAAGAATGAAGAAGAGTGTGCCTTGATTTTGTAGCAATTTTGGAAGTATGCATGTTTAGAAGTATGCCATAGCATACTTCTTGAAGAACGTTTTCTGTATAAATGAACTGAAATGTTTATAGAAGTTAGTGTTGGATAATCATAAAATTGTTGAGCGGGTACCTCAGAGATTCCTTAACCATGAAAACTAACTTGATGCTTTTGAGTGAGTTGTATGTTGTCAGCCTACCCTACTCCTGCAGGGTTATTGATTTGGGGAGAAAAGTGTAAAAAAAGTTTCTTTTTCTTAGTGTCTAGAAAAAAGGCAAGTTTGCTGAATTTCCTATAAATATTTTATTTTATTTGTGTGACTGTTGGCCACTCCCCCTCTTCATCCAAGAAAAACACAAGTTCTGAAGAAATAGTGGAAGATCAAGAATACCAAATAGTTGACAGAAGACAGTGAAAAAAAGTTTTTTGCAGTTAGGTCCTACTTTGTTGGATAATTTCTCTCTCTCCTAGTGACATTTGCTGAAATGTTGCTTTTAATTGTCCCCAAATAGGTTGAAGGATTTTGAGGTGCCATTTATGCTCAGCCCTTCCTGATGCCACACAGAGTTTGCAGCAGGTATTTTTTCTTTGTGACCACCAAATGTTCAGCTCCATCCAGTCGCCCAGACTCTACCCCAAATTAAAGGATTACAGGATCGTAAATAGGGAGAGGTTTTTTTTATTTATGCTCAGCCATGAAATTTGAATTAGTAAGACAGATCTCAGCACACTTGGCTATTGTAGGAAGAGCACTGCCACATTTGTGTCAAACTGTGTTTTATGTATATTACAGCTCAGTCAGTCTATCTTTGTAGTAGTTTAAACAGTGGGACACAATCTGGAATAAGGAACCTACTTATCTGAGGCCCTAGAATAAACGACTGCAGGTAAATCAGTGCCATATATAAGTGAAGACTTTATATTATGAATATCAGACTAAGAATATTATTGTCCTTATTCAGGGTAGGCAGTGAATGCTCTGGTTTAATACAGGCATGCCTCAGAGATGATTAGGTGGCTCAGTGGCTAAGACACTGAGCTTGTCGATCAGAAAGGTTGGCTGTTCGAATCTCTAGTACAGGTCTCCTGCGTGAGCAGGGGGTTAGACTAGATGACCTCCAAAGTTCCTTCCAATTCTGTTACTGTTATAGATATTGTGTGTTTGGTTCCAACCCACCCCAATAAACTGAATATCGCAATAAAGTGAGTCACACATTTTTTTTGTTTCCTAGTGCATATGAAAGTTATGCTTTTACTATAATGCAGTCTTAAATGTGCAGCAGCATTATATCTAAAAATGTTAATGCCTTAATTAAAAAATACTTCATTGCTAAAAAATGCTAATCATCATCTGAGACTTCCATCGAGTCATAATGTTTTTAGCATTCAAGGTACCCCTGTATTTAAAAACATTAACACAAGAAAAATTATTCCAGACAAGGCAAAACTTAATGGAGGCCCCAGGAGACTTTTCAATACATATTGGCCACTAGCATATTATTATTTTATTCTGATTATTCCAATTCATTTCTGATTATTTCAGAGGTTCATTTCGTTTTGGGAAAAGAATTCCACAACAGTTGACTTAGAAATAATTATATAAATAATAATATTTATTTTGCTTTAGATTTTAAGACTAGTGATGTTTTTTAGTGTTCTCTATTTTTTTTAATTGCTAAAGAAATGCTTTTGCCTCAGATTTGTAATTTTTTCTTCTAAGTATCTTTATTATGTATGGCATGATGCTATTTGGAAGGAAAAGGGGTATTATTGTGGCATTATTATTTATTTCTTCTTAATATTTTATCTTAAAAGACCCCTTGGAACTCTTAAGACATCCCATAAAACAATATGAAAATCATACCAGTAGTATTTAAATTAACAGTCTGAAAGCCATTCTAAAAATAGTATTGCATACAATTTATAAATTAGGTATAAAACTGATGTAGTAACATTACTTATTACATATTGAGCTGAAAGCCAAATATGTAATTTTATTCTCTAAACGATCATGTAATGTAGATTAAGGAGAACAGTTACTTCCTCAAGGTCACCCAATGAACATCATGACACAGACAATAATTGGAATTTCAGTTTATTTCAGATAGACTTTGAAATATATAATAAACAAATTTTAAGCAAAAAATGCAGAGGAAATTGGAACAGAGCTAAATACAAGAGGAGGTTGGTATAATTCTTGAGGTGAAAGAAATATAAATCATTTAGATAGTATGTATTTTACTCTATGTGGAAAAGGTACACTGAACTAAATAATTTAGACTTAAGTTTAGGATGAATGAACACTGTATTTGAATTTCCATTCCTAAAATAATCTAGAAATTACCTTTACACATATTCAAACTGTCTAGTCAGAGTGTGGCCAATCCTGCAGACCCTTGAAAATGTTTTGTTAATCTTTGGGATTGAATGGCACGAAGAAAATATAAGAATCCAGAAATTGTACTTCATGATGGACTGCATGGGATCTCCCTTTATCAAACACCAAATACCTTACCCTGAGAATAATTTTAATAACCAGTTCTTCTCCAGAGCTCTTGGCTTTCAGTTTAGTGAGGACTTCTCTAACCGCTAGAGAACCACTAAACTGAATGTGGCTTTTTCTGCTGCTTGTCTGCAAGTATGGGAACTAGAGTCCAAAATATGGCAAAGTGATTTGTTGGGTCACAAAGGGTGCCATTTTGATCTTGGTTATCCGGTACCTTCATTGTCCCAAATCTTTTTGCTAAGCCCAGTATGTCTTTAGGCAAACCACCCCCAAATAAGAATCAGTTTGTCTCCATACTAGAACAAATGGAGACGTGTAGTTTAGCTTCCCCACAACCAGTGGTGAAATCCTACCGGTTTGCACCAGTTCAGGCGAAGTGGTAGTGATAAAAGCTGCCGGTTTGGCGAACTGGTAATGATAAAAGCTACCTGTTCAGTGAACCGGTAGTAAAAAAAACAGCTACTGGTTGATCCGAACTGGTATTTCCGACATCAGCTGTGCCGCGTGATTTATATTCACTAGAAAGCAGGAAATCCTGCTTTCTAGCGAATCTAAATAGCGCAGCATAGCTGTTTCCCTCCCCTCGCTGTTCTACTTACCTTGTTAAGCGTCCTTTTTCCACACAAAGTGTGCGTTTGGTGCACACTGTGTATGTGCACATGCGCAGCATGCATTTGGTGCACACCACATGCACATGCGTGCGTTTGGCACTCACTGTGCATGTGCGCCCATGCAGCGTGCGTTTGGCATGCACCTGCATGCACGGGCTCCGAACTGATGACAAACCGCGGAGGATTTCACCACTGCCCACAACTCTTTGTTTCCAGCAAAAAAAATATTTTCACTATTGGACCCCAATTTTGCAATAATACCGCCCTTGCTTTCAAGAAAATATGGTGGTTCACATTTATAAACTCAGCTCTGTCATTGTCCTGCAATTTTGGTCTCAGAAAGTACACATATTGTACATATGGATAGCAGTGCTATAACATCCTGTATGGATATTTAAAATGACATGTTTGGATTAACACAAGTGTGAAGGCAGCAACTACATGTTTTCAAATTAAGCCTTCAAATCCTACTATATTAACTGTTTCCATATTGATTATATTTAATCAGCTACTCTAATGTAATGACTCTGTATTGAATTGTGATATGAAACCCATCTGTGCTATCTGATCTGTGTTGGCTCCTTATACACATTCTGGTTTCTATGGCTCATGATGCCTGCCCTAACCTATGTCCACCAGAGAATTTCTGCAGTGGTATCCCATAATCGTGGAGGCATAAATCCTAGGCACATTGTCTTGAAATAGTTTTCTGTTCCTGTTGTAAAGGTTTCCTGGACCATTTTTCTTGCAGATATTTCATTATAATTCACTGCTAGCACTGATGATGTTACCTAGTTTGATAATGAAACATCTGCAGATAAGCAACCAAACACAGACAACACCAAGGATCCCACAATTTAACCCTGAGACACTAATATTGTCTTGTATCAGTAATGTCAGGGATTCTTGGGACTTCAGGCATGTAATTACAACTATAATGAATTTGCTATTAAAAGGTAAAATTCAATTCAGATTAGTTTTCATGGATTTAAAGCATTGAAGTGTATCTAGAACTAATACTGAAGCAGTTTTGATATTTAGCGTTAAAATAGGACTTACAGAATAAGAGAAGTTTGACAATTAGAAATTATTACTAAAATAATAAAATATTAATATTCTTTTCAAACTATCTTGGCCAATTTCAAAGCAGGATTAGACATGGCTAGTACTTGAACAGGAGATCACCAGGAAACCTTAAATTCATAGATTATCTTGGCAGTAAAAAAATAAAAATAAAAATTCCATTTCAGATTATTGCAAGGAAAATTACTTTGGACATTCCTGGAAGTTGAATTTGACTTGATAAAGATTTTACACATAGTCCTCGACTTACGACCACAGTTGAGCTCAAAATTTACGTTGATAAGTAAAACATTTGTTAAGTGAGTTGTGCCCCATTTACCATTTTTTTTGCCACTGTTGTTAAGTGAACCATTGCAATTGTTAGTAACACGGTTGTTAAGTGAATCTGACTTCCCCATTGACTTTGTTTGTCAGAAAGTCACATGAAATCAGAAAGCTAATCACATGACCCTAAGACACCACATCCATCATAAATATGAATCAGTTGCCAAGCATCTGAATTTTGATCATGTGACCATAGGATGCTGTCATAAGACACTTTTTTCCATCCCGTTGTAACTTTAGTCACTAAATGAAATGTGGTAAATTGAGGACTGTCTGTACTGGTTTAGAGCGCTCAGAGTTTTTACTTACTGTATACTGTCTTTATAATCCTGACAGATTGGTACTATCTCAAAGATAGATCACTATTATCATATCCATTCCTTGTCATAAATAACCTTCCAAATGAATTTGTGGCACAGATAAATCTTGTTTCGGGGATATTCTACATTATGGCTACTAAAGTTAGAAGACTATCATATGTTAATGCTTATTTTTTTCTGCCATGCCAACCACGTTTGCACTGAAATGGTGTTGCATAACATGGAGAAGCATTTCAAAGGCAGGAGAGCACACCAGCCCAGTATTTGCATATATTCTAGCATGCATCATTATTACTGAGATACTGTTTAGAAACAAAGGTTCCTACATAAGTATATACAAGTGCCTACAATTTTACACAGTAGTATAATACTCCATATGAAAAAATTAACAAGAGAATTTGACTGGAAAGCTTAAACAAATAGAACATGTTAGGATGAAAATGTGTTTTTTAAGTTATACGAAATAAAATTAACATCAGAAATGAAACCTTATGCCATCTTTCTTGCTTTGTTCTAATCTTGTGTTGAATTTTTGAGGGTGCATATTTTAGTCTGAAAAAAGAAAGTTTGGAGTGGGAAAGAGCATGAAATGCTTAGCTGTCCACATTTTTTCACTGAGTGCTACAGGTAGCATGCTGTTGTGTACAGTCTGTATTTATTTTCATCTCTTAATGTTTTGCCTGGTGTAAGTGAATCATTCTTAATGCATAGGCCTATACATGTTTACTTAAATGTAATTGAGTTTGGTGGTGTTTCCTTCAAAGGGCCGTGTGAGAAGACAGATAGGCTAGAAATAGTAAATTAAAAAGTGGGCATAGGATAGCACCATCAGATTAATTTTTAATGGAATAAATTTGTGCTATCCTTCTATTTTAAATCTCCTAGGACTTTTTTCAGGCAGTTGATATTAGAACATGCTTGTGTGTTCAGTTCAGTTGGAATTTTTTTGGTGCAAGCTATATTAAAAGGAGAACTATTGTGCTTGTTTGATTCCAGTGAGCCTTGTACAGGAGAATTTCTTATTGTATAATACCCTTTTCTATTGGGTTATTTGCAGATCTCTTAGTTTGTAAATATTGAGGCTCAATAATAAAAGTTTCATACTTAAATGAGCAATATTCCACTTTTAAAATGATTTCTTCCCAAAAAATAATAATTTTCAGGATTCTACTGATGAGCCCTCTGTTTCCTTAATTGTGTTATCAGATTTTTTTTAAAAAAGAGGGAGATAGAAATGTCTGTTCCAAAATTCACACGAGAATACAAGAGTCAGTAATTAGGTCCATAAATTCTGTATTTTAATCTGTATTTTATGATATAGAGTAATTATTGGATTGCTTGAAGAAATATTGAATATAATATGTGGTTTTAAACTACAGATTTTTCATCTGATATGACTGTTATCTGGACTTTTAACATTGTGCCAGGAAAAATATATTGCCAGTTGAAAGCTTGCCACTTTGTGTGAAATTTCCATTGGCCTAATAAAATTATTGCTTCCATAGGGGTTAATGTTACTAGAATTTTGCCCTGCATCTACAGAGTTCAGCAGAATTGTGGTTTCTCTATAATATTAGCATTTGTTTTCAGAATTTCCCATTCCATATTTTCTCCATTTTAGCTATCCTTTGTTGACACTATTACTCTTTTACAAATAGGTTACAATGTATACCTAATTGAACTTGTTATATTCAAGACTTTGTTGGAAAACAATCAACCTCTATATAAGTATTATCATTGTCTTGCACAAACATCCTAATTTCTGAGTCTTTTTGTGCTTAGAAATTACATCCTGGACAGTTTTATATTACCTCTGTCTTCATTCAAGCCTCCTTTAAAAACCAAAAGTAGAAACCTTGGTCTTGATCCTTTAGTCTTCAACCTCAACAAAATCTAATTAGATAGAGTTTTATGTGTTTTTCCACTCGTAGTTACTTCCTTCTTTAGCTTATTTTCTTTGTCATTGTAAAAATGCAGATTTTTAAGCTGTTGTACCAAGTAGGAAAAGTCAATTTTAGTCAAATATATAAATTATGCATCCTCAAAGAGAATAGAGTTTCCACTTGGGTACTGTAAATCTTCTTTCTTTTGTGCATGATCTCATAGTTAAACGGCTAAATTTGATATTTTCCAAGTCGCATGAAATCCCAGCACAAACTACATTGGCACTGGGAAAGAAAGCCCAACTCTCTCTCTCTCTTTTTCTTTCTTTCTTTCTTTCTTTCTTTCTTTCTTTCTTTCTTTCTTTCTATCTATCTATCTATCTATCTATCTATCTATATCTATCTATCTATCTATCTATCTAATCTCTCTCTCTCTCTCTCCCTCCCTCCCTCCCTCCCTCCCTCCCTCCCCCTATCTTAGTCAATGACTCTGGGTGGCTTACAATTCAAAAAATATGTTACAATCAAAATACTAAAAACATTTTGAAACAATACAAACAATAGGAACATCCAAAATAAATATATATAACAGCTGAGATACTTAGCCAGTTAACAATATAGCCAGGAAATGGGGCCCTTGACACATTCAGCATCCCAGCAACATAGCTAGGATGTTAATGCCTTATGAAAGGCTAATAGGTTTGGGGCCATTCTAATCTCTGAAGGGAGGATGTTCCACAGAGCAGGGGCCACTGTGGAAAAAGCCTATATTCTAGTCCTCACTAGCCGATACTCTTTGGCTGACAGTAAAAATATTGAGGTAACTGACTAATATAAGGTCAACTGAAGTTTCAAAAATAGGTCCAAATGTCCCACAATTCTTCATTCAGTAATACAACATTATTAGAGCACTGTCATTGTTGCCAAGAAAGCTGAAGGTGTGAAGTAATACCTGGATCAACTTAAGCCATGTGAACACAAGCCTCACTTTAAATAGCTTCATTGCTATAGGTGGACTTGATCCAAGCCACATAGGCAGCACTTCTCATAAGTAATATGCCACGCAAAATGGTGCTTAACTGATTAAATTAATCTCAGATTAAGAGATTAAAATAAGATTAAATAAAAGAGGCTGAAAGAGGCATGAAAGATTAGATAAAAGAGGCTGAAAAGAGGCATGAAAGGCCGTAGTTTGTGCAAGCCGAGATCCTGCAAATGGTTACAAAAGCTTCATTTCTTTTTTTGAGATACATGTGGACAATTTGAATGTCCATAAAGTTGTAACCAGATTAATATTTATATTGCACTAGTGAGGCCACACTTGTATCCAGTTCTGGTCTGGATGATATGAAAAAGATGTTGAGACCTTAGAAAGAGTGCAGAGAAGAGCAACAAAGATAATAAGGGGTCCCAGGCTAAACCATATGACAAATGGCTAAGGGAACTAGGTATGTTTAGTCTAACAGAGAGAAGGACAAGGGGTGATAGCAGTTGTCCAGTAGTTGAGGGACTGTCACAGAGAAGAGGAGGTCAATCTAATCTAGGGCAGGAGTAACGGGTGGAAGATCATTAAAGAGAGTTCCAACCTAGAGTTCCAACCTAGAACTAAGGAGAAATTTCCTGATAGTGAGAACAATTAAGCAGTGGAATAGCTTGCCTTCGGAGTTGTAGATCCTCCATCACTGGAGGTTTTCAAGAAGAGATTGGAAAGTTGTTTGTCTGGATTGATATAGGATCTTCTGTTTGAGCAGTGGATTGGACTGAAAGACTCCAAGATCTCTTCCGACCATATGGTTCTTACATTCCATGTTCTATTTTCTCTGTCAAAGCACTAACATGGTGTCTGTTGATGGAGTCAAGGTTATTTAGGAATTTACAAGGTTGTATGTAACATGGATTAAACAAATGTTAAAACTACTTTGTATTGAAATTCTATATTCAGAATGATATTGAACAAGACAATATAATTAGACCGCAAATAGCTATTATAGTAAAAGCTGCAAAATAAACATGCAGAAACAATCATAATTAAAGTGTCAGCATCTCTCGGTATTTTAAGCCATTAATAATGTTATCAGTTCTGGAGAAAATGAATTCTAAATAAATAATTTTCTGGTTTTTCTCCATTATTGTAGAAATATGTAAATTGGTGATTTTTCAGAGAGAACCTTTAGTATGCCATCTAACATGCACTTTTAAGTTTTAAATAGTTTTATTTAAAGAAAACCTTTAGCTCTAATTCATATAACATTTTCTAACTTTTTATCTTTTTCTCCAAATTCTGTTTTAGAAATTGCCAGGAACTCATTGCATACCTGGATAAAGTTTCTTGCTGATTATTTTTTCTGAGGAGTGCAATTCTTTGAGGCTCTTACCTCAGTCCCTCAAGGAATAGCGGAGTGGGAAAAGGTACAAAAGTTAATGTTTTCATCCACCCGGACGAAGGAGAATGGGGACCCTACACCCAAAAGAATGAAGACTCGACAGAATAAAGATTCTGTAAGTAGGATGAAATAAAAATAAGAATATACAATAAGAATAAAAAGAATAAAAAGAGCTTAATTTTATTAAGAAAATAAAAGAACCTGGTGTTAGACCAGGTAGCTGCTGCTGTCAACACTGAGGGAGAATACATTTAGAAAACAACAGAAGCATTATACAGATAGTCCTCGACTTACAACAGTTTGCTTAGTGACCACTTGAAGTTACAACAGCATTAAAAAAGTAATTTACAACCATTTTTCACATTTATGACCACTACAACATCCCCATAGTCACATGATTTACATTTGGATGCTAGACAACTGATTCATATTTATGACGGTTACAGTGTCCCAGGGTCATGTAATCCCTTTTGCAAATTTCTAAGAAGCAAAGTCAGTGGGGAAACCCGATTCACTTAACAACCATGTTACTAATTTAACAACTGCAGTGATTCATTTAACAAATGTGGCAAGAAAAGTCGTAAAATGACTTCACTCAACAAATTTTTCACATAGCAATATAAATTTTGGTCTCAATTGTAGTCGTAAGTTGAGGACTATCTGTATAGAAGTGTTGGCAATCTTTAGGAATGTCTTGTGATTCCTAAATTTAAATAATAGGGGAGCTATTGAAGTGTGAACATTTCATTCATGAGTACAGGTAGTCCTCGACTTAACGACCACAAATGAGCTCACAATTTTTGTTGCTTAGTGAGACAGTTAAGTGAATTTTGCCCCCATGATATGACCTTTCTTGCCACAGTTGTTAAGTAAATCACTGTAGTTGTTAAGTTAGTAACACAGTTGTTACGTGAATCTGGCTTCCCCATTGACTTTGCATGTCAGAAGGTGGCAAAAGGTGATCACATGACCCCAGAACACTGCAACCGTCATAAATATGAATCAGTTCCAAGCATCTGAATTTTAATCATGTGACCATGGGGACGCTGCAACAGTCATGTGAAAAACGGTCATAAGTCACTTTTTTCAGTGCCATTGTAACTTTGAATGGTCATTAAATGAACTGTTATAAATCAAGGACTACCTGTATCTGATAGAGTAGAGGGGCTGGGGTGTGGATTGCTGTGGTTCTGTCATGAAAACATAGTGCATGAGTTTTTCCAAGTGAAGAAAAGTTTCAAGGTTTTGTGGATTAATATATTTATATTTGATTCTGAGTTATTTATGGAGTTCAGATGGAAATAAATATTAAAGTGTCCTGACTCTGTCATCTTGAGAATAGCAATAGAAAAGTAGTAAGAAAATAAAACTACTATTTTATTTATACTGTAGTTACAAAATTTTGATTTAAGTAATAATTCATCTTTGAAGTTCTACAATAACGGCAAATTTAATATAACGAAAGACACACTCCACAAAGTTCAGTATAAAGTAATGTTACTTAGCTATTCCATAAAAAGAATTATTAATCACTCCTAGAGGGAAATATTTTTTAAAAAAAAATTCTTATTCCTTTCATCTTGTATTAATAAACCTGAACCAAAATTACCCTCAAAATGAAAGTAATATGTCCTTAAATTTCTACCACGTCTATTCAATTAACAAACATTGGCTTCCACCAATTGATGAATGGATGCTTTAATCATCCTCAAATATTTTTGAAAATCTTGCCATTTGATCTCTTGACTGCCAAAAATTCAGCCAAAAATTGTGGAATTAATGGATTGGCCAGGTTTGAGGACCTCCCTTATGGTACACCTAGAACAGGGGTGTTAAACTGGTGGCCCATGGGCTGGATGCGTCACATGCAGGCCATGTCCACCCCAGCTCCACGAAGGGGAAAAATGTCGTGAAATGTCATGTGATGGCAACGTGACATGGTGGGTTTGACACCTGTGACCTAGAACATTCATAGACAGGTATTGTTAGATTCTGCAAGGTAGAAGAGCAGGAATAGGAAAGTTTTTCTGCCATGAGCAAGTTTCATGAACCACACAGGATCAAAACCAGACCTTTAATAATAATCAACAATTTAAATCTGATTAAAATTGACAATCTAAGACAGGGTTGTCAAACTCGATTTCATTGAGGGCCATATCAGGGTTGTGTTTGACCTCGGGGGGTGGGGGGATAGCCAGGGCGGGTGTGGCCATCTCGACATCACTCCTGTTGGTGCCTGTGGCACACGCCGCCCTCGCGAGCTCCATTTTCACTGGCAGAGGGTTGTAGGAGGCTGCGGCAGCCGAAAACGGAGCTCGGGAGCCCATTTTCACTGACAGAAGGACTGCAGGCTGGTCCTTTGCTGTTTCTAGGGTGGCCCCGTGGGCCAGATCTAAGTACCCCGTGGCCCGGATCCAGCCCCTGGGCCTTGAATTTGACACCCCTGATCTAAGATAATTTGTCCTTTTTGTTACTTTAAACTAACCTATACAACTTAAACTTCCAAGCCTATCAGTTGTGGTACTAAGTACCTAACATACTGGTTTTGCAGTTTTACAAAGACAGCATAACCAGGAAATAACTGTACATGGATGGTAATCATCCATACTTAATTTAGCAGATCACTTGTTGTATTTCACTAAGGCAGAGGAAAAAAAATGTATGACACAAAATTGTTCTCCTACACTGAATGGAGTAGAAAGAATGTAAAGAGAAGAAGTGGTTGTTTGTAAGACAGTTTGCAATTTTTAATACACCCGGAGCTACAAAATTCCATTGTTATTTTTATTTTAAATGTATACTACATGAAATGTACAGTATTTTGCTATTAAAAATGCTTAATCTGAAGTCTTTCACTTGCCTCACCCGGCAAGCAATACTTTAGACAAATACCTGTAAAGACAAAATCATTATAGACAATGAGATTGATGAATCCAGATACTGAGATATTTTTTTTAAAAAAATAATCTTTATTTACATTTATAAAAAAGAAGACAACACACAGACATAAAAAAACAAGACAACAAAACAATAAACATAAATAAATGCAAACAATACCTTAGTAAACTTAATATTTAGCATACTGAGATATTTTTAATAGCCTTACACATAATGAAAATCCAAACTGAGAAGAAACAAAAGTTCAAGCCAGGAGACAGGAAAGAATTGGAAGGAGATGTAAAAACCTGAAATAAATAATTGTGTGTTTTCTCAAAAGATGTCAATGCGGAGTGGTCGAAAGAAGGAGACTCCGGGGCCCCGAGAGGAGCTCAGAACCCGGGGTCGAGCGTCTCCTGGTGGTGTCAGTACTTCCAGCAGTGATGGCAAAGCTGAGAAATCACGACAAACTACCAAGGTAGAATTTTCAGCTGTTTGCAAAAACTTTTATTAGAGTTTGAAGGTCCTGCCTCTTTAAGGCAAATATTGTTTATTTGTTAACCTACATAACCTCCACCATCAGTTGTCCTAATCTGCCCTAAATCTGCCCTAAATTGGGTGCTTAGCAGTCTGATACTTTCTCGGCCACTACATTATTTGTGCGATAATGGAATCGCCTATGTGACCAATACAGGAAATAGTTTCAATTAACCTTGCTTGCTTGTGAATAATATTACATTTTCTGTAGCTAAACAGAACATTTAACATGTATACTTTGAATAAATGATATTTACTTTTTTTTGCTCTGCAATATGTCCCTTCCCCTGTCCATTTGTCTTGCAGAAAGGTCGTGTGGAGGAATCAATGGCACCTAAAGGAAGCAAGCAAAGTCGATCAGAGGAGATTTCAGAGAGTGAAGGAGAGGATACCAATGCTGCAAAGAAAACTAAAACAGAAGTAGGTTTTTCCTACAACTTTTCTTCCTTAAGATGGCTCAGCTCCAAACATCCTCAGAATTATTGTTTTCCTAAACTCATGTAGCCAAGAACCAACCTAGAACAAAGGAGAAATTTCCTGACAGAACAATTACTGGTAATCAGTGAAACAATTTACTTCCAGAAGTTGTGGATGCTCCATCACTGGAAGTTTTAAAGAAGAAATTGGATGGCTATTTGTCTGAAATGGTGAGGGTTTTCTACTTGAGAAGGGGGTTGAGCTGTGGAAGGGACTAGAAGGTCCCTTCCAAATCTATTAATCTATTAAGAATTCACCTCTGCTCTATCATGATATCTGACAGTTGTGGTTGTATTTTCCATTGCTTGTTAAGATAGCTGATTATTCACACACAAATGAGGCAACATTTCCAATACCAAACTGCAATTCTTCTTTTAACATAGCTCCACAGTTTACCTGGCAAGGTCTCTTTTAATATCCCTGAAAGAGTGTCTGCTGAGTATTCATTGTTTTTCTTAAATCCTAGGAGCTGCCAAGGCCACAATCTCCTTCAGACGTGGACAGCCTAGATGGCCATAGCTTCAACGATGAGACAAGCAGTGATCCACGAGACATTGACCAAGATAATCGAAGCACCTCTCCCAGTGTCTACAGCCCTGGCAGTGTGGAGAATGATTCTGATTCCTCATCTGTGCTTTCACAAGGACCCGCCCGCTCTTATCATCACCCCCCACTCTTTCCCCAGAGCCCCTCACCAGCTCCCCTGCCAGAGGGCCTTGCACGTCCCCCAGAATCCAACTTCAGCTTATCAGGGGAGGTTCATCCTCAGGGGCCCCCAAGTGGCTACCAATCTCAAATTGAAACCCAGGCCTCAAGGATTTTCCAGGCGCAGGGCCAAGCCCCGCCAGTTCCCACTCCTTCCACCAACTCATCCTCCTCCCCCTCTTCTTCGTCCTCTTCGTCCTGCACAATGCATGCTTCTCTGTACCCCAATGCTAATGTGGTCCAACTGGGACCCAAAGTTGTGAGTGCAGGAGTGGGGATTCCAACACCAAGCGTGCGTGAGCAGTCCCTCGGTACTAAGCACAACCCACCTCCAACTACTCCTATTTCACTAGCCTCTGTGGCAGGTGGCTTGCCTCCTCAGAAGACGCCTCCAAACAATTCCCCATCAATAATTCCTTCTGCTGCTGCGACTTTCCCACACGTGCTAGCCAATCTGCCTCCGCCTCCAGCTCTGCGCCCTCTAAATAACATGACTGTGACCTCCAGCTCACCAGGGTTGGTGGGGCAAGCATTAAGTGGACATCTTTCATCGCCCCATGCAATAGGGCAGGATAAGTCACCCGTCCCTTCTCGTTATCCCTATGCCCCCCCTCCTCCCCCACCCCCCAGCTCTTCTGCTCAGTATCCCCTTCCTCCCCCTTCCCAGGCATTACCCAGTTACAGTTCATCATATGGCCACTCCTTTCCACCACCCAGCAGCCTCTCTGTATCCAGCCAGCCGCCCAAGTACACTCAGCCCTCCATGCCTTCCCAGCCTGTATGGAGTCAAGGCCCACCACCCTACAGCCGCCCACTAGGGAACACTAACTCTCATCCTCCTGCCTCCTTTCCTGGTCAGTCCACTCATCACCAGCAGCAGCAGCAGCAGCAGCAGCAGCAGCAGCACCATCACAACCACAGCAATGGTGCTGGTCTCTCTCCAGCAGCAGTTGCCACACCCCAGACATCTAGTAGTTATTCCCACCCGTTAGAACCAGGTCCACATCACCCTCCTCATGCTGCCTATGGGCTACGCCTCTATCCACCCCATAGCCATGCTACATACAGTCAGGCTCCTTCTGCATCTTCTTCTTCCTCTTCCTCCTCCTCTTCCTCCTCTTCTTCCTCCTCCTCTTCCTCTTCCTCATCCCAGGGGACATACTCTGGACTCTGTAGCCACCCTCAAGGGCAGAGCACAGCCACCTATGCCTTTCCTCCTCCCCCTCCCCCTTCACCTGCCCATGGGGCTGGACCCCCTGTCACTTCTGCTTCAGTTACCCTCTCCACTGTCATAACCACAATGGCCTCTTCTTCTACAGCTCCGTATAAGACAGCATCGCCTCCAGTTGGAGCCCCAACGACAGCCCCTTATGGGAAGCGCACGGCTTCTCCATCTCCTACTTTCCAGCCGCCAGCCCCATACAAGCCAGGCTCTCCTCCTGCATCCTCGGCATCTTCCTTCCGTGTAGCCACGCCCCCAGGATACAGATTAAGCTCTTCTCCGGCAGCGGGTGGCTACAAGGCCTCCTCACCAGCCCCCATTGTCCCTCCTGCCTCTGGAAGTATGGCTGCCCCTGCCCCACCCTTGCCTCCCCTGCCACTCAGTGCTGCACAAATCAAGCAAGAGCCTTCAGAGGAATTTGAGCCCCCTGATAGCCCAATGCCTCCAATACGGAGTCCTTCCCCAGCTCCCAAAGTGGTGGATGTCCCAAGTCATGCCAGCCAATCAGCCAGGTAAGGAACACAAGGAAATGGAGAGGGTGGGGAAGGGAGATCAAGGGGTTGGGAGCAAGGAATTCCTTCTTTGACCAATTGAATTTGCAGAATTCAGCAGAAGAGAATGATGATGTAGAAGGTTTCTTTAATAAAACCCGAAAAGTCAGCAAGTGGGCTTGGAATATTCCTATAGGGACAGAGTTCCTCCATTGCCCCATGGCTATGTATATTTAATCAATTGATTCATACATCACCCATTTCTAAAAGCTTTGCATATGACAGCTTATTAAAATCTCAAAAATTAGAATTGCTGTTGAAAAAGAACTTCTGATGGACTCTTCTAAGCCATAGTGCTTTGTATGGCTTCTGCATTTTACCTCTCTATTCAAGAAACAGAAGCAGAATTTTTCTTTTAACGACCCTTTAATCCCTTTTATCGGGGTGGAGTTGGGGCAACTGAATGGAGCTGAATGTTTATGGCCGGATGCCCTTCCTGATGCCTACACAGAATTCGCAGCAGATATTTTCTCTTTGCGTCCTGATAGAGAAACATCTGGTGCCTAGGATTGAACTCTCAACCTTCCAAGTGAGAGGCGAGTGTTTTCACCTCTAGGCCACTGTGCCGCTCACAAGGAATAGAAGTAGAATAAGCAATGCAAAATTAAAATTGTTGTGTCATTTGGCCTAATGTTTGTAATTCTTGCAGATCAAATAATCTTGTACTGTTTTTCTTGAAGAATTTGAGTTTACCAAGGATGAGTTCATATGGAGGCTGAGATATTCAGGTTTCTTTCTCACCCAGGTTCAACAAACATCTGGATCGTGGCTTTAATTCTTGTTCACGGACTGATCTCTACTTTGTGCCCCTGGATGGCTCTAAACTGGCCAAGAAACGAGCTGATCTTGTTGAGAAAGTGCGGAGAGAGGCTGAACAGAAGGCCAGGGAAGAGAAAGAGCGAGAAAGAGAACGGGAGCGAGAGAAAGAACGGGAAAGGGAGAAAGAAAGGGAACTGGAACGAAGCGTGGTAAGTAAATGCCAACTACATGCAGAAACTCCTCCTTTGATTCTTGGCTTCCCCTCTGAAAGGATAATAGAATTGCAGAATCAGATATATCCCTGCCAGAGGTTTTCAAAGAGCTGCTGCCAGTTAGAGTTGAGTATGCAACCCATGTTTATTAACTGCCAAGTTTGTCAGAAGGTAGATGCGCTGACACATATCACAAAATATCCTTGGCAGGCAGAACACGTCTCGCTAAATGACCTACACTTCTCTTGCAGAAAGTTGCCCAAGAGGGCCGAGCAGTAGATTGTCCATCTCTTGGCCCTGTTCCTCATCGCCCATCTTTTGAGCAAGGCAGCGCTGTAGCGACTGTCCCACCATATCTGGGTCCTGACACGCCAGCCCTTCGCACCCTCAGCGAGTATGCCCGGCCTCATGTCATGTCTCCGAGCAACCGGAATCACCCCTTCTATGTCCCGTTGGGTGCAGTTGATCCAGGATTGCTTGGTTACAATGTGCCAGCCATCTACAGCAGCGACCCAGCCACGCGGGAGAGAGAATTGCGAGAACGGGAAGCCCGTGAACGAGATCTCAGGGATCGTGACCTGCGTGAGCGTCTTAAGCCTGGCTTTGAAGTTAAACCAGCCGAGTTGGAGCAGCTCCATGCCGTGCCCAGTGCTGCAATGGATCCTTTCCCAAGGCATGGTGGGCTGGCTCTCCAGGCAGGTCCAGGCCTCCACCCTGCTTTTCCCTTCCATCCAGGGCTGGGCCATCTGGAGCGAGAACGGCTAGCCCTGGCGGCTGGCCCGGCTTTGCGCCCTGACATGTCTTATGCTGAGCGATTAGCAGCTGAACGACAGCATGCTGAAAGAGTGGCTGCTCTGAGCAACGACCCTTTGGCTCGGCTGCAGATGCTCAACGTGACCCCCCATCATCACCAGCACTCCCACATCCACTCCCACCTCCATCTCCACCAACAGGACGCTATCCATGCAGGTAAGATTCCTTAGCCTCCAGCATGGTCTGGAAGTAGATTTCAAATGTCTCTTTGGAACGGTTGAATTATCACTAGAATGTCTTTGGAACCTCACCTGATTGGACACTTTCAGTAGAAAGACTGAACACGGGATTCGTGTGCAAGGGAAAACTAATATGGCAGGGAGAACTCTGGGTTTCAACCATTCTCCTTGATGTGCTCATTTTCAGCTTACATTAAATGTTGCTGGGTGGAGGGTCTTTTAGTCATGTAACACTTTTTCTTCTTAAGAGTTCAGCTGCAAGTTTGCTTATGTCAGTGAGAATTAAGTCTCAGCAACTGTGTTAGACCTATCACTCAGAAATGTCAGTGAATTAATTATGATCTCTGTATTTGTAACCTAAGATTGATAACTAAAACTGAATTCTGAGTACCTCAAGAAAGCTTTCAAGGTCCCTGCCTTCCCCTTCCTTCCTCCCTCCCTCCCTCTACCTTCCATCCTTTTCTACTTTTGATGAAATCAGGATTAGGACTATATGCTACATCTAAATCAATAAGCAAATGAGGTAAGCTGTTGAATATTTACATATAAGTATTAATATGAGTATTTGCACAAACAAAAGACTGGCCTTACCTCAAGCTTGAATTGTCTGACTGCAAGGTAAGCCACTGTTCTTTTTGAATTGGCCTTTTATATAGAAAACTGTATTTTCATACTATATTGTAAGATTACAGAAAGGATGTTATATAATACTAAATATAATTAATCCGAATACAAGGAACTAGGCTAAAGTGTATTCAAATTCCTTATATCCTACACATACAGTATGTAGTATTGTTCCCCCCATTCTTCCTTGTGTACCTAAAAACTAATCTCTCCTCTGCAGCTTCTGCCTCTGTTCACCCCCTTATTGATCCACTGGCTTCTGGGTCACATCTCACCAGAATACCCTACCCAGCGGGCACTATACCTAATCCACTTCTGCCTCACCCACTCCATGAAAACGAAGTGCTGCGCCACCAGCTTTTTGGTAAGAACTTTAAGGAGTGGGGAAAATATGACATCAACCAAAACAGAAAGGCATCTAGAAACGTTGGGTGGGGGAAAGGAATAAAGGTAAAGGTTCCCCTCACACATATGTGCTAGTTGTTCCCACCAAATGTGGTCCCTATTTTTTCTACTTGCATTTTTTTACGTGCTTTCGAACTGCTAGGTTGGCAGAAGCTGGGACAAGTAACGGGAGCTCACCCTGTTACACGGCACTAGGGATTCGAACCACTGAACTGCCAACCTTTTGATCAACAGGAATAGCAGTAGAGAGAATGGATTGAGAAAATGGGTGGGTGCCCAAATCTGGAACAGAAGGAATGATAAGGAGGAATACCTTAGGACTGGTGTTCTCAGATATATTCTTCATGAATTATCTGACTTTTAAAATAAGTCTGCTACCTGTTTATTTTTAAACAGATTATACAGCTCAGTACACAAAACAGAAGCAAGAAATAAACAACAAAGTAGAGTCTCCTAAAAATGATTATCCAATCCTACTATAGATATTGAGCTCTACTCTTAAGGTCTCACGTCTTAGTGCCTTAGAAAAATCCAGATCTTTAAGGATTTCCAGAAATGGGGCAGGGAGTCAGGAGTGTGCATTTCGGGGGACGGGGGGGGGGGTTGTCTGATCCATAAGACAGATGCCAAGAACAGAACGGAGGTTTCCTAATTCTCAGTAAATAATATTGTTTAACTGAAGGGATAGACTGTGCCTGCCTTGTCAGATCTGATGGGACAGGCAGAAATAATCAGAGGCAGGTAATTCCATAAATAAACTGAGTTGATGTCTAGAAATACAAGAGAAAAGTAGGTAGTATTTTCCCCAAATTACTTTCCAAGAATTAAGTTGTTGTAAACTTATGCTGATTCACAAATGGAAAGCTAACTGACAGCAGAACTGGTTTTTCACCTGTATTAACATTCAAATATTTATTAAAATAATGAAATAAATGCATTTAAAATTGTGAGCCTATGGTGTAGGACTGGTGAGCAATATTCAAGAAGGATATTCTCCAGGTCCGGACTGGAATCTAGATGTAGACTTGAGGAAAGATAAAAAATAGGCTCAACTGCAAAGAGAACAGCAGAGCATCTTTTGCCTTGGAGTGATACACAAAAGAAAACTTCTACATGTGTCTTTTCTTTGTGAAAATTATCCAATACTGACATTTATTCTTCTTTGCCCTATGGAAGGTAAAGAAATCTGCAATTCTTCTTTATATTGTGTTTTGCTAAGCAATGATCCCACGACCCCTGAATTGGGTCCATGTTGGAACCAGTCGCAATTTATTGTTGTCTTTTCTGCTTTTGTCTGCAGCTGCCCCCTACAGAGACCTGCCTGGCTCTCTGTCTGCCCCAATGTCTGCAGCACACCAGCTCCAAGCCATGCATGCACAGTCAGCAGAGCTGCAGCGCTTGGCCCTGGAACAGCAGCAGTGGTTGCATGCCCATCACCCTCTGCATGGGGTGCCACTTCCCACACAAGAGGATTACTACAGGTAAACTAGCATTTTAAGATGTGCACACATTATGTTGCTTTTCACAGGGTGAAAATAGTCAGTTCAGACCAGGAATTGGTAATTCAGAAAGTGGTTTTAAATACAACTTCCTATCTTTGCCTTAATTTGGAGAGAGATAAAATTTTGAATGTAAAAGATTCCTGGAAACTTATTTGGTTCTCCTTGATCAGACTGGTAATAGTGAAGAAGCTTCTCTGAAAGAGAGCTAGAATATTATCTCCTATCCAAAGTTTCCATATCTTATTATTGCATGAAAAATGACCCTTATTACGCAAGTAACCTAGACATTCTTTATGATTATCTGCAAAGTGCTGTTATTTCTTGGCAGATGAATTCATGTGAATTTGCTGCAAGAGAACTTTTGAAAAATAGAAATCTGGAATATTGTTGCATTATGATATTTCTTTCTCAGTAGATACTTGCATTGGTTGATTGGTTGGTGGTTATTATTCAGAATCGGTTTGTAAAGCTGTGCTCTGCTTCTTCTCAAAAAGAAGGCAATCCATTGCACAATATGAGAAGTAAATAGTAACTTCATTGAATGTGGACTGTAATCATGGAATTGAAAACCGATTCTGATTTCCATGATGATATTGAGCTAGTGTTAACAGAGCTGCAGTGGCTTTTAGATTGTTTCCTAGCACCATTCAGGAAGCTGATCTGACTTTCAAAGCTTTAACTTGTGCCCACCAGTTATGTTGGGCACAATTCCTAGGCAGTCTTTGATCATATAGTTCAATGTTTCTGGAAAGCACCGGAAGGGAGAAGACAGATATAGAAGAGTACATTTGTCTTATACTCACCTAACATTTGGTGAAGATCATCTTTTGAACTCTTTCTTCATATATCTGTTTGCAGAGGTTAGATGACTGCCAGATGTTCCAGTTATGTTGGAACGTCATTTTTGGGCAGGTGTAGAGATGGGGAACTTTGCCGCTGAACTACAGTTTCCAACGTATCTGCCATCACAGTTAATAATGAAGAATGCTGGTTTCTGTAGTTCAGAATATCTGGGGAGCCACTGGTTCTTCACCCCTATTCTAATATTTTATTGCTGCCTTTTGGGCAACAAAGACGTTCTCAAAAGTATTTAAGTTTCTTTAAAAAAACACCTTGTAGCTATTTCAATTTGTTTTCTTTTGTTGCTTTATTATTGTTATGCTATTTAGGTTTTTATTTGGATTTGTTTTGTAAGCTAACTTCAGGGCTTTATCAGGGGGTAAATTCATCAATTGAAATATTGTAGTATTTTAATGATTTTACACTTATTGCAACTGTAGTTTGTAAGCTACTCTGAGAATCTTTTCAGGGGTAAAGAAAACCAACCAACCAGAAATTAAATTGACAAGGACTGACTCCAAATGACTATCAGTCTTTCCCTTTCCTTTAAGGGCCCTCCCAATACTTGTGAGGCCAAGACTGTTTTATTTTCTATGGCAGTTGCTGCTGCAGGAAGAAGAAAGAACTAAAAGTTGCAGGTTTGGGGCACAACTAAGGCTGGTAGAATGGATGGCAACTAACTCTCCCCCAATAGGTATTGGACTGATTTTTACACTATCTTATTTCAGGCCACAGTTGAAGATATGCCTGTTCATCCAGGTATTTATGGGAATACTATCTTAGGATCAGAATAGTTTATCTGTTATTTAATTTGCTTTGCAAGCAAACCTTTTTTGTTTTTGTGGGTTTGTCATTTATTGTTTTCTCAACACCATTATTACATAGTCCATTATATTACGTAGAGATTTATTTTTTAACTATATAACTTAATGATGTTGTGTTCACTCTTTTCCCTCCCTCCTTTCTTGTTTTTACAGTCACCTGAAAAAAGAAAGTGACAAGCCCCTTTAAATGGACCCCATTCCCCACAATGATGTCATTATCCTTTGTTGCTACTTCTTCTTGGAGAGGAAAATCAACTCATCAAACTCTGGATGAGGGAGAAGCTACCTAGTGACACAATTTCCTAAATCATTCAACAAATCCAAACAACTGTGGTGGGAGGGAGAAGGGTTAGTACAAGGGAAAATATGAAAGATCAAAAAAGGATTTTGGACAAATGGCTCGACATTCCCTTGTTTCAGTAAGAAAAGGTATGAATTATCATGCATTCCTTTTCTCCCTGCCATGTCCCTCCACCACCACTCTCTAGCCCTAAGGTGGATGTCACTAAAAGCATAATGGGGCTAAATGGGGCCTCCCTTTTTTGTACCTTGACAACTAGATGGTTTTGAGGAACATTGCATTGTCAGACTTTCAAGAAGGCATTATCACGTTCCTCTTCAACCCTTGAAAGACTGGGCCAAGTTAAGAGGTGCATAGCACCACAAGATGGTTTCAAGAGAGCAGCTGCCTTTTTATCCATGCCTTGAGGGAACTTTGATGATTCTGGAAAATACTGTGGAACAACAGCAGTGTGTTTCCCTCTCATTTCATTAGTGAGGGAGATTAATATGGCCACACAGTGCAAAGCATGGTTGAAATTGTCTCTGATGGCAACTGCTCCTTTTCCCTTCACCCATTCCAGTCGATGTACTCATGCACATCCCGTTAGACGTGGCAGTTTTGCGTAGCAATTTGTGAATCCTTGATCTCCCCATGTGTGTGTCTTAATTCCACAGTTGTATATCTTGATCTGTCCTCATATATATATATTTACATAAGAACATTAAAAGAAAGTCAATTATGGGAGAAGAATCTCCCTACACAACCAGTTCCACCCAGCACACACATGGGTGTGCAGATGCACGCGCGCGAACACACACACACAACTAATTTATATATAAATGCAGCTCTTAAAGAACAAAACCAGCCAAGTAGCCAAAAAAAAAAAAAAGCCTTCCAAAATGTTTTAATGTTTGCTTTTTCTGCATGCCATGGGGCTATTATTATCAAGTAATCAAGATTTTAAAATTACATTCCCTGCTAGTTTATTGCAAAGCAGGGAAATGAAAAAAGATACCTTGAAAACAGGATTTATTATTCTCTGCTGGAGTGGAATATAATATCTTTTCCCACTATTTTTGCAGCTCCGTAGGGTCCTTGTGTTGGCAATTGCATGGAGTTATTGAAATTAGCACCTTGGATAATTGCAACACCTTGTGAGTTTATCAAGGATTCATTCTCTTCAGTCTGTATAGTAGAGAAATGCACATATGAGAGCATGACTTGGTCAGCTGTACGCAGGTTTGACTTGTGGGCTCCTGTTCATGGCATCCTGAGCATTGATTTATGTGGATGGGACACTCTTCCATCATGTAGAAAAATCCTTGCCCTGGTGACGGAATGAAGCACCAGAAATGATAAATAGGAATTACTAGCTCCCCTCTTCCCCCAATAGTACCTTTTAACAACCATATCCCCAACAATGAGATTTGTGAATTACTGATCACTTTAGCATGGTCTTTAAGTTGGTAATGAAAAATCAGCAAGAATTGGGGAAAGACAGTGGCACTGGACATTTTCTCGGCTGCTAGCAGAGAAAAAGGGCACGAGATTAAAGGGATGAGGCCATACTTAATTACCTTTAATCTCAGAATGTCTTTAAGATGCTTGGCCCGAATCACATTCTTTGGAATGCAAGTAGCTTTTGTTGAAGATGTACTTCCTCCCTAGTTTAAAGACGCGCTTTATTAGCAGGCCTGAGCTAGGAGAATATGTCAAAGGTCCTTCAAGTGGAGTAAGTATGCAACTGCGAGTGGGCACAATTGCCCACAAGTGGCAAACTGATAAAGGCATCTCTGGGCAAAGCAAGAGATGGCATGAAATCAACCTGATACTTTGTGCCACCTGCCTTCATAGGGCAGGTCCTCGGGCTTAGAGGATTAGACACTGAAGAAACGGGGCGTGTATATAAAACTGCACACACTACAGCATACTTGTATAGAAATTCCCTAGCGTGAAGAGCCCATTCAAAAACCTCAACCTAGATCCCCAAAAATGATTTCGCTGTTTTCCCATCCTTTCTCCGCTTCGCTTGACTTAAGACACCAAAAAAGGGGAACGATATGGCCGGAGCAGCTCGGCTTCCTCACGGGAAAAGCCGAACTGCAACTCCTTCCGGCCGTTTCAAAGTTCGGAACCCCTTTTCCGGCTCTCGCTTCCCCCCCCCCGTTTCGTCATTGGCAGGGCGCGGTCTTAAAACTCTGGCCAATAAAAAGCGATCTCTTTAGCATACGGCTTTTACCGTGCCCAAAGCTTAAATTTTAAGGAATAAATACATAATTCCCGCAGGAAATACGGTGGGGCCTTCTTTTTTTATATAATTGCTTTTATACTGCCAGCGATGGGATAGAATGCGCATTCATATTTTATTCACCAACACCTGAAACGTGTTCTATTCTCCGTGGGTGAATGCCGCGCGCCCTTCCATCTCAGTGACTTCAGCTCTTTTTGTATTTGTCTAGAAGGCTTTCTGCTGTGGCGGAGAGCCTCCCAAATTTCGTCAAAGTAAGATATGTATCTATGTAAGAAATTAAAAGGCTGCGAAGTGCTTTTTGCTGTCAGCTTTTCTTTGTCCCGGCTGGGCCCCCGTAAAGAATTTGAGTCTGCTTTCCAAAGGAGCTGTTGGCGATCTGTTCGGTTTCCTAGGCAGCGCGAAAGGGCTGCGCTTCGTTGTTACGTGGACGGTGGATCTGCTCGGAATTGCAGTGCCGTAGAAGGGGAAGTAGGTTAACGCTCTCGTGGGCAGCCGCTTCCGATTGATGCCAAGAAAAGGGACGGAAGTGTCGATCTCGACTCGAAGGTGACGACTTGGAAGCTGCAATATTGATGAGGTCAAAGCAGAAGTAATTATTTTTGGTGTAGCAGTTTAATTATCTGTACAATAGCCTTGCATAATAGGCCTAATGCAATTTGCCTCCGTTTAAAAAAAAAAACAAACTACCAGGAGTCCTAAACGTAATTTTATGAATAACGCGTACAAAGAATTTCCTAATTTATAATCCATTACAATGCTACAGCCCACCCGTTTATTCGGGGGTGTTTTCGCAATAACCAGACTAAAGGGAAGTGGCTTATTTTATGCAAACTCGAGCAACCGGATTACTTCCACAGAGCCCACGAGATGATAATGCAGTGTGTTGTGTGTAAATACAGCCCAAGAAAGGCCAACCAGCCGACCATCTCCTGTTCGGATCCAGCCGTAGGAGCCGAGCTTCCTTCGGCGAGTGGAGACAGCAAAGCCGAGCGCGTCGGCCTCCCGTCTGCTTTGCAGCCCGGAAATGGGAAAGCGGAGAGGCGGGTTCCTAAGCCTAGGAGAGGAGGGTCCTGGAGGGCTGCCGAGTCTCTTTGCAAGACAAGGGCGAGGAGGAGGAGGAGGAGGAGGAGGAGGAGGGGGTGCCTCTCTCTGCCGGCCTCCGCTGGAGCAGCAGCACTTGCCAGCCGGCAGCGCGAAAGGAGGGCGCCGCCCGTCCCGCCGTTAAAGCCTCTGCTTCTCTTTCCCCGCAACATCGGCTCACCGCATGTCAAGTCTGCAGCGCCCCCCGGCTGCTTCGGCTCAGGCCCCGCCGGTTTCCTTAAGTGCGGAGCAGGCCAAAGGTGAGGCGGCAACTCGGAGCAGGTTTCGAGGGAACGTGAGCATGCAAAGGGGCTGCAGGGAGACCTGGTGATGCAACAGCAGGGGGGGCTTTCCTGCCTGGCGACAGAGCTTTGTTCTCCTCCAAAACACCGTCTCCTTCCCCCCCCCCCACACTCCGCCCCGCCCCCCCAAAACCTCTGGCCCAGGTTTTTCTGCCTCTGTCCTTTCTGCCTCGGTGCTCGGGGGGGGGGGGCGCTGCATCCTGGTCCCGGTCAAACGGCAAGAGAGAAGAGGGCCCTGCCAATCAGAAATACAGCAGGCAAGCTAAGGAGGCGGATGGAAAATTTATTTATTTGTGGGGTTTTTTTGTTTACTTATTTATTAGTTTGTCAGACATGTACAGGATGAATATAAACATGGACGTGAACATGAACGAGGGAAATGAATACAAATAAAGGGGGACAGTAGGACGGACGGTGAACACGCTGGTGCGCTTGTGCAAGCCCCCTTTACGGACCTCTTAGGAATGGGATCCACAGTAGATCGTGGGGGTCCATCATACTGTCAAAGGAGATTTGCGTGACAATAAAAGGGAATGATTTCATTGGAAGTTGGGCAAGAGATATAGGCCATTTCAATACTTAAGGTTTAAATCTAGAAATCAGGGGTTCTAGTTTTGAGTAGCACAACTCCCCCCTGTGTGGCTTGTGCAGAGAAAGAGAGGATCAGAGTCTTGAGCTCTTCCTCTGCCTGTAATCAGGTTTTTAAAAATTGTGATCCTCCAGGACCCACATCCTGGAGTTCTGCCTACAGTCTGAGAAATAGCTGATTGCCAGCTACATTTTTCCAAAGGAATTATAGAACCTTTTTTCTTCCTTTCAAAAACGAGTTTGTGAGATAACTGTTTCTGCTTGAATTAAAGGAGAGTATTTTTAGTGAACAATCAACCAGGATTTTTGGTCCTAAAGATCTTTTATAAATTTGTCTTTCCATCGCTCTCACATTTATATAGCTGTCTATCTTGCATAGTGACTCTGAGCTTCATAGTGAAGCTTAGAATACTCAACCTATTATTATTTGCATGTAACAATTGACCTTGTTGCTAGGCCTGGACAGGACGGATTAAAGTCTTGTTTTAAGACTTAAGGAGGATGATGGAAGGATACATTATCTCTTTAGCTGCACATTTTTGAAAATAGTTAGGTTTTTTTTTTTTTAGAAAAGTGAAAACAGAACTTTTTTTAATGTCTTCATCATTTTGGCCCACCCCACAAGGTATTTTCTGTGAACCACATTATGGCCAATTTCCTCCCAATAATCTATAGCAGTGATGGCTAACTTTTGCACACGTGTGTGTCCACACCCATAATGCAATGCCCCCATGCCCTGCCCCCCTGTGAATATGCGCATGACCCCCCACACTCCCCCTCCCCCCTGCACAAGTGTGTGTGACACCCCCCCGCCCTGTTTTTGGTCCCAGGAGGCTTCAGGGAGGCCTGCTAGGCCCAAAATGGGGCAGGGAAGGCGCGCTGCAGCCCCTGCGGCCTGTTTTGGACCTAGTAGGCCTCCCTGAAGCCTCCTGGGGCCAAAAATGGGGCGCAGGAGGGGCACGCTACACACCCCTGCCCCCGCGCATGTGTGTGCGACCCCCTGCACATGCTCACACATCTTCCGCATGCAGGGCAGATCCCCCAAAATCAGCTGGCCAGTGGGAGGCGTATGCGCGGTGGAGCTGACCTAGGGCGACGGCTCGTGTGCCTGCAGAGATGGCTCCGCATGCCATAGGTTCGCCATCACAGATCTAGAGCATCTTCTAGATTCCCCAGCAATGCTTGTCCTTAATACTGTACTGTGATATTGGCACAATAGGGGCAGGATGCTAGCTGGATGCTTAGCACATGCTTCAAGGAGAAAATGACCTGTAAGGTAGGTGGACTCCAACTCCCAGAATTCCCCAATCAGCATCCTGTCTGGGGAATTCTGGAAGTTGAAGTCCAAATATCTTAAAAGTTCCTAAGTTTGAACACTGCTTTAGACCATCCCTGGCTGTCTCAAGTTGACTGTTTGCTCAAAGGAGAATGAAATGCAAAGGCAATTTCATTCAAATACAATTCAAGTATTGTACTTCTTAGGGAGAGAAACAAGCTGCTTTTACAAAGGTTCACAGACTTCAACTGGTGGGAATTGTAATACAGTACAACATTTTTTTTCCTTTTTAGTGGTTTTGGCGGAAGTGATCAAGGCATTTGGATCTCCGGAAAATGCTCAGCGCCTGGAGGAAGCCAGGGACAATGCCTGCAATGACATGGGGAAGATGCTTCAGTTCCTGCTTCCTGTGGCTACCCAGATACAACAGGATGTGATCAAAGCTTATGGTTTCAGTAATGATGGGGAAGGTAAGTTCGTGACTGAATTAATTGGCAGCAGCAGGGAGAGGCTGATTTAGCTGTTGTGCCTGGTTGGTTATCTAGCACACCCAATGATCTGAGCCAGGGAAGGGAACCTTTATTTATATTTATCAAATTTAGAACCTGCTCATCTCTCTCAGAGAGAGACTCTGGGTTGTATACAAATACATACATACATACACACACACACCACAGACTCATTTTTTTGTACCCCTGGACCAGGGTTGAAATTCAGCAGGTTCTGATATGTTCTGGAGAACCGGTAGCGGAAATTTTGAGTAGTTCGGAGAACTGGCAAATACCACCCCTAGAGTGGGGAGGTATTTTGTAGTATCCTTCCCCTGCCATGCCCTCTAAGCCACGCCCACAGAACCAGTAGGGAAAAATTTTGAATTTCCTCCCTGCACTGGACTCTCCATGATCAAGTCAAGAAAATTAGTAGCAAAAGGGGAAGAAAGCGTTTCCATTTTTTCTTTTCATGAATGAAAAAGATAATATATCCATGATAGGGAAAATTAATGTAGCTCTTGAAGAAAGTTACCCATCCTGGATTGTATTACACAGTCCACAGAGAAGCGGTATGGTATAAGAATTGTCTTAACAATACTGTTTTTTTTTCCTTTTCTAGGAGTCTTAAAGTTTGCCAGATTAATAAAATCATACGAGTCTCAGGATCCTGAAATTGCAAGCATGTCTGGGAAGCTGAAGTCTATGTTTCTGCCTCCAATGACTCTACCTCCCCATGGAGCTGGGGCAGGAGGTGCAGTTGCCACATCATGAAGCAGGCAGCCTGTGGTGGGATCTGTATTATTTTTTTTGTTTCCACATCAGTCTTAACTTGGCTGGAACTTGGGCATTGTTTTCTTTCGTTATCATGGAAGAGGTGTTTTGACTTTTTTCTATAGTCCTTAATATTTTTTTGTGCTTATGAATAAAAACTTCTTGTAAATATGCCCCGTCATATTTCTGACTCAGTTTCTGTGCCAGCTTTTTCAAGTTCTGCTTACTAAAATATATTTGAATGAATGTCGGATCTTAAGTCTATTCACTCGTATTTCATAGTAGCATTTTATTTAAACATTTTATCATTCTAGTTAGAAAGCTAATTGCCAGGCTGGGCAGGTAGAAAATTTTAAAAAATCTTCTGTAAAAAACACAGGCTAACAATTTCTCTTTGCAAATTTATTGGTAAGTGTACTCTCATGCCCACCTCTCACAGTTTTTTTTTTTATAAAGTAATCATCAGAAGAAGTAATGTTCTGTAATCACCTTGAGCTCCAGGAGGAAAGAACAGAGAGCAAGTCTGGTGTTGTGGTGAAGGTGGTGGCCTAGAAACCAGCAGATTCTGTGTTCTAGCCCTGCCTTAGGCATGAAATCTGGCTGGGTGTCTTGGGGCTAGTCACTCGCTCAGCCCAACTCTCTTCAGGGCTGTTCTTGAGGGGGAAAGAGGAGGAGGAAGTATTATATGTTTGCTGCCTTAACTTACTTATAAAGTAATAAAGGTAGGATTTAAAAAATTAATAAACCCAATCAATACCTTGGTCTATAAGTAGAAAGTTTGAAAGGGGGAGGGAGGGAGGAGGAAAGAGTAACTGAATTTGTTTCAGATGGGTCTCTCTCAGAGAGTCAATTGGTCAGCAGTTGTTCTGGAGAAAGAATTTTGAAATTACCTCTTTTTCATTTTTGTTTTGTTTTTAATAATAAGCTGCTTTGCTGGGGTTTGTACCCTGAACAGAGATATTTTAATTGCAATAAATAATAAGGCACCAGGCTAGAAACTCTGGGTGACCATGGTGGTAGTCCCACCTAAACCATGAAAACAGGTGGGCCATTCATTCTTTCTTATCCCTGGGAAGAAGGCAACAGCATACTACTTCTGAAATCTTGTCAAGAAAATTAAAGGGGCTAGTCCAGGCAGTTGCTAGGAGTCAACATTGAATCCAAGGGACCAAAAAAAGATCTTTGTATAACACTATTTCTTTATACGCCAGTTGCGCCCCTTTCTGGATCGGGAGTCCTTGTGCACGGTCACTCATGCCCTCGTCACGTCACGCCTGGACTACTGCAACGCTCTCTACATGGGGCTCCCCTTGAGGAGCACCCAGAGGCTCCAGCTGGTGCAGAATGCGGCCGCGTGGGTAATTATGGGAGCGACGTGGCGCTCCCATGTAACACCTCTCCTGCGAGCGAGCTGCATTGGCTCCCAGTGGTCTTCCGGGTGCGCTTTAAGGTATTGGTTCTCATCTTTAAAGCGCTCCATGGCTTAGGGCCAGGATATTTGCGAGACCGCCTGCTGCTACTGATAACCTCCCACCGGCCAATACGCTCTCACAGAGAGGGCCTCCTCAGGGTGCCGTCGGTCAGGCAATGTCGGCTGGCAGCCCCCAGGGGGAGAGCCTTCTCTGTGGGGGCACCCGCCCTGTGGAATGAGCTGCCTCCTGGAATACGACTGATCCCGGACCTCCGGACCTTCCGTAAGGCCCTGAAGATTTATTTATTTCACCAAGCTGGCCTAGCCTAAATGGTTCTTAATTGGGATTTTTAAAATTTTATAGACTTGGGGGTTTTAAATTGGGAAGCCAATGATTTAATTCTTCTTAATTATCTTAACTTTTGTATTGTATGTATTTTTAATTTTGGCTGTTCACCGCCCTGAGTCCCTTCTGGGAGAAGGGCGGTATACAAATTAAATTAATAAATAATAAATAAATAAAATACAGCTGCATCAGCTACTGCTGAAGCAAATGCTTGGAAGTAGCCATAATCTTGAGATCACAGGATTGGAGACTCATTTTCACTGCCAAGATGATACTAACCTTGCTGGATGAGTAGACAATAGGGCAGCCAGGGATGCTTGTTATTGCATCATTAAACATTCACATGTAAAAATGCAGGTGAAGAAGGGCTGGGTAGCCAGTGAAGGTGTATTCACACTGAGAAAAAGACAATGGAGAGGATTACATTTACCACAGCCATTGACCTAAGCAGACTAAGAAACACCCCACCCACCCACCCCCGACTCCAGAGAGTGAGCAAAATAAAAACCCATCACCACTGTAATGGTTGGCTTAATTGTCTTATACAATCAACCAACCAGATGCTGGAGGATAACAGTATCACTGTCCCTACTGACAATTTTAAAAACAATGTTCTCAGCCTTGGCAACTTTAAGATGCTTAGGCTTCTCTCCCAGAATTCCCCAGCCAGCGTTCTGAGAGGGATGTTGCTTAGAGAGAATAGTCACTGTTCATGTTCATTGAGTGGGAGTGCCAGGATGGTGGCTGCAACTGTGCAATTGAAGCCCTACCTTTGGGGGGGGGGGTGCTGTCATGTGTGTAGAAAAGATGCAGCTTTAGTGCACTGTCACAATTTGACTTTTTTGGGCCCTATGTAGTTAGATATCCCTGATTGCTCAGATCCCTTCTAAAACTGTCCAACCTGGTAATAATTACTATATAATTGATATTGTTTAGCCACAATTTATTCAATAAGCCACAATTGGGTGAGTTTATAAATAAACAAATTTTAGTCACACATCAAGAACCTTGGTAGCGCAGCAGACTAAAGCACTGTTAAGTAACACCAGCTGCCTGCAATTACTGCAAGTTCAAATCTCACCAGGCTCAAGGTTGACTCAGCCTTCCATCCTTTTGAGGTAGGTAAAATGAGGACCCGGTTTGTGGGGGCAATAAGCTGACTTTGTATAAAATAGAACACCGCTTAGTGGGGGGGGGGGGGCAAAAAGCCTTACTAAGCAGGTATATACAAAAGTATGAAGGCTATTGCTTAACGCATTGTAAGCCGCCCTGAGTCTCCGGAAAAGGGCGGCATATAAATCAAACCAATAAATAAATAAATAAATAGTCATAAAACATGGAAGGTGGAATGAAAACCACAGTCAGATTATGTTTTCTCATGATGTCTAAATTCATAGTGAATCCATATATATAAAAGCGAAATACCACTCATGTATCATCACAAAATCTCCAGAACCGTAAAGCCTACAAACATGAAATTTGCCACATATGTTCCTCTTGGCTTCTAGCTGCTCACTAAGAAAGGATTTTTCAAAACGACCATCAGAGCATTAGTATTTCCTATATTATTATTAATATGCTCTGATGCTAAGGAGTTCTACTCCCCCTCCTCACCTGAAAAGAAATATGTTCCAAATGCAAAACACAAGCAGAGGAGAGGAGTTTCAGTTTTACTTTCATAGCAGCAAGCAGGGGATATGATAGGGGAGGCTTCTGTGGGGCAAGGCTAAGGGAGAGAAGAGGATAGGATAGGGGAGGCTTCTGTGGGGCAAGCCTGAGGGAGAGAAGGGGGATAAGGTAGGATAGGCTTCTGTGGGGCAAGACTAAGGGGGAGAAGTGGGATAGGATAGGATAGGCTTCTGTGGAGCAAGACTGAGGGAGAGAGGAGTGGCCGATCATAACTACTCATTCAATCGTAACAAAAATTTCATTTACTTAGAAAATTGAGAACTCTGTTATGAGCCGAAACGTTAGCAATACATCATCTAGGATGGTGCCTTTTTTTGTTTTAATTAAATAGTTGAATCTCCTGAAGTAGCCCAAACTTGTGAACCACAAAACTTCATGAGATTGGGGGGCATTAAATTTGGGATATCCACTCATCATAAGAAATTGCACTGTGTTGTCTGTTACCTAAAAAAGTTCTGAGCAATGCTACAGATAATCCCTAATTATTAATCCATAATTCCAATTACTGTATATACCAACCAATAAACTGAGAGATTTTGGTTCAAAAATGCACTCCCAAATTTGGTTTGGCTTATCCATGGATGGGTTTATCCCTGAGTATCTACAGTATATCATTTTTGTCTGCACTAGGCGGCTCACATTGCTAGAGGGCTCTATTGAGCTTTTTCCAACATCTCTCTAAATTGAAAACTAAGAGAACAGACATTGCTGACTGCATTTAGGATAGCATTAAGTGCTTGGTCCTGTGAAATGGTGAGGAATAACAGTAAAAATTCCATTCAAAGTATTTTAAAAAGTATTCTGTATGCTTTTCGTAGAACGAAGGTTGTTTCTCTAACCTTAGAGTACAAAAGAAGATGGATTCATAACTGCTCAGAAGACTCTGCTCAGAAGACTGCACACAATTATAATTAAGTAGAAAAAGAATGCCATTCTGCCTATAGTTTAAGAAGGCAATACAGCTCTGGACACATTCCTATATGCCAAGAGACAAAAAATAGTTTAATGGAAAGAAACTTACTTCCTATTGTAAGTAAGTTAGTGAGCCAAAGTTAGTAGATGAGTTTATAAATACATGAGTACATCTACAATGAAGTGAAAACAGTGAAAGTCAGAAGAGTTTAAAAAGTGTCAAAGCTGCTGTTTTGAGGAGGGCAAAGCCACCTAGTTCTTCGCAACTGGCTCAGGGATGAACGGGTTTTTTTCCAGCTTCTCAGATCTACCCAGGGAGGGCCTCCCAATAGGTCAATGGGGCGGAGACAGCAAACGGCCCCTCCCTTGGTTACCTGCTGCTTGTCTCAGGTTCAGCCTCTTCCTCTCCCTGTAACCTCCTGGGTGTTTATTAACTCCAGCTCAGGGAGACATTTAGCAGGGGAAAGAATGAAGTCTTTTGTATTGGGAGCAGCTTTTTGAATCCAGCTTCCTTCCACCACACCTTTTCACTAAGGCAGAGACTTCTCGCTCCGCCAGGTAACTTTCAGGTCTCGGCCTCTTCTGCTTCAGTGTAATAAGAACGCAGCAGTGAAGGTTTGTTCAATATGGGCTTCTGTTTTTATCATGTCTGTAGTTAGCAAGAACTAAGGATGTACACAGTTCTTTCTCCAACTGGTGTTGACACGCAAATGGGCAAATGTAGGTGTTCATTTTCCCCTTAATAGCTAGTGGCATTGCAATATAGTAGGCCAGCTGTTGTAGTTAATACTAATATAAATGATACGGACTACCTTTCTGGAGGTAAGCCCACTGAATGCATGAAGGCTTAATTTTGCATCAGCATAAGTACAGAATGATGGGGCTGGCAATGTGATCAGGACAATTTCAGGATATAAAGCTGATTTTTACCAGTAGTTTCATTCATTATTTAAAAGGACTGCACTGTAAAAGGAACTATTAGGAAATAATTAATTAGTAATATTAAAAAGTCAATTAAAAGAATGGTGATAAAGGTGAAGATTAAGTGTAACTAAAATGGGTTTATTGTATCTTGATGTTTTAGAAGAATAGGGACATTTTGTGATGTAATTAAATGTAGAAACCGTCATAACAATGCTGTTTAGTAGTATAGTCAAGATATCAAAGACTAAGATGTGTGTAACTTAATCTAATAGCACTTTCAATGTTTTCATTTATAAGGCAACCAAATCAATTGATTGTAATATTGTTAACTTTTAAAAGCACCAAGATAAATAATAAATAGTTACAGAATGATTTGCATATTCGTCTATGGATCCTTGCATCTGCTGTCTGTTCTCTCTTGTTTTCCTTCCTTCCAGAAAATCCACTGCTACCTTGTCTTACCAGGCTTCCTTAGGCAAGACTCCATCATGTAGGTATGTCTTACCCAGCAGTCCCTGTTCTTTTGGCCCTAGGCAAGCTGAAGAATAGATTTTTCCACAGGAGACAGAATGTGTGAAGGGATACAGAAATTTTGAAGAACTGCATCTTGAAGGTCAGATGGGCTTAGTCAGAGTTGCTTTCAGATGGCTTTCCCTACCTGATAGCTGAAAATGCAGAGCAGCATCTCTTGATGCCTGCCAAGAGAACCTGCTTCATTCTTTACATCAAAACACTAATTTATTTAAAGACACTGTTGAGCAAAGCACCAATCTCTGGCAATGTTTTTAGTTCCGAAAATTCTCTGGAACCTAAAGGCCCTCAGAAGCTTCCTAGAAAATCAAGCCTAGTGCTGTGGGCTCTCTGCTTTTGCCAGGTGAATGTTCACTTGTTGATAGTGAGCTGAGCATCCTCAGTGGGTGTAATGTGGTAAAGAGCATTGTGGTAACCGGTTTATAGGCAGCCATCTTCTCTGAGTGGGAAAACTCACACCGTAGTCCTTTTTGCCAGTGCGCTTAGAAGTCTCAGGCCCCAAACACTGGAAAATCCTGTCTTTAGTTCAATGAAAAGCTAGGAAAGACCTTGTATTATGTTGGAGCTTTCCAGTGCTGCCACAGCCAACTGGAGTAATAATCATATGCAGTGCCATGCAGTCCTTTCCATTCTTGTTTTATCTTTACCATTGAGTGTTAAATTTCAGCTGGGGAAAGACAAATGTAAGAGTAGCAAATGAACTAAACTCTTCTTCCCCCTCTTTCCCTCTCCAAATTTCCCAATCAAGTGTCACTCTGCAAAAGAGCAATGCAGGGCTAAGGCAGGGAACATACAGCTCCTCCCTAGGTTTCCTGCAATGGTTTGACCTGGGCTGATCCAAATATTTTGTTTTGGTAAAAAAAAAAAAGTGCGATCCACAAGCACTTGTTGCAGTATTTTAGAGCTCTGCTAGAATCCATGGCTGAGAGCATTGCATTCCCCGCTTTCCCAAGAGCAATGCAAGAAATCCTGGGAATGCCACTGGGAGATGAGGTGTGGGGTGGGGGGGATTAGATAATCAACAAGCTTTGCTATGTATTTAGTCAGCAGTTGCACGACTGATTATTATTTTCATTTGTGTAAATGTGTGGAGGGGATCTACAGCACATAGGGTGGGGACAGGAAACCAAACCTCCCACTCTTTGATATAGTTTTTTTTATATCTACAGCCATTAATGGAATCTTTAAAGAAAACATCTCTAGGTCAATTTGAAAAACAAATGACTGGACTAAGAATTTAAGCTTCCTTCACCTGTATGTGATCATCATGATCAGGACCAGACTCACACAAGCTGCCATTAGCATAAACACAAATCAGAAAAGCAGCTGCACACTATGGAGTTATTATATCTTGCAGTTAGCCATCAGAATTTGCGCTGCTTTATTATCACTGCCAAAAATATCTGCTAGTGGAGTTAAATATTATCTCTGTTAGGATCAAAGTTTAAAGTACAATCCCCAGGCTTTGATGTTCAACAAAAATATTTTTAAGTCTTCAGATGAAAACAATAATAGTAAAAAAAAGGATTAACTATTTTAACATGTCATCTTATTCTAGCAACATTATTTCCTCCTTTTTAAAAAACTGTCCATATTGAAGAGTCTATGTAACCAGAAAGCAGGCAAATTATGTGAAAGTGGTTGGCATAACCAAAACACATGTATGCACACCTTAAAATAAAATTTTAATATTTGCAAATCCTGTATTTGAGTTTTATGGTATACTGTGGACAGGTTTTTTTATAAGAGCATGCTTTTCCCTCTTTTTCTATGTATGAATTTTATTCTACAGCTTCAAGTGGAGTTCATTATTTAGTATTTACTTAAGTTGTGCAATCAAGACCTTGCCTAAAGATATATTAAAATTGCTGGATATTTGGCTCAAAGTCTTATTCTAGGCAGCTCCCTTCTAGGCAAGGAGGTTCAAAAAAGCAAATTTATTTTTTCCCTTTTACTTTTGTTTCATTTTTACAGAAAAACATTTCTTCTTTGTGAAGAAATAAGCAATTAAAACTTTCTTCTGTCATGAAACAAGGAGCTGTGAGCATTCAAGTACCCAAATGGAAAGAAGGAGATGGTCTAACAAAATGATATTTTATATTAATATCAAGGGAAAAACACCTTTGCTGAACTTAAATTGGACCAGATCTAGTAGACAGTTTCTTGATTGTGGGAAAAGGTATTACTGTTGCATGATATAGCTATAGGCTGCGTCTTTGTGGGAACCTTTCTATGAATTCTACCTCATTCGGTTGAATGAGGAAAAATAATGCAGTTTGGTAAAGAGATTTCCAATGGAAGCAAGAAGTACACAGTAACATAAAGAAAATAGAACCTGAAATGTTTAAAGCTTTTTTTCACTGTTGCAGGCTTGAATTCCCCAAAGTCTTTTATATTTATTGATTACATACTCTTGGGATATAATTGCCTTTAATTATGTTGCATTTAGTACTGGTCTTGATTCTCCTGTAGTGATACTTAAATGGACTGTCGCACACTCATTTATTGTGAATTCTTTCTCCCTCCCCCCCAAAAGGAAGAAAGACAGAAATAGTTGTGAGCAGGGAAGATAGGACAGAAGGAGAAAAAGGACCCAAAAGCAGAAGCAGAAGTGCACACATTGCAACTTGCAGTGAAGAACAACGATGTTAAATATGCTTCCTGTTCCTGTATTAGTGCTCAGCAACTTGGAACTGCCTGTTTGCCTCAGTTCTTTTTGCCCATACCTACCAACACGGACTGATCATGGAGCAGTCTATGAATGTGTGATGGGCAGCAGACACGCATAAGGTAGATGGGTAGAGTCAAAAAAGGAGAATTCACATCTGGAAAGTCTGATTGAGACATCAAACACTCATTTGCTTTTATTCTCGTTGTAAAAGAAACGTCTTCAGTTAATTTTTCAATTGTTTTCTTAACTGGATTTTTTGATTCTGCCACTGGTCACCTGGGAAATAATGAGGTAAGGAAAAATTTAGGATTGACTATTACAGGTTAATGTTTTCTTTCTAAGCAGGTCTTGAAACTTTTCCTTGAACTGGGAGGGACAATTTCTCTGGGAGCATGTGTGTGATACATAAGAGACAGTATAGGAGACAGTTGCTGGAACAGATCATTGTGTTGCCTCTGGCTGTATGGATTTGGGAGTAGAGGCTACGTCTTCAAGCATCACTGCCTAACTAGCAACTGCTGCTGAATCTTTAGGATCTAGCAGAAATGTAGCAAGTAGAGCTTCTTCTACTACTTGTTATTAGTGGAGGAACAGCTTCACTAGCTACAGATGTGTTTCCCTTCTGCTCAGTTAGAAAGTTGATGACCCTGTCTCTCTCCATAGAGATGATTTGATTACTTGCCACTATATTTTATGGCTGTTTTTATTGTTTTCATGTCTTTTAAATTGTTGAAATTGTTTTAGAATTTTAGAATTGTAAGCTGTCTGGAGTCATTTGGTTGAATTGGGCAGCTATAGAAATTGAATGAATAAATAATTTAATAAACAAACAAACAATGCTTAATGGCCAAGCATTGAACGTGCAAACTGACTGCATCTGAAAGCGCTGTGTTCCAGATGAACTGAAGGGTCAGTCTACTTTGGTTGATCTGTACTGGTTGAGTCTCATTTATTTGTTGTTAATTCTAAATTATGAACATTCTAGTGGGAGTCAGTGCTGTTGGGGCAGGGGAGAGAGGGAAGGAAAACCAATGTCTACTTTCTGAATTGTGGTAGATAGGGGAGGCATCTGTCTTATGAGCTCTATGTAGGATCACACCTACACAGTATACCCCGTATCCCTCCACTTATGATGTCCTTCTTTTTTACTTTTCTCTCTTCCTTCCACCAAGCAGGTGGTTTCATCGTGACCTGAGTGGCATAGATGCTGAGGCCTTACTCAAAGCACGAGGAATTCATGGCAGCTTTCTGGCTCGGCCCAGCCGGAAGAACAAGGGGGACTTTTCCCTTTCGGTCAGGTAATTGCCCCCCTCCCTTTTCCAATCCTTTGATAATATTCTATTGTTCCCCTTGAGACACACATTATCTTCCACCTTTTCAATCTTTATTCTCTAAAAGTATACCATGTCGGTATATACCGAAATATTTTCCCCTCTGTAATAAATGGAGGCCATATCATAATAAGATGGTTCCCATGGTTAATCGTTAAAAGTCTATGGGAGAGGGCTGCTATGATTCATTTAAATGAATAATAATAAATAATATCTAGAAAATCCCAAGACACATTGGAATTGAAGGCCAGAGTGGAAAAAGAAAAGGAGGAATAGAGAGACTGCAAGTGAAGATGGCTGTTGTGAAACTTATAACTTTCCACAAACTTGAAGTTGAATTCTTTTTCTGGGTTTTTTCCCAAAGCCTTTTGTCTTTTTTGAGGGGCTGGGGGGGGTGGAGTTGGAAGAGAGACTTGGTGGTAAATTCAAAGACTAAGTCTCCCTACAACTTTCTCTGAAATAAATCTGCTGATGGCATAATACTGACTTTTCTGGGAACAGACCTCCAAACAAAACAAGTAGCTCCCTAGGCTAGTGGTACAGTACTCTTTTAAAAAAATGTCCATGGTTTGGGGAAGTCATCAGACATTGGAACAGAAAGACTGGGTTCAAGCCTTCCCACAGGGACTTCCTTCCACAGCTTCTGACTCCCATGTTAATTTTCAACTGGCCTCCATTTAAGTAAAGCAACTTCATTTCTTCCTTTCTTTCAAATTGGAATTTCCACTAACTTGCGTATTAATCTTATACAATAAACCATCCTCTGAATAATAAGTCCTGCTTAAACATTTTGAAGTAAGTAACAATATCAGTGCCACTTCTAATGCCATTACATCTGCCTGTCTTAACATAGAAAGCATGAAAAATCAGGTGAATTGACAGCTGAGGAAATGCCACGGGGAGCCAAATGTACTATCTTTTTAGCTAGCTTTCTGCAAAATTCAGTCTTATTTATTTATTTGAGAGATAAATATGGCCACCCTTCTTATGTGTCACAATTCCTGCGGCTTACAAAAACAGAAGTAAAAACTGAAGAAAGTCAATACCCTCCCCTCTTCAAATAAAAACAACCTCAAATCCCAGCATCCTAAACTCCATGGTACAAATACAATCACTGGTTCCAGCTTCATTCTAATCCTAATTCTCCAGTTTGAATAAAAGACTTATATTCAATTCATATGTTGTGGGGTGGATGATAATCTCTGGTGAGAGCAAACACCAAGTAATCCATCCAATTCCTCGAGATCCCTTATTTCAGTCTAGAATTCCTACCAGGAGAAATAGTGAAGATAATTTCTCTTTTGCTCTTCCCTTTCTGATCATCTGATGAGAAGCTTCTGCCTCTCTCTTTTAGGGTTGGTGATGAGGTAACTCACATCCGTATCCAGAATACTGGAGATTATTATGATCTCTATGGAGGAGAGAAATTTGCTACTTTATCAGAATTGGTGGAATATTATACACAGCAGCAGGGATCCCTGCAAGATAAAGATGGAACCATCATTGACTTGAGGTACCCACTCAACTGCTCTGATCCCACAACAGAAAGGTATGAGGAAAGCACACCTGCTTCTACCTATAGCTGAATACCCATCTTGACATTCCTTTCCACATTGAGTCTCAGTTGAGGGGTGCTCACACTTTATATTTATGTCTTTTATCATTTGTACATATATATCTCTGCTGTGGATCTATATACCGTAGATATAATCGTGCATTATGTGTAATTATTGTCTGAATAGTTATCTAGGAGGGATGGTGAATGCTGCAGTGTGTGGGGACTGGACTTGATCTCTTAGGTTCCTTCCATGATTCCTTAGATCCTATAGGGTTTTCTGGATGATAGTCTAAATGCTTTTGACTCTACAAAGATTCATTTATCTGAAGCACATGAAAGAACATTGTGTTACTCCAAAATTTGTATGACGAGCAAGCCCTTATTGGTCTAAAATACTTTTATTCTCTATATTTATACTTAAAAAGAACACAAAGCAGGTAAGAATATAATTAAAAAGTGTTAAAAATTCTGCCAACATTTAAGATCATGAAAAGAACTAACATCTACATCTCAGCTTGAATGAGACCTTCTTAGGGAGGTCTTTCTCAGACAAGATGTTAAATAAAGCCAAACACTCTGGCTGTGTATGCACACACATGTATGCATCCCCTATTCTAGTCATGCATTTGCCTTTTAGTTGAAAAGTTTAATGGACTCCAGGAAGAGGTGGCAGATATTTACAAGGCCATATCAAGTTGTACCTAGTACTGTCCTGAGACTCCTGAGAAGAAAAAGCAATCATTTATTGCATAGTTTGAAATATAGAGATATTCAGTTTTTGGATTGAAAGATTTTAAGCCTAAGCATATGGTGAATCTTGCAAGAATGGGTCACTTAAATATTGCTCATAAAATAATTGCTGCTTCTCTATGCAGAAATAACCCCTGGTGCATATTCAGTAGGGAATGCATAGCATTGAACTGTCTGGAAAAGTTACTACGTCTGCATAAGCCATTATGCATACAAATAGTGCAGAGATTCTTTTTAAAAAAATTTAAACGTACCTGCAAAAAACAGCTTCAGGAAGTGAAATTCTAAATAAAAATTAAAAATATAAAAATAATAAAGAAGAAATGCTAATGAGAATTTTAAAGATACTGGAAATGGTTGATTTATTAAAAGGAAAGAAAAAGGAAGAAATTAGTATGAACTAACAGGGCAATTTAAGGGAATTCTCAAAAGGAAAAGAAGAAAAGAGACATGGAGTCCCAAAAAGTAATTAGCCCTATGTGGGCAATCAGGGCCTCTTATTCCTGGCTTTTGTTGCCATACAGTTGTGGGATGCTGAGCCAAAAGGTTGTCTAAAATTTTCTCTGATACTGTCATCTTTGGCTGCAGCTATTTTTCTTCATTTTCCATATAACTCTACTCTCCCTCATTATTAATGACTCTGGATCTGTTCTGGAAGCTTCCACAATCCGAAAAAGGTCTATGTCCCAGTTATCCAGCAACAGATTATACTTTAAATAATATATATCCATATCCATCAGGGCATACCACTGTGCGTTCATTTCAGTCACACCTACAAATGAACTGCACCATTGCTTAAGTAGAAAACCTCTTCAGGCCCTCTTACAAACAGGATGGTTTTATTCATGTAGGGAGGAGTCCTAGTCCAGTATGCTTTCCCTGGTCTTCCTTATGGACTTCTGTGGGGCAGGACTTCTCTCAGTGCCTGCTTTTTGTCCATGTCAGGAGGGCTCGGGAAAATCAAGATATTCACTCAAGTGGAAAGACTCCACAGATCCTGAGTATTTCTGAATGGAGGTACAGTGTAGTTCCTTTCAATAACACCTGAAAAAAGCTAACCTTTATTTAGAAGTATATAAATAAATGTGTCCTATATCAGGGGTCTCCAACCTTGGCAATTTTAAGACTTGTGGACTTCAACTCCCAGAATTCCTCAGCCAGCTTTACTGGTTGAGGAATTCTGGGAGTTGAAGTCCACAAGTCTTAAAATTGCCAAGGTTGGAGACCCCTGTGACCTATATAATGTATGCTTATATGTCCTTTCTTCTTTTAGTATAGGATCTAATGAATGATTAACTTTCCTCTCAGCATTGTTCCCCTTTTACTTTTCAAGCTTTCTTAAACTGAGAGATTCCCTAAGACAGTAGGTTATAGAGCACATACTACATTTTGTCATGTGATGAAGTTTCAATTTTGATGTGACTTATATTTAGAAACCAGGTTTCTTTTGTTTCACTGATTTGTTATTTTTGGCACATTGTTAAGATGCAAAGATTGTGGTGTCGATAAGAAGCAGGTAATCAAGCAAATCATTTGTCCAGGGTCAAACTTTTTATTTTCGCAGGTTTATTTCATGTTTCTTCTTTTGTTGCATGCTTGTAAGCCTTATGATGGCATAACTTTTGTGGAAATGTGTTTGTCATTATGATGCCCTATGACTCTTTGTTTTCTTACTGCCACTCATCTGGAAATTGTATTAAAATGGGCGGCTTTTGTTCATGTTGGTCATGGACAGTTCCAGCCCTGTGATTCTGTGTTCTATGGTATGTTAAGCCATTCATGAGACAGAGCTGGGTTTGTCCTGTTCCAGAGCAAACTGCTGTTCCCTTGAAAAGAATCAGTCTATTTATCCTCTCTAGGTCTCTGCGTGCAGGCCTGCTCACATCCAAAGGCAGCAGTTGGCCAGGGAGCCTGCTGCTTCCTCCCTTGCGGTTGGAAAGTTCTGTCCTCCAGGCTCTTACGAAAACTCAGCCTCCCTCCCCACCAACCACCCAAGATTTTCCATCACGTGGCTTCCCCTCAGCTTGGTCCACTGAGCTTAACTCTTTCCTCTCTGAGAGGGAAAGAGGCTCACTTAGCAAATGATAGCTTTGTTCATTTGCCACCCAGCCGTCCTAAATTTTGGAACATCTTTTGGAATGGAGGTAGTTGTCAAAATATACCTTCCATTTTCCCTCCTCATTGCTGGTTGAGGTTGCTGGGACATGTAGTTTAGCCTCTTCTGCAAGAGCACAGATTCCCTCCTCTTATTTTAAAGAAAAGATTCTAAAACAAAAGCAGTGTGATCTCTAAAATTAACTAATCACTAATAAAAACTTTAGTGATTGCATTTATTGTATTATTCTCTTCAACAAAATTTATTTAATTTGACCCTAATCAGGCGTACATGAACTACAGACCAGTGAGTTGAATGTGTAGCTTGATGAGTGCATTAAATGACCATTTATCAAACTCTGGTTAGGCTACCAGGGTTATTAATAAATCTATAAAGGATTGATCTAATCTGTCAATCTGCTAATGATATGATTTTCTTATAATAGCATAATTTGAGAGCCAGTTTGGTTTAGTGGGGAAAATAAGAGGAGGAAGGTATGTTGGATATGTTCACCAACCTGAGTTATTTGTAAAATAATAAAGGCAGAATACAAACAAATGAAGAACAAATACGTAAATAGGCAGGCTATGAGGAACTATTCTCTTAATACTTAATACTTAATACTATAGATACCTATAATATATAAGAATACACTCCATCTCCTAACTGTAGAAGTGAAAAATTTAAACAATATGATAATCACTGACTTGCTCTACTGTTTCTTTGGAAAGTTAATTAAAATAATGGATGTAAACTCAAAATGTTAATTGTAAATCTCCACCCATAACAATTACTTTTTCCTCAGAAAGTGGCAAACATTACAATGTGACTCTAGTTTGTCATATTCCAGTAGTTTAAGCTAGTAAACATAACCTCTCTGAGAACCTCTCCCAATTTCATGACTCCTGCATTTTGCCTTGGCTCAGATTGTTTTGCTTCCTGCTCTGATCCAGCCCAAGGACTCTGTATTTAGAAATCAAAACTGATTTCATCATTGTATAAGAATCATGCCAGAATAAAATAGCAGCCATTAAAATGCTGTAGCTTACATAAATGCTGTTACTCATATCATACTGCAGCTTAGTGATATCAGCTGAAAATATTCAAAACTACTAACAAAAATAATTCAAAGCAGCATTTAAAAATAAACCTGTTCCTTAAAACCAATATTAAACATAACATATGCAGCAGCTGAACCCGAGTCCAGAAAAGTTGGACTCAGAATCAATTAGAAAATGATCTAAATAAAACTGGATGACACTGTGACGTTAAGAACCAGAGGAAGTCTTCTGCAGTAGAAGTGAGCAGTTATCAAGAAGATTCACTTTGAATGGATATCAGACTAGCTTGAATAGAAGCTTTCCAGCTTTTTATACAGAATAGGCAGAGCTTTTCAGGAACAGCTAATCTTTAAGTAAATTGAAGGTTGCTTAGTACCTTTGACGATATACATAAGCAAACTGGTAATCAATATGTCATGAATAAGAGCAGTTATAAAGTCCTGATCTTTTAGAGCCTGTAAAATTGTAGATGTCATATTGTGGACTGACTGAAGCATCTCGAGCCTTTCCAGGTCAACATGCTGCAGAAATGACCACAGTTGGGATAACAGTTTAAGAACAGTATTTAACTATGTCTTTATTTATAGATTTCAACATTTCTTATAGGGTCTTTGAAAAGAGTGGAATAATTGCATGATAATAATAACAACAACAATATAATTTAAACTGGGGAGCAGTTACTTTAGAACAATCAAGAAAGTATATTGAAATCTGTTTTTCATTCTCTATTGTAATAATACACCACAACTAAAAGATTAAAAGCAAATGTTTCATTAGTATATTTGATATCTAATTAATCAAGATATGTGTTGGCAGTTGACAAATTACTTTGTAAAATGCATTGTGCAATTTAAAAATTAATGATGTAAGATTCTCTTACGCAAATTGAGAATAAGACACACAATACGTGAAATAGGCCTTATTTGATAGGTCATATAAAATAGTACCTCTCTAGCACAACAAGTGCAATTGCTGAAGTAAAAATATGCTCCATGTATAAGATAAAGAAAGGGATCTTAATATAGAGAATTAGACAATTAGCAATTAGACAAATGAGACTGCCCCATTACTCTTGTGAGTTCCACAATTTCAGGGTCTGAGATGATCTGTGGAAACAGTTTCAGTATTGATTGAAGAGGGTCCATTCAGGAGACAGACATTTTTGTGCAATTTTTTGTTTTGCCTCCAAGTTTTAACATTTTGTTTTGGAAAAAATACAATAAAAGCTACATTTAATAGCTTTATCAGAATGTGATATTATTTATGTAATCAGAAAAGTGCATGCCTTACTGTGCTAAATAATAATGACTTACTATTATTTAAAATCTGGAAGAAAAATAAAACACCAATAATGGATTCAAAAAAATGCTGTTGAGAAAACCCCATTTCAAGATTTTAGCTCATCTCCTAGAAGGCTATTTCAAGAAAACAAAGTAAAATTAAACAAAGTATTTGTTTTCTTGCAAGTATTTTTCCAGATGAAGAAATTTTAGGTGGAATTCTGTAATCGGGGGAATGAATGGCTTCAGGTTTTAGGTGGCACCAAGTGACTTAATTTTATTAAGAAATAAAATTAATAACATTATATATAGAGAGAGAGCGCAGCTGAAGGCTCAGCAAAATTCAGCATTGACCTGACAAACATAGGTCCCACATAGCAGGTATGAGCTTTGATCTGAGAAATTCAACTCTTATTTTGGTCATGAATGCACAGTTGAGAGCCTTGGGCTAGTTATGGCTGTGAAGTATTAATGCAACTGCAGTTGGGACCCCAGCAGGATGTCTCACGCATAAAGCTTCCTCCTTCTTCTCACTGCCACACTATCCCAGATGCCCTGGTCCTGACTGAATTTGAGATGTGCCCTCTTAACTGAGATTCATTTGATGCTTCTTACTTTCTACATCTGTTCTTTCCCTGCTCCCTGGCTTTACTTCAGTTTATACTGCTATTGGTTTTTTTTTCTCTTTAGCATTTTAGATTATGTTTTATCTGTATGGAATTAATTTTCATATTATGAACTGTCTACTTTTAATGATGGATGCTAGGTCTGTGAATTAAGACAGGACTGTACAGAGTTCTTGTATGCTGGGTCACATATTTTTTTAGATCAGCATCAGATTTTAATGTGCTGGCTAAATCAGCACAGCCAGTTTGTTCAAAAGCAACAGTTCACTCTGTGTGTGTGTGTGTGTGTTTTACAGAAAGAAATCACTCAGGCAATTAACTACCTGTAAATCAGAAAGTAACTAAATGTGGGTGAATATGGTAACACACTGTACTGAAGTACTTTTTTTTTTAATGTGACCAAAAGCCTATTTAAACTAGTTGAGATTGCTTTGGGGATAAGTAAATGAATTAAGAATATTATTTTTCTAATACGGTGACAGAAGTCACTTCTGTGTTTCATGAACACCTGTACTTCTGGCTGATTCAGGTTTTTTTTTTTTTTGCAGCTCTATGGTTCTATGTACCAGTTGGTGTATCATAAAAAAAATGAACAGTGTGTACTTACCCAGGACAACATAAAGCTTAAAGCTGTAGCAAAGAATACAATTATTTAATTTATTTATAAACCAAAAACAAAAGTAAAATAATAGGCAAAAATAAATATGAAAGCTTATATTGCTCTGTCAATGGTCTTCTATATGAAAGACAACTGAACCAAATTTTAGCTTGCATTGATACATATTAGAACATATCCAATCCGAGATGCATTTACTGTTTCTGACCTACCGGACATATATCAATGAGCAGTAGTAACAAATCATTTTGCAGGATGATTTACAACTGAACTGAAGGATGTATAACTTCCTCTTTCCATTTCTTTTAATGTACATGGATACATTTATTCTCTTCCAATACTAAAATATTTTTCTGCCACTAACATGGTGGGCAGGTATTTAATCTTCCCCCAATGCCTACTGTGAATGATGTTTATCAGTAGGTAGAGGTGAAAGTTCTCTTGTTAACCCCACATTTAAGTGGGAGAAGAATAAAGTTCATGTCTGTTTGATGGTCATACTCAGCACCCAAATTTAACCCTAGCTTTCTTCAACTCTAAGACTGTCCAAAGTTGTATGATTTCATTGACAGATTTTCTAAATACCAAGAAAGTGAACCCAAATGGCACATTACAATGCCACATATCATCTTTCATTTCTTTTTCCAGGATGAGAGAACATGGTTACTTATATTAAATTTCTGAATCAGCAGGAAAAAGACTACTTTAGGCTTTTGTACAGAATTGCAAAGTTGTTTGATTTCATTGACAGATTTTCTGAATGCCAAGAAAGTGAGCCCAAACAGCACATTACAATGCTTGGGAGCAACTTAGGAGAAATCCTTCTTTCATGTGCCAGATAAATATGCCCAGAAGAGGAGAGGAATCTTCAAATTAGCTTCTCTTACACATCTGAACAGCTCAACTAGTTCATAACAAGAGAAATGGCCCTTTCCATTGTATCTTATGTCAGCCTTTAAAGATTAGTACTTTAAATTAAACAGTTGGCCACCAGGGTAGATTTTCAGAATAAGCATCCTGTCATTTCTGTATCTTGCACTGATGAGCAGTTTAGCTACCATGTATGACACCACTTTCACTCTGATCTTATTTAAGCAATGCCTTAAAAATCAGGGTTTCCCCCCCAAGACTCATGCCATAGTGGGTGGTAGACCCCTTGAGATTTATAGCAATAGCACTTAGATTTATACACTATTCCATAGTGCTTTACAGCCTTCTCTGGGCTGTTTTTACAATGTCAGCATATTGCCCCCAACAATCTGGGTCCTCATTTTACTGACCTCAGAAAGATGGAAGGCTGAGTCAACCTTGAGCTGATCAGGATTGAACTTCAGGTTGTGGGCAGAGTTAGCATGTAATATTGCATCTAACCACTGCACCATCAGGGTTCCTGCATAAAACGGATTTCTGCAATTTCCCCAGATATCTGCTTCCTGCATTGTTTATATTGCAATGTTTTAAATCACTTTCAATTGTAAACCACCTAGAGATGTAATGGAATTGGGTGATGTATTAATGTAATAAATTAATAAGTGGTACACATAGTCCTTGACTTATGACCTATTGCTTAATGACCATTCAAAGTTATGACAGACACTCCAAAAGGTACTTATGGCATGGTTCTGAACTTCTGACAGCCATCTCCCCCTCTCTTCTCCCCTAGTAACATGACTGCATTTCAGGTATTCAGCAACTGGGCTACGTTTATGGCCATTTGCAATGTCCCAGGGCCTGATGATCATGATTTACAACATTTTTGCTGAAAATACATTGTTTGCTTTTGGTTTTCAGCAAAAATGTCCCATAGTAAACAATGGGTCAGCTTAACAACCACAGCGTTTGCTTAATAACTGCCACAAAAAAAAGTCTTAAAATCAGATAAATGGCCAGTCTCCATTATAATTGTAAATCAAGGACTATCATAATTTGTGTAAGTACAGTAATACAAGAAAAAAGTCCCCTCCATAAGAAGATTTTTCCTCATCTTTTTGTCAATCAATGATGCTATATCTTAATCTGATTTTGGGTTTGTAACCTTTTGATTCACTTTGAGGCAACTGATTCAAATTTATAGATTTGCAGTAAGAAAGCCAAGAAAGTCAAAAAGTGTTTAACAAAACAATGCCTCAGTGGAAATGGAGTTACAGTATATAAATATTAATCTTCTAATTTCATTTCAAAATAATGTTCAAATTTTGAAGTTCAAAAAATTTACTCTTTTGATGTAGTCTAATTACTAACTATAGATACAAAATCCTCACACTCTTTATATTTCCTACATATAATTCTTTAACAAGGAATAATTATTTTGCTATGTATTTTTGAAGGAATATAGGGCTAACATATACAAACATACATACAATAAAAAATATAGTATATTCAGGCTTGAGACAAGATTCACTGAGAGGAATTTTGATTTTTTCCCCTTCATTCCAAAGGGTCAATGTCATCTGAAAAAGCCCTATTAATCATGGAGTGTGCAACAGAATGACAAAATTCACATTTGTTTTCTTTTTGGTGCCAAGTTGGTGTGTAATTCATTGGGGCTCATTAAATAAATTCCTAAGCACTTTAATTTCAGAGAAAGATCCAACATTTTCATTTTACAGATGCATTTCATGCTCAGGGAATGTTTATGTAATTTACAGTCGGGTATGCGTTAACACTAAATGAACTTACGGGAAATATAAAAAGGGTTGTAAATTTTAGGATTTGGTCTGACCAACTAAAGCTTCTGGTAACTGACCAAATGGAAATCTAATGTCATAGATGAAGTAATAAAACTCTGTTTGCAGCACGTCTGTATAGGCAGAAGAACACAACAAGGTGACATTGGGGCAGTGGTGAAATGTAAAATTTGTTACTACCGGTTCCGTGGGCATGGCTTGGTGGTGGGGTAATGTGAGTGGGTGAGCATGGCCAACTTTTTTTTTTACTTTTAAAAGCATTTTTTTCTACAACCTCTTTGACTGAAGAGGTTGCAGAAAAAAATGCTTTTAAAAGCCTCTGATGATCTTGCGGCTCAGCTAGGATCGTCAGAAGCTTTTAAAAGCATTTTTTTCTACAACCTCTTCGGCCGAAGAGGTTGTAGAAAAAATGCTTTTAAAAGCCTCTGACGATCCCAGCTGAGCCGCAAGATCATCAGAGGCTTTTTTTTTTTACTTTTAAAAGCATTTTTTTGGCCGAAGAGGTTGTAGAAAAAATGCTTTTAAAAGTAAAAAAAAAAAGCCTCTGATGATTGCACGGCTCAGCTGGGCAGGGTGGGGGGGGCAGGGATTTTTGCTAGCAGTTCTCCGAACCACCCATCACCATCACCAGGAGCATTTCACCCCTGCATTGGGATTTTCTCCTCCCACTCCTCCCACAAGCTACTGTGTCATGATAACTAAATTTATAACTGAGAGGAGATTAACAGCCATGCCATTATAAGTTTCACCTGTGATATTTCCAGAGACCCAGGAAAGGAAGACATGGAGGACATTTGACTTGGGAATGGAACACCCTGGCTGCCTGCCCCCCAAATACGTTCGTGGGGTTATTTCATTGAGCAAAGTCTTGCCTGTTCACCTGGCAAGGTTTTGTATGAACAAGTTTTCTTGGTTACTTTTGCGTAGACTTGGTAAACATGGTTTTGGGAATGCTGGCATCAGCAGCTCATCCACATCAAGGGAAGGGATTGATCTCACACTGTTGTGCTAAGAGCTAGTGAGATATTGGGTAGGAAATTGCTAGAACATTGCTTCCTATATGCTGACTAAATGTTTAAAAAGTTGTGCCTTAGTACCTTTTGCTACTGCCTTTGAAATAATTTTCACTATTACAACTGAAAGTTTAACTTTTATTTTAAAAAATTAAGATTTAATTCTGTTAAGGTTTTTGATTAATTTTTGTAGCCCATCTGGGTAGTTCTAGATCCAGGTTTCTGAAAAACACTGAGATACTGAGGTACAATACTGGTAGTCCTCAACTTACAACCATTCATTTAGTGACCATTAAAAGTTACAACGGTACTGAAAAAAGGGGCTCCTGACCAGTTTTCACACTTACATCTGTTGCAGCATCCCCCGTGGTCACACAATCAAAATTCAGGCTCTTGGCAAGTGGCCTGTATTTATGACAGGTACATAGTCCCAGGATCATGTGTTCACCATTTGTAACCTTTCCAGATGGCTTCTGACAAGCAAAGTCAATAAGGGGGAAGCCAGATTCACTTAATGACCACATGATTTAATTGGCAACTACGGAGATTTGCTTAACTACTGTGGCAAAAAGGGTTGTTAAAATGGGTGAAACTCACTTAACAATTGCCTTGCTTAGTAATAGAAATTTTGGGTTCAATTATGGTTACAAGTCAAGGTCTAGCTATACTGCTGTACAAAATGGTGGCAAATCCCATTAGAGAGCTTTTTCCTCACTGTTAAACTGAGCTGATTTTCCTGCCATTACCTATATTACCTACATTAACAAATTAACTTTGGGTAAATCACATTGTTTTATTTTCTCCACGTAGTTTATGATGTCCTTAACACTTGCTGTCTTGATTCCTTTTCCCGTAATAAAAGTTTTTTTCTGCTTTTTCACAGTCAGGCTGTTTTTCATTTTTTTTAATTTACTGAGATTTGAGTAAAAAATGTTAGGATGAATTTACTGAATGCTAAATGGTAAAGCAGACAATAACATACATAGAACAAAAACAAAATTGGCCCTTATTAATATTTTAAAATCTATGCATGCACGTTTATCCTATCAGGGCGGAAAATAATCAGTACAAATAAGAATTATGGCTAGATTTGTTTCACTGTTTACATAAAGCAAAAACAAAACTTAATATCTTTATGCTGATTCATGTAGCTTTTTTAATAATTGTTTTTCCTCTCTGTCCCTTCTTGGTAATGATCCAAATTTTCCATTAGTCTAATTACATTCCAGTCACTTTTATTTTGTAGCTACTCTACAAATTGGTTATTTATTTCTCCCCTCTTCTTTCTCAGATGGTACCATGGACATCTTTCTGGTCCAGCAGCTGAGGCTTTACTCCAAGCCAAGACTGCACCATGGACTTTCTTAGTGCGTGAGAGCCTTAGCAAGCCTGGTGATTTTGTGCTGTCTGTCCTGACTGACCAGCCTAAACCTAGGACTGATGTTACTGGAGCCCACAGCCAGGAACGACTCAAAGTTACCCATATCAAGATTATGTGTGAGGTGAGAAGGTGGGAGAGAAGGTAAAGGAGGAGATAGAGAGGACTTTATTACCTGTAAGATGATATACAAATCATTTTCTCATTTTCACCTTATGTGGTTCCAGATGACAATCCAATTGGAAATTTCATGACTCTTAACAGTTGATTATCAATTGATCTGTAATATTTCACATTTGTATCCATACGTTCGGTATCTTTACCAATGAAAGGTTAGTTGCACTTCAAACAAAAAGGGAATCAAGTTCCTAAAAGAACCTTGTTTGGCCATAGTAGATGACAAAGGTAGCTGTAGTCAAGTCTCTTGAGATTTAGGAGCTGGAACCTCAGAGGTACGAGTGGCATCATGTGCACCAAGATGTGGATCTGATGAAGTAGAGATGGAATGTAACATGTCCTTAGTCAAGGGAGAGACTAATCTCTGATAGATCAAGAGAAGAGCTTGACTGTGTCTCTGGGTTCATCTGTGCTCAGATGGAAGCCATTGACTCTGCAGTACACAGTCAGCCTCACAGCCTAAGCATAACATGGCTTCTTTTTTTGATACCGCCCCCACAGCGGAGTTTCTACTTATTCATCTGGAGATCTTGAGAAAGAGGTTAAAAGTCTAAAATGTCTGGTGAAACCTGGAGATTTCACTTCTCTAGAAATACTTCATTATTGTCAGGCTCAAAACCAAGAATGACATTCTTCCAAGCTGAGATTGTTATTACTTAACACTTACAGATGAAATCTTGCCAGACTGAAGATCCTGTTATCTCAATCTACTATATACTCTGTGAACTATTAGGGAGGATCTGCCCTTAAGAGCCCTCTAAATACAATGTTTAGTGTCCCAGAAGAGACAACTATTAAAGAGAAAGTAATAATTTTAACTGTTCATTAATTATACTTAATCTCTACTTAGAGAATTTAGAAGCCTAGTTTCTCACCTCCAGGTAGAGAGGCACGTTGATTTATCAGCCAAGCTGATAAAAAGTGCTCATTGTTAATTGATTTTGTGGGGATGTCCAATATCATTTGCATATTCAAGTTTCCCCAGACTGCCATTAAGTATGAGTGCAATGAAATCCAAAATAGGCATTTTCCCCCTGATTCTAAAATGTAGCTCCTAGAATCATTAACACCTCAGTCCTGTGTATGTCAAATTCCCTGTTCATTGTAATCTGGAGACATAACCCCCCAAAATCACAGAAAAGGAATTAAGTATTAGAATGACAGAGTCTTGGACTTCTTCTAGTCCAGGGGTGGGCAAATGCGGCTTTTTTACAACCTGTGGACTTCAACTCCCAGAATTCCTGAGACAGCCTGAGACAGCTGGCTCAGGAATTCTGGGAGTTGAAGTCCACAGGTTGTGAAAGAGCCACATTTGCCCACCCCTGTTCTAGTCCAACCACCTGCTCAAGCATTCCGAACAAATGGCTGTCCAATCTCTTCTTAAAAACCTCCAGTGATGGAGCTTCCACAACTTCTGGAGGCAAGTCCCTCCACTAATTAATTGTTCTAACTGTCAGGAATTTCCCCTTAGTTTTAGGTTGGTTCTCTCCTTGATTAGTTTCCATCCATTGCTTCTTATCCTGCCTTCAGGTGCTTTGAAAAATAGAATGACCTCTCTTCTTTGTGGCAGCCCCTTAGATATATTAATAATGACAACTAGCTCCAGACTTGCAAAGAATCCTTCTTAGTGGTTTCATATAGATGTTAAGTAACACAGGAGACAAGAAAGAATCCTGAAATCTTTCATTATTATTTTTCTGTAGTGTCTGGAGAAAAAGGGATAAACAATTCTTGCAATCCTCTAGGTCTCCTGAATCATACTACTATATCAGTTTAAAATTCTGGTGTAACTCAAAAAATGAATCTTTTGAATAATATCAAGCATTTATTAGGAAAATACAAGCGCATTGTTTTCTAGAAAAGAAAACATTGATGTGTATTTGGTTTAGGTTGGATTAAATCTCAGGAGACATTGGATAAACAAGGGAACAATATGAATGAAAATTAGGTCCTAAGGAAGAATAGCTTGGAAAGAAACTGGCTCTTTGCCTTGAGCACACAATATAAAAGCAACCCTCACTTAGTACTTCAGTCTAATATCCATTGCCCATATAGTAGAAATCAGGGTTAGATTATATATGGGCCCTGGAAAATTTCACATCACAGCCTGTACTGGGTTTAGGATTCCTTCTTTTCCTTCCCAGCAGCTAACTGCTGCTCCTGAGGCGATTCAAAGAATGAAAGCTTCCTGATGTCTTTTCCCTTTTTTGTTATTGTTGTTAGTCACGAAGTCGTGTCCGACCCATCGTGACCCCATGGACAACGTTCCTCCAGGCCTTCCTGTCCTCTACCATCCCCCGGAGTCAGTGGTGGGATTCAGCCAGTTCGCACCACTTCAGGAGAACCGGCTGTTAACTTTCTGAGCAGTTTGGCAACCCGGTTGTTGGAAGAAATCATTAGGGCAGAGAACTGGTTCTTAAATTACTTGAATCCCACCACTGCCCGGAGTCCATTTAAATTCACGCCTTCTGCTTCAGTGATTCCATCCAGCCACCTCATTCTTTGTCGTCTCCTTCTTCTTTTGCCCTCAATCATTCCCAGCATTAGGCTCTTCTCCAGTGAGTCCTTCCTCCTCATTAGGTGGCCAAAGTATTTGAGTTTCATCTTCAGGCAATAATCCATGAAGAGGTTTCCCTTTTTATTTAGCCTCAAAGGGAAGGAAGTTGTCCCTTTGCTTAGGGATTGGTCTTCATTAGTCTACATTAGGCTTTACTTAGTAGCAGGGATGGGAGAAGCAGGGACTTTACCACTTGTGTCCCTGTGGTTTCATCTTACAGGGATATTTAAGAGCTTGCCCTGCTAGAGGTGCCCATCAACAAAACATTAAAAATCACGCAAAAGAAGAACGAACAAGGGAGGAGTCAGAAACTTCAAGAGCTATTAAAAACATTGAAAAGGACTCTGTGAAGAGTCAATTTGTAGGAGCAAAGACCTCATCCTCAAAATGGAAATATTAAAGTAGCTGTGCCTTGTAGAAGGCATACATGATTGTTCAGAGGTTATATGGAATTTATGAGATTATCAATAATGTATCCACAGCTACCTTTGCCTGGATGGATGCCCTTTGGAGCTGCTGTACCAAGTCTTTGGTTTCCCTTTGGAATGCTTTGCAGAAGCCCCTCCCCAATACAATAAAACAAAACATAATCTTAAGAAGAGACCAACATTTTAATTATCCACTATTTTGCCTAAAAATACATTTGCATAAAGAGATGATCACATGATTGATAAAAGAGCCTTGGTAGTACAGTGGTCTAAGGCACCTTGTTATTAAGCTGGTTATTAAGACCAGCTGCCTGCAATTACTGCAGGTTCGAATCTCGCCAAGGCTCAAGGTTGACTCAGCCTTCCATCCTTTCTAAGGTAGGTAAATTGAGGACCCAGTTGTGGGGGCAATAAGCTGACTTTGTATAAATATACAAAAGGATGAAGGCTATTGCTGAGCACATTGTAAGCCGCCCTGAGTCTCTGGAGAAGGGCGGCATATAAATCAAATTTTTTTTAAAAAAAAAACAGAGATAAAATGTGAATAAAATATTTAATTGCTTTAATTAAAGTTGTGATGATTAGCTTTCCACAGGATTGAAAAGATAATAGCTCAGTAAAAAATAAAATATAGGAACAAGATTAAGTGTGTGTATACATAGACACTAAGGCACCTACATATATGAGGGACTGGAATAATAATGCTTTTTGTTTTCTCATTTTTTCTAGAAAGGGCAGTACACAATTGGGGGTACAGCAAGATTCCTCAGTTTGACTGACTTAGTGGAACATTTTAAGAAGACAGGAATTGAGGAGGCATCTGGATATTATGTATATTTGAGACAGGTAAATAAACTATTACTTATCAGACTTATCTCTGAATTGTTCAAAAGGTAAATTTCATTATGTTGTCCAATACAGTTTATAGAAGGTGATATAGATATGTAAATTCAGACATTATCATGTATTATGTGGGTGTATCTGTAATGTATTATGTGTGCGTTGTGTACTGTATTATGTGTGCTTACTGTATTATTTATGTGTACCTGTAAATGTAATATTATTAGTATCAACAATATTATTCTCAAATTAAAGACAATCTATTCATGATAATCACACAGCCAATTGTGCTAATAAGGTGCGCATATACAAGGTAAATTAATGAATTCTAAACCACTACTGAAATTTAGCATCAGATACATCCATAAATCTTAACTTCATGTCTTTGATACTTTTCATTCATCAACTGCTTTTCTCAGACTCTAGTTTTGCTTTAATAATTAGTCTTAACATCCTGTACAGAGAAATAAGTTAGATTTGCACAAAAATAAGATGACTATGTGATTAGTTTGGTTTTGGTTTTGCAAGTTCTACACAATCAGTCATTGTGGCTTATAGTTTAGTAGGATTTATGAGCTCATAGTAACTTATTCAATAAAACATGACTAAGATTATACTTAGAGTGACATGTAAGGTATAAACCTACAATTTCCCCCAAGTATTTTGTTATCAAATTTGAAACAAAATTCATATGGTATGTCCAACTATAAAATGTCCATTTTCCCAAAGTCAGATTGGGAAAAGTGATTGATCCCTGCAACTCTCTTTATCTGCCTTTGTTATCCAGTGGTCCTTGCAATCTTAGTCTGTCTGCACATTTATCACATTTGCAAACAAAGTTCGGGGGTTGGTTGCAAATATGGATCATACTTAGTTTCTAAGAAAGTTACAAACCATCTGCAGGCTTCAGAGATATTCTTGGAAATATAACTCATTGCAGAAGCTAATGCTTTGCCTATAACCTGCTTTGCTTATAACCCTATAACCTTAATACTAAGTTTCTTAGTATTTATTTGTTTTATAAATTTAAGAAAAGATAAACAACATTAGGTTGGAGTAGGCATCTGACCAGTGACTAGTGAAATTGATAAGGGAAATATCCATGGGCACCTTGGTGCTCTTACTCTCTGTCTCAACATTCCATTTTTCCTTTTCTTTCTTCATTTCATCCCCCCATCCCCCTCTCCAAGCCTTTCAATGCCACTCGAGTGAATGCAGCTGACATTGAAAACAGAGTGGAAATGCTCAAAAGGAGGAGTCAAGCAGAAGAGGCAAACAAAGGTGGTTTCTGGGAGGAATTTGATGTGAGTAGAGTTTTCTGCAGTGAACTATTCCTCATGTTTTAGCCTCAGAATTCAATGCTGCAATCCCAAAATATATACATTATTTCTGGAACCTCTAAGAGCCCCAATGAAGATGGCTATTGGGAGCTGTAATTCAGCAACATCTGAAAGCCAGAATTTCCTTACCCGGAATACCTAAGAAATAGGACTCAGACCAATGATGTCTCAAGCAGAAATTCATTTCTTTATCATAGAAAGCATCAGTCCTCATACTTTCTTGATGTGAGGTAGCCTTAGCCAACAGGGACGTAATCAATAGTCATATAGTAATTGTGAAATACAACACATCCATTAATTGAACAATTTAAACATTTGAAGATTTATTTTTCCCCATCTCTTTTTAAAATATAGATGTGCCTCTTTTCTTCAGCTGCCAGCTGCATTACTAAAACTTATCTTCATTTCTTCCTTCAGAGCCTGCAGAAACAAGAAACGAAGAACTTGTATGATCGACACGAGGGTCAAAGACCAGAAAATAAGATCAAGAACCGCTATAAGAATATCTTGCCCTGTGAGTTTGGTGTTCAACTTTGCTTAGCCTATGCATGTAATACAATCAGATAACTACGATGTAAATACTTCTTCTGCGGTTGAAATATTACAAGTCTGTCTCTGCTTTTCAAAACAAAAAAATCCATAAAAATATACAGCATGGAAGCAAAAGTCTGGTTAGCACTTTATTGCATGTTGCACAACCTTTCATAGATATATTGCCTTATGAACTAACTTTTCTCCTGATGGATAGTCAAATTAATTTTCTTCCAGTTTGGATGCCCAAACATTTAAAGGAAAACTTTTTCAGTTTGAGCAACTAGCAAAATTATTTATTTATTTTTATAAAATTTTACTTGAGAATGAAAAAATGCTCCATATCAGAATAAAATAATATAAAACTGGCAAATACCTTTAAATGATTAAAACAAGACTATATATTAAAATAGGGAAAGCACGTAAAAAATGAAAGTAGAAAAATAGAGACCACCTTTGGTGGGAAGGTAACAGCGTTCCGTGCAACTTTGGTGTTTAGTCATGCCGGCCACATGACCACGGAGACGTCTTTGGACAGCGCTGGCTCTTCGGCTTTGAAATGGAGATGAGCACCACTCCCTAGAGTCGGGAATAACTAGCACATATGTGCGAGGGGAACCTTTACCTTTATATATTAAAATCTAAAACAAACTAACAAGTTAAGATAAATGTGAGAAAGTAATGGAATGTGACTAAAACGAGAGAGGGAGGAGCAATAATGCAATTCAAGCTCTTTGGGTTTCTTCCGTGGCATTGGTGAATAACCTATTTCTCGTGAGAGTAACTCCTGCCAGTCTCTCCTTCCCAGGACTATGGTTCTCCCCTTTCCTCCCCATCCCTTCAGCTGTGAAGTCATCAGGGTACTGTGGCTACAATGGGTATGTTTGGTATATCAGCTTTGTTGAACTGCTGTTCTTTTTGCTCACTGCCACAGGCTGCCTGCTGAGGGCTTTTTTCCCCTATTCTCTCTCCTTCCCTGGATGGAGAAGGAAAGGCACATTACCTCTGGTCTTTTCTGCAGGATGTTAGAATCTCCTTAAAAAGAAAGAAGTAGAGGAACTGAATAACAAAGCCTTGCATTCCAATTAAGTAGTGTTATTGAGGTCAGAGTATTTGCCAGTGCTATTTTGGAAATAAGAATTTCAGCATTGTGTTTTCAGGTGCTTCAGATGGGTCATAGGAAATAAAAACTGTCTCCTGCCATTTGTATCTAGAAAATTTACTAAAGTCCCTTTCACAAATTGTGTGATTCTTCAGTGACGTTGCTTGTCTTATCTTCCAGTTGACCACTCCAGAGTTATTCTTCAAGACAGAGATGTGAATATTCCTGGGTCTGATTATATCAATGCCAACTACATCAAGGTGAGGATTAGTTTACTCTGTAATATCTGGAGAAAAGAAGGGGTGGGAATTTATTTCTTGAGGTTTTTTTAATCTCATCTCTTTATTTCTTGGCAGAATGAGCTGTTCAGTCCAGAGGAATGCAGTAAAACCTATATTGCCAGCCAAGGTTGCCTGGAAGCCACCATTAATGATTTCTGGCAGATGGTATGGCAAGAAAATTCACGCATCATTGTGATGACCACTCGGGAGGTGGAGAAAGGACGGGTAAGTAGACAGACAGACAGATGATAAATAGATAATAGATAGATGAAAGATAAATAGAAAGAGATGGATGGCTGGATCGATGGATTGATAGATGGATAGATAGATAGATAGATAGATAGATAGATAGATAGATAGATAGATAAGACAGATAGATAGAGAAAGAGAGAGAGAGAGAGAGAGAGAGAGAGAGAGAGAGAGAGAGAGAGAGAGAGAGAGAGAGAGAGAGAGAGAGAGGGAGGGAGGTTGCTAATCTCCAAGATATGAGCTCAGCATAAACAATCTGTACCAATGAGAGAAATTCAGGGAGAGGACCAAACAGCACAGAGATATGCTTCATCATAATTCTTCCCTTAACATTGAATTGGACTTCCACTAAAATCACTTCAGCTGCCCTAAAAATTGCTTCAAAGTTGCACTTAAGGAGAAACCTGTAAACTTGTTTAATTGCTTTTAACGAAGGTCTAAATTTAACTAACGTTCCAATGGTGCTCTTTCAGTCCCTCTGCCTTATCTTTTTCTGGTTTCCTAATAGAATAAATGTGTTCCCTACTGGCCAGAAGTAGGAAGCAGCAAAGAGTATGGGCCTTATATTGTGGAAAATATTGGAGATCGTGAGGCGATAGACTATAAACTCCGACAACTTCGGCTTTCACCAATCAATAATGTGAGTACCTGAAGCCTTCGAATATTTTCCTCATGCATCCAACTTTGACTCCAAACCTTAGTGGGAACTAACAAATGAAAAGGAGACAGAGGTATAATACTCTTTTTCCCCCAAGTTTGGTGTGTCCATCCTTTGAACTAGTCTGAATAGGAGTCCTTTTGATGATGATTACACACAAAAGATCTTGGCTGAATGGACACCGCTTGATCTCCTTCCAGCCATTGATTGAAAGCATTCATTCTCAATGGTGTTTGGCATCTCAGTGCAATCTTTCCTAGAGGTTTGTTTCCTTCCCTCCCGCACCTGTTTGCAAGGGCCAAATATACTGACAAATATTTGCTAGGGTTTTGGTTATGGTGTATTCTAATGTAGACAGCAGCTCAGAAGAGCATAGACATAGCACAGGAAGCCATATCCACATCCCTAATAGGTCATCTGGAAGAACTCTTAGCTCAACTGGGGGATGAAAAGGCTTCATTTTGGGCAGAAGCAGCATCTCCTGGGAAGCCACCTTTTTCTCTTCAAACCAGTGGTGAAATCTGAACTGGTTTGCCACTGGTTCGCTGGCCGCGCATGCACACTGCAAACCAAGCGCACATGCGCGTGCATGCACACTACACACCAAAAGGAGGCTTGGGAAGGTAAGTAAAACAGCAAGGGGGGATCAGCTGTGCCACACGATTTAGATTCCCTAGAAAGCAGGATTTCCTGCTTTCTAGTGATTTTAAATCGCGTGGCACAGCTGATCATTGGAAATACCGGTTCAGAGGAACTGGTAGCTTTTTTATCAGTAGCGTTTTTATCACTACCGGTTCACCTGAACCAGTGCGAACTGGTAGCATTTCACCACTGCTTCAAACCCCAGTGACAGAATTAGTTTGTCTACAGCAGGGGTCATCAACCTTTCGGACCTTCGGGACCACTAAATTCATAATTTTAAATCCCACGGACCACTAATATGATCTGCCTAATGACCAGCTGGGTGGGAGTGGCTAGGTGGTCATGTGACTGGGTGGGTGTGTCCAACTCTACTCACCCCTCCCCTCCCAGCCACTCCTCGCCTCCCTGCCCGGGCTCCTTAGGGCCCCAACAGGAAGCAGTTATTGAAGCTAAGCAGACACCACAAGAAAGAGTTGGCAAAACAGCTCAGTTCAAATTGGATCTGACTGAGAAGGAGGCTCAGTAGAAGCCCTCACTGAGGACTACGAGCATAGGCTTTCCAAGCAGAGGGAAGACCTGCGGGAGTGCAAGGCCAGGTACAGGCACCTGGAGGCTCAGAGGTCTGAGATGGTCAGCCAGTTTCAGGCCATGATGCAATCCCATTGGAACAAGGCCCCCCGACTCTTTGCCACCAGCTTCGCTTCCCTCCAGCCTTCGCCCAAAGTCCTGCACCAGGAGGCCGAAGCAGACCTCAAGTCGGAATTTCTGTCCCCCTCTGACCCACACACAAAGACCCTGAGGGGTGTCTCTCTGCAGTAACACAAATGTTCATTGCACGTATCTGTCCCAGGGGCCATAGTTGGAGGACCCCTGATTTAGTGCAATATAAAAAATGCAAATAATTTTTCTGCGGACCACCAAAATTTTCTCACAGACCACCAGTGGTCTGCGGACCACCAGTTGGTGACCGCTAGTCTACAGCATAAGATGCCATCCACTGCCATATCATATGCTGAGATGGATGTGAAAGTAATGCAGTCACTCCCGAGGAGGAAAAATAATACTTCCATGTCTCATCTCTCTCCCAACCTTAGTAACTTTTCAATAAAAAAGAACACCGCCACAAAGGGAAAAAAGAAACCCCTCTGTTCTGATGGGAGGCATCATTCCTTTTAGTCCAGTTGGACAATGGGAGTAGAACTCCAAACAGCATCACTGGGCCCAAGGGTCCTGCTTTTCCTCATTGGAGAATTATATTAAAGAGAAGAGGGAAGAGAACATGAAAGTTTAAAGGTCTAAAAAAAAGCATGCGTTCTTCAGACATTGCTGACTGAATCTGCTCATTTTGTGGATTCATTTGGATGCATAAAGAAGCAGATGGAAATCAAGTGGACAGGGCTAACCTAAAGGTGTGGGTAAGTGCAGAAACAGGCAATGAAAAGAAGTGGAGTTTTGCATTTCTCACCTCACAAACTGGGAGAGACAACACGGTAGAGGGATGGCAGTTCAGTCTAGACCAGGGATTTCCAACCTTGGCAACTTTAAGCCTGGAGGACTTCAGCCCTTCATGGCTTAGGCCTGAGGTACTTGCAGAACCATCTCCAGCCGTTCTCCCATCGTGCCGTGCGCTCTCACAGAGTCGGCCTCCTCAGGGTGCCGTCGGCCAAACAATGTCGGCTGACGACCCTCAGGGGGAGGGCGTTCTCTGTGGGAGCCCCGACCCTCTGGAATGGATTGCCCACTGAGCTCAGGACAGCCCCCGACCTTCTTTCCTTCCGCCGCGAGCTGAAGACGTGGCTCTTCCGCCAATTAAACTGATCCGTTTGGGGGTACACTGGTATAATTTTAAATCATTTTTTAACTGGTTTATTGATTTTAATTTTGTATTGTATTGTGATTTGTATTGAAGTTGTCATTTTGTAAGCCGCCTTGAGTCCCTAGGGAGAAAGGCGGCATATAAATCGCAATAAATAAATAAATAAATAAACTCCCAGAATTCCCCAGCCAGCAAAGCTAGAACACATCCCCTCCAGCAGCCAACACCCAGAGAAGCAGGAAACCATCAGAAACAATACTCTAATGAAGGAGCCGTTAAGAAGGAAACCTGCTGTATATAAAGAACCAGCAAACCCTCTCCCTCTCTCATTAATGATATTACCTACCCAGGTAATGAAATGTCTGCAATAAAACAATAGTTTCAGGGAGCATCAAAAACCCAACATTTCACACTTAATGAGCTGCATGATATTTGTGATGAAAAGTCCTGTAACTATATTTTTAAAACTGTTTAAATATTTTCCTTGAAAATAAAGAATATCATTTCAGAAAAATAGAGAACTACTATTTTAAAAGTCAGGAAAAAAAATGAAGCAAAATTGATCTGTGCATGCAAGTGAACAATACAAGGTAGCAGGGTGAAAATTATTTTTTCCCCTTGGTTCCACCTCCAACTTAATACAGGATCCATTTTTCAGTGTTACAAATCCCAGCTGGGTGTTTAAAAGAAGGAGAAGAAACATTTATTCCTCTTCCTTGCATCTTCTAGTGTTGTTTTTAAAAAGTGTGCTTCATTCAGAACACTTTAGAACAACTTCATCAAGATTGCAAGCACTGTCCTTTTGCAGGAATATTCTGCCAGATTTTTTGGGAAAGTGGATCTCAAGATACCCTTTTTAATTTATTTGCTCTTTGGCACTTTCTTTGGTCCAAAGCTTTAACACAGAACCTGGTACAACATCTGAGATACAATATTAGATGAACCCATGGTTAATGGCAATGAATAAGCCATTACGAAGCCCAATGCATGGAGGCCAAATGTACCAAGGGCTGGAACATCTGTTCCTTAATGGGACTTTGGGCAGGGGAAGCATTCTTTGTCCTCCTGAAGTTTCTGGCTGGCTGGCTGGCAGAAAAAGAAAACTAATCTTCTACTGTCAATATCGGGAGCTTTGTGGGTGTGTTTATTAGTTTCTGCAAGCACGACGGAAGAGCAGAAACAGCATAGAATAGAAGGAAAAACAGCAGACATGAGGGTGTGGTTTTGTATTCATATATTAGTCTGAACTGGTGTCGGGTTTCCTGCCTAAGCAGGGGGTTGGACTAGAAGACCTCCAAGGTCCCTTCCAACTCTGTTATTCTATTCTATTCTATTAGGGTGAGGCTGTGAGAGACATCTGGCATTACCAATACCTGAGCTGGCCAGACCATGGAGTGCCCAGTGAGCCTGGAGGGATTCTTAACTTCCTTGATGAACTCAATCGGATGCAGGAGAGTGTCCCAAGAGCTGGACCCATCATAGTGCACTGCAGGTGAGTGATCTTCTGCTAATGAGGGCGTATTGTGAAATATACCACAAAGAAAACTCTACATGCTACTGAGAATTTTATTTATCTGGTATCCAGCAAAACCGACCATGTTTAAAGATTATCTTCTTTTTAAAAGTTTTTATCTTTTTCTAAAAAGATGATACGAATCAATACAAACTAATAAAAGTAAAGCAAAAAGAAATCAAAGAAAAAGCTAAAAGTGCAAGAAAGGGAAAAAGTAAATAAAAAGAAAAAATAAAGAAAAAAGATACAAAGAAATGACTTCAGATCTTTATAACAGCTACAAGTATAATTATAAATTTACCACTTTCTCTAAAGCTACAACATACATATCTCTCTTCTCTCTGTAATCTATCTTGGCTAATCATCAAAATCATAAATGACATAATAACAGAATTGCAAGGGATCTTGGAGGCCTTCTAGACCAACCCCCTTCTCAAGCAGGAGACCTGCCTATACCATTTCAGACAAATGGCTGTTCTTTAAAACCTCTAGTGATGGAGCAAACTGGATGCAAGCTGTTCCACTGAGTAATTGTTCTCACTGTCAGGAAATTTCTCCTTAGTTCTAGGTTAGATCTCTATTTGATAAGCTTCCATCCATTGCTTCTTGTCTTGCCCCCAGGTGCTTTGGAGAATAGTTGACCCCCCCCTGTGACAGTCCCTCAAATATTTGAACATTACTATCACGTCACCCCTAATCCTTCTCTTCATTAGTCTGCACATACCTGGTACCTGCAACCATTCATCATATGTTTTAGCCTCCAGTTCCCTAATCATCTTTGTTGCTCTTCTCTGCGCTCTTTCTAGAGTCTCAACTGTTAATCACTGGAGGTTTTAAGAAGAGACTGGACAGTCACTTGTCTGAAATGGTTTAGGGTCTCCTACTTGAGCAGGGGGCTGGACTTGAAGACCTCCAAGGTCCCTTCCATTCTACTCCAGCATCCAAGCTGGAGACAGATGTAAATGTTGTTCAGAAAGAAACAATAGTGGAGGACTGTAAAAAGAAATTAAATAATTTTGTGAAAATAATTTAACAAAGATAACTGATTTAAGTACCTTCACTGGAAGCAAAACCTTTTATCAGAGGTCATTTCTTACAACATAATAATGAATTCAAAAAAAAGAGGCAAAAGAAAACACAAACTATTTTGGATGAGATAAACAGAAAAGAATTTTTAAAAAGTCTAGGAAAAAAATCCTAACAAATTAAGCTTTTACAATTATAGTTATCTATGCTAATAGCAAGAGAAATTGGAATAAAAATGAAAAGCAAAAAAACTTTTGAGTTTGCAAACAAATCAGGGAAATGGTTGGCATATAAATTAGTAAAAGAAAGAGAAATGGAATAACATTGAAACTCCAAGAGGGAGATACTGTACTAATGGACAGAGTGGCCAAGCAAAAAGCATTTCATCAATGTTTTTCTAACTTGTATAAAGTGAATGAAATCTCTCTGGAAGAAAATTATAAAAGAATACTTAAAGCAGTGGTTCTCAACCTTCCTAATGCCGCGACCCTTTAATACAGTTCCTCATGTTGTGGTGACCCCCAACCATAAAATTATTCCTAAAACCATCGAAAATAAGTCTTCCGATGATCTTAGGCGACCCCTGTGAAAGGGTCATTTGACCCCCAAAGGGGTCCCGACCCACAGGTTGAGAACCACTGACTTAAAGCAAGGGTGGGGAATGATGGTCCTTTTATGACTTGTGGACTTCAACTCCTAGAATTCCTGAGCTAAATATAAAACAAGATAAGAGAATTGTGGGAATAAAGATTTAAAAAGAGACTTAAAAGTTAAGGGGTTTTGAAGATGATTTGATGTTGGTTTTGGCAAATCCTTTAATGGAATTGAAAGATTAACGGGAAAACTAAACATTGGTGCATTAGCCAGTTTTAAGATCAACAAACAGAAGATGAAGATGTTAACAAAAAACATGAAGAATTTATGAATAAAACAGATTTTAAGAAGGAAAAAAAAGTAAAATATCTGACATCACCATGACAGATATAATTGTATGCCACTTAAAATAACTACGTTAAGCACAGTATTAGTTTTAAAAGCTATGTTAAGGTTAGGAGTAGGGTCATTAGGATGATAATGATGATGACGAAGATGACTCAAGCCGCCTTGAGTCTTTGGAGAAAGGCGGCATACAAGTTGAACAAATAAATAAATAAATGATATCCATTAAGTCGAGTCCAACTTTTGGCAATTCTCTGGTGACATAATCATATTGAAATGTGCCTATTTTGTGCCCAGAATGCACTCCAATGCCCATAATCCCCATTTCTTCTTTTTTCCACAGTGCTGGGATTGGTCGCACTGGGACCATCATTGTCATTGATATGACTGTGGATATGATTTCCACTAAAGGTGAGACCAGTTTGGGTATCTGACCTTGGATTGGCTGAAGCTTCCATTTGTGCTTCCCACTAGTGACCTGCAAACCTTTGATATACTATGAGAAAAAGGGAGGAAACACCATATAGGGAGAGCCAAGAATCACTTAAGGCTCTCTCTCTCTCTCTCTCTCTCTCTCTCTCTCCCTCCTTCCCTCCCCCCTCCCTCCCTCTCTCTTTTCTCTCTCTTAACGTGCAGAGCACATTAGGATGAAGTAGAGAAAAACCATTAATTAGCTATGACAGGGAAGTTGCTACATCTACCTTTCTGGTGATTGTCATTTCTAGGCATTTAGAGCCAAACTCTGCATGTGGACAGATCCATTGAAACTTAAACCCTGATCAAGTAAATATTTAGTCTATCAAGGTTGAAATTCTACAGACTTTAAGGAGGCTGCTACAGGTATCTTTAATCCTGTTTACATCTGGTAATGAACATAAACAGGTCATTTTTGCAAGTATAATCAGTGGGATTTAAAAGGGTTTAAATGTTGCTGGATTGTTGTTATGACTTAATTAGTAATTAAATCTTTTATTAAATAAACTTATCCTTTCATATTTAGTGGTTTACAAATTACCTTAAATGCTTCAGAAAAACAGCCTAGAAATTCTGAACATGTGTACTTCATCTGAAGAAACTACTGTAGTGCTTCTGTGTAAATATTTTACTTATTTATTAGATTTTTATCCCACCTTTATTACTTCATAAGTAACTCAAGGCCTGCGAACATACTTCCTCCTATTTTCCCCAAAACAACTCTGTGAAGCAGGAGTGTGAGTGACTGGCCCCAAATCATCTAGCCAGTTTTCATGTCTAAGGTGGTGCTAGAAGTCCCCGTCTCCTGGTTTCTGGGCCAGTACCTTAACCACTACACCCAATGGGTCCTGCATGTTTTAACCTGTTTTCCTATTCCTCTTTTCTCTTTCTCATTGTGTCCCAGGACTGGATTGTGACATAGATATTCCAAAGGCCATTCAAATGGTCCGGTCGCAGCGCTCAGGAATGGTGCAGACTGAAGCTCAGTACAAGTTCATCTATATGGCCATATGCCAATTTATAGAGGTCACCAAAAAGAAGCGGGACATTATGCAGGTAGTGGATTGAAGGAGGCATGCAAATGCCATTCTGTTACTTTGGGTGGTGATTGTATTTTCCTCTAGAGAAGCAGATTGTACCCTAGCAAAGGGACAATAGCTATGGCACATTCATCTTCTAGCAGCCACGTTAGAGACACTTGTTAGAGAACCAAGCTGATTTATCCTCATTGGCTGAGTCCTTGTCATCTTCACTAGCTCTGCAGTAATCAGTGGATCTTGACCAAGAGACTTGCCAGTCTGAGTCACAGCAAAGGAGAGATTTCAAATTCCTTCACAGACTGGAGAATGGAAAAAGAAGAATGGATAGTGGGAGAGCGGGTGTTTGTTTTGGTTGTGCGGGGAGACTTCAGCTTCCTTCTGTTCACATTTGGCAGTTTCAGCTCCTTGCCTTCCATACAGTAAGAGAGTGCTCAGTGAACAACAAATACACTCCCTCACACACACCGGCTCTAGCTTTACTTTTACTCATTTTCTCCCTGCTGCAGTCTCCGAAAGGAAGACTAAATGAATCAGAGTATGGGAATATCACCTACCCACTTGCCCAGAAGACTTCACATCCAAAGATTTCTAGAAAATCTTCCAGGTAAGATTTTACTTGCTTGTTCAAAGCAAGCAATGATATTTATGAAGACAATCCAATGTTCTGAAAGTGGTAGATTTTAGATAGTTAACACCATTCTTTCCTGGAGCAAACTCTAAACTATATGCAAGTTTCATGTCTTAAAAAATGTTCAGGAATGTTGAATTTAAACTGGATAGAAGAAATTAAGAAAATAATGGATATTTTCCTGGTCTCTATCAGTGACATACGTAACAACATCCTAAACTTGTTGTGTGTGTACCACTCTTCAAAACATTCTCTCTTTTTGGGGGGTACTATGATTGAAAACAAATATCTATATGAATGAAAACTTGAGAAACAATGTCCTAAGAGATAAGTTGAAAGATTTAGCTTAGAGGGGGGAAAAAATGAAAGGGAGTCATGATGGCAGTCTACATCATGTTTCTTGTCACACACAATAGAGATTACGTGTCACTTGTTGCTCTAAAATTTAATTTCATTAAAGCCGATTAATGAAAGTTGCAGGAAAATCACTTTCAGCTAAATGTTAACAGAACCTCTAAGACTATGAAGTATTTAACAGGTCATCTTTGAAGCGTCTTCTTTGCTGATGCTATTTTAACAACAACTTGGCAATCTGATGAATTGAAAGAATTCTGAAACTTGATCCTGTGTATATGTGAAAGCAAATGATTGATGTGCAAAGTCCAGTCCAATAATATGACTTTGTGCCATATATGTGCTGCATTGAAAGGTTATTTTTTAAAATGCTACATAACCTGCTCTATGTATGAAGAAGCCATCACATTTCAAAATAGCAGAAAGCACCTCGCTTTGACTAATAGGTACAGCTATCTACTGAATGGGCACAAAACTGGATTTAAATAAGCTGCCACATGTTCTCAGAATTTGAATAGTTCAAATATAATTTGAGGCCACACTCTGGATCTATAGACTCTCATTTATTCCTTTCCACCCCATCTCGACCCACTCTTCTTAGTGAATAACTTCCTTATTTTTTCATGTAAATCAAATCATATTTGGTCTATTTATGCAAACTGATTAAATGTGAGTTGCAAAAAAACCACAACAATAACAACATCCCAAGCCAAACTGGATTGAAAGCCAATATTTAATTGTTGCTTTCTTGTGGGTCATCTGATAAACAGAAAGCAACTATGTTTTTCCTTAAAGCAAGAAGGAGAGGAGTATGAAAAGTCGCATGAGGCTCATGCACATAATAAGCCCAATGATGATTCAACATTATCTATGAACCTTGTTTGTCATCTTTTGCTCTTTTTCTCCTTATACAGGCAAAGGGAGGAACCAACCCTGTATGAGAATTTAGACAACATGAAAGGGAAAAAGGAAGAGAAGGGTCAAAAACCATGGCCATCTGGGAAAGAAAAGAAACCTAAAGGCTCTTTGAAGAAAAAGTAACCATCATTGGCTCCATTCGCAGTGATCAATTTGTCCTTGCTAATAACAATTTTGTCTAGAGGTTTACAGAATTGTAGAGAGCTGTCCAACACATTTTGGTCATTGCATGGAAAAACCCAGCTGGCACTTTCTCCTTTCATCACTTCATTCTCTCTTGTCCCTTGGTCCCTTTCATATATTATTTTAAATTATCGTAGGCCTCTTAGATGTTTATTTCATTTGCATGTAAAATTTTGCACCCACTGTAATTGTGCAGATTGTTCTCAGCCACCAATTTATTGCCTTGATTCCTTCGTTACCTCCTAAACTTCCCCATCTTTCAGCACAACTACTAGGTAGATCTCTGCTGTTTTTGAGGCTGTGGAAAGTGGAAAGTGCCTTCTTCTTTAGTCTATAAACTAAAACACCTGCTTGCATTCCCTAGACCTCTCCTAAGAGGGCCTAGTCCTTCCCATTTTCTATAATGTACCCCTTACTAGGTGGTACAAAGCTTAGTATGGATCTGGAGCTGGCAAACCATGTACTTTCGCTTTGGGCCATTCCACTTATTGGACCCAGAGGCTGAATACAGTGCTTTTCAATAAGCATTGCTTCCAAAGCTTAAGCTTTCTAATCCAGTTTCTTCCTACTGTTTGTTTGAAACTTAATCAGATCAAAGCTGACCATGTTCCATTTACAACTGGGAACCACAAGCTCAACAGCTATCTGTTTATTCACCAGCCTTTTGGCAATTACACTCTGTAAATAATAGATTGGGTTGCTTTACTCTGTAAATAAACCAGATATTTGTTTGGTATGTGCCTCCTTTCACTTGCTCAATATATCTATTTAATATATTAATATATCTTAATATAGCATAGATTTTAATATAGTCATGGCCAGGAGCCCTATGCGCAACTGTGGGTTGTGCACTAGTTATGCCCTTTCCAAACCAAAAATTCCGTACTCATGGTAATTCATGCCCTAGTCACCACCTGTCTTGACTATTGCAACTCATTCCGCTACATGGGGCTACCCTTGAAAAGCATCTGGAAGCTCCAGGTTGTTCAATATGCAGCAGCCTACATGGTTTTGTGCAGACCTCAGTGTGCACATGTATCACCTCTCCTGCGGGAACTGCATTGGTTGCCAGTTTGCTTCTGGGTGCAATTCAAGGTGCTACTTGCCACCTTTAAAGTCCTTCATGGCTTGGGACCATCTCTTGCCAGTCATATCCACCCAACCCACTAGAGCAGGGAGGCAAGGAATGTTACGGGTCGTGTAGGTAGGTAGGACCCAGAAGAAGGACATACTCCATGATGGATCTTTCTCTTTGGGATATCGTCCCTTCAAAAATTAGACTGCCACCCCCCCATTTTGACACTCCTTTGTAAGGCCCTGAAGATTTGGTTTTGCCGGTGGACCTGGGGAACTCAGAGTGGGATGGAGCCATCAACTGGCTTATTTGACTTGTGTGTTGCAGCTGAGAGTGGATGGGTGGGTGGTTATTGTTTTTGTTTATTTTTTTTATATATTGTATTTTTATTGTTTGTAAACTGCCTAGAGTCACTGTGGGCAAGTAGGTGACTATATAAATTTTCTAAATAAACATTAACTAGAATTTGAAACAGATTCCATGAGGGCTCTTGGATAAGTATGTGAGTCAGGGAGGGATCCGTATGAGGTCGTAGACAAGTAACAAATCTATCATTGGCTAAATACAAACATTTGTGCCTTTCACTTTCTAAGTCTGCCACTTTTTGGATTTTTAAGGTTGTTCTTCCTCCCCCTCCAGATATGTATGGAGCTAGTGAACATGGAGCTAGTGAACATGGAACTAGTGAACTGAAATCAGCATACATTCACCACCAGGTGGAATTGTTATATGGATATAGGCCAGTGGTGAAATCTGAACCTGTTTACTACCATTTGCTGGCTGTGCATGCGCGCTGCACGCCAAGCACATACTGTTTTGTGTGCATGCGCAGTTCACACCAAACACGTTGCGTGCGCATGCGCAGTATGCATCAAAAGGCGGCTTGGGAAGTTAAGTGAAATCAGCTGTGGTGCATGATCTTGGGAACCTTTTTAAAAACTTTTTTAAAGCATTTTTTTACTACTGGTTCAGGCAAATAGGTAGTAAAAAATGCTTTAAAAAAGTAAAAAAAAGGTTCCCAAGATCACAGCTGTGCCGCGTGATAATCGGAACCTTTTTTAAAAAACTTTTTTAAAAGTATTCACCTGAACTGGTAGTAAAAAAATGCTTTAAAAAAATTTAAAAAATGATTGCGCAGCACAGCTGTGATCTTGGGAACCTTTTTAAAACCTTTTTAAAGCATTTTTTTTACTAGCGGTTCGGGCGAATAGGTAGTTAAAAAAATGCTTTAAAAAAGTTTTTTAAAAAAGTTCCGATGATCCTGCCTTGCTCAGCTGATCATCAGAACTTTTTTTTCTCCGGAACCAGTAGTTAAAAATGCTTCAAAAAGTTAAAAAAAACAGTTCAGAAGGGTTTTTTTTACATTTTTTTACTACTGGTTCAGGTGAACCGGCTCAAACCGGTAGCATTTCACCCCTGATATAGGCTATATTTCAGGCAATCCTGAGACATACCAGGTAATGTGTAATATTAAAAATAAAAGATCACTGTATTTATTCTGAAACCATTTAGTTTCCTGCATGAGTTTGAAAGGCAAGGAAAAATCAAAAGATACTTGGATTAAAATGGGCTAGGGGAATGTAGGGATCAGAAAAATGCTTTGCAACAATATTCAGGCTACAGGTAGTTCCTCGATTTATAACCATTCATTTAGTGACTGTTCAAAGTTACAATGGTGCTGAAAAACTGACTTATGACTGTTTTCATCCTTATGACCATTGCAGCATCCCCACGGTCACGAGACCAAAATCCGGTCACTTGGCAACTAGCATGTATTTATGACAATTGCAATGTCCCGGAATCATGTGATCCCTTTTTACCATATTTTTGGAGAGTCAGTGAAACCAGATTCACTTAACTGTGTTACTAACTCAACAATTTGCAGTGATTCATTTAACAACTGTAGCTAGAAAAGCCATAAAATGAAGCAAAACTCACTTAAACAACTGTTTTGCTTAGCAACATAAACGTTGGGCTCAGTTATGGTTGTAAATCGAGGACTACCTGTATATTGGTACTCACCCAGATTCTGTTAGAATTGGGGCAGATTATAAATATTGAAAATAAAAATGTAAAGCATTGATTTTCTCTGCAGAGCCACTGATTTGGTGGATTTCCCACTGATTCCCTATCTTTTTGTATTACAGCTCCAAAAGTACAGAAACCCCACCCCTTAGCCCACAAGATACCATAATTCCATATTCCTTGGGAGTTTTTTCTATCACCACACTACCCTCTTGTGGTATATCATCAGATTACATTATTTGAAACAGCTGGTTGAGAAAGTCATTTTCCTATAGCCACTAGTACTGAAGATTGAGTTGGTTAAGCACTACCCAGTAGAAAGAGAGCCTTTTCATTTTATCTACTGTAATCATTCCAATTTCCCCTGCAGCGGAAGTGTATGATTTATGTTATTATCTGATCTGAACGGGTAATTTTTTAAAAAATTGCCACTGCTTTACTGACTTTTTTGGTGCAGTCTATTTTATCCTGAAGGTCTTTTCCTCCCCCCCCCTTTTTTCTGTTTAAAAAGGTAAGCTCGGCTCTCAGTGACTACTTGGACTAGGATAAGAGGGTTGGAAGGGACCTTGGAGGTCTTCTAGTCCAACCCCTGCCCAAGGCAGGAATCCTCGCACTCTTTTGGACAAATTTATTGAAAATCTCAAGTGAAGGAGCAGCCACAACTCCAGGAAGCAAACTGTTCCACTACTAAATAGTTCTGTCAGGATATTCCTCCATATTTCCAGGTTGGATTTCCCTGACAAGCTTCCACTGCTTGCCTTATCCTCTGGTGCTATGGAGAATAAATTGACAGCCCGTCTTGCTATCACGTCTCCCCTTAGTCTTCTTTGTTAAGCTAAACATACCTAGTTCCCTTTACTCGTTCTTCATAGAATTTAAGTCTAGACCAGGGGTCTCCAACCTTGGCAACTTTAAGACTTGTGGACTTCAACTCCCAGAGTTCCTCAGCCAGCAAAGCTGAAGTCCATGTCTTAAAGTTGCAAGGTTGGAGACCCCTGGTCTAGACCACCTAGCATCCTTATTGCTCTTCTCAGCACTTTCTAGGGCCTCATCATCTCTTTTTTATGGGGTGACTGAACTGGACACAGTATTCCAAATGTGTCCTCACCAGTGTGGCATAGAGTTATCACTACATATAGTTCACGTAGCAGCAACAGGAAAATGGATTCACATTGGCTTCTAAGGAGATAATGACTCCCCTCTCTTCCCTACAGTCTTGTAGTTTTCTGAAGTTGTCTACTCAAATTTGAGCAAGATCCAATTCTACCCAGCGTTCTCAAGGTCAGCCAGTCTGGGAGGAAAGTCAGGTTTTAAAGAGGAATGGTTAACATCATTTGTAAGATCAGAAAGGAAACTGTTGGGAGTAGTGTACAGATGAAACTCGAAAAATTAGAATATCGTGCAAAAGTTCATTTATTTCAGTAATGCAACTTAAAAGGTGAAACTAATATATGAGATAGACTCATTACATGCAAAGCGAGATAGTTCAAGCCTTGATTTGTCATAATTTTGATGATTATGGCTTACAGTTCATGAAAATCCCAAATTCACAATCTCAGAAAATTAGAATATTACATGAAATCAATAAAACAAAGATTGTACATAGAACAACATCGGACCTCTGAAAAGTATAAGCATGCATATGTACTCAGTACTTGGTTTGGGCCCCTTTTGCATCAGTTACTGCCTCAATGCGGTGTGGCATGGATGCTATCAGCCTGTGGCACTGCTGAGGTGTTATGGAAGACCAGGATGCTTCAATAGCGGCCTTCAGCTCTTCTGCATTGTTCGGTCTCATGTCTCTCATCTTTCTCTTGGCAATGCCCCATACATTCTCTATGGGGCATTCAGGTCAGGCGAGTTTGCTGGCCAATCAAGCACAGTAATCCCATGGTCATTGAACCAGGTTTTGGTATTTTTGGCAGTGTGGGCAGATGCCAAGTCCTGCTGGAAAATGAAGTCAGCATCCCCATAAAGCTCGTCTGCGGAAGGAAGCATGAAGTGCTCCAAAATCTCCTGGTAGACGGCTGTGTTGACCCTGGACTTAATGAAGCACAGTGGACCAACACCAGCAGATGACATGGCTCCCCAAATCAACACAGACTGTGGAAACTTCACACTGGACTTCAAGCATCTTGCAGTGTGTGCCTCTCCATTCTTCCTCCAGACTCTGGGTCCTTGGTTTCCAAATGAGATGCAAAAGTTGCTCTCATCAGAAAAGAGGACTTTGGACCACTGAGCAACAGACCAGTTCTTTTTTTCTTTAGCCCAGGTAAGACGCTTCTGACGTTGTTTGTTGTTCAGGAGCAGCTTGACAAGAGGAATACAACATTTGAAGCCCATGTTCAGGATCAGTCTGTGTGGTAGCGGCTCTTGATGCACTGACTCCAGCCTCTGTCCACTCCTTGTGAAAGTCCCCAACACTTTTGAATGGCCTTTTCCTGACAATCCTCTTCAGGCTGCGGTCATCCCTGCTGCTTGTGCACCTTTTTCTTCCACTCTTTTCCCTTCCACATAAATTCCTATTAATGTGCTCTGATAAAGCACTTTGGGAACATCCAACTTCTTTTGCAATTACCTTTTGAGGCTTTCCCTCCTTATGGAGGGTGTCAGTGATGGTTTTCTGTACAACTGTCAGGTCAACAGTCTTTCCCATGGTAGTGATTCCTACTGAACCAGACTGAGAGACCATTTAAAGGCTCAGGAACCCTTTGCAGGTGTTATGGCTTAATTAGCTGATTAGAGTGGGACACTTTGAGCCTAGAATATTGAACCTTTTCACAATATTCTAATTTTCTGAGATTGTGAATTTGGGATTTTCATGAGCTGTTAGCCATAATCATCAACATTATGACAAATCAAGGCTTGAACTATCTCGCTTTGCATGTAATGAGTCTATCTCATATATTAGTTTCACCTTTTAAGTTGCATTGCTGAAATAAATGAACTTTTGCACGATATTCTAATTTTTTGAGTTTCACCTGTATTTATTACATTTGTATGCTGCCTGAACTTCAAAGCTTGACTCTACAATGGTGCTAAAAAGACAGAAACTTCTGTTCCCATCTGCACATTTTACAATTCAGAACTGTGGTTTATCATTGTCTGGCACATCATGGACTTCCCACTTGTGTGCCAACAGGTGTAAGCGGAGTGGAAATATTTCTTATTCACCTTCTAGCTCCTGCAACTTAGATTTTGTTGACACTGCACTGAGAATCCAGGCAAGGTCTGGGATCTGGCAAAGCATCCTCCAGCATCTTTACTTACAAGAAATTCTTTGGGCCTTGCATAAAACCTTGCAGACATGGATATGGAAAATATGTCCACCTTTGTGGGGAGGGTCACAAGATAAGCTAGAACTTCCTGGGAACAACAGAAAACAATTCAAGTTGCTTTCAGGTAGAATAGTTGTTTTGACTTTTCATGCTTAATATACCAGCCATTTTTATGTTAGAGCTTCTTCTTATAGCAGCCATTTTGTGAAAGTATCCTTCACATGCTTTAACAATCCTAAATGTGCCCAACAGGCCGAATTACCACATTAGATTATTCCTTTTCACAGACACTGGTAGCTATTATTTATATAGTGTTTTCATTTAGAGAAAACAGTATACTTATTTTAAAATAAAAATTTGAAAACTATCTGCCAGCAAATATAATTTTTCTCTTAATACAGCTTTTAAGGAAGAATTCTCAAGATAATAGGGAAAGAAAAGTTAAACCAGTTAACCTGACATTCAACCACTCTTCCTGCCAATACTTTGTTATTGCACATACCAGATTTTTAATCAGGTCTGTGCTGAAGCATGATTGATTGGCTCTATGTCGGTGGGTGGTATGGTAATGCAGTTTGGTCAAACATCATTCAAGAACCAGTTGGTGGTTAAAGGCAGGTTTGAAATTGAGAGACTGTGAACTCGTCCTTAGTGCCCCCCACCCCCCAAGCTAGCTGTGTAGCTATGGGCTACTCTTTCTCTCCACCCTAGGAAAAAGGCAACAGCAAAGCACTTCCAAATAGAAGAGCAAAAACTGATAAAAAGAAAATATTCTTGTGTGGAAGATGGAAAATGCAACTACTCTGAAAGAAGATGGGGAAACCCTCAGTGCTCAGTAGCAATGCACTGCCACCTGTTCTCCATTTCCTCACAACTACACGCATGCTTTAACACAAGTAGATGTTACAGTGAAGCGATCTTTAAAAGTATTCAAATGGGTACTTTTTCTCCTTTTTGCGTAAGTACTGTCTGGTGAAAAGAAATCCATCCCTTAAAAATGAAAACAAACATAATCGTATCAGAATGAGTTTTGGACCTGATTTTATTTAATAAAGATGTGAATCACAAGGCAACCGAAGTTACATAGATAAAGTATCACAGCACTTGCAAAAGTCCTGTGACCCATCTATTCCTGAGATGAGATGTTCAATAGGGAACAGGGAATGGAAAAGTAAGTCAGAAATGAAAAATGGAAGAGCCAGGGATTTTATATATAAGGCATAACACAGACCCATCAGAAACTTAACAGCAACTATTTGATCTACTTAAAAAATCAGCCCCAATAGGGAAAATTGCATAATGCAATGCTCTTTGTTTCTCCCAGTAAACATCTGATCCATCAGGATGGGATTAAGTATCTAAGGGAACTCCATTCAATAAAACCAATTCTTATTCTTATTGATATTCTCAGAAAAATGGAGCCACATTAGCTAGAAAAGGTCCTTTAGGCAGGGATGAGTTGGGAAATTGACAAGGATGAAGATGACAACGGAAAAGAAATCCCAAGAGAATATTTATGGGCCTCAAAGGTACAGTATCCAAAAGCCCAGAATTCTCATTCTGTCAGTCATCTGCACGGTTCAAAGAGGCAATCGCTGTTTCATTTCTTTGTCTGTTTTATGACAAGACTGTCGCTGGAAGAAAAACAAAGACATAACAAAGAACTGTGAGAAACGTACCACAATATGGGCTTGGGGACCAAGCATAAAATCAAGCCTTAATTTTTATGGTTAACACAGAACAAGAGTAATTAAGGGTTTAAACATATATATGTAATTTGGTGGAGTAATTCCTTGAGGCAGAAAAGCATATTTGTCCTATGCTGTTGTTTAATTTCTACAATGTTTTGTAATTGTTGTTTGGATATAGAAATTCTGTATTTTTTCTATTTTTCTTCAGCCTGCTCCATGATGGGAGTAAAGTTAACTCAGCTTTGGATAACTGATTTTATTAAGGGAAGAGAGACAATGATGTCAAATGTCTGAGAAATTTACTCTAAATCCCTTTGTAACCAAACCTTGCCTGATTAACTCATAAAATAATAATCATTTAAATGAAAAATGCTAAGAATGGAACCACTAGAAAACCTTCCTTTTCTTTTTTTACTTCATTTATGGAAGACTATAACAAGCTGTTCTTGAACATGTTCCTTCCTACTTTTTCAACATTTTGTCCTAATGTCATCATCATCAATTTTATATGCAACCTGACTCTTAACAAATCTGGGTGGTTTATAAATCATTAAACACTATTAAAAAGAAAGAAAACCCCAAATGAAACATAAAGTTAACAGCTTACTGTATTAATGAATATTTTATATAAAAGATTCTTATTTAAATATAATACAGGCACATAACATTTCACATTACATTCTAAACTACATATCTTTTTAGATAAACATTTAAACAAGGTCTGCTCAATTCATGTGAAAGACTATGGGTCCTTCCTCCGTACTTTTATGAACACCACCTAATTGCTATGAAACTATTAACGGAACTGGAATACCAGCTAAAGATTGCTGTCATAGATGTTCTGGGAAGCTATACCTAGTTTGTTCATTTTGGCACTTCACTTTCTACAGTTTGAAAGTAAGTACAATAACTTTGTAATACTATTAGCCTGGAGAAAATATAGCTTTGAATTCAAAACTTATTGTACTTTGGAGATGACAATGACCACATTTTTGTACCCTGGATGGAGTGCTTGGTCAAGCTGGACACAGAGCAACTTTCCATGCAGTTTCAGCTGAAAAGCACTGGAGGTTTTTTATTTTCAGCAGAAGAAAAAGGAAGAGTGGTGACTTAATCTCCTCTTGATCCCACTATTTGTCAGTTCAAGATTTCTCCATAGAAATAAAAAAGCATGTGGAGCTTAAAGTTTTTCATAAACTGACTTTCTCAAGGGGGAATAAAAAGTTTGGATCAGAAAAATAGCCAGCCTGTCCTCCAAAGTGGGTGGGAAAAAACTATGCAAAACCCATCCAGGCAACTCTTATTAAATTCATAGTTCCTGTGGTTGCCTATAAGCTAGAATCAAGCATCTGTGGGAGACTGTTCATGCATCAGGGCAGTTTAACCTAACAAGGTTCCAGAATCTACAAAGAAGAGCCCAAACTTACTCTTATGTAGTCTCTTTTTCCAAAGAGCAAAATCTCATCAAACAGCTATACAGACATACTGTTCAGGTGGAGAAGTCAACTCCATATCTTACTTTCTGTGTGCTTCTCTCCTCACCACTATAATTCCCAGCTCTCTAGATGACTTCATATTTGCCATGGTCCTGTTTTACATCTATCAAAATCTAGGAAGATGATTCATCAAGACTTTTAACTAATTAAGGTTTGTGTATGGATAACATAAAGACATTGCAGAAAAAAAGCACTATTTCAGTTGATGCCTTCTCAGAACAAGAACTTCTCTTTCACTCTCACAAGAGTGGGACTGTGTATTCCAAACAACAGATGCTGCAATATCTACCGCCTACAGCTTTTATAAATATATCATGTAGCATTACCAAATGAATCAGAAATAACTTCAAGTCATTTTCTCAAATTAAAGACTGTATGAAAGAGATGTGTCTTACCTTCCTCTGGATCCGGATCAACACATAGTAGCACCAGAAGAGAGAGGACAGAGAAGAAAAGGATTAGAAAAATTTACAACGGCTGCTAAACCTCAGTGTTTATGACACATGCTTTGGGACTTGGATTTATGCTACACACAGAGAGCAAGATATATTATTACATTTATATTCTTTGCTCTTCTTCAAAAAAGCAGCATAAAATAAACAGCTTCCTAGTCCCCATCCTACCACTTCTTTCTACAGTCTACTACAGTCTTTTGAACTTTCCCTAAATCATCTTAAACTACAACTCATCACTGGGGAAAATCTAAACTCTGTAGATCAGTTACTTGGATATTCACAAGCCACTCACCTTGTAAAACTTTCCTCCTGTAGATTAAGCACTAAATTGTCAGCTGTAAGATACACACGGTTTTGAGATGCTGCAATCTGTAAAATGTTCAGGGCAGTGGATAAAAAAGGCAGTTAGCAAAAATCCTGAAACACATGAGGGGGGGGGGGTTGGCAGAAACATACCTAAGCACAGAAGTTTCTTTCAATATTTAGAGGATCCTTCCCTAATCTCATCCCCTCCAGGGGTTTGCAGCTTTAATTCCTATGATCCCCTTCAAGCATGGTGCATGAACATAATGAAGTGTAGTGTAACCAGAATGGAGTGGGTTGGGAAAGACTGATGTAATAGCACCTAAACCATGAGAGTCGCCATGCACAAGAAAAAAGCAAGGTCTCTGTAGAAGGATGCTATGGACAAAATTATCTCTTCCCTTTTGAAAGTTTATTAATTCTTTTGATGTCCTCAGTATGGGCTGTTTGATCAGATCCCAGAACACAAGACAATGGGTGTGGAATTTTAATTTGTTTTCTGTCACAAATTTCAGATAGATCCAGGTCCATCAGTATTCTAAACGCCCAAATTCATTCTGCTTCTCCATCTGTTTTTGTTCCTGCTGTGAGCCTTTTCCTAGTCTGTGACACATGTTCTGCAAGTGACCACGACTGGGTATAGCCCACTGAAATGATGTGGGCCTGCTCTTACAACAAGAGTCAAAGTCTTCTTGGCTCTTGCTAAGATGGGGGAGATCAGCAGGCGCTGATGGTAAAAATGAACATCAGGAGAAGCATATCATATTCGCCTTGCATTCATCACTTGGCCTGGTACAATGCGAAAGCAGCAGCTGAGGGTGTACATGTCTACATATGTGTGTGTGTATATATACATGAAAGCAAATCCACTAGTCCAATACTCACCGTTTTGGAGATATTCTGGGCAGCACGGATCTTGCGCAGCTTGATGTAACCTGGGTTCTTGCTGAGGGCTTCTCCAATGTGAGTAATCAGTTAAGGTTGCATTTCTTAAAAGTTTTGAACTCAGGCTCATCTTTTGCCATCCCCTCAGCTATGTTTAAGTTGAATCACTTTACCTGAAACCACACTATGTGAAGATTAGCATGCTCTGGCAGTCTACTGCTGCATCCAAAGCGCCTGAAACCTGTAGCAATCTTTCCCCCTCACATCAAAGCAAGGATATCATTTTAGCAGCTGTGGCTTCACCTTCAGCCTGAACAATCTTCTGCCTTTGTTCTTGCTTTGCTTTTTCCACAAGGAATTGTGCTCGCTGAGCCTCCTGCTGGGCTAGAGTACAGAGAAAAATTAGTAACTTGGCAAGAACCAGAGTAATGTAATACACATGTGGAAATGCCAGGATGTTGCTAATTATTTATGGTATTTATTAAATATTCAGTCACAAATAAATTACTGGACTTTTCAGCTTGGAAAGCCAAATACAAACCTCCAGCTTTTTGGACAGTCTTTAATTTTATATTCTGCCTTTATTATTTTTATAAACAACTCCAGCCAGTGAACTTATCTAATACTCCTATTTTCCTCATAACCCTGTGAGGTGAATTAGGTTGAGAGTCAGCGACAACCACAAGGTCACCCAGCTAGTATTACAATGGATTACATGATATTACAATAAATAAACATTATTCTTTATTTGAAATAAATCTCCCCAAACTCTTCAACTGCTTCATAAAGTTTCAGATTTTTCATCATCCCTCAAATATTTATATGAAAATAATACTGAACTAATACTAGAAACAACAACAGATAGGTGAATAAAAATACCAAAACCAGTCTAAACATCTATCTGACTGTGGAATCAACCATAATAATAAAAGAGATAGTGAGATTGACCATTTGGAGAACCCCAATTTAAAACAAGAGCCCAACCTTTTTTCATGCAGAGAACTAATATAGCATTTGAGTAATGTGCTGTAGGAAGCATCATTTTAAGAGTGGGATTAGAACACTAAATAGTTTTTCAATTCTTCCAATTGCTTACATTAAATTACAATATGACTGGCATTAAACTGATCTCACTTTAAAAATACTTTTAAAATATTCAACTTTAAAATTAACTGATTTACACCTACACCCTATCTTATAAAAATTATGTGGGAAGTAAATTCAATTAATGTAATGGTCTCAATATTCCACTCTAGCTCATCTTCAAATTAAATTGATTTCTTATCAAACAAAATGGAAAAAAACCTAACCACTGAGTGATCTGACATTAAATCACAGGTGGTCTACTGTGGATAATCTGGAATCCAATTCAGGAGAATGGAAGAGCAGGAATTGAGGACAGAGGGGGAAAGTATGGCTGCCACAGAAAGCAAAAGACAAAAGGACCAAAGACAGGAGCCAACATAATATAGGTAGGTTATGCTACAGTCTATGACAAGAGTAAAAGCAAATGGTTCAAATGACGAATCCATGTGAATCATGGAATAAACAGCCCTCCTTCAAAAAAACAGGCAATTAAAAATGACATTGGAAAATGATGTAAAGTGTGCCTTCTAGTGTTCTTGTCAATCTTACCAGCAGTAACCATAGGTGGTGTCTGTTCCTATATAACAAAGTAACATGCTACATAAATATACTTTTGTGTGTTTCTGTTCTCTCCTGTTACATCTGTGTGCATGTGTGCACTCAGAAACTCAAGGTGGACAGCATACACCCTATTCTGGATTATAAGGCAGGAGAATTGGTTAGTACAGAATTTACCAATACTTTGAGCAGCTGCCCACCTGCCTCTCATATGTTCATGTGTTGAAAGAATTTTTCAGGAATATTATTCCCCGCAGCCCTTTGTTAGCATGATCTTATTTTCAAACCATCTTCTTTTTTCTGGTTTCTTCAGCTGTTACAGTTTCCTTTAACTTAAGCATCAACTCACCCACTTGCTTGGATTCAACTGCTGCTGTGTATTCTCGGCTAAAACTCAGCTCTGTAATAGCTACGTCATCCAATATAAGGCTAAAATCCTTTGCTCGCTCCGTCAGTTCCCGTCGGATAAGCAAAGATACCTAAAAAAATAAACCCACAGTTCTTGCACAAAGGAATTTCCCTTTGCCCAGAAAGTCACAAAATCATAAAAATCATAGAATCATGTTGTTGAAGTGACCATTTAAATCCTTGCACACTATCCCTTTGGTACAAGAACCTACCCCCTCATGCTCCAACACATCTCAGCAAGAGGACTCCAACACCTGTCTGATTCAATTCTATTGTTAAACTGCTGTTACCGTTTGATATTTAAACATAATATGCCTTCCTGTAATTTTGGATAGTGGGATGAGCAACATTTAAATCTAACAAACAAACTTAAAAAGTCATAAATCAGAACTGTCTTTTAAAGTGTTTTTTCCTCAATTTCAGCTTTTCAGGTATCTGAAAGGTGGTATCACATCCCCATCACTTTTCTCTTTTAAAGACTACTGTATTTTTTGGACTATAAGACGGACCGGAGTATAAGACGCACCAAGATTTTGAAGAGGAAAACAACAAAAAAAATTCGTTTTTGACCTCCATGTGTCTGGTTTTTGCCCTCCCTGGCCCCCAGGAGCACTCTGCAGGCCTCCCAAGCTCTCTGTGCATCCCGTTTTTGTGAAAAACAGGACGCACAGGATGGGCTTTCGGGAGGCCAAAAATGGCTGTATTCGGTCTATAATATGCACCAACATTTCCACCCTCTTTTAGAGGGGAAAGAAGTGTATACTCCAAAAAGTATGGTAAATATTCGCTATCCTTTCAGTCTCTTTTTATAATACCTTGTTTCTAATTATCCAATGGTATTGCCTTTTTCTGACCTTATTTTGTAAATTCTTACATTCTTAAGAAGAATAAGTTTTTCTAAAACGATTGGTCATAATTCTTAAAGAACTGGGCTTACTACTGGTTTTTCAAGATGGCTGCTGCACAGTTAGTTTCTTTTTCCTCTTACTGATGATCTGCTAATTTCACTGCTAAAGCTGGTTCTTTGGCAGTGCTGCTTCCTGGTTTTGAACAGGAGCACTTAGGAGTGAGCCAACTTTTGGACGATAGTTGATCAAGTGGGCAAGGTGGGTCTTGAAGATTCCAATTCTCTCTGGAAGTGATCAAAAAGTCATTGGGCATATCCATCTTCCTATCAAAGTTTTGTTTTCTAAGCACACTGGAATTTTAACTTTCACTTTTTGACTTCTTTTATTTTGCTTATTGTTTAAGTTGATTAATGGTTGGGTGCTGATTTATTTCAACCCGTTGCTGGACTCTTAATTGCTTTTTCTCTCCCCCCCCCGCCCTTTGATATATGTTGTTCTGGATATCCTGTCCCTTCCATAAACACCATGTTTAGCTAGGGATTGTAAAGTTCTCAGACTCTCATTGCTGGTTTCTGTATTTTGTGAATTTGCAAAGCACCTGGAGTTTATTTCCATTGAACTTTTCTTATAACCTTGGATTGAAATATAAAGACAAACATACTTGTTCCCTGGATAAGTTTCATAGATTAAGATGGCTGAACAGTTTCTGAAACCTGAGAAAGCAGGGTAGTGAAATGTGCAGCTCCTTAGCTGGATTCCTTCTCAAAAACTTGACAAACTTTAATGATTGTTAAAAGAATGTTAAGATCTAAAACTTTATCTTTGGATATGGCTGAAGATACACAAAAGGACTTTGATCCAGTTCCAGATCAAAGAGATAATTTCATGGCTGGAGAACCAGCAAAGTGGATTTTATCTGCTGTTTCGAAGTTTAAGTCTGCACATTCTTTTAACTTGGCTTTGACAACAAGGGAGAGAGATAGATTCCTACAAAGTCTGAAGAAGACTGGATGGATTTATTACAGTTAATTGGCAATTACTTCTTAGTGCACTTTGATTGTAAGATAAGACCTATTTTGGAGACTGAATTTACTATATTAAATAACAATTGACTAGAGAGGATATTAAGAAACAAACATGGATATTTGATCCAAGATGATTTATTTATAACTTTTGGGATGATTTGAGATAGATAAGATGCTGTAGTACGAGTGGATTGCAATAGCCTGTTAACAAAGAGTTTTGAAACTTTAATTTTGTTTTGTTTTACTAATATTTTTTCTGTTAACTACTTGGTCATTAATATAACATATAGAAAACAGGTCAAGTTGCAAATAGATTTAGTAGTTTAAACATTTTTGGAGGGCTTGTTTTGCAAGTGGTGGGAACTCATGTTGCAGTAATATATTAATCAGTATTCAACTAGAGGGGATAATGTGTGTACAATGTCTTTTTGAGGCACCTTTTTAATGCTTTGATTCTTTTGTGGGTTTTTTTATCCTTTTGGATTATTATTTTTTTGAGTTCTGTATTTTGTATTTTAATCTTGTTTTGAATAAAATAAAAACTTGTGAAAAAAAGAACTGGGCTTAATAATCAATGCAGGATCTGAACAAAGCAGAATAAAAAATATCCTAAAACTACATTTAATACTTTTGCAGTCACATTGCACTACTTGTCTATGCACATCTGCTAAATTTCTTGTCTAAAGGAAATTTGCAAAAGATCTCATTTATTCCCTAAATAATTGCTTAATACATACCATATTTTTTGGAGTATAAGACGCACCTTAGTTTTTGGGGAGGAAAATAGGAAAAAAAAAATTCTGCCTAATAGTATTCCATCTGGCTAGCGTCCTTAGTCTGGTCAGCTTCAGCACATTAGTTTGCTGGTTTTGAGCGTTGGGGATAAAAAACAGCTTCTAAAGCACAGCTAGAAGCAATGAGAAAAGCAGACGAAGTGCAGAAGATCGCTTCACTCGCTAGCATCTCATTAGGGCTGAAAAACAGCTTCTAAAGCACAGCTAATCCTTGGAGGGAGCAGCAATGAGAAACCTTCACTTGCTAGCGCCTCATTAGGGCTGAAAAACAGCTTCTAAAGCACAGCTAATCCTCGGAGGGAGCAGCAATGAGAAACCTTCACTTGCTAGCGCCTCATTAGGGCTGAAAAAAAGCTTCGAAAAAGCTACATTCGGAGTATAAGACACACCCAAATTTTCAGCCTCTTATGGGGGAGGAAGTGCGTCTTTTACTCCGAAAAATATGGTAAATCATCTGCAATCAGCAAACTATTGGACACAGCTGTGAAAAGTAGGATTAAGTGCAAGAAGACAGGCCTGGTATCAGAAAAGGACAAACCTGAGCTCGTTGGGTAATGAGCTGTGATGCATTAAACTTTGCTACCACACTTTTGAGTACTTCATTGACAATGGAAGGAAGAACCCGTTCTTCATAGTCTAGTCCAAGTCGTTGATATAAGCTGGGCAATTCTATAGCATTGGGTCTTGATAGAACACGCAAGGAGATATTCACCATCTGTAGATCTAGAGTCGAAATTAAGTCAACCACAATCTCTAAAGTGCATTTTATTTCTCAAGTCTAATTATATATCCAATTACACCACCCAGAATCAATTATTCTGAAGTTCTTAATTTAAATTCTGGCCAGAGAACTGTGTGCTCTTCCATGAAGTACAAACAGAAGGATGTCAAAACTGATACAAAATGCAAAATTCAAAATTATGGAAGCACAAATCCTATCTACCACATAATGCACCACTCATAGATTTAAATTTTTTTTTTTTTAATTTTGATTTATATGCCGCCCTTCTCCAGAGACTCAGGGCGGCTGACAATGTGCTCAGCAATAGCCTTCATCCTTTTGTATATTTATACAAAGTCAGCTTATTGCCCCCACAACTGGGTCCTCAATTTACCTACCTTAGAAAGGATGGAAGGCTGAGTCAACCTTGAGCCTTGGCGAGATTCGAACCTGCAGTAATTGCAGGCAGCTGGTCTTAATAACCAGCTTAATAACAGGGTGCCTCAGACCACTGTACTACCAAGACTCTTGTGACATCATTCTTAGTACAAGCTTCACTGCAGCATTGTTATAAAAACTAAAGATAGAGAAATATCTACATACATAACCCTGACTTCTTAGGAAGTAACAACTCTGTTCTTACCTTTGGATCCTGTTGGTGAGGAAATTTTGCGGGGCCGGGCTCGAATATCATAAATTATTGGATACTGGAACCAAGGAATTCTGTGGAGATTAGCAAAGATTATAACTGAATGAGATGTAAAAAAAATCGTATGCCTCTTACTTGGGAGATATAAATATCACCACATAACTTACACCTTACACTTTAATGAAAAAAAAAAATTCTGAAGGTTTTAAAAGCACTATCTTAACAGAAATTATATCAATGAGGGTTTTCTTAGGGAAACTTTAAAAAAAAATATTGCCAAGCTGAAGTAATATTAAATTAGATTTGGGGGAAATAGGATCTATTTGGAAACATTGATATGAGGATAATATTGTTTTGAAATTCCCTGGTAAATGCTTTTTTTTCCCTATTACACCACCTATAAGGAGCCTGAGTGGCATAGGAGGCTAATGCCTCCTACTAAGGCAGCATTTAACATCCAGCTGCCTGCAATTCTCACCAGGCTCAAGGTCGACTCAGCCTTCCATTCTTTCTAAGGTGGGTAAAATGAGGACCTGGTTTGTGGGGGCAATATGCTGACTTTGTATAAAATATAGAAAAGTATGAAGGCTATTGCTTAATGCATTGTAAGCCGCCCTGAGTCTCCGGAGAAGGGCGGCATATAAAAATAAATAAAAAATAAAAAATAAAATAAAATAATCCCCTAGATGAGTACCTGAAATGAAGTCCCTCTGAAAGAATAGTATCCTGCTGAACTCCACCAATGCGGTTGAAGAATATTGCTCTTTGACCCCCTTCCACTGCAGAAATCAAGAGCATTCTGGTGTTATCATCAACAGTTGAACAAAAGAGAGATATTAAAGAATTAATTAAAGAATTAATAAAAGTTACCTTACCTGTAAAGACAGACTCCCGGATTCCATAGGCTGCAGCTCCAGCACCCAAGAGCAACTTTAAAGCTGTGCTCATTCCACGCGGGCCAGTAGGCAGGCGGCCAGCAAAGTCCTTCAGGCTCTGAGCCATGGCAACCTTGTTATGGAGGCAGGTTCACAATTAAACAATTACACAATTCTGCAAAATTTCTTTCTGATTAAGCTTGGAGGGAGAGGTGGACTGGTGTTGTTTAAGTATTTTATGTATACAATTATCTCTGGATAAAGAATTCTGCACTGAGAACCACACCAACACGAGTGATGCTAACCACTTATACAGACCACGATAAACGTACTTCCCATAGCTAGATATCTAAACAAGATGTTATGATAAAGCAGCCCTTCTTTACTGCTAGGACGCCAAGAGCAAAAGTTAAGTTTTCATTAAGGAACATCACCTCGTGCAGAAGTTGCAGGCTTCTAAAAAGCCACGCACCCCCGGGGTAATGCAAACGAATTCAGCGCCGCCCCCCCCCCCCGACTTCGTTCAGCACAGCGGTTAAATCATGAATAAAATCCCCCCATTCCACAGCCCGCCCCTTCTTTGAACGGTCTCATTAAAGCACCGAATCAACCAGCCGCTCCCTTCCCCGACATGCCTGCTGCCCCTTCACTAAAGAGGACTCATCCTCGGAGAAGCAGGCGGGGGCTCTGAAAACGCTTCAGCGCTCCTCTCAGAAAACCTCACGGCAGCCGCCTCCGAGGATAACCAACCCTCACCCTCGTTCGCCAGTCACGCCGCCAAGCTGGAGAGAAGGACACAGGAAACGGCGGGCTCCGAAAAAGCGTTTCCGGGTCAGGCGGCCCGGGCCGGAAGGGCTTTTCCGCTGGCGCAGGCGCGGCCTTCGAGCACCTCGAGGCAGCCCGGAAGCCTAGGGGCGCTTCGTCATTTGCGGCTCGGCCCCTCTGGAAATGCAGCGCGTTCCCCTGCGAACAGTGCGGGGCTTGGTTTCCATCCGGGGCTGCTCGAGCGCCTTGAAGCCAAAGGGCAATTCGGGAACAGGAAGTGGCTGACCCTGGAAGAGGAAGCCGCTGAGCCCGTGGGAGAAAGGCGCGAGTTCGCCGCTTTAAAGATGGCGGCGGACCCCGTGAGGAAGCGTCCCCATCCGGAGGGAGGCTCTGCGGACGGTGAGGGGTTTGATCCCCGCCGCGCCGGGAAGAGGCGGCTGGTGGTGATCCTGGAGGGGGCGTCGCTGGAGAGCGTCAAGGTGCGGGCAAGCGCTGCTGGCCACTGTCCGGGAGAGCGCTGGGCAAACCTTTAAGCCCGGGGAAGAGTACGGAGGTGGGTCCGGGAGGAGAAGCGGCGTTGAACTCCCCTTCCGAAGCAGTCGCCAAAGCCAAAAGCTGCTTCGGGATGGGCGGGAGTGGCTTCATCGCCTTTCTCGGAAACACGTTGGATTTCATCTGTGTGAGGGAGAAAGATCCTGTTCTGATGGCAGCGTTTCTCGGCCAGCAATTCCCAAGCTGGTTATGTCCACGTGCGGAGCGAGAGCAACCACCGGAATCGTCACTCTGGATTCTGGAAATTGTAATCCCAACATTTGGACGGCTTTAAAAAAAAAATGCCGGGAAGAAGAACCGAGGGGAGGTATTATAGCTATATGGAGCCGTATTATCAGAGGCGATATATTTATGCATAGGTGTCTTTAAGGTCATAACTAAGTATGGGATGCAGAGTCTTAGTTTCTGAAAATACTGTGTTAGATTAAGAGCACTGATAAGGGGAATTCTCTTGAGAAATAAAATTGCCATTTCCTCCCACAAATTCAGTTTATGGAGTGCCATAAGATGCGTTATACAGAACTTAAATGTCTCTTGCTTATGAACCAATGGTGTAGAATCAGAGTGTTCAGAAGCCAATAGAAAAGTTTATCTAGTAGTATGGATGGGAGCTTTTCCTAATTTGGCACTGTTTTATTGTTTTAAGGTTGGGAAAACATATGAATTGCTTAATTGTGACAAGCATAAATCCTTGCTTCTGAGGAATGGCAGAGACCCTGGAGGAGTTCGACCAGACATCACCCACCAGGTATTCTATGCAGGTTTAAGTCCAGTTTTATGGCCCACCTCTGTTCCTGAAATATTAATTGGGAAATTACATAAATGAAAACGCAAGAAATGCTGGCAATTCTATTTTTGAATCAAACCACAAATGCTCATTTTTATTTTTTCACTATCAGCTCTTTGTTTTATACACACACACACACACACAAACACACACACACACACACACACACACACACACACACACACACACAAATACTTTCTTCAGGAACTGTTCTTTCTCAAATATTCTTTACAATAGTCATTAATTGTTCTGAGACAGGGGTGTCAAACTGGAAGCCTGCGGGCAGGATGTGTCACGCATAGGCCACGCCCACTCCAGCTCCACGAAGGGAAAAAACAATGTGACGCCGCAAGTTTGACATCCGTGTTCTGAGATACTTCCTAGATTTTGCTTTCTAAATAGGTACGTGTATGATTTTCCATTTTTTAATTTAGAGTCTCTTGATGCTCATGGATAGTCCTTTGAATCGAGCTGGCCTTCTCCAAGTATATATCCATACAGAAAAAAACGTTCTTATTGAAGTCAATCCACAGACAAGAATTCCTCGCACCTTTGATCGTTTTTGTGGTCTTATGGGTAAGAAATGCAACTAAGATACATCGCCCTGAATTAAGTATACTGAGCAATGTTTGTCTGTGGATCTTTGTAGACTATTAAACTAGTCTAGTTTGGGATCTTTTACTGGTACAGGTGCACAGTCTTGCAGAATGTTTATATGGGGTAACCTAAATAGTTATATTTCCTGGTACTGTTAGTTTATAACCTGTCCATCATTTAGCATAACTTACTAAAACAATGGATTTTCCAGCACTGTTTCTGGAACATATTTGCCTTTTTGTTGAGCATGGAAATACAAGATGTTTTATATTCAGTACAAGAAGTAAGATCTTAAAGAGGAACAAATAAAAGGTTGGAATTATGCTGGGAATTGAACTATAAAAAGTTGGTGAAGTTCACTGTAGTTTACATATAATTATAATTTAATGAAATACATGGATGTGATTATGTTCCATCTATTTTATATTTATGTCATTAACATTTTACCATGTGGCACCATTTTTAAAAGGGTCAAAGGCTCCATATATGGTCCTGAGTCTTACAGTCACTTGTGCTTTACATTGCAAATGAGAATCCATTCAACCTCTTAATGGGTAGACAACCTGGCTTTCTGTATGATTCTGCACTTTATCAGTCCATTGGTCTGGTAAGAAGGCTAGAGCGCCATCATCTGGGTTTAAAATAATAGTACCTTATGTGTGCTAAATTAAATCACTTTACCTTTCTGGGGCTGATAAATGGATATTAGTTTTCCCTGTCAGGTCATATTTAATTACCATATATACTCGAGTATAAGCCGAGTTTTTCAGCACATTTTTTATGCTGAAGAAGCCCCCCTCGGCTTATACTCGAGTGAGGGTCCCACTTACCTGCAGTGCAGGTGTTCTCCGGTCTCTCCCGCTCATCTGTGGGCGCCTGCAGCCTCTGTGGGTGGTTCGATAACTGCTGATATCACTGCTCTTCTCCCGGGCTGTGACCAATGACGTAGCCTTTATAGTCTTACCCGTGCTTGGTCATGCCCCCTTGCTCCGCCCAAGCATTCCTGAATACAAGTACCGGTATATCTCTGGTCTTGGATATACAGTACGTTTATTTAGGATTTTTACTCTTGTTTTTAGCTTGGTTGCTGATTGAGCTATTTTTGAAATTTACCGGTAGCTGCTGCATTTCCCACCCTAGGCTTATACTCGAGTCAATAAGTTTTCCCAGTTTTTTGTGGTAAAATTAGGTGCCTCGGCTTATATTTGGGTTGGCTTATACTCAAGTATATATGGGGTAGGTGGTCATGAATTATGCATTAGTTTGTGGAAAAAGAAAATATTCTGAAAACCACTGCTTGTATGGGATAAGTTGCAAGCAACTAACAGTATATGCTTCTGTATTCTCAATGTTTCTTTGTCTCTCCTTAGTTCAGCTGCTGCATAAGTTTAGTGTCAGAGCTGCTGATGGCCCTCAAAAGCTGTTAAAGGTAATAATTCTACTATGATTCTATAGAAGATTAATTATGTTTCTATTACCAGCTTAATCCAGCTTTTCTTCTGTAGGTCATAAAGAACCCAGTGACAGATCACCTCCCTGTGGGCTGCGCAAAAATAGGCACCTCTTTCTCAGCCCCTCAGGTGACAGACATTCGTGACCTAGTCCCTACTGCAGACCCTATAGCCATAATCGTGGGAGCGTTTGCTCATGGATCGGTAAGGCTTGTATATGTTCTTAGACTGTCTTTATTTGTTAGCCAGTGATCTCACCTCCATCTTGAGGTTCTGGCAGCAAAGGTAATTCAGGTAGCCCTTGATTTACAACCACAATTGACCCCCAAAATTTCTGTTGCTAAGCAAGACATTTGTTAAGTGAGTTTTTTCCCATTTTACAATCTTTGTTGCCACATTTGTTAAGTGAATCACTGCAGTTTTTAAGTTAATAACACAGCTGTTAAGTTGATTTGGCCTCTCCATTGACTTTATCAGAAGGTTGCAAAAGGTGATTACATGACCTCAGGACACAGCAACTGTCATTAATATGAATCAGTTGCCATGCATCTGAATTTTGATCAATTACCATGGGTAAGCTGCAACAGTTGTAAGTATGAAAAATGCTAATGTTATATTTTTCAGTGTTGTTGTGTCTTCAAATTGGTCTAAATCAAGGACTACCTATATCAGTGATGGCTAACCTTTTTGCCATTGCGGGCCAGGAGAGGGGGGACGGGGGAGGGGCATGCGCGTGTGCCCACACCGATAATTCTATGCGCCCTGCCCTGTGCATGCATGCGCAAACACACACACCCCTGCTCCTGGCATGCAATGGCCTGGTAGGCCCGTTTTTCTTTCTTACCTGGTTCCAGATCCTCTCTATTTATCTGGGAAGGGAGAAAACAGCCTTTCTCACTCCCTCAGAGGCCCACCAAAGGCCTGAAACGGCCTATTTCCAACTCCCAGTAGGACAGGAAGTGACGTTTTTTGCTGTCCCCAACCTCTCTAGGAGTCTCTGGAGGCTGGGGACAGCAAAAAACATCAATTGCTGTCCCTCCGGGAGTTGGGAAATGGGCCGTTTCAAGCCTTTGGAGGGTCTCCGGGGGAGTGGGAAAGGCTGTTTTCGCCCTGTGCAGATGCAGAGAGAGGATCTGGAGCCAGATAAGAAAGAAAAACAGGCCTTCCCCAGCCCCTCCGGAGGCAGGAAACAGCCTGTTTCCCTACTTCTGGTGGGCCCAGAAGGACCGAAAATCAGCTGGCCGGTGCGCGCATGACGCCAGAGCTCAGCTGGCGTGCCCACTGATATGGCTACACCATCACGGACCTATATTGCCCCTTGTTATAGAACTGGATTAAGTGTCTTAACGTGAGGGTGGGAATACTAGAGGGATAGTGCTAATAGTCACTAATTATGGAGTTGATTTTTTTGAGTGCACCAATTTACAGAGTTAGAGACAGAAATCTGTTTTCTGGAAAGTTAGATCATTTGTCTAATTTATATTCTCATCTAGATATTAATGTAACCTATATGCTTTAGAAACTTGACTGTCATTGTTCTTTTTTAGCTTAATGTTGACTACACAGAAAAGACCATCTCTATCAGCAACTATCCACTCTCTGCTGCTTTGACTTGTGCTAAAATCACCACAGCTTTTGAAGAAATGTGGGGAGTGGTATAAACTTCCTGTTTTGCTTATAGATTCGTAGCCTATGATATTTTGGTCTAACAGGCTCTTTGTTGTAAATGTTATGTACTGTACCCTTATTTATGGGAAATACATCCTTAATTACTTTTTTGTAGTAAATAAATAATTTTTGTATATAGCAGTATTAGCACTTCATAGTGCTTTACAGCCCTCTCTAAATGGCATACAGAGTCAGCATATTGCCCCTAACAAATGGTCCTCATTTTACCAACCTTGGAAGGTTGACTCAACCTTGAGCCGGTCAGGATTGAACTCCTAGCAGTGAGCAGTTTTGCTTGCAATACTGCATTCTAACCACTGCACCACCACAGCTCTTAATTCATGATTAGCAATAGTTGCTGTATATTTCCACCAGGTTTTCCACCCCATTTCTTTTTCCTCCCCAAAATTATTTTAATCAAAAAATAAATATGAAACTGGTATGGCACAAAGCCCTAACTTCTAGCATCTTATTTGTTTATTCAGTTTTTTAGGCCCTTTAAAATGTCCTCTGGGATTATAGAAAACTTCTGGAGACTTAATTTTCCTTTGTGATTTGCTATGCTTTTGCCATGACAGTCACATACAACTGGCAAGTCTCAAGACAGTGTTTTCACCTATACCCAGTCTAAAAAAATACTTCCCTGCTTCTCCATGAACTATGGCAAGTCTGTTGAATAAACAGTTTTGGAGGCTAAAGACCACTGAATAACATCAATACCATCACTGTTTCCAAAGGTAGCCTCACAGTCCAGTGATGCCAAACTGATAAGATATGCATACTATTTTGTTACTTGCCCTCCTGAAGATGCCTGTGACTGTTTTGTCTCCTCCAAGTGATCAGGAGAAATAGAATTATCAGAACAAACACTTTGGCTAAAGTGTACTCACCACTGCTGAATCTGTACAACTGGTATTGTATGTAAGCAATTATCTGTACAAAAAGAGGCGTACTCGGTTGCTGTGGTGCACTTCATTAAAGGCACAAGAACAAGGTGTGAAGATAAAATGGGTAACCTTCATGTGTATCCAGGAGACAAAGTCAATCTCTGAAGAACCAGTATATCACATTTAACTATGTTCCTCATTTTTACCATAAGTTACAAATAAAACTAGTAAGAATAGAAAAACAGTACCAGTTCCAAAATCTGGTGAAAAGAAGCAGCTGAAGCATGAATGAAAAACCAACTTGGACCAATTTTATCTAGTGGAATTGGAAAGTAAAAAAGTCAGGCAAATGCTCCATTCCTAGATGGCAGCTGGATCAAGTGCTTTACAATCATCTTGACACTGCAGAGGTGGAAATGTCTGGGGAGAAGTTGAGATAAGGCAACCTGTAGAAAGGGTAAAGAGGTCTGCAGCCTGTTTCCCTTAGTTTGGGGTCTTGACCCCTGTGCTCTTTCACCCCAGTCACTGTAATACAGTTCGTCCACAGCAAATTTGGCAGGTGATGCTTCAACCATCCTGTAATAAATGCACACGTGGTACAATCTGAAAGGAAAAACAAAGGTCAACTAGATGTCATCCAAGACCACTATGCACTAGTGACTAGTCAAAAGCAGTTCTCTCACCTTTTGGCCGTTACTCATCTTTCTTTAACTTTTCTTTTCGTGGCACAAATATTTTTCGGAAATAAGGCAATATAAACAGCAATGTAAAGAACAACACATGGCCTGCGAAATAAATAGACATGTACACCTGCAAAAGAGGATGAGGAAGTCAGTGTGCTGTTTCTTTCTCCAGCCAGTAAATAGAGGGGAAATAGAGAATCGGGCTCCTTTGGTACCTTAATCCACTTTTCCCAGGTAAAGAGGCAAAATGGTACTAGAGAATATCCCATGAACATCCAGTGAATAATTTGCTGAATCAGGTAGAAGAAGGGCCTCAGTATGATGTTTGAAGCCAAAGCAGACAGAAATGGACTGTCATTTACCAGTTTAATAGCCTGTAATTACAAAAAACCAAAACCATAATAAGCTTTACGCTTACAGTTGAACAAACAAAACATGGCTCTGTGCTGCTTACCCATTTTTTACTTTCCTTCCTCCCAGAAAAATCTCTTCAGTGAGCTTATTGCCATCTCACTCTAGCAGTAGTTGCTTCAACAATCATTTGGTATTTCAATAAATTATCACAAGTTGCCGATCAGCCTTGAACTGCTCAGCTTGAAATTGTCCTGGGTTCATCAAGAGACTGTTTCCCTAAGCCAATGTGTTGCAGCTGTCAACTACCTCAAAGAATGTAATCTGCATTTATTTATTTTCCTGCATGGATTTACATTTACTAATGCCTTCTGCACACTGAAATGCACAGACTTAACATTTTATTTAATTCTCTTAAGAAGAGTTCAACTTAACAACTTAGCATAAATGTGTCACTGAGGAAGCTCAAAAGCAACTTTCAATACTTAAGAGTCTTTGCACATTGTGATAATTGCTGGATTCATCCATGTGCTAAACTGTCTGATTATTCTTATTTGTGCCCACGGATGCCTCAGCACAATTTTGTCAGTCAATCTATAATTCATTCATTTTAAAGTGGATCCAGATATTAAATATTATCTTAAGATAAGGCTTTAAAAGGTCCTCACCTGCCGCTCCACAATGACAATCAGGAACTCCATTTGGAAGCAAACTAGATACCCACAGTGTAGCCCATGCCAGAGGGACAGGAAAAGCAAAGATAAAGCTTGCGATAGTAACTTGTTCCCCAGGAATTTCAGACGTTTGTATATATAGCTAGGAATGGAAATGTAATACTGTCAGGGCAAGTGTCAACATTATTTTGTTTCTCCAGAAAAAAAACACTTAACAAAGACATCCAAGAAACTGCCAACATTTTATTCTTTAACTTCAGGCTGTCCAAAATAAAGGGCAAATGTTAAAATTTAGCAGTCTCTAGCTTTGAATGGTGTGAGAATACAAGATGCTTACTAAAACTTCCAAATATAAAAGGTCCTCAGTGGGAATACCAGAAATCAGGGATACTGTTTCAGTGCTCTGAATAGTTCCTTGCTCTTAGTCAAAATAATTCCTAGAATATTTTTTTTTTTTGTGGAAGTGGGAGGAGACTTTAGCTGCATTTCTTTAATCATGGAACAAAACAACATACATTTAATTCTTACTCCCATTCTAGGCATTGATTAGCCCAATTCTCTTAGCCTCCAGCTGTATATTCTCTGCTTTTCGAGACAAACAGCAATCTTAGGAGGCTTAACATTTTTAGAGGACTACAAACCAATGGGTTAGGCAATGATGCAAGCGGGCAGAGTCATATGATTGAGTGAGTTTTTAAGTTTTCTCTGTTTTTGTGTTTGTGCATTATGTTGCTCAAATTCCCTGGGAGACCTGCAGCTGATTTTCTGCAGTAGTGGTCAAAAATACTCTGGGAGCTGCAAATTGTTCATTCAGGCTTTGCACACAAAAATCACCTAATCTCCCCAAACACAATCCTATCGTCCCATCCCATCCCTCTTGCTGTCCAGCTGACTCAAATGGTTCTGCAGAAAACAGCCAAGTTATGCTCACCGGGCTACCCAGTTGTTGGTGTTAGTATTGAAGGAGGCAATGGTTCCTGTAAAATAAGGAGTTGTCTCGAATGTCCAGATTTTCATGTTGGCACAAGCATCCCACTGTGGTACCTCCTTTTCATCCCTTCCATTGTAGCCTAGTCCAGTTAAGATGCAAACTCCTTCCTGGAATGAAAATAACATAGGATTATTAAATTCTGCCAATTAGATATTATTCTCTCTAACCTGATTAGAAAACATTCAGTCCTGGATTATGGGCTAGATGAAGAACAACAAGCTAAAATTAATTAGTAGCAAAGTGAGCTAGAGATGAGACTCTCCCTGAAAGAAGAGATCTCCAGCTTGATCTGGATTCACATGTGGCAGCTGTGGTGAGGAGCATAGATTTGAACAATTAAAGGAAACCCACTAGCTACAATGATTTTTGAAGTGGTCACATTCAGCTACTTTTCCCCACTTTAGTGACAGCTTGAACTATTATAACAGATTCTATGTGGGAGTAATCTTGAAAAGCGTCTGGATGATGTAAATTGGTACAAGATTTGCACTAAATCCAAACTGCTTCCTGGGTACAGGATTGATTTTTTTAAACTACTGAATATGTTAGATTAGCTAGAGCTGCCCTCAGCTGCCCGAGTAATAAAAGCCTAAATATCAGTTGGGAACTGTGTTTGCCTTTCACTCTCTCTCTATAAAGATGCATCTCTCGTGAGGGGCTTTGAAGATTAACAAATTTATGTTTTGTGGTTACTTGTTTTATTTATTTTTCTATTCAGTATATATATTGTTGTTTAGTAGCTGGGTTGGTCCTTTTCAAAACAAAGGTGACCCCAAATTAAGAAAGGAAATAAATTGGCCAACTTCCAGGCTTACCGTCACTAGCCAACAGGTAACGTACTTGTAAAGCATTATCTTGCCCCAGATCAATATATAAAAGCAGCGAAACCAGAAGGACAGTTTCTGCATTATAAGAGCACATTTGTAAAATAAGATTAGTGTCAGAAGCCAAAACATTTTTTGTATAAATACCTAGCATTAATTAAACATTTCCCAAGCTTATGGTATAAAAATATACTTCAATATCATAAACCGATCATAAAAGTATTTTATATTTAAAGACATTTTCAAATATTAAAATAAAATCATACAGTAAATACAAAAAAAAAATGTCCCCGCTTAAAAGCCAGAAGGAGCAAATTTATTTTTAATAGTCCAGCATTTAATCTTAGGTAAAAATAAGGCCAACCTCAGAACCTGAAATAGGGCACTTTCAGAAATAGCTTTCCTGGTCTCAAATTTTGGAACAGTATTAGCATACAAGAAAGCCATGGCAGGCAAAATGTGAACTATTAAGAAATTGTTAGGATGTGTAAATCAAAGCATTGAGTACATGCATTCCCACAGAGAACATCTGCGAATTTGACTCAGGTAACTCATGAAGTAGCTTTATTGTAGATAGTAGTGATACATAGACACTGTTTTCCTTCATCAAAAGATACTACTTATAAAAAGTTGAACTTTCAAAACGTGTGTGTGTGTGTGTGTGTGTGTATAAAAGCAAATAGTGGGGGGGGGGGGAAAAACAGTGGTAAAGAAAGATACTTGGTTGTTTTTCTGGTGCTGTTTTAGGAACAAGGGATACTGTTGCATTTGTATTAGCAGATGACTAAAAGCAAGCTATTCAATCTAATGCCCCTTAGATTGGTTGCATTTCAAATCTTATGTTGGTTTGAAATCCTGGAAATTTAAATTCAGCACATTTGAATGGCACAAAATTGAAAAACAGTAGGTCAGAGAGCTTTATGCTGTTATTCAAAAGATGATCATTATAAAGTTTCTTGTGAGCTAAACTAATCCTAATGTAGCCAAACACTATTTTTATTCTTGATTTTATTCTCCTTAATATGAAGTTATAGAAGCCTTTAGCACTACTTACCATATAATCATCAGAGGTAAGATATTCCTCATCAATATAAGGTGATGCCACAGTGTAGATTATCATGAAGAAAGTTCCCAGAAGTAGACGTTTAAGAGCAGGAACAAAGCTGTAACAAATGTCAGAAAATCCAGACTCCCTCTAGTGTCATATTTCAAAACAAGGGGAACATGTGGTTTGGTTGAAATGGTTCACATAACATCAGCATTTCACAACTAAAAGATTATTCTGTCAGGGTTCTGCCATATTCCTGAAGAAGTGAAAATCCCCAAATGGCTCCCAATGCAAATAGTATCAACAATGTTGGGCTAGTTTGGGAGCTGCATAGATGTATCCTTAACGAGAAAGACTTTGGCAGTTGGTTTGTAGAGGCCTCAGCATGGAAGATTACCTGTTGGGTCTTTGGCCTGGAACATCAGTCAGCTCACCCTTCACCAATTTCTGATATCGTGTCATGGAGAACTGAGGGCCCACCATGAAGGCACCATAGAAATAGGTGAAGCCAGAGACCTCAAGCAAAGTAGGAACTCCCCGGACAGCAAACTGTTTTTGGTCAGGTTCTAGGGATTCCTACACCATAAAAAAAAACACAACACACTAACATTAGTGAAACCTTTCCTGTAAGGTTTTGAATCTCAAAAGAACCTGGTCTTCTATACCTAGACTTTACTCAGAGTTCAGAATTTCAACTGCTTGGCATAAATAAAAACTGTGTTAGGTGAAAAAAAGTAATTCTTTAATCATTTTGAATGTTATTGTAAGCTGCTTCAAGGCCTCTTTTAAAGAGAAGTGGTTTATAAAAATAAACAGAATACTGCTGCATAAATAGTGTACAGTAGAACAAATTGTACAAATATACGGTTGTAAAATTAAAAATAAGATGAAAAAATATTTCTTTTCCTGCTACATCCTTAATGCAATAAGCATTTCAAGTGCTTGCCAATTACAGTTTTATCAGTTTATTCTTTGGTAGTGCAGCAACAGATACCAGAGGTGAAGACAACCACAGTAGAACCCACGATAAGCTGAAGATTGCAGCACCTGGGAAGGTTACCAATATCTCTTTTCAAGCACTGTGCTTGTAACAATTTAACAAGCCATATGTTCCAAATGATTAAAAAACCCACTCCCCACACAAACAAGATACCCTTCCATTGTCAAACTGCCAGTAACCTATGGATGTCAGCAGATGGAACTCACACAATTTTTTTACATTACATTCTTCTTAAGCCACCTCACTGCTATTTATAGTCTTTGTCCAGAGACTTGAAGAGAAGCCGATAGAAAATTTATCTAAGCATTGTAAAATATTGAAAATAAAAAATCAAAATTGCAATATTCTCACCAAGTCAACAATCTTTTAAAGGACAATTGTAAAATCTTGGATCTATAAAAACATGTAATAAGGCTAAACAGTTAAAATCAGAAAAGGGGGAAAAAGCATTAAATTGAACACCAAGTTTGCTATTTCAGTTTTTGTTTTCTCAAGATCAACATTTGGAGGAAGCCCGCTTCCATCGCTCTGAAGCAACATACAGGTGATCCTCGACTTGTGACCACAATACTTCATGTTGCTAAGCAAGACAGTTGTTAAATGAGTTTTGCCCCATTTTATGACCTTTATTGCCACAACTGTTAAACGAATCACTGCAGATGTTAAATTAGTAACACGGTTGTCAAGTGAATCTGGCTTCCCTATTGACTTTGCTCGTCAGAAGTTTGCAAAAGATGAACACATGATCCCAGGACACTAAAACCCAGCAGCTAAGTCTGAGTCAGCTGCCAAGCATCTGAGTTTTGATCACATGAGCATGGGGATGCTGCAATAGTTGTAAGTGGGAAAAATGGTTATTGGTCACTTTTTCAATGCCATTGTAACTTCAAATGGCCATTACACGAACTTTTGTAAGTCGAGGACTACCTTCTCTGTAGTCTCAAGTATTAGAGATTTTTCTATTTTGCTAGAATTTGGCCTCTGTTAGTACAGTATGACTGCCTAATTTGGTTTTGACAGAATTAGCAGCAATTTTATTATCTTCAAATTTAGGACCTCAGAGACTGCCAGAGATTTAACTCTGTTCCAGTGTCTGTCAAGAAGGGCTCTGAGTATTGCATAGAATGGGATCAGTGGGAAGTTTAGCTGTTGGAATTTGTATTCATACAGTAGAGTTAGCTTGAATGAAGCAATAACATAGGCTAGTAAACAAATAAAAGAAATAATTTTAAAAATACGGAGACTTTATCTTAATATGTGTTTGCCTCCAACATTCCCATGAAGAACCTTTGCTATATTTTAAATAACTCTGTACTTACTCTGAGAAACATCCAGGTTGCATGCCTGATCATTCACTTCCACTTAGGAATGAATGTACTACAATAACAGTTTTAGCCACATGCACATAAAACATCTCATCCTTTCTTTAATTTTAGTTTGATGCATCAAATGCTTATAACTATTCAAATAAATGTTGTTAGCCTTTAACTTGATGGCTTACACTTTAAGTTTTTTTAAAGTCAGTAGTAATACTGTCTTTAATACAGAAGAGTTGGTGAATCAAATCTGGTGAACCAACACTGAAGTTCATAAGGGGGTTACTACCCTCCTTGGTCTTATTTGTAAATCTTCAGCTAAATGGAATACAATTATTTTTCTAACTGGTCAGTGATGCCATGTTTTTTTTTGCTTTAATCTTCCATGTATATTTAATGGAAGCAAAAAGAAATGTTCATGATAAAGTTTGCACTGTTTAAATGAAGGAATAAGGGTGCCACTGTCTAAGATCTATGAGATACAGGAATGTTCCTTTCTGCTTGAGTCTTTTTGAAAGATGGTGCGATAAAAACAATTGTAAGTTTTATTCTCTTAATAAACACATAATTTTAGGCCCGCTATTTGCAGCTAAAGAGATTTACCGTATTTTCTGGCGTATAAGACGACTTTTTAACACATGAAAATCTTCTCAAAAGTCGGGGGTCGTCTTATACGCCGAATGTCGTTCTCCTGTAACCAGGCAGACCAGCCCGAAAGGCTCTGACGAGCCTTAAATGGCTCTGGCGATCCAAGCTCTGACGATCCCAGCTTTGCCTGCTAATCAGGCAACTCAGCTAGGATGCCAGAGCCATGTAAAAGGAAAAAACTTTTTTCCTTTTACGTGGCTCTGCAAGCTCTGACGATCCCAGCTGAGTTGCCTGCCAATCAGGCAACTCAGCTGGGATCGCCAGAGCCCTGTAAAAGGAAAAAAGTTTTCCCCCTCCAGCTTGCTTACCTTAGCTGCTAATCGCAACGCTTGCCTTGCTTTGCTTGCCTGAATCCATTCCATCAGCAAGCCACTCCCTGCCTGCAATCAAGCAGGCAGGAGTTGTGGACTTCAACTCCTAGAATTCCTCAGCCAGCAAAACAAAGCTGGCTGAGGAATTCTGGGAGTTGAAATCTATAAGTCTTAAAGTTGCCAAGGTTGGAGACCCCTGTTCTATTAGGTAAGTTTTTTTCCCTTTTGGGAGCTTTAAAAAAAATAGTTAATTGGGGTTTTTTTTAGTTGTTCTTTTTTTAGACCTAGCCATTTAAAGTTTAGGAAGTTTTAAATTTAGTTTTCATATAAAAATAAAAATAAAATAATATTTGTGCAGCTTTCTGAGATTTAGTGTGTTTCTGTAGTGTTTCACTCTAACTACACAAACACACAAAATCTCACAAAGCTGTATGTGGAATTTTGTGTGTATAAAGTGTGAAAGTTGTTTTTTTGGGCTTTTTGTAGCTGTGTGAGGTTCCTGCTTGTTGCAGGGGTCATTTTGGGTCTAGCACAGCTGCTTTACATTGTGGGTGAGCCAGTTGTGTTGTGTTGTGTGTGTGTAAAGTGTGAAAGTTGTTTTTTTGGGCTTTTTGTTGCTGTGTGAGGTTCCTGCTTGTTGCAGGGGCCATTTTGGGTCTAGCACAGCTGCTTTTACATTGTGGGTGAGCCAGTTGTGTTGTGTTGTGTGTGTGTAAAGTGTGAAAGTTGTTTTTTTGGGCTTTTTGTGGCTGTGTGAGGTTCCTGCTTGTTGCAGGGGTCATTTTGGGTCTAGCACAGCTGCTTTTACATTGTGGGTGAGCCAGTTGATGTTTTTTAATTTTTATTTGGTGTGCGTTGGAAGAGGGGTAGTCTTATACGGTAAGTATAGCCCAAACCCTATATTTTAACAGGAAAAGTCGGGGGTCATCTTATACGCCCAGTTGTCTTATACACCGGAAAATACGGTAAGTCTGCTCACCAGCTTGACAGCTATCTGGACTTCAATTGCTGCAAGATCTCTTTCTCCTTCATTGTGAATTTCCACTAAGTATCTACATTTCATTTTGAAGTCTCAGTCTAAATGTGTGATGATTTATATCCTATAAAGAATATTCTGGGAATGTTTTCACAACCACAGGTGATCTGGTATGAATCACAGAAGTGTTTTTAATTTCTCTTATGATTCCAATTCACGATTAAAGAATAATGGAGGGAAAAAACTGGTACTACTCACCTCTTCCTTCCTGCCTTCATAGTAATCAATAACCAAACCTACAAAAAATATACATTATCAAACAAGAAATATGCCTATTGAACACTTTGGGGGCAGCCAATATAGAACTGATATGGATCTAGTCACAGCTCAGCTAAGAAACATCTGGGTATGAGTTGTCTGTTATGGTTTTTAAAGATATAAGAACTCTGGGATCTTCAAGACAATAAATTAAACCCACAAGACTGAGTATAAAGGGACCAGATGGAACTGCATAGGTCAGGAACTGCATGAAATGGAATTACTTACCAATCATCTTTAGAGTCAAGACACAATGTGGCATGGTCCATTTGATGTCATAGTGCTCTGTGGCCGTGAAATAATAGCCAGCCATCAAATATGTCTGAAAAACATTAGCTAAAATCACATGCTATTGCATAGATTCTGTTTTTTCTGCCTAAAATTTCCTCACAGTACTTGCTGAACCCATCAGACCCAGACAACATCAGAATTCCATAAAAAAGCATGAAGGGAGGAAGTATGTTCATTGGAGTTGGGTGGCTAAATTTAAATAAATAAATGTTTACCATCTGAAAGCAGAAGGTAGTGGCAATGGCAGTGACTGTGCGACCCATGAGCCTCAAGATGAGAAACTGTACGAAGACACATATGAGAGAGTGACAGAACTGTGGCCCTAAGAAAGTAAATAGAAGTGATTACAAACATCTTACAGACAAGCAGCATTGCACATCCTCCCAGGCACCTTCCCAGTGCTCTCTTCTTCTAGCTCTCTTACCAAAGTTGAAGTAGGCAAGTGAAAGTCCTATTATTGTATTATAGATGTGGATGAGGTAGTCACTTTTCTGGAAAAGGAAGTAGCGTTGGAACAAGGCAAAGGGGTATCCTAAAGAGAGAAAACAAGTGAAATCAATACAGTGCATCTGTATTTCACAACATTCAATTATATATATTCTTATATTCTGATCTTCTATCCAAAACGTAGGCCACTTTTTGATAGCCAACAGCGATAGCTTTAGGGGAATAGGAGGCTATAAAATGAGTAAACTGATCTTACAAAATTTGGAGACTGTATTTTTGGAAAGAACAAATGGTTGTTCAACCGCTTGTTAGGTCTGTTTCTTTTGAACAATTTAAATCATTCTAGTAGTATGTTCCAGGCATGGGTTTCAACCCACCAAGTTTCAGTAATTGTAACAATGTACCTGCCCTCATGTACTAGATTTCAACTTTACCCTCTTTGTTCCTCATTCTTTATGTATATGGGCATCTGAGTCCTTTTTGACTGACTCTGCGTCTGTATTTATAATGGCAGTAGTTCTACTCTACTATAAAGTTATAGTACAAAAATGGAAACAATGTTTTTAGTTCTAAGTTTTTCATTGCAGTAGAGGCAAATATGCCTTGTAACACCACTAGATATATTTTTTTTCCTTTTTTACAGTTGGAAAAGATATTCTGTTATTATTACAGCTGTGAATTTTTAATAAGGAAGGAACCTGTAAATGTTACATTTTCAAAAACTGCCCATCACCCAATTTAAGTGTTTGCATCTCAATAATCCAAATTAAAAGCTGAATCTGCACGGTACTTGGAAAAGCAGCCTTCACAAACATAATATTCTCCAGATGTGTTGGTCTACAATTTCCTTCATCCATAACCAGTCTTCCTTATGGTGGCTGAGGATGATTGGAACTGTAGTCCAGCACATTTAGAGGACTCTAAAATAAAAAAAATCTGTAATAAAGACATAGCCTCTCCTATATTTCATCCTTAAATCAGGACCAATTGATGCAGTCCTATGGTTTCAACTTCCAGGCATTTTTTGTTCTCTGTACAATTCCTCTGAAGAGGATTTTCTTCAAAATGTTTTGGGATCCATATTAAAAGTAGTATACCATATTTTTTCCCCATCATGTTGGAAACCACAGTAATTATAGTTTTCTATAGTAAAATATGTTTAAATAAGTTTTATGTATCCAAATCTCCCTAAACCGATTATTAGAAAATGGGGAAAATAATCAAACATTACGAGTGACTTCAAATATTAAGAGTAACAGAACTCAGGAAAAACTGTAAAATTTGCTTTGACCCTTTAATGATATGTACAAGTGTAACCCCTTACTTTATTTCCTGCCTTCTATACTGATGCGATAACTAAAGCTTTATAGATCTGCAATGCACCTCAGCATATATAGCCCAAGTTCCTGTTTCAAATAAGCAGCATAAATTTAAATTTCACTCTAAAATAGCCACAGGAAAGTTTCTATTGAAACTGTAAAAGGATTTCCTGAATTACTTCCTTAGAAGACATAGTCCCCAATTAGGACAATTATTTTGTCTCCCTAATCACAATATTTTCCTATGTTTTATAATGAGATATAAAATACTATATAAGTAATCTATCCTAAGGTACTAATATTTTAGATGTCTTTATAAAATACTTTATCTTTTTCAAGTGCAGCCTGAGTTGCAAGCAAAGAAGCCACCTCAATTCACTTCTGCTTTTTGTCTTTGGCCAGGTTACATATGCAAGTTTCACAAACTGAACTTTTAAAACAAAACATGTCACATTCTGTAATACATGTTTTTCTGTCCACTAGACTACATACTGAAAATATGGTAACCCAGCTGCCATATAATATAGAAGCAATATCATAAACTAGATTTCACTCTCTTCTGTCCCTCTAAATCAATATGCCCATCTCAAGCTTCCTGGATATATGTTTTATACAGACATATATACTTGAATATTAATACTCAGCTATTAATAAATATACAACTTCTACAAACATCTTTCTCACTTACAAAAATCCTGCAAAAGGACACTCTCAATTTGTAGTTAATTTTGAAATTTTAGGAGATATAGCCTTTGCAGAGTTAATCCCAAAAATTTTCAAATAATTTCAAAAGCTCAAATCCATATTATTTATAAGCTGCCGTATATCAGGTTTAACTGGTTTTTGAGGGAATCAATTAAACTCATCAGATTGTCGAGATTTCCACAGCACTATTAAAATAGCTCAATTGCATGGGAACATTTATATAGAAAATGAAAGTGTGTGATAAAAATGTACTGAAAGAAAAAGAAACACAGCAATCCATTGCCTGTGATTTGCATTTGTTTGTTTACACCTCTGGCTTAAATACATTTATGAAGATTATAAATCTAAGATGCAATTCCCAAAAGCAGCACTGGGACAAAACAGATGCATTCTGTGCAATGTATTTGCATATGTATATTTACCACTTTCTTTTGCTTCTCAGAACAATGCCAGGCTTAGAAAATACATACCCTTTTTTCAAATAAATCGGCAATTGTAATGGCAAATGTGTATTTTTAAGGACCATGTTCACAGAACCATTCTGAACATTATGTTAATCATAATGTGCGTATCCTTTGCAAGATCATCACATATGCTGTCTTGTATACCTCCAAATTTTATCTACATACCCAGAGAAGCAAAGTATTTCAAAAGAAAAATGCTGATTTTCAGAATCCAAAATTATACAAACTGTAAGAAGCATACAGACTTCTTTAAAAGTTGCTGATGTGGAACTGCATTAAAATGAAAACCTGTAAACTTTGTAAGATTGTCAATCAAAACATTACATATTTCCTAGACCTAGGCTCATGTAAAAAATAATAGTCTACCTTGAATATACATTTAGTGAATACTCTGTTCCCACCAATGCACTTTTGTGCATTAAAAACTTCGCAAAATGCTTTTCCACTAGTTCACTGCCAACAAAACTGACAGATAGAAACCATGGATTATGACATTCCAGCATAGGATGTTTTCTTCAGGAGTCTATTTTAAATTGTATTATTTGTTCAATACATGTATGCTTTAGTTTACAGATACTTATTTTCCAGCTTTTTAATTTAAATCTGAAGTGCTTATATCTGCTAATGCTATTCTGCTTTCATAATTTTTTTATCTTTTGTATTACATACCTTTGATTTATATGGATTTTTTGCCCTATAAACAATTGTAGAAATTGAGCAACAGGTTTGCAATTATTAGCAACAGATCCAAACTGTTTGAAAGTTCCTTCCATGAAAGCTGCATTGAAATGAATTATTATACAAATGAACAAAAGCTAGGAAAAGGTATCGAGTCAGGATGACTTTTTTCTGATTCCAAGTATACTATCCATTGTTCTTTCATTATTGCTTTCTATTTGTCAATAAATATCCCTTCCTTATCCCTTCAGGTTATACTTACCTCCAAATAACATTGCAAACAATCAACACGCTATTTCTGCTTCAGCTCAATGTTAACATTAAAAGAGCAAAATCATCACCATTACTATAATCTAATCTACTCAGACTGCCTGAGGTTTGGGGATTCCAATATTTCTCTATGAAGAATCACATAACAGTAACAGGGCATATACTTTGCATGCAAACATTTCTATCCCAGTGTCTACAAAGAAAACTTCACCATGATGCTTAAGCCATCATAAAATGCTACCAATCACAGGAGGCAGGACTGAATTGCATGATGTCGGATCCTGACTTGGAGGTTGGACTACTTTTTTCTCTCTCTCAGAAACAGGATACGGAACAGATTTGAGAACAAATCTTTGAGAAGATTTGAGTTCTGATGGCACCAGTAAGAGCTGATGGCAATGTAATAAACTTTTTTCAGTTCAGCATCAAATGATACAGCAATATTATTATTCCAACAAGAATATATATATAAGCTAAGAACTCCCAAAACCTGAATGTTAACCCCTATTTGACAAATGACATATAGGCAGGATACTAGAACTGAACATACATCAGATATGTCTTTTATTTATATTAAATTCCTGCTTTAAAAACTACCAGAGGAAATTTGGGAAGTAAGTAAGCAATGGGAAAGCTAATGTGAAAAGGTAAAACCTTCTATTCCATGTAAACTTGAGGAATCTTGACAAGCCACAGTGCTGAATACATGTTCTATTTTGAATACATGAATACATGTTTCTATAATACATGGCTATTTTGAAGATCTTACACAACACCTTGGAAACCTTAATTAAGCACACACCTGAAATGAGAAAATATCTACAAATCTGCAATTCTCCCAACACATAGGTCTACAATACAGTCATCTTGGTGTTGCCTTAAAATAACCACCCATTGAGATTCAGGAACATACAGAAGTATGGAAGAGGGTGCAGCAACAGTTATCTCAACATACAAGCCCTTAGATGAATGGTTAATGGAAACAGTGAATGTAAGCACATGTACATCTTTGGATAGGCATGTTACCTGATCTTCAAAAACTGGCAGAAGTACATTAAATTAAAGTCATTCCACTCTGAGATTAGCAGAGATTACAACAGAGAGAAGCTTGGGAAACAACTAAGTAGTTTTAACTATAGGAGAGAGAACTCCCTGGATGGGAAGGCCAAGATTTCTATAAGAGATACAGAATTAATTACTACTGGTTCTGTCATACTGGTGAAACCAAATTGCTTTTAAAACTTTGAGATGAAGTAAGATGCTGAGATCTATTACATAAACAAATGCATTCCACCTTTATGTATCAATACAAGTGATTCTTAATTTGCTCTTCAGGGTATTCTTGACTATTAAGAATAGGAACAAAAAGAATTATGTAGCTCAAATGGATAGCATTCCATTGGCAAGATGTGCTGGATTTGGTCTCCAAAATTATATTGCTTTTCAGTTGAGAAAGCAGCACAGTAATGAACCAAAAAATCAGGTTTCCCTTCCCCCAAAAGTAATCAGTTATGATCCTAGTTCCTACTCTCTTCTACAAAGTAGCTTAGGCACTCCTATGTGCTACACAGTTCTTTTACTTGAATGGACATGTGAATTAGAATGGCAAAACAATAGGTGCATAAGATAAGAGGATCAATCAAGACACAGTGTTCTTTATATATATACACACACTAGCTGGATACCCTTGCTTTGCTACTTATGACCATTTTTCACACCTTACAGCCATTGTAGCATCCCCGTGGTCTTGACAGACTCTCATTGTCAAAGTATATCTGGAGAAATGAAGGTTGCTGCCGAGGCCCCGCCATGATGCTCCCTATCCTGTGGTAGACCTGCCCATGCACTTTGAATGTTGGCATAAAATTTCCCTCCTTCACCTCTCTGGCTCCAAAAGACGTCATTTGGAAGCATCTGTTGTACTTCCGGGCAGCAGACAGTCTTTTCCCTTTAACTGGTGTTACAGTAGAAGGAACAGATTTGTCTGAACTGAGGAGGTCAGTGCAAGAAGTGAGTTGGGGCTGGGATTCTTTGCAGGAGAAATTTGGTTCACAATCCGTTGGCTCAGTGGTGGTTGGTGATTGAAACACATAAGGGAATATCTCTCCTGCCACCTTGAGTTCGGAAGCAATTCCATAGGTGAAAGGCGTAGACATTTTGGTGAAGTAGCGATGTTCAGTACTCTAAGGACCCCCAGACTGCTCCTGAGTGAAGGAGTGGAACGTCTGCCAGTTTGACCTGACGTAACGGAATGTGAGGCAAGTGGCAGTTGGAACTTTTCATGTGGGGAGGGGGAGTAGAACGTCTAAATTCTTACCATCAGAGCATGTTAATATACTGTATATGAATATATTGTATATGAAATACTAATGATCTGATGGTCATTTTGAAAAATCCTTTCTTAGCGAGCACCTGGAAGCCAAGAGGAACGTATTGCCAAATTTCAAGTTTGTAGGCTTTACCATTCTGGAGATTTCGTAATGAATGAGTGGATTTCGTTTTTACATATATAGATATTATCTATCAACTGAATGGTAACATATTAGCTGGAATGAATTTTCAGTGATGAAACAAAACTTATATGCCATGTCACTGAGCTCAGGATCAATGTGGTTTAATGTCCTCTGGTATACATTATCATGTTTGCAATTGATAACATGGCTTTCTTTATAGAAAATGAGAACTTTCCACTGAGCCCAAAAAGATTAAGCGTTGCTGTTTTCAACTTAGATCAGGGGTGTCAAACTCGCGTCTTCACATGACGTATCGCAACTTTTTCCTCCTTCACTAAACCGGGCGTGGTATGGCCAGCATGTGATGCATCCAGCCCGCGTGCCACGAGTTTAACAGGCCTTAGATCAAAACATATAGAAGGATAACTTCTAGGGTTGAACGGTAATTAAAATAAGCAAGTGATACCTGTATTTTTTCTTACTAGTGCAAGCATTCATAAAAAATAAAATTCTTCTGTGTTTTGTAAGAACACAATATAGCAATATTAATTAAATTATAGCAGTAGTTCCATCTGGAACTATAATTACCACCTTCTCATGTTTCAACATCAGAGGTATTTCCAGATTCCCAGACCTAGGGTTCATTTTCACAATTTAGATTAACAAATTGAAACAGAACATAAGCAGTCATCTTCTTTTACGTAAATATGCATTGCTCCAACATCTACAAGCCATAATATTTTAAAGTTTTGCCAAGTCTTGAGCTAATGATTCATGTTCATTTCACATATTTAACCATCTCCTAAGAAAAACAATTCCTCATTCAAGCTTCTATTGCCGGTTGTTAACTACTGATGCAAAAGGCAGATAGAAAGGCTCATTAATTCTTAAGAAATGTCTGAGCAGAAATTGGGAATGAAAAAGTTGCCATTCCTGAATAATAGCTTTGCTATCTTTTCTTTTGCTGTTTTTTTTCCCCGGAGTTTGTTATTCTAAATTTTAATGGGACGTTGCAACCAGTGGGCTACCACAGACAGACAGAAGTACAGTCCATAATTCCTTCACCCTGTAATAGCTAGGATAAACAGGATAAACAGAGTCGTTAACACTTTAAAGACCTATCTCCACACTTTTTTTTGCAGACACCCCTGGGGGGATATAAAGGAAAAAAAAGTCCGAAGGCGTAACTTGTCATGCAAGGCTCCTCGTTCACCCGGTTCCCAGCACTTCCCAACCATTAGAGAGCTATAGGAGCCCTAACCACCCCCTCCTTCGCAGACTGTCATTCAGAAGAGTTTGCTGCTCCAGAGATTTATGACAACCTGGGGCTGACGCCAGATATCTGTAAGGCAATAAGGACGACCATAAATGCAAAAAAAAAAAAAAAAAGGTATGTACAGGAGATCGTCTGTCAGAGCAGGCATGAAGGATCGCCCAGCCCACCGGGATCCGGTTTCACGGGGGCCGCCCCTACTCCTGGTGAGAAGCCCAGTCGCTCTCTCCCCGAGACCCCCGCCTCAATTTGACTCTGGAAAGGCAAGACGACGCGGGGCTTTTTAGGTATCCCGAGAGGCGGCGGGTGGGGGTGGGGGGGCCGCCGGGGCAGGCTCGCTCTCTCCCTCGTGGCACCGCACCGCTCGTCCCTCCTCCTCGCCTTTACTCACCCATGAAGATTGAGACGATGAGGCGAAGTGCTTGTTCCGAACTGCCCAACGACTTCGCTACGTCGGCCAGGCTCAGGCCGAGCCCGCGCCGCACCACGGCGGCGAGGGCGCTCCCGAGGTCTTCCGCCATCTTCTCCGCCGGGCCACCCAACCGACTCCGAACCCACTCCGTTACCCCTTTCGAACCCGGTTAACAGCCGCGGTAGTAGTACCGCCGCGGCGGCCCCCGCACCTAAGCCACGCCCCTGCCGACTTTTCTGTCGCGCCGATTGGTTTCAAGACTCCCGGCTCCCACCTTCCATTGGCTAACAGGTGGCTGAAGGGTGGAGCAAGAACTTCAACGCTTAATTGAGGCAAAGGTTAGCCACACCTTTTTTACACCCCCCCCTCCCCTACGCACACACGTGAAGGGACAGCTAGCTTGTTGAGAGTTGAGGGAAGCCATTTCTATTGGGAAGGAAGGGTGGCGTCCAGAGCGTGAGGCGGTTCTCAGCTTTTCATTGGCTGTCCTAAGACAGGAGAGAGCCAGAAAGGGAGGGGGTCAGGAGGAGGAGGTGTTGCCGAGGTTACTGTCGGACATAAGGAGGCAGACTAAAGAGAGTGGGCGTGTCCCCCCGCGGCAGGTCCGAAGGTTCCTCTCGTGGTTCTAGACCTGTCAGTAGTGAAGTAGACCCCGCCTATTCATGAATATTCAAGTAGAGGCGCACGATTTTGCCCGGCTTCCAGCGTGCACATTTCTATTTCTCATTTCATTGTTCTTTATTGTGTACGTATGCAAATTTATTCGTTAAAAAACACGAATGCTTAACTGTTACAATGAATGCAATACCTGTTACTATCTGCAAAATTGAATAGGCATATATTTTAGATTTAGATTTTATTTTATTTTTATACCGCCCTTCTCCAGTAGGACTCAGGGCGGTGAGCAGCCGAGATAAAACACAGCATACAAAATTTAAAAACAGTTTAAATATATGAAGTTGGGTGCCTTTCCCCCCCCATATATTTCATTGTACTGTAATTAATTAAGATGGCAGAACTGAACAGATAAATTTTGTCTCATTTTGTGGGTTATGTAATACTTTTCCTAGCCAAATAATTTTTAAAAATTCTTGGATGCTTTTATAGAGTATAAAAATGAATTCAAATTTAAAACTTAATTTTTAATTATTATTAAAATATTTTAGCATTCTTTATAAACACATCAAACAGAGCATTTATTCAACATTAAGTTATACTAAATTATTTTTAAATAATTTTATTACATATTTTACGAAATATATATGCCACTGGCTTGGAAATTAAATTTAAATTGGATTACTTCTGGGTTTTGTGTATATGCTACTCTGCAATGCTGCAGAGCCACATAGTGATAAAGAAAATAAAAGAAATAAAATATACACTGATAAATTTATTTTGAAAAAAATAAAATAAATATATTTATATCCTGCTTTTTGATTGCTCATAAAAATACATTTCTCAGACAATGAAATTGCCTTTAGATTTTGCAAACACAAAGAAGCAAACGGTTCTACAAAACCTAACATTGGTTGCCTAAAGGTGCAATCCTACACCTTGAAGATACCAGCTGAGAAACAGAAGGTAAAATTTGTCACACTTAGGCATAACATGGTATAATACTGTATATAGCAATAGCAATAGCACTTAGACTTATATACCATTTCACAATGTTTTACAGCCCACTCTAAGCGATTTACAGAGTCAGCATATTGCCCCCAACAATCTGGGTCCTCATTTTACCCACCTTGGAAGGATGGGAGGCTGAGTCAACCTTGAGCCTGGTGAGATTTGAACTGCCAAATTGCAGGCAGGCAGCAGGCAGCAGAAGTAGCCTGCAGTACTGCATTTTAATCACTACACCACGGTGGCTCACATTGATGCTACAGTATCTGCCCTGAAGATATTGTCATAGTACAGTGGTCAAAATCAGTAACAGACTTAGTTGGCGAAGGGCGAAGGGCGGGGGGAGGGTAGAGAGGTGCCAAGAAGGAGCAGAGTTACACAGAATTCTACATTATTACATAATATACATTCCATATAAAACTGGAACAGGCACAATGAAAATGGACTTAGTGGAGAGAGAGAAATTAACCAAACAGCATTGTCATAAATTCATATTGTAGATAATTGGCCAAGATTACAAAACTCTGTAGGAACTCCAGGTAGGAAGCCAATAAGTCAGATGATAGAGTGCATGACATGGAGCTTTTGGGCCTTTTTAAAGCAGAGGTAGTGGCTTGGGGTAATGAGAGCAATGGGCCCATTCAGTATTTGAGACTCCCAATTATTGGGCAAAAACAAATGGACACTAATGTAGGATGCAAGAAAAGTGGGAGAGAGAGAAGTCCAATACGAATATTCTGTAATTGGGATCCTCAGCACCTGAAAAAGGCCTTTTGAGATGAAGACCTACTGACGTGATTTTACACACACGATTTTACCACTCTAGTGCTGTGTTACTTATTATGTTTAATTTAGCTGCTAATCAAGTCATAGCTCTCTCTACTGTAGAAGCTGGCACCACACAGTCCAAGTAACCAGGCCAAACGAATAAAGAGTCCTCATCTACCTCCTCCAACTACCTGCTGTCATCAGATGAGCTCCTGTGCTGAAGAATATGGGCAAAGTCTAATTATATCAGTAACCTCCATGTTGGCTAGGTTAAAACACTACAGACAATCAATGTTTGAGAGGCTTGTTGTATGCCTTCCACTTCTAGCCAGTAAGTTTTATAATTGAATTTTGGGTTGATACCTCCTCACCAAAGGAGCTATTATTGATACACATTCATAGGTCCAAATTAAGTCATGAAGGTTTTTTAAATTATAGTTTATCGGATAACACATTTATTGTGTTCAATTGTTCATATAATACCTAAAATCAAATGTTTCACATTATAACTTACTGCAACCTGCGTAACAAACTTCTTTCTCTCCCCTCTCATTTAATTCAGTCTGAAAGCAGCAGGACAGGCTGTTTGTTCAGTGTCTTTGAAAGCCCAGCCTGCAGGTAAGAAAAAGTTTCAGAATCCCACTCTATTGCAGGCGAAGAGAGTTATTTGTCTCCTGAAAGACCAAGTTCTCCTAGGAAGAGCAGTAGGAAGCTACCGCCCAATCTGTGGGAAACACTCTTCCCTGAATTTTCTGACACCACAGGGCTCTCAAAAGGAAGGGACCATACAAGTATGGCTCTGGTAAGAAGCAGATTCCCAAAGTATTAAACCTGAGGAGGTTTAACTTACTGCCTCCCAGCTATGCTTGGCTGTCCTTGAGAAGATCTATGGAAGCAGAAGGCTCCCTTGTGTGAAAGAAGAATATAGACAGTTAGATGAGTGGAAAACCCAGTGCGTTGATTCCCTCATTATGAAATTCTAATACAGAACATCAGATCAGGCTGTTGTCTTGTTGACTTCAATTGAGCTCCCTGTTTTGAGAAATGAGTCAAGCAAGACAGCCTGTATACTACCCACAGACCATCTCTGCTGCCTGTACTGTGTAGGTGTGGCAATGGTTGTGGCTTTTTTTCTCTTGCCCTAACTCCCTGTTGGGTGCTCCTTGGAGGGGACATTTTAAGTGACAGACCTCACTGCCACTGCTGATTGGGCATAGCATTTCTGTGACAGCACCAGTAGTTCAATGTGACATAGTGATTTCCAGGCCTGAAACAGTGTCTGAAGTACCCCAGTCAAAGCAGTTTTAGCATCCATATGCTTACATCCTTCTCTAACCTGTTGTGATAGGTGTGTGAACGCAGTCTGATTCCCATTATGTCTCTCTTGCCTCTGCTGGCTGATTGCTATCTTGCCTCTGTTCTCAATAATTTAGCCATCACATTTTTCACCATATTAGGGAATGAGAACGCCCAACATTATTTTTTTGTTCTGAAGCTGTCCTTAGGTAGTATAGAAAAAACAGGAAAAATATTTTAACAACAGCATACTTAAGGACAACTTAAGGCTGGTTCACTCATGGTCTAGTCTTGAGATGAAGGAAACATTATAGGAAAAAATGTTGCATAGTGCAAATGGGGACATGGCTACAAGACAGAAATTTGGAGGGCTGCCACATTTTGTAATGCCAAGCATTGCAAAGTATCATTTTGCACTGATACACTAAAAGGATAGTAAGTGACCATTCAGATTGTAGAGAATCTACTTCTTTTGACTCTGTATTTTTTTTTAATTGTCCGTGTAATGAGCAGGCTATAACTAAACTGCCAGTGTAACGTTCATTTTCCCCCCCACCCTATCAATCTGAAGAGTGGAGAGCCAGTTTGGTGTAGTGGTTGAGGCACCAGGCTAAAAACTGAGAGGTTGTGAGTTCCAGTCTTGCCATAGGTACAAAGCCAGCTGGGTGACTTTGAGCCAGACACTTTCTCTCAGCCCTACAAACTTGCAATGGGAAACTACTGCCAAAAATGTTACTAAAAAAACCCCCGAGGATTTGTCCAAGCAGTCACCAGGAGTCAAGATGAACTTGAAGGAACCCACACAAAAAAAAAACAAAAAATAATCCAGTTTGAAGCAGCCAATGTTTTATCTTTTACTTTCTGGAATCAGCTTTTCTGCAGGTTTTGAAACTGCTATCAACTTCAGTGCGAATATTTGGCATGGAACAATTTTCAGGTAACTTTTATTTATTTACTTAACACCATCTATCGACTATTCCAATTTAAAATAACTTTGAAAGATACATTAACAAAGAAAAGAAAGGAAAATAGATTGGCAAGTCCTATAATTGAAGCACAAATGCCTAAAATGCCTTTTGAAAAACACTAATACTTTAAAAACATTAACACTTTATTTCATTATTCCAAATTAATTTTTTTAAAAGCAAAGTTTAAATTTTCAAAATAAACTTTGAAAAGCTGTTAAGACACAGACCTAGAGGGATGCAATAAAATGATATGGATAAACATGGATTTAAACTGGCTTGTAAATTCCTTTAATTTTCCTTCACAATTTCCTTTCTGTAGTCAAATTCACATCAGAGAATCCAGTCTAATAATTGTTGTAACCCCTTCTAGTCAATCTTCAGGATGCAGATTTTACTGGTTTTCCCTGCTTATGTATGTAATATACATTCCTCCCAACCTTTTTATTACTCTTCCAAGGACATGCACAGAGTTCTATTGTGCAATGGTTAGGAAGGATTACGCCTTCCCTTACTAACTTAATTTTTTTCATACTATGGTTATCAAGAAGGAACTTTCATTTCTTTGCTTCTAAGCAAATAAAGTTGGTCCTTCCCACCTCCAGCCTGGCAAATTGATGAATGTCCTTTGTACTCTCCCAAAGGTCCCTTCAAAACCCTTTGAAAGCCTCATCAGCAAAAGATTCACGTGGGCAACTATTCTCTGAATGAAACATAAATGATGTGGTGAGACCTTGAAAGAGACATGGATAAATCAGATTTTTTTTTCTTTTCCTAAACTGGACAACTCTTTTTACACAAACCACACACACACACACACACACACACACACACACATACACACAAAGAGAGAGAGAGGGAGAGGGAGAGGGAGAGGGAGAGAGGGAGGGAGGGAGAGAGAGAGCTTTGTGAAACTAGTGAGATAGTTGAACAAGTCCCTACCTGGGGTGAGTTGAAAGGCAAATATTTGTGGGGTCTGAAAGAAAAATTTTGAGAGAGAGAGAAGCCTCCCTGTTATAGAAAACATGAATAAAAGCCAGCCCTGAAGGATAAGAGTAGTGTTGTGAAAGATCCTGATATCAGAATGATTGTATGAGTGTGGTAAGTTTCCAAAGAAAAAACTGACTTTCTGTGGTAAAAGCAAAATGGTTTTTGGAGCTCCAAACAAACACACACACCCTCTCCCATTGCATGATTCTCCCCAGTTCAGCATGATGAGAATAGCAGAAGCTTGAACTACACCTTTGTGTAAGAGAATCAATTATTCTGAAAGCCTTTTAGAGCATAAAGCATCATTAAAAAAAAAAACACACCACTTTCCTTAAAAATGCCAAAAGGGAAAGTGGGGGATAGGAGAACAATAGTAATAAAGAGAGACAAAACTTCTTCCACATCCCTCCCTCTCTCTCACTTTGCCTCAAATATGCCTTTTCCACAAACAAAATATATCACTATCCCAATCTTCCCTTTATGAAAGGTTTTCCTTCCCTGAAATGGATTTCAGGGATAAGCTGACTTTGTATAAAAATATACAAAAGTATGAAGGCTATTGCTTAACGCACTGTAAGCCGCCCTGAGTCTCTGGAGGAGGGCGGCATATAAATCAAATTAAAAAAAAAAAAAATTCCAAGGAAGACATGGGAAGTTGAACCATCTCAGCAGAGGACTTTAAATCACCAACAAGGGCTTCAGACAGTTGCTCCTTACAGGATTTTGCAGGTAGGAAGGAAGGACAGAAGGAGAGAGTTTAGAAGGAACTAAAGATACCAGCTAAAGGAGAAGAACACTCAAATGTGACTTACTGATACAGAATGGAGCAAAATATTTTAATAATGGATACATTGAAGGACATTTTTGAGTGGTGGACCCAGAAGTTAATTTTAAGAGGGTCTGCTTCTACAGATGGACTGTGTTTAGAAGATGTTATGGAAAAGGAACAAGTTTTACCAGACAGGACACCCTGATCTGAAAGTGGATTTGAAAATGACAAGCTATAATAATGAAATGGAAAAAGATGCTAAATTGGATATACAAAAGAAACCAGCTAGTGTCTTAATAATTATAAGATAATTGATAACTTTTCTATACTGGATATACAAAAGAGGCTTGCTAACGTTTCAAAGAATTATTTTGAGATGGGACATTAAAAAAAAAGAAATCGAGCTCTAGGACATTACAATCTTAACTAAAATGAAGATTATTAAAAGCAAAAGGAAGGAATATAAAGTAGTTTTTTTTTATCAAGGTCAAAACAGATATATGTTGTTACCTCTGATAATCCTTAATGGACTTTCGCTGACATCAGGAAAGAAATGATGAGGCGTTAAGATTTGTTTATAGAGAAGAATTGGGATAAGAGTAGAAGAGATCATTTGTTGTATTTTAAGAGAAGATTATAAGTTACAAAAGAACACAGAACCCGGGTTTAGAAAAAGCCTGGCATGTAGGTGGTACTGGACAAAGAAGGAAAAAAGGAAGGGTAAGTGAATGAATCCGAACCCTGTCTTCATTTCATGCTATGAGGAAATGATTGTGCTGCCAGCAAAAAACCAAGGGTTCAATTCTGATCTTGTGGATGGCAGTGCCTGGAAGTAGCTGCTTGTGAGCCCTTTGAGGTGGTTCAGGTCAAGAAACAGACACTGCAAAGATTCCAGGAATACTGTATTACATTTGTGTAAACAGATGTATTAGCAGAACCTTGCAAGCTTGTCCAAAACCTTTTTTTAAGAATAAGATGGGCAAGACAGAACTGTTCTGAGTCTCCCTCATACTTTTAAAAAAAATTTCTCAGAGTTAAGCAACCTCTCCCACTCCCTTTTCAAGACAAGCTAAATTCCTTGATGCTGATGCCTACCATGGAGAGCACGTGGGCAAAATGGGCATACTCCCCCACCCCCAACAAACATGACATGACCATGGTACTTGACAGAAAGAGCCCTATTCAATCAAGAGCATTGATTGAATAGCACACTCTGCATAGGATGTTTGGGATGGGGAAATTAAGAGTGGAAGTACAACATACACCACCTTAAACTTCTGAATGAAAGGCAGGGAATAAATGCAGTTAATGACATAGACAAAAGTAGTAAAACCAGTAACAAATGGGGCAGGATGGATTTAAATTGAGTTGATTTAAATAGAGCCTTTTTACTAGTGATTTAAATTATTTAAATCGTGATTTAAATCAACTTGATTTAAATCATTTAAATCACTAGTAAAAAGGCTTGCTTTAAATCAACTCAATTTAAATCATAATTTTTAAAGAGCAGCTGTCATCTCTGTCCTGCAGCAGCTCCTCTGACCCGCTGTTGACTCACTGACAGTCCCATTCACTTTAAAGGGACGGCTGGTGATGCGGCAGTGACACAACAAGGTGAGGGACATGGCAAGCAGCAAGTGAGTGGATGCCTGCTAACAGGCGCTGCCTTGATGGATCTGAAATGACAGGTGCTCTTTAATATTATATTTATAAGCTGCTTAGAAGGTTTCACTTTCATTTTTATTGCTTGCCCTTCCTACTCACACTTAGAGCCTGGTGCTACAGATGCATTTCTTTCCAAACAATCATACAGTTTGTAGTATACATAGATTTTTAAAACAATGGGATAAAGGAATATTCCTGAACTTTGTTTTATGATTTATCTCATGGTTACTGTGAAATTGTGTGAATGCATCAATGCAGTGCATGTTATTTCAGCTTACAGAGCTTGGATTCATTGAATGAGTTTACAAAAGATGTAAATATTGCAGAATATACAGCCTCATACTACATAACTAAGCTCCGTTTCATGCTGAATAAATGAAATTATTAATGTATCTTAAATAGAAAACTATTTTTAGATAGATTTTTACTCCAAAAGCATTTTATTAAAATAAATTTGATAAAAATAAAAAAAATCTGATCTAAATTTTAAAAAATCTGATTTAAATTTTTAAAAGTCCATTAATTTTTTTTAAAAAACCATTAATTTTTATCCACCATGAAATGGGGCCATGTGAAACCTTGTTCAGAAACAGTGGAAAATCTGTAATGTGTGTAGTTGCTTTCAAAAAGTATTAAATGTGCATATAGAGAGATCCCAGGTAAGATCTGACAAGTGCTTTGGAAAATGCCAGTCGGGCCTCATGGTGCAAGCCTCCAGAAATATCTGCTCTGACCTGCAGTGTATGCCAAAAAGGCCATGGAAGGTAGTGCCTGGCACCTGGTGGGAGGGCCCTGCTTGCAATAGCCTAAAATGACCAGTACAAACTGGACAGATCCCAACCCCTGGCTGTGTCATCAATCAAATGGCCAAAGAAGTATGCTGATCATTTCAGCAGCAAAGACTAAGTTACTTTAAAACTGGAACATGTCAAAAAATAAAACAGTGATTTTGTGCCACAGCTATAGGCAAATGAGGAAGTGTGCTAAAAGATCAGATGTTGTAAGAGTTATGCTAATCAGCATGCATGTGCTACAAACTTCCTATTGTGCTGCACAGGAGAATGGAAAGTTATACCATTGTTTTAGCTTGCTTTTCTAAGAAAGAAAAGCCATGTTCTTTTGTGCATTTGTATTCATGTGCTGATTTTATGAAAGCTGTAAATATTATTGCTGTTCCACTTTGTTTTGTTTTAAGCTCCATAGTTGCATGTACATTTGAGCAGCTTAGTTGAAATTTGTTTTCTAATCTTAAAACATAGGTTATCCACTGAATACATATCCAGTATAATTTAAATATCACAGCTTAGCTTCCTTTCCATTCCTATGATTAGAAGGAACATATGTTATATCCAGCTTTTATATTCTTCATGCAATTCACCTGGATATGCAAAAACTATACAGAGAAAGCCAATGGATACAGATTTTCTTAAGGAACTTGTTTCCCAATTCAACTATTCATTATGTAGATTTGGGGAGGAGGGAGAATGTCTCCTCCGCAGAGGCATGGGTAGCATTCTTATTAGCACTTAGCAATAGTAATAGCACTTAGACTTATATACCACTTCACAGTGCTTTACAGCTCTCTCTAAGCGGTTTACAGAGTCAGCATATTGCCCCCAACAATCTGGGTCCTCATTTTACCCACCTCGGAAGGATGGAAGGCTGAGTCAACCTTGTGCCTGGTGAGATTTGAACTGCCAAATTGCAGGCAGCCGGCAGTCAGCAGAAATAGCCTGCAATACTGCACTCTAACCACTCTGCCACTGTGGCAGATGCATCTTCCATTCAAATCTGTGCTTGAGCTATGTTTACAGACCCATCTTTCCCCCCCTCTTGCACATGTTCTTTCAGGAAGCCATTGGTTCTATACCAGGTGCAAGAAGCTTTCTGCAAAGGGGCTACCCATTCTACCTATTCTAAACTAGTGTTTTTCAAATTTGGCAATTTTAAGATGTCTGGACATTCACTCTTAAATTTCTCAACCAGCAATTCTGGGAGTGGAAGTCCACATATCTTAAATTTGCCAAGTTTGAAAAACACTGTTCTGCACCATACCAAGATAACCTCAAGGTGACGTGGAATGCCAGTGTGTGGCAAAGGCATAGAGAGTGAAATTGAAATACTGGCACCTTTCATTTGGAGCCCTCTGGGATGAACAAAAAGACTGAGGGGGAGAGGAAGTGGTTGATGTTACAACAGGAAGTCTTGAGGAAAAGAGAAACAGTAAAAAAACTGAATTTCCAAGGGCGAACTGGGACTTTTTTTTTTCTTTATTTGCAATGTTTTATCATAGGTTTGCAGGTGGTTGTTGTATTGAGTTGGTATGTATAGCAGCAAAAGCATAGGAAAATCTTACCATGGTTTGTTAAGCAGTATTTTCAACTGCCTTGAGAAGGGAACCCCCTCCCCAAATACAGAAATAATAAATTATAATTGCATTCAAGCATGGAAAGCTTTTCTTCTTGATTCCAAGTTAGTAACTTTCATCTAGACCCAACATCTTGCAAGTTTGAGCTAATATTGAGCTACACCTATATAAATAGCTGGCTCTTGCATAATTTTGCCAGCAATTTTAGCTAGAAAAACCTAGATGGGGAACTATACTGATGTTGCAGTAGCTGTCCATGGCCCACAGTCTAATAAAGGATGAATTAATGATCACCTTGGAGCTACAGCCCATCAAAACCTTCCTCATAGGCTTTTCTCATAGTCAGCTACAAACAACTGAATATAACCTGATGGGATTGAGATTCATTTCACACTCTAAATTCCCCTCTCACCTCTGAGATTTCTTGATTCTTCAAGTTTTGTTCCTAAATATTTTCCTTATCTTTCACAAATCTCTGCCTTTCTTACATTAAAAATGTAAAAAACATGCTGAGCCAGCAAGAACAATTCAATAATATTTGTCCCCTGGAATCACAGTGTGCCTCTTTGTCCAGTTATGAATATCTTAAGAGATGGATGCAGGTTTTGAAATTAGAACACAGAAGATTAAATTAATTCAACCCTATGATTGGTTTTGATTTATTTGATTTATATCTCATTTTCATATTTTATATCTTACTTTGAGGTAAGATGGGCGGCCAATAAATTTTATAAATAAATAAAATATTGTACAATTCAAGGTGGCCCACTTAATACTTGTTCATCCTCTTGTTTCTCCACAAACACAACGGTATAAGTTGGGCTGAGCTGGGCTGAGAGAGTAATTGTCTCAAAGCCAGCCATCTGTGTTTCATACCTAAGGCAGGATTAGAAGTCACAGTATCCTGCTTTCTAGTCTGGCATTCTAACCACTGTACCACCCTAGCATTTTAGACTGGATTGTGGGATTCACGTCTGTTGGCATTCAAAATAATGTTGCTACTTTCTTCTGGAAATTCTAGCATTTTCAAACCTTCCAAAAACTGTTTCAATACATTCCTTTCTGGCAGCTTGAAATCTTCCAAGAAATGTCTCAATATGTTCTCTGAAATGTCTGAATTCCTAGCTCATTCCTCCATGGATAGCTTCCAATTTTCCATAGAGGTTTTTGTTTTAGTCATGGAGGATCTAGGCCTCAAATAATCCAAAACTAATTTCCCCATTGAATCCTTCCTCAGGGGAGAGATGTTCACAGAGGAAGGGCCATGCTTGGGGCATAAACAAATGATGTGTCACTCCTGATAGCATTATGAACACAGCAGAAATCCCACTGCATTCCTTAACATGTAGTTGCATGGCAATGCTCATAATGAAAGATTTCTTGAAATATTGTCATTTAATCCTAGCCATTTTTTAAAGTCCTCTTTTTGTAAATCATTGGCAAACCGTTGCCCATCTTCACACTTTAACCTGTTGCATTTGATATTCATAGACATGTTTTAATCTTTTTGTTTCTTCCCCTTCTTTGAGCTTTGGAGATATAACAAGATAGCAATAAAATCTGGGCATTGTTTGCTGGCTTTAGTGAAGGAGGGCTAGTTCATGGACAGTCAGAAGAAATAGAGCTGCTAGGCATGAATTTCTTGTGGTCTACTGCCCTCTGCTGTTTCTATATATAAGGTGGGAAGGATATTTTAAAATTTGGTTGAAGACCAGCTGGGTTAGATGAGTCTTCATTTTGGAGGGGTTCCAAATAGAAGTCTCCCAATGTTAGCAGCAAGAGACATTGTGCAGCTTTTTCTTTTTTAACTGATTTTATCCAGGAAACAAATAGGGGGAAAAACAGTATTGTGAAATACTGAATAGTGGAATTTAACAGAGATAAATAAGATAAAACAGTGATAAAATACAGTAGATAGTAGATAAATTGTAAGTGAGATGGCTACCCATCTCAGCCTTGTGACTCTGAGCAACAAACAGCAGTTAACAACATAAATACAGCAGCTAAGTAAAAATCATCACAACCATTAACAGTAACATCCTTTAGGTGCCCCCATCCTCCCTAACACAGATATGAATGAGGTTAGGTGAATGCTTAAAATGGCTGATTTAGCCCTTTGCTTGTCTGAATGAAAGCCTCCAGACACAGATATGGTCTACACTTGTTATCTCTCAGTTGAGCTACTTCTGAACACAGATCCCACACACTTCTGAAAGAGTGCTAAACCCATGTCCCAAAGGAGTAGCCCATCTGCCAATCACAAGTGAACAGAGGAGAATAGGAAGGAGTGATTGATCATGAATACACTGCATAAGTACTGCAAGAAAATGACAATGGTGACAGATAGTAGAGGTGGCTCCCTAAGTGGCTCAGTAGCTAAGATGCTGAGCTTGTCAATCAGAAAGGTTCGAATCCCTAGTATGAGCAAAGGGGGTTAGACAAGATGACCTCCAAGGACCCTTCCAACTTTATATACTGTTAAACAGTAAAAAGAGTATAGTCACATGAAGGCTAAAGCAGCAGAAACTCTGCAATGCATTCATTGATGACAGACCCATCAACGTATAGCTGGCAAAGTCCACCTGTTTTTCCCAATCCTAGTTTTTAAATAAAGACTAACTGTATGCTAGTCTCTGATAACAATAAAGGTTGATTTAATATACGTCTAGCACTCTTTCTAAAGAATGCTAAGTCCTTACACATAAGGAGTCCAAGTGTGACCTGAGAAGCACTTCAGAAAACACCACTGTTACTTAAGTAGATCTACTGTAACCAGGATCAAAGTACTGTTTCCTCCCTTATTCTGACAGTCTGACACTGTTTCAAGGTGTGAAAAATCCATTGGTCTTTGTCAGCCATTGTCTTGGAAGGAAGCCATGGGGCTGCGGTGATTTGAAAGAGAGGTAAGAGAAACAATGCTTAACGGATTGTAAGCTGCCCTGAGTCTCCGGAGAAGGGCGGCATATAAATTAAAGCAAAAAACAAAAAACAGGGTAGGGATCAGCAATGGGGAACGCAAATTTCAATCAGTTTGGAGCCAATTCAAGGACATACAGGAAGTGCTTCAGCTCAAGAATGTTCAACTCAAGAATAAATTCCATATTCATAGTCGCCAGTCAAGAGTCAATTTGTTAATTGACAGGTGGGCAGGTCACTGCCCAATGCTTTCCTCAATATAGTAGCAACCTCTCATAACAGCCAGTGACACAGCTGAGCAGTAGGTACCTTGGAAGCATGATCTCTTTAAGGCAGAGGTCTTCAAACTTGGCAGCTTTAAGACTTGTGGACTTCAAGTCCCTGAATTCTCTAGCCAGCTAAGCTATGCATAGCTAAGCTATGCTGGCTGGAGAATTCTGGGACTTGAAGTCCACAAGTCTTAAAGCTGCCAAGTTTGGGGACCCCTGCTTTAGGGAAAGCATGCTCTCCTCCAGCAGCCCATTGTTTGGCAGTCTGCTAGCAATCTCACATAGACTTTATGGGAAGCACTGTTCCCCAGTCTGGAAGCTGGAGGAGGGGAGAGGGGATCTGGGAAATTCCCAGCTCTTGATTTACTACTGCTTGTGGACCTTAGTCTTGAGAAGGTTGCCAAGATCTTATACACACAGCTAATCTTGCAGTCTCCCCTGCAGACTGAATTGTCCCCATGCTAATAAGAATTCATTCACTGGATTGCATTTGGTATGCATTCTCCATAAAACTTGAATAAATCTGCTGCAAATATTTGCATTAATTGACCTTCTTTCTGTGGCATTCTTTATGGCTTTTGTATCTTGGACGCTTTCTGTTTTATTTACTTGTTTTGAAGCTGATATAAGATAATGTGTGCGTGTGTGTTTAGTAAGCTTAAGCTAAAGGTCACTAAATGACAAAGTCAATTATTTAAACTTGTAAAAGCAATTGACTGCTATAATTGCGCAATACTGTAACTTTGTTTTCAAAGTGGAATTTGGAATTTCCCTCATTTGCTTCGCAGAAGTCACATGACTTCTTTGGAAAAAAAAATCAACCATCCCTCTTTGGTTGATCCAAGGCGAGCAAAAATAGGACTTGTGCAACTGAATTATCTTAATATGGTTTTCGTTAGCTGAATTATTTAGGGCTATGAGAAATGAAAGATAAAATTTTTCAACAGCAGAGGGAGACAGAGTTCCTTAACGAAGTTCCATTGTTTCCAAATAGAAATGTTGTTCAGTGCTGGTAGTGGAGAGAGGCAGAAGAGGCAAACAGAAAGAGAGATCCAGCTGCAGAGACAAGGAGTTAAAGGTAAATCACTCTCAATTTCCTTTTCAGAAATAGGTATCCCGGGTATCTATTTTGGGATTAAGTTTTCTGCTCTAGTTTCCTAAGAGGTGATGCTTCTTCCAAGAGATCCTACTCTTTGAAGCGGGTGTGATACTTTTTTAGAAAGTCAGAAGTAGCTTTATGGCAAGTTGAGCTCTAAACCTTATGGCTCTGAGGAGTCTCCGGTCACATTGTGCACCTTATAAAATCCAACAGACCTTTAGGACATGATTTTACTTGCTAGTTGACAGTGAGAAATAATACATAGACAATGAATTCATTCTGGTTCCATTCTTTGGGAGTGAGATTTTCACTTGATTATTCTGTCCATCCACCAGGCACATTTCAGGGGAGGAAACATCCCACTGAGCAGGGTGCTGGGTTCTCCTAAATCTCATGAACCCGTGGCTTTCTGGAAGGAATAAGGATGGTTCTCTTACAGATATGGTAAGTTACTGAATGAACAGAGGGTTGTTTAACAAATAACTTGGGACCCTGATTAGCTCCTTTCTTTGTTGGAAGACCAGTTCCAGATGAAAGTCAGGGTGGTAGAAGATGATCCACAACCCACTTGAATAACTGCATCTTGCCAGGGCTCCCATCTGCTCCCATCTCATGTCTAGGACTCTGTTGCACATCCTCACTTAGTAGAATAGAGTGACTTTCCTGGCAGCAGTATCTCATCTGGGTCAATAGTAAGGGCCAGGAAAAACACCATTGTCCTTTGGAGGCTCTGAATCAAGTTGCTGGGATTGTTCCAGCCTCTATATGGGATGGAAAGCTAAAGTCTTCATACTATGTGCATTCCCCCATGGCTTTCTGTGTGTGAGCCACTTGTGGAGTCACTTCTGTTCAGGACAACCAGCATATTCCTCCTCATTATCTGTACTTTGGTTTTTGCACTGAAAAGGAGTGTGCAAGGACATTTCTCTCTTTTCTTTTCCATCAACATGATCTCGCAGAGGTTGCAAGGACATTCAGATTGCACGTGTTTATGTCCCACCACCCATGCATTAGAGCCAAACTAACTATGGCTTAAGCCAGGGGTTGGCAACCTTAAACACACAAAGAGCCACAAAGGTCCTAACTGGAAGCCCCCGCATTTAATTCTGGAGCCAGCTGGAAGTCCAGTTCCCCCACCATAGAATCTCCTCCTAGTGCGGTATCCTTTTTCCTCTGCCGACCGGAAGTCCAGTTCCCCTACCATAAAGTCTCCTCCTAGCATGGCGTCCTTTTTCCTCTACCTGTCCTAACCGAAAGCCCTATCAATTGTGGAGCCAACCGGTGACAGGGAGCCACAGCAGAGGGATGAAAGAGCCACATGCAGCTCCAGAGCCGCAGGTTGCTGATCCCTGGCTTAAACAATGGTATATTATTAGCCATGGACCTCTAGGCAAAACCAGGATGTCCAAGCTAGAAGATCTTCCAAATACATTTCATCCAGGGGCTGAGTGTGATTTTGGCAGTCTCCTTATATTGATATTTCATCTTTCAGGAGCTTCATTTCCTTCCTCTTCCTGTCCTATACTGAGGCAACATCTATGTATGGAGAAATTCTGTCTCCAAATTATCCTCAAGCATATCCCAATGATGCTCTGGAGTCCTGGAAAATAGAAGTTCCTCCTGGTTATGGCATTCATCTTTACTTCACCCACCTGGATATAGAGCCATCTCAAAACTGTGAATATGACTCTGTGAAGGTACAGGGGCATATTTGTCTGTTGGGAACTTGAGAGTGGAGATGTGTGTAGGCTGAGGTTTGCCAGACTGCGTATTGAAACACCCAGCTAGGAAACTATTTCAAACAAGATATAAAACTTTTCTGGTGATGTGTAAAAGTTAAGGATATGGATTGTTGAAGAGAGTTGAATATTGTTTCCATGCTAGATCACACCTGTGCTACAACTAATGAATTAACTACTTTGCCTGCTTCTGTATAGTAGATTTCAGTTAAGTCCATTATGGTAACCTCAAACAGAAAGTTTCTAGGACATGAATCCCTGTGCTAGATTGTTCTCTGGCTGTGTTCATAACTGGCACACAACCCCAAATGGGCAGAACATTTTCAAGCTAGTGAGCTTACCTAATTCACAATATTTCTAGGACAGGACATTTACCCCAAGTTCCAGACATGGGAGCCTTCAAGCCTCTCATTTGTCATGGTCTACTGTTAGCTTTTTGTTCTTCATCACAGCATTATGGCATCTGGACACGGATCCAGCCTTTTGACAGCTCCAAAAGCCTTCTGCATTCCCCTCCTAGCAAAGATAGCTACATCCCTCAAGGAATCTTGGCAGAGAGTGCCTGCTTGTGATCCCTCTCATCCGTATTCATTCTCCTGATTGTTCCCTCCCCCCTTTTTAAAGGCCTGTGGCCCAGCCAACCTCTCACTCATTTTTTTCCCCCATTATTTTACTTAGTGGCAGCAGCAGGAGAAGCAAATTCTTAGAAGAGGGGTCTCCGACTGCCATCTTAATTTCTCTACAATGTATGAAGATCGGGGTGGGTGGGTAGTAAATTAAGATCTTAGTGTCTGCTGCTATCCTTAAATAGCAAGAATATTTAAAATAAACATCGGAGAAATGTTTAGAAGCCATCCACTACAGCTATTATCACTATGCTGGCCCAGGACAGTGCACATCTGTATTCTGAAGGAATAGAAGGAAAAGATAATTGAATGATAAACTGAAAGCATGAACAAAGTCTTGGACATGCTGTCCCAGCTTTCAGGAAGGGAGTAGCTTCAGGAATGCCTGGACTTTTGGATCTTTATCTGGCAATATGGGGAAGTGGAAGCAAATGATGAATCGTGTGTTGTAATGTTGCAACCCAAACTCTACCCCTTATGAATTTATATATTCAATGTCTTGATGCAAGTAAGAATGGATGGAGCTCGTATTGTGATGTCACTATGCCCACTTCATCATTTGGATAATCCTGTGTATTAGGAACAGAGGCCTTTACTTCAATGATTCTAGAAAAGCAGCCATTTTCTGAGAAAATTAAACTTTGGGTGACATGAACAAAAAGAGAAAGAAGGGCAAATGTTGTTGGATGATATTGATGTCATTTAGATGACAAAATATGTTTGGTATTAAGGGACCATTTTGAAATCATGGTAAATGAGATGTAAAAAGGCAATTTTTACCTTAAACCTCCTCAGAGCATCCCAGCGTACAAAAAAGAGGCAACTTTGTAGTCTCTACTGCTCTGAGAGCCACAAAAGGGGAGTTCATAGGCTACACTTTTTGCATCCTGGCAATAGAGCATTGAGGAATTGCTGCAAAGGGCTGTTGCCATGAAACACAAAGATGACCTTGGACAATATCTGCTACAGCATTACTGTAGAAAACCATATTTGAAGCCCAGAAGAGGGAGAGGCAGTGGTGGGATTCAGCCAGTTCGCATCACTTCGGGAGAACTGGTTGTTAACTTTCTGAACAGTTTGGTGAACTGGTTGTTGGAAGAAATCATTAGGGCAGAGAACCGGTTGTTAAATTACTTGAATCCCACCACTGGGGAAAGGAATCCTAAAATGACTCCATCTTGACTTTGTTGGGTATAAGATGGAGGGAAAAGAAAACACAGGGAGGCTTTTGAGGCTCTGTTAGTCAATAGTCAATTTCCAGTCAATCTTATGGAGTCTATTTCCTGACTTGGCTTACCTTGAAGGGCTGGCACAGAAATATGAAGAAAGGATGTTCTAAGGAGGGTTTATATTTTGGATAAAAATATAGTTAAACATAAGCTCTTATTCTTGTTCATTTGATCCTTCCAGGTCCTGTCTGGTGAACAGGTGGAAGGTCAGTTCTGTGGGCAAAAAACGAGGCGCGCACGGGGCTCTCCTATCCTGGAAGAACTCCATGTGCCCTATAATAGTATAACTATCCTATTTCAGTCTGACTTTTCCAATGAAGAGAGATACACTGGATTTGCTGCCTATTACACTGCAATTGGTAAGTCCTTAGCTGTCAGGGGCAAAAGATGAGGACCACACAGGATGTTCCAATTGAACTGCTTTATTACTAATTATGCCTTGTAAACCTCTCTGCACCATTCAAGAGCTCAGTCTTAAATCTGTTCGTGATTATGTTGCAAAAGAACAGGGTATTCAAAGCATTTGTCATCTGTTGGTTTTTTTAAAATCCGAGCCAAAAACTACTTCCCCAAGCTCCCCCTAACCACAACCTGTAAATCTTTGGAAAGCTCTATTTCCTATAAATGAGGGCTCAGGATTTGGGAAAGACACTACTGGGATTCCTTAGAGACCGAGCCAGGCTGGTAAAGTCTTGAGGTGGTAAATTATGTCATTTTTTCTGTCATCTTTGCTCCTATTCCATTGAGGATTTTTCTACATCTCTCTTCCTTTCTTACAGATGTGAATGAGTGCACAGATTTTGTGGAAGAGGCCTGTAGCCATTACTGCAATAACTATATTGGTGGCTACTATTGCTCTTGTCCTCCTGAATATTTCTTGCATGAAGATAAGAAGACATGTGGAGGTATCATTCACTGACTTACAGAGTATCACCGGTGTGGAGTCAGTGACAAAATGTACATTGTGATGTTAATAGTAATAACACTTGTATGCTGCTCAACTCCCAATGATTATGGCAGTTCACAACAATCAAACAAAGAAATTACAATAAAAGTCAATAAAAGTTGAACAATGGCAAACATGACAGACTAGAGGGAATGAAGTGAGGGAAGTCTCTCTCCCCTTTGCCAAGGGCCAGGGATTCACAGCTCTTCTAAACAACAGCTAAGTGGGAGCCATCTGGCTCTCTGTGGGGACCTCCTTCCAGATGGCATGCGCTGCCGCAGAGAAGACATGCTCCTGGGGTCCCAATGTTTGATTAAACATTGTTTAATCAAAGGTACCCAGAGTGTGCCAACCCTGCATGATCAAATTGGGCAGGCAGGTGGTCCCTTAAGTAACTGTTCCTCTCTGTAACCAAAACCACTGTCAAAGGCTTGGTGTTGTTGACATCATAATGCACATTTGTCATCATCATGATTAGAAATAGACTTGATATGTATCTGCCTTTCTGTCCAGAGAACATTCAAGAGGAAAGCTAGCAGTAAAAGAATAAAAACATAAAGAATTAAAATCTGAACACTTCATTAAAATTACTGTTAATTTAAAATTAAAACAGCTGACTACATAGAGGAATTTCTTAAAAATAGAAAGTATAGGATTAAACACAACTCCCAATGGATGTTTTACTATGAAACCAACATCAGAGGCTTTCTCTTATGAACCTGGCAAACAGACCATAGAAAGTTGAAGAGGGCATCTTTTGCTGACTCTAATTTCCCAACATTTCATATAGGAATAGGTGGGTTGTCACATTTGACAGATAGCTGTTTTGGTTTTAAAAATCAAGAATATGCAAGTTTACATCCTTACACTGAAGTCCAAACTGAGGTAAAACCAAGTAACGTTATCTACAAAATATGCTGCAACATTTTCACAATGACCTCAGCTTCCTGAGTTTTCATTCATTTGTACTCAGATTTATTCATTTATTTAAAACATTTATTAAGCTGCTCACCTTACATTGAATTCTGGGTTGACTTTCCTTCTGCTACATCAGTTTTGTTCTCCATTAAAGAAGAGAACTGAACAGCCATGTGGGACCAAGAGGGTCCACAGTTCATTGTTTCCCTATTCAATTGTCACTAATAGAAGGAGCAGGAAAATTCAGGAAACAAACTGAGTCCATGAAATGTCTGAGATAGAACTTTTAATTGGTCCTCTGACTCTGCAAAACCCTCCTACCAATATTCAGCTTAAAGCTCATAAGACCTTCATCCTCAGACCACAATGTTCTCATAAACAGAATACCAAATCTAGAGTAAGCTCTGATGCATCTGTGGGTCCACATGTTGATTAGGGTAAGTGCCTGGTTCCCATGTTTGATCAGAACTTCTCAGAGATTTCCCATTTAAAAATCGTGCATGGATATCTATCCTTATATTAAGGTTTATGTATAGTATTTGCTGAGCAAGTTTTCCTTAAAACTTAGACAAGAGTGAATTTTTAAGAGAAAAAAATCTGAATTAATATGGGTCATTCTGTTATGAGTCTCTTTCAGAAATGATTCAGATGGGAACTTAGAGAAAATATATGGAGTTAACCAAGGAAGTTAATATCAGAGAATATGCTCTTCTTATAAACAATCTCCTTTTCTCCTAAAACAATGCTTTGAGTAGGAGAAGCCCAAGAGATTTAAATGCAGAAACTTTAAATGGCATATGTGGTGGGTTGGTAAAAATATAACTATATCCTTTCATGTCACCCAAAACACTGCTGTTGCCAATTCATCTTGCCTATTAATAGGCCTTTAAACCCTAAGGAGGGCCAAATAGTGACGACGGACTTCTGTCAACGTTATTTCTATTTTCTTTGCCATTGCTTTTCTTCTAAACTCTAGTGAACTGCAGTGGGAATGTATTTACTGAGCTATCTGGGGAGATTACCAGCCCGAACTATCCCAGGCCATACCCGGAGAACTCTCACTGTGATTACCGTGTCATCCTGGAACCAGGATACCAGGTGATCCTGAGCATTGGGAACAACGACTTTGAAGTTGAGCCAAGTGACGCAGAAGGAACTTGCCCAGATGTTTTCAGAGTAAGTGATCGTGATGGCTCTTGATTATGAGGTTTTCCTGTTCAGATTGTATCCTAACTTTGTTCCTTATGAAAATGAGGGGCTGACTTGACTTTCACAATCCATTGAAGTCCTGGAGTGTATGAATTGTAGCAAGGTAGAATATCTGAGCAGGAACATGGTGAATTTGCTTTTCCAGCACTGTGTTCAACTTTGCCCTCTTGCTAAATAAAATTAGAAGGGGGAAAGGAGATCTACATAAATGGACTGAACTTCAACATATGCAACAGAAGGACACTTGTATACTCTCGACCTTGTTGGAAAGATTTGCTTCTGTTGCCTTAGAAATTCCCTTTCTCCTCCTGTTCATTCTTCTTCTTCCAGATGTTTTAGTGGTCTTCTATAAATAAAGCCATTTTTCATATAGGGTGCTAAAAGATACCAGTAATCTCTGTTCAAGAGCAGATAGATTACAGTGAAATCAAATAAGAACTAACAGCAATCATCTCCGCAGCATCATACTTTAAGAGAATCACAGCTGAAGCTCCCCTCCTACATGCTTAGTTAATTCCAGCAAGGTTTCTCAGATTTCTCTTTTCCACATTCAGTGAATAATAGGTTTTTGCAGAAATCAAATAGGAAGGAGTCGAGATATTTCTATGCTCAAACAAACAATGGCTATTTATTGTTAAAACCTGGTTCCTGCAAATGAGTATAGACTTAAATATTGCATTGTAGTGCTATAGGTATCCCAAAATACGAAATCTTTCTATCACATCTTAGTTTACCACCAAAGGATTACTAGTTTACTGTCATGTCCAGTAAACACAGTGGATATTATGAGTTTTACTGTTTCTCCATGTGCCTGAGTGGTAATTGTGTTTCGACACAAAATCACCAGCATGATATTTCATACATAAAATACATAGTAAAGATTGTGTCTGGGACTCTGAACCCACAAATCTAGCTCTCTTATAGATATTTCAGACCATTTTGAGTAATGCTCAGCTTAAAAACCCCAGGGGAAAAAAATGAAGTTTTTAAAGCCTCTTTTTAGGGAAAAAAAGGAAACGAAGATCTAAGCAGCATTTCATACCTAGTTGTTCAGTAAGAAGTGATTAAATAGTATTCTGTTTTTTATCAAGGTCTATGTTTCTTGCATTCTGTGCTAATACTTAAATAATTAGGGAAAAGAAAGCAGGAAAGAAAATTGTTCTTTTTATTTGAATTAAAAAAAAATCAATAAAAGTTCAGGATGGTAATAATAGACTGGGCCAGGAAAAGCAGTTGATTCGTTAAGAGAATGAAGCGAACCCATTGACATTCTTCTCTACCAAATATTTAAGGACATTTTAGGACAACAAAGTGAGTGGAATATTGATGTCTCATACTTAATACTCTTCCATGGCATTTCTAATTGAAATAGCAATCTTCTTTTTAGGACCAAATCCAGGTCAGTCAATATTTCATATCCAGTTATTGAGTAGGAAGATGATTGTTCTGAGTGTTCTGTGTTCTTTCTGTCTCTGGGAGGACTGACAAATGCTTAGCACATTCTTACATTATATGTCATTAAAAGTATTTAATAACATCAATAACCTGCTTCTATTTGGGTTTTGCTGCTCTGTACATTAATATTGAATGCGTCTATAATTGTATCTTTAATTCTTCAGCCGACAGCCCTTACGCTTATTTTACATCTTGAATGCCTGCCTCACTCTTTCAACTACAGGTGTACAACCATCACTGAGCCTAAAATTTATGTTGCTAAGCAGGACAGTTCTTGAGTACATTTTGCCCCATTTTATGACCTTTTTTCTCACAGTTGTTAAGTGAATCACTGCAGTTTTTAAATTAGTAACACTAATGGTTATTAAGTGAATCTGGCTTCCCCATTGACTTTGCATGTCAGAAGGTTGCAAAGGGGATCACATGATCCTGAGACACTGCAGCCGTCATAAATATGAGTCAGTTGCCAAGCATCTGAATTTTGATCCCGTGACCATGGGGATGCTGCAATGGTCGTAAGTGTGAAAAACAGTTATAGGTCACTTTTTTCAATGCCGTTATAACTTTTTTTTTATTTTTACACAAACACACATACAAACACACAATATATTTTTTCTGAACAGAGTGTTGGCCGATTCACAAATTTCAACAATTTTTAAGCATTTCAACTAAATTTACACTTTCAAATTGAATTTGGTTAAGATTAGAGATTAGGATGAAGGGTAATATTGGTTTTTTTTAAAAAATAGAGAGAATAAATATAATGGCAAAAAAAAATATGCCGTTATAACTTTGAAGGGCCACTAAACAAACTGTTGTAAGTAGGGGACTACCTTTATTACAATGCTGCTTTTTCTTTTTTTTGAAACTTTCCCCATTATTCCTACTGGCTGTTCTGTAGCTTTCAGCAGGGGATCAGAAGTTTGGTCCTTACTGTGGCAGTACATTTCCTGGGCCTCCTAAAATCAACACTAAGAGCAACATTGTGGACATTTTTTTCCAAACGGATCAAGTTGTACAAATGAAAGGCTGGAAAATCCGCTACTTTGGGGACCGTGAGTAGATCTCTTCTGAGGAAACAATGGGGCGAATTCAAGTGCTGAAGTAGGGAACTGGGTTGTTATAACAGGACAAGTGTTTGTTTCCGAGGAGCAAACAAAAAAGATGATATTTGCAGAATGGTGAATGAGTTACCATCAACAGAAGGAATGTTGTCTGTAAGAATTCTACTTGAGGATTCAATTGCATATTGTCCTGGACAAATTGTGAATAGGTAGATTATGGGGGCTAGGAACTTTCTTTGAATGTAGATGAAATTTTTTTTTGATTTGGTGGCTGATTTGGAGTAGTTAACCCCAACTCAGCTCCACTAAAACCAGGAACAGAGGCAAAATGCAGTATCGTATATAGGATGTTTATTGTGCAATGCTTAGGAATGGAATTTCCATCAAAACTGGACTATGTGCAGTAGCAACATGTCATTACTACTACATTATCAGTTCCTTCCCCATTTTGCATAAAGTTAGGAAAAATAAAACAAAATCGTCTCAATAAAAAAAGAATAGGCATCCAGGTTATATATAGAGAGAGCCTATCTTCAAGATCATTCTGGAAGGCAAAAAGGTTTCAGCAGAAAGCTTTGCAATCCTGGTGGATTGCACCATTCCTTTCCTATTTCTTCTTATTCACAAATGCTAGGACAAAAAAGCACAGTTGGTCTCAGTGAAGAAAGGGTGAAGTATTGGCCAAACTCAAGACTTTTGTGGGTCCTGATTCTGACCGTTGGTGATAGAAAAGGGGGACTGGTGTTTGTACTTGTATAGCATAAGGCAGGGGTGTCAAACGAGATTTTATTGAGGGCCCATCAGGATTGCGTTTGACTTCGAGGGGCCGGGGTGGGTGTGGCTGGGGTGGACATGGCCAGCTCAACATCACTTGTGTCTGGGGGAGCTGTGGTGGCCCGAGCACTCTGCCAGCGAAACCGGGCTCCTGAGCTCCATTTTTGGCTGCGACAGCCTCCTGCAACTCTCTGCCAGTGAAAACAGAGTTCGAGAGGGCCGCATGTGGCCCTCCCGAGCTCCGTTTTCACTGGCAGAGGGTTGCAGGAGTCCGTTGCAGCCAAAAATGGAGCTCAGGAGCCCAGTTACCCTGACAGAGGAACCGCGGGCCGGTCCTTTTTTGTTTCCAAGGCAGCCCTGCGGGCAAGATCTAAGCACCCCATGGGCTGGATCTGGCCCCTGGGCCTTGAGTTTGACACCCCTGACATAAGGTGATTGATTTCTGATACCTTTTTCTCTTTCTAAAGCAATGCCCTGCCCACAGACTGTTATTTCAAGATCTGTTCAGCATCCCCTAAGAGACTCTTACGTCTTTAAGGATTCTGTGAGGGTGACTTGCATAGAAGGCCATGAGATTGTAATGGTAAGTAATTTGTGTTTTTGATTGAAGGCTCTCCATAAAGTTCCTGTGGAACCTGTTGGTACTATAGTGGTTCTTGATTTACTCAAGGAAGAAACAGCAAACCATACATTAGCATGTTATGTGGCACAACCATCGTTTCTGGGAAGCCATGTAAACAACATCATGTTATTTCCCTGAATGACTGTTATTGTCATTCAGAGAGCCCACAGTTCCGCAAAAGGGTTGGTTCTTCATTCTGACCATGAGTTAAGACCAGAAAGCAATGATGGACAGGCTGAAGATCAATTGCAGGAAGCCTGGTTCAGCCACATGACCATGAAAGTCTTACCTGCCATTTCAAGACAGGAGGACCGTCAGCAATCTCCCAGCTTAACTTGCCAACATTACACCTTTCTAGCCAAAAGTTGGGAAATAGAAGGAAGCCAGCACCTGCCGGGATGCTCATGTTGATGAAGATAAGAGCAAACTCAGGTGACAGATAAAAGAGGGAAAGAAAGAGTCCATAACAAATTGTGATGACACCAAAGTGATGCTGTAAGGGCAATTAAATCATCCCTGAAATGCCACACTTGCATTAGAATCTCTGCATTAGAAGCATAAATTGAACCATTTGTGTATAACTTGCCCTCCCAACATGCCCTTCCTCTGTTTTCTATAGGATCAAAGGTAGATATGAGTAAGTTTCAAGGATATGAGGGTTCCTGGCATCACCAGTTAAAAGACATGCTTCAGTTATTCAGTCTTTAACCCTCTTAATGGATTTCCACCCCCCTCCCCACCAGTGTTAAGAATATACAGAACACATGATAGGAAACTTGGACATGGAGAAATCCTAACCATAACCCTAATCATGATATTTTATGAATGAGGAATGGTGAAACAAGCTTCATACAAAACTTTATTCATTTTTGTCTTAGGACAGTATATAAAAACCAATATCGTTATTTAATACTCTATTATAACATGGTTTCTCCTTGTTCCCCCCACTGTCTACAAGATTGGAGCTTAGACCTGAGGGCTTTTCTCAGAAGTGCTATATATCTCTTTTGCTGACAAAAACTTCACCAGGATAAAATCTGCTGTCTCCACTGGGGATCCTTAAACTGCCTCAATACCATCTATTCTGGTGTGTGTGTGTGTGTGTGTGTGTGTAGAATATTTTTGGATGTGCAGGGCATGTTCAGTAAAAACATTACTTAAACTTTCTATTTTTATTTGCCTTCCCCCTTTTCAATATTTCCACACAGCAAGAAAGCATCTGCCAGTTACAGTAAGGCTATGGTTGGGGGATGGTTTTAAGAAATGCCTTGATTTGTGAACTTTGCCATCTTTCAACAAAGGTTTGTGCCCAGCCTCTTAGACTGCTGATTATCAGGCTGCGTTATTGCCCAGTAAAGTGGTGGAACCTCTTGGGTACAGCTTTTTACACAGTGAATTAAATGCACTGAGAATTGTTGGGGGAAATATGTTACTTGAAAGAGATGGTTGGTATACAAATATGAAATACAAAATGGTGGGTGATCTTGTTTTGAAAGTAAGCTTGATGGTGTGCTCAGTGTGTGTGTATGTGTGTGTGTGTAGTATGCCTCTCCCTCTTTCTCTTGACAAGGCAACTCTAACTCTCCTGGAGACCACCACATATCCACCTGGGAAATGGTGGGTAGTGGGAGTATCCATTTTGAAAGAGCCAGGTTTTCTAACTCCCCAAAAGAGAAAGGCCCCATAGAAGACTCCACAGGTTCTAGAGGAGGTGGTTTGTTTGTCTCAGCCTGAAATGGCTAGTAGGTGTTGACCAATGGTGAAATTTAATTTTTTTTACTACCAATTCCGTGGGCATGGCTTGGTGGGCATGGCAGGGGAAGAATACCGCCAAATCTTCATTCCCACCCCACTCCAGGGGAAGGATACTGCAAAATCTCCATTCTCACCCCACTCTGGGGCCAGCCAGAGGTGGCATTTGCTGGTTCTCCAAACTACTCAAAATTTCCACTACCGGTTCTCCGAACTACTCGAAATTGCCTCTACCGGTTCTCCAGAACCTGTCAGAACCTGCTGGATTTCACCCCTGGTGTTGACCCAATTCCTATGGCCTTTTAACAGCACTGCTGATGGCAAAATGAATTAAACCTTGTGCACCTTGAAAGTGCTGTGAATTGCTAGGTGCAAGTGGGGAAAGGTTTCTTCCTCATTCCTTTGGAAGTGTCCCAGGGCCTTTACCCACTTGTATCTAGCTACAAGATAAACATGTCATGGCAACCTTGTTTTTTTTCTGCCCTGTCTCCAGGATAGCAGTTCATCTCATCCCCACCCCATACCACAGGCAGCTTGAAACACACACATGCACACACACACAGACATACAGTTATAAAAATTTGAAAGAGAAAAGTAAGGAAAGTAAACTGATAAATGCAGTGTAAGTGGAGGGGGAAAAGCATGGAAAGAAATAGAAAAGGGGGAAGGGGAAAAGGAAAATGAGAAAGAAGGAAAGGAAAGGAAAGCATGGAAAGCAAGAGAAGGGAAGGGGGGGGAAAAGCATTTCCAGTCTTCTTAAGAAACTTAAAATACATTTATACTTTACTTTCTCTTTTTAAGGTTACAACATAATTTCCTTCTTTCTATAATCTATCCTTTCTGATCACCATAGCCATAAATCACATTCATTTTTTTCTTTTTTCAGCATAAAGTCCATAATGGGTTTCCAGTTGCTAATAAATGTGTTTATTGCCCTTTTTATAACCAAACAAGTCGGTTTTGCCATCTCTGCTAATTCTGTCATTTTCACAAACTCTGCTATTTCTGAATCCTTCTTTCAGCCACAAGGCAGTACAACATCCTTCTACTCTAGCTGTCAAAGCAATGGCAAATGGAGCAACTCAGATTACAGTTGTGTTCGTAAGTGATTTACAATGGTCTCTGCTGTATCATTTCAAGATGATAATGATATGATACGATATGATAATGAATAAAATGTGAGAAGCAGACACAGATGTCTTGCCAAAGCAGTGAAAGTAGATGAATTGCAGGGCTCAGAGAAACTTTAAAGAAACATCCTGTTATATATAATTTTCTCCACACCTGTCAGCAGGTCTATGACAATTTTCCACCCGACCACCTCGCCACAGCCAACTCATCACGCGACAACTCACCACGGCCAACTTGCCATGGATCAACTCATTCCGGGACAAGAGTTACACTAATATCAAAGAAATGGTGGAATCGAATCATTAAAGAATGGGTGTAAAAGGAGGGACAAAATGAAACGTGAATGCCAAAAATTAAAATATTTTTAAATTTATTTTAAATAATTAAATTGAAGTGTTAAATTGTCCTGAGGTGAGTTGTCCCACAGCAAGTTGGCCGTGGAGAGTTGGCCAAGGCGAGGTGACTGCGGCAAGTTGGCTGTGGTGAGTTGTCCCCATTCCGCCTGTCAGCCTTCCATTATATAACCACGCTGGATCAACCACAGAGTATGAGTGTTATCTTTGATAGGTGCTGTATAGTCAAAAGCTGTGGAGGTTGACAAGGATTCAACCATTTAATCCAGTAGAGTTTGAAAATCTTTATATGACATAAAATAGTCACCTATGGAAGTTTTCCTTGAGGAGGGCTACTCTAAACAAATAATGCAACATGGGATGGATGAATGTATGCAACATAAAGAAAAATGAAAATGGAAACGTGAACTACTCTAATTCTGCCTCATTCTGTTTTTCATCTGCCTTGCAGCTGTAGACTGTGGTGTGCCTGATCCCATTAAACATGGAGATATTGTTTACCTGTCAGGATTGGAGGAGACACAGTATCAAACCACTATCCGTTACGAATGCCACAAACCTTATTATACCATAAAGGGCAAAGGTATGTCCAGTCCTTTCTTTCCTCCACTAAAACCTTCCAATTCAGAAATTAAGAACATCATTTTGCTCATTTTACAGTTGCCAGCCTCAGGAAGACAGGATTGAGGTGGGAAGGTTTACTAGGCTGGGAACCACTAAAAGTACCCTGCCAAAAATTGAAGTACCCAGGTTTAACAATAAGCATAGTGATAACAAAGAAACAAGATTATCATGATCTTATGAGTCTTCCTCGCCTTATTGCTCAGTCTTTATGATCTTTCTGAAGCCTTGGCTGTTGTGTACTACATGGCAGAGGCTGCAACCTGAAATATCTGCGAGCTATGTACCTCTTTCTCTGTGCCTCCACACAGCAGATCTTCACTTTCTACCTGCCCCTCACAGCCATTCTGTTGCCCAGGAACCGCACCCCCCCCTTTTATTTTTCAAATCTCAACTCTATATTCTTTAAGTTGTTTCCATTATCTCCTTATATTATCTCAGTAACTTATTTATCGCATTCCAGTTTAACATTTGTTCAGTTAGATTAATATTTTTTTTTTGTATTTAATACTTTTAAAGCAAAATGGGTGCATGTGTGTGAAATTATTGGTTAAAATGTTTGGTAAATCAGTTGATAAATTCCTTTTATAATTGTTACTTTTCTTTTTAACACATCTTTGTTGGGTTGATAGTAAATCATAGCTGAATGGTTCTTGGAGTTTGTGATATATATTATAGTCTTTTAATCAGAATTAATGATAGTATTGTATTTATAAATAATTGCTTTATTTCCAAAGAAACATATCAGTGTTCAGCCAGTGGAATATGGGTGGATGAAGAAGGGAAAACAGGGCTTCCAGTTTGTGACCCAGGTAAAGTCTACCTACTGTATAATTCTCTGTACTTTTCACTAAAAATGAAGATCATATCAAGTTGCAATTACAAAATAATAATGTTGTTTCTCTTTTAATTCCAAAATAACAGTATTTTCTCTGGTAACTTTTTTGCCAGAGAAAATTCGTAAACTTTCTCCAGTTTAAAGTTTTATAAAATTGTAATGATCTGCCAGACTCTGAATTTTATTAGTTTAATTTAAATCTTCCCCTAATACCAACCCTACCAGAAGTTCTAAAACAGGAATAATTTTGGGAATCCTTGTTAGGACATTGGAAAGAACAATTGAAGTATAAGGAACAATCCAAAGAGGAACTAAAGAAAAGCTGAAGCTTGCTTGGATTTCCCTGGGCTTAATATTTTCTATATGGGTCAAGGAATCATGCTCTGGATTGTAGGTTTAGTGGGCTGTGCCTATAGAGTTGCAGAACCTATATCAGTGATGGCTAACTTTTTTGTCACTGTGCGGGCGCACCTATAGTGCAATGCACCCGCAACCCCCCGCATGCCCTGACCCCTGTACATGTGCACATGCCCCCCACGCACTCTGTGAATGCACATGTGCCCCCATGCATCTGCACACCTCCCTGTGTGTGCCCTGACCCTTGTGCATGCACGTGTGACTCACCGTGCTCCCCTTGCCCCCCCACGCATGCATGTGCATCTCCTGCATGACCCTGCCCCCCCGCGCATACGCGGCAGAGACCCAAAAATTAGCTGGCCAGTGGAAGGCACATGCGCATGTGCAATGGAGCTGAGCTGGGGCAACGCCTTGGGTGCCCACAGAGAGGGCTCTGCATGCCACCTGTGGCATACGTGCCATATGTTCACCTATACTATTTTTCCTTTTTCTCCCACGTTAATCGATATATCTGTTTCTGATATTTATTCTGCTTTCTCTCTGACTAAAAATGGTTTCTTCTGTTTTTGCTTTAGTTTGTGGAATTCCCAGTAGAAGTATTGAAGAAATAGGGAGGATTTATGGAGGCACAGTTGCTAACGAAGGAAATTTCCCTTGGCAAATCTACTTTGATGAGCCACGAGCTGGTGGAGCCCTCATTTCAGAACAATGGATACTTACTGCAGCTCATGTGCTGGATGATGCTCCATACCCAGTTCTCTATGCTGGGATGTTCAGTGTAAATCAAAGGGCCAAGAGTGATACTGAGCCACTGAAGATAGCGGACACGTTCATTCATCCTAAATGGGCCACAAGTCGATCAGGGACCAGGACAAACTTTAATCATGACATTGCTCTGTTAAGATTGAAAGAACCTTTGACAATGGGCCCCACTATTTCACCAATTTGCCTACCTGACACATCCTCAGAATATGATCCACAGATAGGGACCTTGGGCTACATATCTGGCTGGGGCAAGACCGATGCGACGCGATCAAATCCTAGATTATCAATGAGACTCAGGGCAGCTTGGATTCCCGTGGTGGACATGGATACATGCAGAAATGTGAAACGAAACACAGGTTATGTCTTCACAGAAAATATGATTTGTGCTGGGGATGGCCGGCAGGACAGCTGTCAGGGAGACAGTGGTGGGGCATATGCTATCAAAGATCCCCAAAACGAGACACACTATTATGTTGCTGGACTGGTTTCGTGGGGGCCAGAATGTGGCACTTATGGTCTTTACACTAAAGTGGCAAATTACGTAGATTGGATCAGAAAAGTCATGAAGGAGTATAAAGAACCTGAAGAGTAGATGTTTCCTTCCCTTATGTATTATCTTGTCTACCAGGCACCTACTGACTCCCAAGTGGTTTTGTCCCATCCATAAATCTAACTTACAAAAAAGGAAATTTGCAGCTAAGATCCATATTATTGCAAGTCGCTTTACATTGCCTTTCTCCTCTTTCTTCAGGATAAGTGAAGTAGTAGCAGACATATTACGTTTTTCTAGTTTTGAAATGCTTTGTCTTCTCTTTCTTTAATTAGGCTTCATTTATTTTCTTTTTTGGGAAGCTGCTATAGACCAAATTATTTTAATTCAAGCAAGAATATTGCATTTTTAGTCTCCCTGGATTTTGACCATTGGAAAACGAATAGCCAGCTACATCATAGAACTGGAGAACATAGCCTCTGTGGGCAGCAGAAAATTCTAGAACATAATTTACCCAAAGGTTCTTTTTCATTGAAATGAATGGCTGCCAGCCTTCATCTTTGTATTGCTTGTGACTACGGTAGCTTTTGCAAGAGAAGAGTCTCATGGATTCTGCTCAAAGGAGCTCGTTGTGTCCTTCTTGCATAAAAACCAATATACACTCATGAAGACAAGAATATTTTGTTTGTAGTTTTCATTTTACAAGTCTTTGTATCATACAGGTTGCTTCAGGGCCTCAACAGGTAATATCAATGTCAAATAATGGGAATATCGTCTTTCATACATGGAAAAGTAAAGGTAAAGGAGTCCCTGTGTATTTCACTCGACTAGTCATTAACTGACTTTATGCAGTGGTGCCCATCTCCGTTTCTAGGCCATTGAGCCAGCATTGGCCAAAGACATTTCCGCAGTCATGTGGTCAGCATGACATCATACCACAACTGAGAGAATACAGCAAAACATGGAACACTGTTACCTTCCCACCAAAGTGGTACCTATTTATCTACAATTAGTCCTCAACCTATGACCACAATTGAACCCGAAATTTATGTTGCTAACTTTTTTTTAGTTTATTTTTTTTACTTCAAATTTATATACCGCCCTTCTCCCTAGGGACTCAGGACGGTGTACAGCCAAGTAAAAACACATAAGTACATAATACATAATACATAGATTAAGAAACAGATTAAAAGGAAATATCTCAATTTGGCCCAAAATTTAAAAAGACAAACGAATTTAAAATCATTTAAAATCATTTAAAAGGATTTGTTAGGCCAGCCCAGCTTGTTGAAAAAGGAAAGTTTTAAGGGAACGGTGGAAGGCACGAAGGTCTTGGATTCTCCTTATCTCTGGGGGCAGTTGATTCCAGAGGGTGGGAGCCCCCACAGAGAAGGCCCTCCCCCTGGGGGTCACCAGCCTGCATTGCTTGGCTGATGGCACCCTGAGGAGGCCCTCTCTGTGGGAGCGTACGGGTCGATGGGAGGTCGTCGGTGGCAGCAGGCGGTCTCGAAGATAACTAGGTCCTATGCCATGGAGCGCTTTAAAGGTGGTAACCAACACCTTGAAGCGCACCCGGAAGACCACTGGGAGCCAGTGCAGCTCACGCAGGAGCGGTGTTATGTGGGAGCGCCATGCAGCTCCTGTAATTACCCGTGCGGCCGCATTCTAGACCAGTTGGAGCCTCCGGGTGCTCCTCAAGGGGAACCCCATGTAGAGAGTTTTGCAGTAGTCCAGGCGAGAGGTGACGAGGGCATGAGTGACTGTGCACACGGAATCCCGATCAAGAAAGGGGCGCAACTGGCGAATCAGGCAAACCTGACAAAAGGTCCCCCTGGCAACAGCCGTCAGATGTTCCTCCAAGGACAGCTGTGTATCCAGGAGGACACCCAGATTGCGCGCCCTCTTCACGGGGGCCAAAGACTCGCCCCCGATAGTCAGCGATGGAGTCAACTGACTATATCGGGATGCCGGGAACCACAGCCACTCGGTCTTGGAAGGGTTGAGCTTGAGCCTGTTCCTCCCCATCCAGATCCATACAGCCTCCAGGCACTGGGCCATCACTTCAAGGGCATTGCTGGGGTGGCCTGGGATGGAGATGTACAGCTGGGTGTCATCAGCGTACTGGTGGTATCTCACCCCAAAGCCACGGATGATCTCGCCCAGGGGCTTCACATAAATGTTGAACAGAAGGGGCGAGAGGACCGACCCTTGCGGCACTCCACAGATGAGAGGCTTCGAGGTCGACCTCTGCCCCCCTGTCAACACAAACTGCGACCGGTCGGAGAGAAAGGAGGAGAACCACCGTAACACGGTGCCCCCCATCCCCAACTCTTCCAGCCGGTGCAGCATGATACCATGGTCGATGGTATCAAAAGCCGCTGAGAGATCTAATAGGACCAGAACAGAGGAGCAACCCCTGTCCCGAGCCCTCCAGAGATCATCAACCAACGCGACCAATGCTGTTTCCATGCTGTGCCTAGGCCTGAAACCCGACTGGAATGGATCTAGATAGGACGTTTCCTCCAGGAATTGTGGAAACTGTCGTGCAACCACACTCTCAACAACCTTCACCACGAAGCGAATGTTGGAGACAGGACGATAGTTAGCCAATACTGCCGGGTCCAGGGAGGGCTTCTTGAGGAGAGGCCTCACCACCGCCTCTTTCAAGGCAGCGGGGAAGTGACCCTCACTCAACAAAGCGTTGATAATTCCCTGGAGCCAGCCTCATGTGACCTCCCGGGAAGCCAGTACTAACCAGGAGGGACACGGGTCCAGAAAACATGTGGTCGCATTAAGTCTCCCCAAAATCCTGTCCATGTCGTCCGGAGTCACAGAGTCAAACTCTTCCCAGATAACATTCTCAAGACTATTCCTCGCCATCCTGCCCGGATCTACCCAGTCAGAGTCCAAATCCTGCCAGATCTGAGCGATTTTGTCATACAGATATCGTCTGAAATCCTCAGCCCTGCCCTCCAAGGGATCCTCCCGCACTCCCGATTGAAGCAGGGAGCGGGTCACTCTGAACAGGGCCGCCGGACGATTCTCTGATGATGCAATAAGAGCGGAAAAGTAATTAGACTTCGCTGCTTTTATCGCCACTAGGTAGGTCTTAATATGCGACTTTACCAGTGTTCGATCAGATTCGGTGAGACTGGCCCTCCAACCGCTCTCCAGGCATCTTTTCCGGCGCTTCATCTCCCTCAGCTCCTCAGTGAACCAAGGAGCTGCGAGGGATCGACACCGGGTCAGAGGCCGCAAAGGCACGACTCGATCTAAGGCTCCGCTAGCGGCCCGATCCCAGGCCGCCACCAGGTCCCCGACTGAGTCATGTGCTAGAACCTCAGGAAATGGCCCAAGCTCCATCTGGAATCTATCAGAATCCATCAGGCCCATCTGAGCCCCATGACCGCATCTCACAAAGAGGGTTTCACATCTGGCAATCTGTGGCACAGTGGTCTCCCTCGGACCAAGACCTTCTTTAATAATAACCACCCCCCCGCCCATCCCCTGGGCCCTCGGCTGATGAAGCGTTCTGAAGCCCGGTGGGCATATCTCAACCAGGGGGACCCCTCCCTCCGGGCCCAACCAAGTCTCAGTAATAGCTGCCAGGTCCACTCCCCCCTCCTGTATAACATCATGGATGAGGGGGGCCTTATTAACCACGGACCTGGCATTGCATAACATCAGCCGGAGGCCCAGGTCCTGAGTATCTAAACCACCTAATATCTGAGTGGAGTCTTGGGGACCTAGGCGCGCAATTGCTCTCAAACAGCGAGTGCGCGCCCCCAGCACATGATGTAGCCCCCTACTCCCGCCATATCTGCCCCTCCCATTCACCCTGCTGATGGTAAATTCCTCCTTCGGATAGCCCACCAACCCTTCCCCAATCCCTCGACCTGCACCCTCCAAACCATTCCCCTGTGCCGGGCTCGGTTCTGACCTTAGTGGCTTACTCCCCTCAACCCCATTGGTCTTCCTCCCGGTTCCCCTTAAAAAATCATTAAAAACCCTAATTAAAAAACCCCTCAATCCCCGCTTTAAAACATGCCACCTCTCGGGACTCCAAAGCCCGTCCTTAAGGTAGTCCTTTGATAGAGTGGAAGGCCATCACCGCGAGAGGGGGGCATCTCGCAGCACAAGCAGATCTGCCGAGGTATAAGTCATTCAGATATGGTGGGAAAGGAAATAAAAATGGAACTCTGGGTGTTAATGATAGTCATAGAGGTGAGAGATAAACAGTACAGTTGGACATGGAAAAGCTGGGGCCCCGTCACTCTCTCACAGTTATGGGGCGTCCAGGGCAAGTAGCAGTACAGTGGGTGGCCATAGCCGTTCTCTCACAGCGGCAAGATAACAGAGGCCAACCTTCTTTCCCTGTGGATGGAACCGCAGTCATTGTCCTGGACTCTCAGCTTCTCCTTCCAACTGATAAATTTGTTAAGTGAGTTTTGTCCCATTTTATGACACTTCTTGCCACATTTGTTAAGTGAATCACTGCAGTTCTTAAATTAGTAACACAGTTGTTGAGTGAATCTGGTTTTCCCATTGACTTTGCTTGTCAGAAGGTCACAAAAGGGGATCATATGACTCTGGGACACTGTAATCGTCATAAATGTGAGTCAGTTGTCAAGCATCCCAATGTAAATCACGTGACCATGGGGATGCTGCAACCATCATAAGTATGAAAAATGGTCATAAGTCACTTTTTCAGTGCTGTTGTAACTTCAAATGGTCACTAAGTGAACTGTTGTAAGTCAAGCACTACCTGTGGTTGCATTTACATGCTTTCAAACTGCTAGGTGGGCAGGAACTGAGGCCAATGACAAGACTGTCATAGGTGGTAGGGCTCAAACTGGTGGAGTATAGACCTTCTCTGGCATCTATTAAGCCACTGAGGCTCCACCCAGCCTCCTTTCCTACAGGCCACAAATATAACTTCAATCCAGTACCACTATTGTAATACAGAAGAACAGAAACAAAAAGAGGCACTAGACTGGAAGAAGGTCACTTAAATGAAATTTAGCCAAGTATCTATGAGTCAGCAAATGGATTCATGTGAGAGAGCACTGGGAAGGCCTTCTGATTATTAGTCCAGAATATTTAATTTTGCTCTTCTAATGCTTTTCATAATCATGTTCCCTTTTTCAATAACTTTGAAATGTACTAAACCAGGTCACACCAGTACACTGCTAGAGAGGCAGTCTTATTTATTTATTTATTTATTTATTATTTAAATTTCTATACCGCCCTTCTCCAGAATAGGACTCAGGGCGGTGAACAGCCAAAGTAAAAAACAATACATACAAAATTTAAAAGCAATTTAAAATAATTAAATATTATTGGCCGTAAATTAAAATAACCCAATTTAAAATCAATTTAAAATTAACTCAAGCCAGCCCCGCTAGTTGAAATAAATGGGCCCGACGAAAAATCCGGAGGTCTGTTATTGTACGTATCTCTGGGGGGAGGTTGTTCCAGAGGGTGGGCGCCGCCACAGAGAAGGCTCTCCCCCTGGGAGTCATCAGCCGACATTGTCTGGCGGACGGCACCCTGAGGAGGCCCACTCTGTGCGAGCGTACTGGCCGGTGGGAGGCTATTGGTGGCAGAAGGCGGTCTCGTAAGTACCCCGGCCCTAAGCCATGGAGCGCTTTAAAGGTGGTCACCAACACCTTGAAGCACATCCGGAAGACCACCGGGAGCCAGTGCAGCTCGCGCAGGAGAGGTGTTACATGGGAGCGCCTCGTCGCCCCCATAATCCCCCATGCAGCCGCGTTCTGGACCAGCTGGAGCCTCCGGGTGCACCCCAGGGGGAGCCCCATGTAGAGAGCGTTGCAGTAGTCCAGGTGGGAAGTGAGTGCCTGAGTGACTGTGCGTAGGGAGTCCCGATCTAGAAAGGGGCGTAACTGGCGTATCAGGCGGACCTGATAAAAAGCTCCCCTGGCCACGGCCGTCAAATGATCTTCTAACGACAGCCGTGTATCCAGGAGGACGCCCAAGTTACGAGCCCTCTCCGTGGGGGTGAGTGATTCGCCCCCAATAGCCAGCGATGGCATCAGCTGGCTATATCGGGACGCCGGAAGCCACAGCCACTCGGTCTTGGAGGGGTTGAGTCGGAGCCTGTTTCTCCCCATCCAGGCCCGCATGGCCTCCAGGCACTGGGACATCACTTCAAGGGCATCGTTGGGGTGGCCTGGGGTGGAGATGTACAGCTGGATGTCATCAGCGTACTGATGGAACTCCACCCCAAAGCCACGGATGATCTTAGTCTTGTCTTTCTCCTCTCATGCTACGACTTCAAGCACCTGCGTCATCTGAAGTAGTGTTGTTGCTGATTTTTAACGGAGTCATTCCTGCCTAAGAGGGAAGAAAAGCAGGCATGGAGTTAATTAAAAGTCTCCATTAAATAAAAGTGGGTCATTGTCTAGTGCCTAGTTATATTTATTTATTTATTACATTTATATGCTGCCCATTTCGCTATCAAGCCACTTTGGGTGATTTACAATGTCCCCCCCAAAATATAAAACACATAGTCCTTTAAAAAACATGAAAAACAATGAGCGTTAAAAGTTAAAATATTAACATTAACAACAAACTGGATAAAAAAAAGACCAATACATAAACAGGGTGGGGGTGGGGGAATTCTCCCAATCTACTAGCCACCTCCAGAATGGACATCCCCATCAAAGCCCCTAACCAGTTGGCAGAGCCACGTTTTCAGGCCCTTTTCTGGCCAACAGGATGGGGGTGACTTCATCTCAAGGGGCATGATGTTCCAGAGGATGAGATCCATTGCAGAAAAGGCTCTTCTCCTGGACCTCACCACCCAAACTTCTTTGGTCAATGGGGTCCACTCCATTGTATGCCCTGCCAGAGTGGGTGGCAGCCATAATTGTGCCACCTGGAATTGAGATATAAAGCTAGTGCCATCAGCATCCCATGGTATCAGATACTTTCACCCAGTGACTTCATGTAGATGTTGAAAAGAAACAGGGAGAGTACTGAACTGTGCAGCATGCTGCAAAGGAGGAGCCATCGACTGGACACCTGGCTCCCTATCAACCTTGATCGGGACTGGCCTTAGAGAAAGGAGCCAAACTGGTGCTATACTGGTCCAGTTTGATCTAGAGGTTATGACACTAGGGTAGAAACTGGGAGACTGTGAATTCTAGTGTTGAAAACCATCTGGGTGATGTTGCCCCCCCCCCACCCGAAGAATGAAATATTTTGGGAAATATTAAAAAGGCAGGATAGAATATTTCCCCTAAAGGAGAAATGAAAAAAAAATCCTTAAGGGAGGCAGAAACTAGCCCCAGTTTCCCTGCCCCAAGCAGAGACTGAGTAGGCCAGCTTTTAGAAATGCAGATTTGGTAATCCATTCAGAAAGACTGGGTCAGGCAGAAACTCAGATAAGCAATAAGCCAAAGGTTGACAAATTAGTTCAAATTAGGATTTGCATTTTCGCTTTTGCTTATAGAGCCAGCCATGACCCCTACATGACCTCATAGGAATCCAGAAGGTGTAAAACCCACCCACTCTAAACTCCATTTGGTTTATTTATTTATTTATTTATTTATTTATTTATTTATTTATTTATTTATTTATTTATTAGTTCGATTTATATGCCACCCTTTTCTGTAGACTCAGGGCAGTTTACAATACATTAAGCAATAGCCTTCATACTTTTGTATATACCTGCTTAGTAGGGCTTTTTGGCCCCCCCGAGCGGTGTTCTATTTTATACAAAATCAGCTTATTGCCCCCACAAACCGGGTCCTCATTTTACCTACCTCGAAAGGATGGAAGGCTGAGTCAACATTGAGCCTGGTGAGAATTGAACTCACAGTAATTGCAGGCAGCTGGCAGCTAAATGCTACTTTAACAGCAGTTTTAGTCCACTGTGCCACCAAGGCTCTTTAGCTTCAGTTGTCACAGAATCGCATGTGGTTGGTGGTTCTGCTTCATTAATAAACTTTCTTTCCAATCAGCCTCCATGTTGTTTCCAGCGTCTTTCTCCCAGCTTGGAATTGAACCAGATGAATTTTTCTTCTAACACAACAAGAAAGAAAAGAAGGAAAGGAAAGAAGGAAGGAAGGAAGGAAGGAAGGAAGGAAGGAAAGAAAGAAAGAAAGAAAGAAAGAAAGAAAGAAAGAAAGAAAGAAAGAAAGAAAGAAAGAAAAAGAATCAGCCAGCAAGCCAGCCTGGACAGGCTACCAGAGAAGCTTCACAGTATCTTTATTTGCTGATTGAATTAAAAAAAAATTAAAGGAAAGGAATTATTTTAAATATGAAAGTAATGATCCCCATAAGACAAACTCTTTTATTAAAAATAACACCATATGCTGAATGATGAGTACAGCCTTGTTCTTCACCTGACACAGACTCTGAGAATGAGGCAGAATATTGCCAACTCCCAAATATTCTTGAGCAACTTCCATTTAGAATTCAGAAATTCAATTGTGTTATGTTAAGTTGCACATAAACCAAGGATTTATTTACTCCTTTGTGGATCTTTGTGTATTTTTTCATCATCATTTCCTAGAACAGAACTTTGTGTACTCTGGCCCACAGTTCTTTTTTTGCTGCAAATATATATCAAAATACTTTGTTTTAGATTGAAATCTTGTCCTCTTCAGGGATTGCAATATTCACTGACAAGGTTTTCTCTTTTTCAAAGTCCCACAGTCCCAATTTAATATGTTCCTGCTGTTCCAGTTACTTCTGTAAGGAATAGCTTTCTCCTTTTTCTCGAAATGTTAAAGTCACCAGTAGCTTTACACAGGATTAGGCACATTTGGATAATAAATCTCCCTCCAAACACAGAAACAATGCTAAAGTCCTCCAAAACATTCTAAATAAACCAAAAGACTCAGTAGCTCTAGAAGAAGAAGAAAAAAGAGTGTTTATAACATACAATGTAAGGACTGTAACAGCCACTATGTAGGACCAACAGGCAAAAAACTAGCAGAGCACATCCATGACAACCAAGTAGCAGTCAGAAGACATGATGAAAACTCCTTAATTTCTCAACACATGGACAGACTCAACCATAGTTTCAACTGGGAAACTCTGAACATCCTAGACCAAGCCAAGTCCAAAAATTCCAGAGAATTCCTGGAAGCCTGGTGCTCAAGACATATCAACCATTAATAGGCATATAGACCTAAACAACATTGACATACCATTCAAATGACACAATCAAAAAGCCAAAAAGGAAACAAAAAATTCTAAATGCCTCACTATAAATCAGCACTAGACCAACAATCAAGAAGTAAACAATACCCCAATCAAGGATCTACCAACTCAAACAAAGAAGCTAACAGTAAGCAACAGCCTAATCAAGGAACCACCAGACCACTCCCACCAGTATTGTCAGGGTAAGCAACTACTATATAAAATGACAGCAAACCTTACTTCTCTCTAGCACTGATAATGTTACCTAGTTGGGGTAATGAAATGTCTGCAAAAAACAGCCAAACTCAAAGAGCACCAAGGACCCCACAATATACAGTACATAGTTCTGGGAGGTGCAGCCAAAGCAAGTTTTCTTGTCCTCATTATAAACTTCCCAACAGCTTCCTTCCAGATTTTGACCTTCCATCTGATGCTGTAAACAACTGTTATGGACTCCTATCATTTAAACATTTCCACATACCTTTCTGACCTCTTCTTTTTCTATATAAAGCATTAATAAGTTTAATGGCCAATTTGTTTCTATACTGTCCTCTAAATTGTATTATAAACACCTACAAAACTGTAAAGGCTCATCAGATTATGCAATAAGGCATCATCAGGAGTTTTTAGTGTTAAAATTTCCTATTTTTTAAAAAAGTAAGTTTCCAGCCTTATGATATCAAATGCAAGTCATGGAGGAATAATCCTCTGAGGGAATGAAATCTGGCAGAGTTGGCCCTACTTATATTTCCTTTCTAGACCACCAGTTCTCAAAAATCAACCATTTGGATGAGAATATTTTTAAAAAAAACTTGGGAAAAGCCAGAGGTAGAATTTTCATATTTATACATTGGAATCTTGCATAATCAGACGCACAGCTTTAGCAACTTTATTTGGCAGTTCAAATAACAGCAGCAGTATTTTGAAAAATGGACTAGGCTGACTGGGTTTTCCCCATCTGGGTTAAATAAAAACTTAAGGGGTAAAAAAGAGATACACAGCATTTTTGTCCATCCTCTTTATGGTCAATGAGTAATATCACTTAATTATGCAAAAGTCCACACTTCTGCCTTTTGGGGATTTTTTCCCCCCCAGATATAGAGGAGTCCAAAATCAGCAACTTTGAGGATCTAGGAGTGCCTGGCAGTTCCATTCTAGCAGCTGTTTTACAGTAATGCTTTGTTATAGTGAATCTGCCTTTCTCGTTTTATCTGATTTAGATTAAGCATGTTAGGAAGAGAATTCTGCTCAAAATCAGCATGTATGCAGAGAAAATTGAAGCTTTCTCCTCTAATCACTTCCATGGCAAAATTATCCCATTATCACCTGTAGAAAACAGATAAACTTATAAAAAGAAGCTGGGAAGAGGGTGTGAGGAGGATCTGGCTGCAAGAGTTGTCACCCCATTGATTGCCACTGTTGCTTTGGCTGGCTAGGAAGCCAGATCCCTTCCTCCCTCACTGCTCCATGTGCATCCCTTTTGATGCTGAACACTTGGTGGAAGGGGACAACCATCTCAGAAGAAGTGTATGATCTTTGGTATACAATAGCTGCGCTCCCCTGCTAGAAACTCCAAATGAGCTCAAACTGGGAAGAGAAAAATTGAGACCTTCACTACTGGAATGATAGTCTCTTGTCAAGATCTAGTCCTTGCACACAATGTATGCTACTTTTAAAAACAATTAAGACAGCCACATGTTTTTCCCCCAGGTGTGTGAATGTCTAGATTTTTTTAAAAAATCTAGTTTTGTATGCTATTTTATTGCATATCAAACATTTATCCATGCAACTGCTAGGAGTTGAGCCCAATTCTGTGGCACCTATTTCTATAACAATTGTAATATACTTTTCATGCTGCTGTTCTAGCTGTATTTTCTGAGGATTTCAATTGTATGCTGCCTCAATGGGTTGAAAAGCAGGGCATGAAATTAGGCCAATGAAATCTTCCCATCCATTCTTCCCATAAGCTTTAAACCTACCTATCAAGGAGGCTCATTTTAGGAGAGAAGCATTGTCTAGAGGCAGCAGCTATGCATCTTCCAGAATATCTATCCCTTGTCTTTTGCAAGGGCTGAAAATGTTGGAAATGGGACAACCTGAATAAGGCATTGTTGCTAGTAGTGTTTCATGTATAGTTTATGGAAAAAGGAATTAGATGGCTTTCATTTTTTTTCTTGTCTTGAAAATATTCAGTCTGTGTAGGCAAGTTTTCAGTGAACGTGAAATAATTCAGGATTATGCAGGGGACCAACAGAATCCCATAGGACTTTGGTAGAGTAATGTATAGGCTACAACATGACCAGTGTAGAAGAAAGGAAGCAAAATATCCCAAAATATCTAGCAAAAACACCTAGAGTGTCTCTAGGTGTTAGTTTGTCCTAGCATTAGCTTCATAATAAAGTTTGAATTTGAAAATGGATGTTAATGCTTTTAAATCTGTTGCATTATATATTTTGTAATTTAGCTTTATTATTGTAAGACACTTAGAGTGCTTATGTGTATAAGAAGTTGGAGTGAAAATTTGGAACTGGGTGAGAGATCAACCTATATGACTCTTATTATTGTTAAAAGGGGACTCCATGTTTCCTCCACAAATCTGGGCGCACAATTCTCCACAAATCTTCCAAAGAAACCTAGACTGCGTGTGGTCTGAAGATAACCATTCTCACAACATCTCTGTTCACAGATTTATCGCCTTGCTATCTGACTGCCTTTCCTTCCTCCCCCCACAATCCAATTGGTTTAGCTGGTTGCCAGTTTTCAAATGAAAAAGGCTCTTCAGCTGGATAGCAGGTGAGGAGAAAACCTAGTCAGTATTTCTACTCTCTTTATTTGTTGGAGTAAATCTCAAAGAAGTGATCAGGATCTTGTCTTCATTAGCTGGTTAGAGAGGAGCTGGCAAGAAGTAAGGAGAGATTACGCAAGCCTTTGAAGTGGCTACGGTGGTTCCAAAGGGTGGAGAGTGAGAAAGAGAATACTGTAAAGTGATCCTGAAAGGTGAGAGCTAGCAACACTATAATTGTTGAAGAAGGGTCAGGGAACCATTCCCCTTTGAGTCCAAAAACACCCACTCATTGGACCTCAGCTGACAAAAAGACCAATCAACAGGTGAAGAAAAGCATTTAAGATGCCTGAACCTCTGAAGGATGAAGAAAGCAGAGCATTGTGCTGAGGGAAAAGTGGTTTTGACAGAGAATTCCAGCTTAAGCATCCTGAGCGGTTGGGGTATCATACATCTGTGGTACAAAATTGGGGTTAACAAGGCACTCTGAGGCTCTAGTGATTTACTTGGGCATAAAAGGTCCGTTTCTGTTAAGAAGCTCCTAGCAAGCAGTACTGGAAATAGATAAACAGGAATACAGAGATGCATGGATTTTTGATAAGTATATTTATTGCAGAAAAGTTTATAAAGCTGTTACAGAAGATTTCCAGTAAACTTTGAATGTCAACGACAAGCTTTAATAATGAAATTGAGGTTTAAATCTTTGCATCTCTTTCTCTCTCTCTCTCTCTCACACACACACACACACAGGGAGGGGGTGTTTAGAGAGAGAGTTATGGGCATGAAGCTGTTCTTTTTTGGTTGGGAGGAACAATTTGCATCCAATCCTTGTGATGGTAACAGGTTGATCGTCCCCCTGGTTGTTTGCTTATGACCACATGAGGCCTTGTTCTCCCTGTTGAATTATGGGAACAGGGCTGTTAAAACTCTCCAGGTCATTGTAGTCCACTAACTGATAATCATAGACGAAATCAATGTGTACACACAAACAGTTTGAATGCTTCTTTCATTCAAAAGCTGCCTTCACACAACATTCTAGGCCATCTAGGCCATCTATTTAACATAGCTAACTCAACAAATCACATTTTATGTGGGAAAGTGCACTTTTTTATCCGTTAGAAGGGAATGCAGTGAAATCATTTTACCTTAAGCTTAACAGGAAAGTGGAGGGGCAGCATTAATATTTCCAAAATTGGGAGTGGCTAAGCCATAATTAACAAACCAGAGTGGCTGGTAACTCTATCCTAAGCCATGCAAACTACAGTTTGCCTTAATGTGTAACTTTAAACTAGCTGCACATCTAGTGCAGCTAGTTTAAAGCTGCACATTAAACTTAGATTTGCCAAGTTTAAATTCTAGTCTCTGGCAGATGTTCCTTTGGAAGACCGAATATAATTCTACCATTAATGATAATATGCTCCATAAACTATTTGTGCTCCAGAGAGTTTGTTATTGTAGTCATATGTACCAGGAAAATATTTCTGTATATCTGTGAGGAACAATGGTCTTGGAGGCCAGGCTACTGTTGAATTGCAACAGGGCAATGTTGAATTGCAACACTTTGGTTTTGCTCAGTCAAGTGAATGGTAGTGTCTTTACCTCTCCTTTGGCCATGGTGACCAGAGAAAGTATCTAAACATCTCTAAGTGACAATGTCACATTTCTTTATTTGCATTTATTTGCATTGCTTGTAACGTTTCAAAGGGCCTTTCTCCACTGCTGTTAGGAAATTTATTCACCAAGCCTTGAGTCAGCAGAAAACGATACCAGCTTGAAATTAATGAAAGTTGCTGCCACCATTGGTGTATCCTATTCTGCCTCTATGGCTCATCCCTACTCATTAGTAGCAATCTCACCTTCCTCCAAGTTAAGGAGTATCAAAGCCAAGCAGATTTCCCACATTTTGAGACTGCCCTCAATACCAGGAGAGTTAAGGGAAACTTCTTGTTTTGCTCATGAACCGGGGAGACAGTCTCACAGAGGAGACAGCCACACAGAGAGGAGGTAGAAAAACTATGTTGCTAAGACATGAGTTATATTTTAGGCCAGATCCATCTATAAATTTACCCATACAGGAAATACATGACAGCAGAAGATTCTTGGACTCAATAGTGTTAGATAAGTTGCTTCACGGTGGCACAGTGGTTAGAGTGCAGTACTTCTGCTGATTGCTGGCTGACTGCAATTTGGCAGTTCAAATCTCACCAAACTCAAGGTTGACTCAGCCTTCCATCCTTCCGAGGTGCGTAAAATGAGGACCCAGATTGTTGGGGGCAATAGGCTGACTCTGTAAACCACTTAGAGAGGGCTGTGAAGCACTGTGAAACGGTATATGAGTGCTATTGCTATTGCTATTCATGACAAAAAAGTAGTCATATAGACAGGGCTGTCTTAACGCATTGGCCCTAATGGGCACTTGCTCATGGGCTCCACAAGCATAGGGGCCCCATATTAATCTGCGTATGTTAACCCTTCAATGCACCTTGTATCATATAAATACAGCAACTGTATGGCTTACTGAGTATTATTGTGTTTTTCAAGCCTCATGTATTGTTCAAATGTTTATTATACTGATTAGTTGTTGCTGCACAGCATGTTTTTAAAGTTTCAACGCCAATTTTGTTGGAAGTGCCAATAAAATAAATATATGTTTAATTTTATCAACCATTTACATTTTTATTCCTGTGAGTAGTTGTCATAGGGGCCCCAGTACACTGCTTTGCCCGGGGCCCATAATGCTGTTAAGACGGCCCTGCATATAGACACAGAAGAGCTTCCTGTTGCAGAAGACAGAAATCAAGAGGCACAAAAATATCAGCACTGGGTTTATGTCTCCTGCTTATAGACCTGGATCAATAAATTTAGAGCAGTTCTTTCCCCAGCTTTGCAATTGATATACCCTATTCTAGATAGTTTTGCATAGTCTTAGCAGCAAAGTTTATCACACATGACATTCCCTGCCATAAATAATTGTTCTTGACATGTTGTGATTTATTGATAACTTGCTTTAATGTTTATTAATTACAAAAAATACGTTATTTCTGAGTCTGTGTTATGGCATGTTCTCTCTGCTGTTAATGAAACTAATACACAAATCTTTTTGAGATGTTTTATTTACTTATCTTTAGTTTATATTACTAAGCAACTAAAGATTTGATAGAGGTGGTATCAATAGAAGCTGTTAGTTAAACCAATAATTGTCTATTTTGCAAGAGGATAAAGGGCTCCCTCACTTATTGCAAAAATAAATGAAACAAGGGTGCCATTTTCTACAAAAAAAAATGGTAGCTGTCTTTTGGTTCCTACAATATGGCTGCATGTAGAGGCAGATTCTGGAGCCAGATGCTAAAAATGTATTCACGTTCACAAAATTATATAGTGTGCAATCATTTCCTATCTCAGAGTCCCCACTGATACTAGAAAGAACCTCAAAGAAACTTTTGAGCCAAGAGGATGAGGGAATGGGAAGAAATAACATTTCCTTTTCCTATTCAGAAATCTTTCACTTTTCCTGAAAACTTTCTCTTTGCTGACGGCATTGGAGAATGAGAAGAGAAATGACGGGCAAGAGGAATTATTCCCCCCTCTCCCATCCAATAAAAGAAGCAACTATACATTTATTTGGTATCAAAGAAAAGAGGACAGGGCAGCAAGAACAGCAGAAAGATAATGAGAAGTATGTATTTCGATGCATGCATGGAATCATAATTTAGTTTACACTTCTTCAGTAGGCTAATGAGAAACCTGCATGGACACCCAATCCTTCCCAACAATGCCCTTGATCCAATCCAAGTAATTGATTATTTTGGTATAAAAGCCATATCCTTTGCCACACTCAAGGCCCCAAGAAACAATGCCTGTGGCCACCCAATGCTGAGTCTCTGGGTCACGCACAGCTAAGGCCCCTCCACTGTCACCCTGACAGGTGTCTTTTCCTCCGTAGGGGGTACCAGCACAAAACATGTTATCTGAGAAGACTGGATCCTTCTTAGAAATCTTCTTTCCTTTCAACCACTTCCGACACAAATCCTGGTTGCCCACGGGGATGGGAGCGTACTTCAGCCTGCTAGCAAGGATGTTTTTTTCTACCCCAAAGCCACTGGCATAGCCCATCCAACCTGTATGGTAATAGGTGGTGTTTCCTGACTCAGGGAGACAGATAGGCAGCATGTCTTGGCCAAGGGTCACCGGATCTCTCAACTCAATGAGTGCAATGTCTCCGTCAAAGTTATGCTCATCCTTTGGATTGTAATCCGGATGCACAAAGAGTCTGAGAACTGGTTTATTGCCTTCTTTGTACAGTTCAGTCACATCTGTGTGACCCAGGAAGATTTCAGCCTTCTCTGCCACCTGCACAGGGGTCAGTATCTCTGTGTCATTCCCTTTCCCTTTTGGGTACACAACGTGGGCAGCTGTCAGGATCCAGCGATCACCTAGCAGTGCCCCTCCTGCTCGTCCAGCGATGACAGTCATAGCTTGCCATGGGAAACTGCCTCGTGGGGCATCCTTCCCACCAATAATTCGCTGGACTTCCACGACTGGGTTGTCTGGCTTTCCACATACTGTGAAAAGAGAGAGAATACTCAAAAAGGCTGCAGCACCCTCATCTCCCTGCCCTCTTGACCCCGCACCCCAGCAAACTTTATTTATTTGTACACCTTATCTTTGCTTAAGTCACATCAGAGCCAGCCTCTTAATCATCTTCTTCTTTACTTCTTATTGTTAATTAATTTTCTGCTGTCCCCTCTTCGTGCTAAAAATGTTGGATATCAATACCTCTCTCATTATACTACCAGAAGAGGAAACAGAAGGTAATTTAACAGACAGGATCCTTCAACACTTGGCAATGACAGCCACCAGAACCAGGCACCTGCCAACTGAAACTAATTTCAGGGCTGGATCCAGAATCCCATCTCATTCTAGTAGGTCAAATACCAATGGAGGTGGACATGATGCCTGCTTCCTCTCTGGCTCTTCTGGTACTAGGACTTGCTAGTCTTCTGGTGCCAGCACCAGCTTTTGAGAAGAGGTGAATCGTGCTATAATAATATATGAAACAAGAAAATCTTTGGCTATGATTTACCTGGCAGACACATTGGGATGTCATCATGATTAACTTGATCCTTCCAGGAACCCTCAGCTGAGCAGGTGTAGATACCTAAAGGAGAAACAAAAACAAGAATAGTGGGGCCGAAGATTGAATGCTCAATGGTTTTTTATTATTTATTTTTGAACATTTTATTGGTTTTTTAAAAAAACCATGGATATTTTATGTTCTATTTTTGTGTATCTGAACATCTTACAAGTGCAATGAGATTGAAATCATTCAGTCACTCACTCAAATAAACAAAAAAATGCATTTATTACATTTAATGTGTTTTAATGCCAAGTACTCTAGCCCACAATGAATCCATCAAGGTTGGGCAGCTAAAACCAATTAAAATAAATAAAATAAATGGATTTTTTTTCAACCCCCAAGCATTTGGTAAAGAAGATACACATACAAAAGCAAGGAAATTGCTTGGCTGCTGGTTTGTCAAGTTTCCCATGCAATGCTGCAGCTTGCACTGGGTTTGCATTGATCTGGCAATGCATGGCCTCACCTTTTCCTGGGGTGTTGAGCAGGCGATAATAGGGTTCATTACAGCGGTACTTGATAACTGACTCATAGTTGTTATTTTTTGTTGCCGATACAAAATTAAATTCCCCGTTTTTCAGAAATTTAGGTTTACCGCAATTCACAACTGCAAGACACAAACACATAAAATGAAGAGAAGAGAGTACAGTATTTCCTTCTGGGATTTTCCAGGGATCAAAAATTATCACAACCCAAAACCGGCACTCTCATAGGAATTATTCATTTCTTTCCCAGGTTGTGATTAATAGTATGTCATGTCTCAAATCTTGTCCTAACAGAACAATTTTTAGGTCTTCTTTAGTGAAGAAGATAAAAAGTTTGTGTGTGGGACATACCCTGTTTCCTCTAAAATAAGACATCCCCTAATAATAAGCCCAATCGGGCTTTTGAGTGCATGCACTAAAATAAGCCCCCCTGAAAATAAGCCCTCCCCGAAAATAAGGCCAAGCGCTTATTTCAGGGTTCAAAAAATATAAGACAGGGTCTTATTTTCAGGGTAGCAGTAGCAATCACTAGTTTGGTTGTTTTTTAAATGAGAAGCAAAGGAGAGGACTAGCTTTTCCCCCTGCTATTAGTTATCTGAAAAGCATTTCCATATAAAGAACTGCTTTTTTATGCACAGACAAAAAGACCCCAAATCCTTAAGACAATTTAGAGAGACGTTTAGAAGGGAAACAGAAAGAGATAAAAGAAAGCCATTGCAGGATTGTCAGATCAAATGTTGGCAGCATGTCAGAAAATAAAGAGCATAAACCTAAGAGCCAGATTCCACAATTTAGGATACTTTCCTTGTTTGCGCAATTGCAGTAAAAACATCCCAGCAAACTCTCCTCCCCTTTTTTTGGCTGCTTCCTCGTGATGTTGCTTTCATCTGATTGCTACCTTAGCCACATCTGTGCTAAAATAGCAATTTTTTAAAAAAAATCTTATCTCAGGATAGGTTTTGCCATGGATAGAATCTGATGGGTTTTATTGACCATTCTGTTGGCAGCAGAGCCGGGTGACTCCTGGGGAGAGATTAGCTACAGAGGCATCTAATGGTTTTTGTGAATCTGCCACCTCTCCAATTTCTGGGCATTATCTTTTACAGCCCTTCTTTTAATTTTTTTTTCATTTAAGAATTAGAGAGACTAATTCTTTTAAATTGGATTCTCCCCCTACCCCCTGGCAAACATACATTGGGGCTCTGGGCTGAACTCAGCTTGGAGACATGGATCAGCTGAACAAAAGCTGACAAATGAAGGTGTTCCTGTTAGTTATGGTTTACATCAGGGATCTCCAACCTTGACAACTTTAAGCCTGGCAGACTTCAACTCCCAGAATTCCCCAGCCAGCTTTGCTGGCTTTAGATTACTTTTAAATATGACTTGGCATGATTATTAAATGGTGCTAAAAGTCCAAGAGGAGCTTGATTATCAGCTGATGTCAACTAATAATCAGGTTTCCTTCAATACACTTTTGCAAAATCAGAATGAGTTTTGAAAAATGGCTAAGCTTCCCTGTTTAACCATAGGTCAAAACATGCCGCCATCCCTGTCTCGGCTCTACCACCAATAAGAGAGGGTGATTGCCAGACATTTTATAGGCAGGGTAACATTTGATAGGAGCAGAAGGAAACAAAGCCAGGAGAATCCAGCAATCATTCTCTGAGGCAGGCCCCATATACCATAAATAAGAACTGCTCCAGGACAAGGACAGACAATGAAGGCAGGGCAGAAAGCTTAATGTTGGTATATTGTTCTGGCTTGAAATTGGTGAATAACTATGCTACTTATTGCCCAGTATAGATCAGATGAACACAGTGGACTATCTTGTGGACAGAGGCAGCAAAATGCTTCTCACTGCCATGGACAATGAAGATTCCCAGCTCCAGCCCTTCAACAGCAGGAGTCATGAAAAAGGTCACCAGAATTTGGGGAACTTGAATCTGCTTAGGTAGTTTTGCAGGCTAACGACTCACTTTCACATCGGGGCATAGAACGATGCCAGGTCCCATCATGTTGGCAGACAGAAGTAAAGGATGTCAAGTGTTCTTTACCCTGTTCAAATGAAAAATAGCTGACAGTCAATTTAATACCTTTGTTGATATCCCTAGCTTGCTATCATGCTTTTTGTCTTTTTCCATCTATAGCCGTGATGGTGAACCTATGGCACGTGTGCCCAAAGTGGCACATGAAGCCATGTTGTCCGGCACGTGCAGCTTTGCCTTTGTCCTCTCGGTTTCTGACGTGCATGTGTGCGATGATGGCCTAACTTGGCCTAACTTCCCTTTTAATTGTAATTTTTAAAATTGGTTTTAAAACATTAGGGGTGTTTTAAATTGTTTTGGGCCAAATTATTTAATGGGTTTTTATATTGTCTTTTAAATTTTGTAGTTTGTGTGTTTTATCTTTCTGGCTGTTCGCTGCCCTGAGTCCTTCGGGAGTAGGGCGGTATATAAATCTAATAAAATGAAAATGAAATGAAATGAAATGATCAGCTGTCCTTTATGCGCAGCGATGCCAAAAACCGGTATGCGCGTGCGTGCTGGCCAGCTGATTGTCAGATGCGCATGCATGCCAGAACCCAGAACTTTGGCTTTTCTGGAGCGCGATCCCTTCGTGCGAATGGCAGTGCCGAAAACCAGTGTGCACATGTGTGCCAGCCAGCTGATTGTTGGGTGCACATGTGCACCAGAACCTGGAAGTTTGGCTTTTCCAGAGTGCGATCCCTTTGCATGCATGGCAGTGCCAAAAAACGGTGTGCACGTGCATGCCAGCCAGCTGGTCATCAGGTGCGCATGTGTGCTAGAACCCGGAAGTTCAACTTTCTCAGAGCATGCCTCTGATGAGCATGTGCATGCACACACGCGACATTTCCGCACAACCTTTTTGGCACTCGCCACCACTGATCTATAGTCTGGCTGACTGAAGTTCAGATCAGACAAGAGATGCCACCTTAAGACAATTTGTTTGGCAGCGGCAGATGGGATAGGCTGTACATGGCATTTTATCTTAGCCTTTCTCTTCATTGGAATCCGTGGTAGGGAAGAAGAAAAGCTTTCTCTTCCAAAAAATGTAAGAAGGATCCCTCACCCAGGTTACTGACACCATTCTGGGATTGACAACATTGCCAAAACCAAAGCAATCCATCTTCATACCTCTGACCTCCGTCCCCCCCATATAATTATTGCTCTAAATTATTGCAAGTCTTCAGAAACCTCATGAAAACAAGTTTTCAGGCTTTGGTTTTTCTGCATGAAAAAATACCTCCATTATAAAGACTGAAAAGGATCAATTGTTGTCATTAGTTTTAGACTGAACATGCTATTGGACAGAATAGTGATTGCACATTTATACCAGTTGGAGATTTCTTTTTAATTAAAATCTGGGGCTCTGGGGTAACAAATGTAATCCTACAAGCAAATAAACTAGGGGACGCTTACTGGTTAATATATAACTGGTTAGAGTTATTTAGTAGTGGGAAAACATGAGAAAAACTTGCAGTTGTAAATTTGGTGCTAGTAGAATTGAGTTCTGACCTTCAAAGCAGCTTCTAGAGCTGAGTTCCAAATTAATGTTTTCTTTCTCTCTCACTCTTACACTTTCGGTTTCTCCAATTTCTTGCCTCTGCTTTAGTAACTATTCAAAAATTGCGCAATTGACAACTCTCTGTCTTTAATCAAAAATTCAAGCACAGTTTGACCTCCTTCTTTTGTCTGGGGAAGATACGTATTTTGTTTTTTTCATGCCTTGGCACATATCTTAGTTTGCTTCCATGAACAAAAGTAGAAGATATAGAAAGAAAGAAAAGCTTTTAGAAGAAGCAAAAAGGAGATCACTTAGATCAAGGTCATTGCAAGAAAAAGGCTTATAAGAGGTAACATAATAAAGCACTCAAACGAATAAGGCCCACCTCCATCAAGTTATATCCAGTTTTGCAGCTGACAATGAAGTAATCTTGGTATTGATACAGGGGCTGTGGGTCCTTGATGATGGTGAAGACATCATTTGGCACAGGCTGCGGGCAACGGATTCCTATTGGAGATGAGAAAGAAATGAAAGAAGCAGCAGCAGACAGGTCATTACCTTTTAACTTAAAAATATTTGATGGGAGTAATTACTTTCTATACTGTACGAAATCTTCCACCCTCGGCTGTATCCTGATTCGTCTGTGAGAAAAATGACATCCACTGAAGAACTATTGGTTTCAACCATCCCTGGAGGCTTTCTGCCACAGAATTCACCAATCTGTTTCGTGCCAGCATGGATCTAGTAAGAAATTGAGGTTTTAGAAATGAATGTTCTATCAGTCAGAAGAAAATGTTACATAAAATGGGAAAGAAACTTTATTGGGAAATTTGGCTAAAAGCTTCCATCTTGGTATGATCAAAAGCTCATTAGAATGAGAAAGTCCTCGGAGAATGGGCGGCATAGAAATAGGAATAATAATAATTAAAAAAAAAAAGAATGAGAAAGGCTTTCCAAAGTGACTTGTACCAAAATTCAGAGTGTGGTTTTTCTACGTGGTTATTAGAATTGCATTTTTATACCTGTTTTGAATATTTCTATTAAAATCAACCAACCAACTCATCACTCAAAAGATTCTACCCATAGGTTCAAATTTAATTTCTCACTACTACAAATAAGGTGGAACTTATGGCAAAGACATTTAAATGTTGTTGAAATAGTTCTCTTTTTGCTTGTTTTGATGGATTTTCCATAATTATTTCTTTATTTAATTTCTACAGCCACCCATCTCAATCCAGTGTCTCTTGCTTTTTCATTTCAGTTGTTTTATATAATTATTTGACTTTTTCTTGCAATTATATTTTTATATTGACTTTTTTTATTGAAAAGTTTTATGAAAAATACAAACATTTTCACCCCCCACCCTTCCCCCCTCAACCCCACCCTCCCCTTCCCACCCTCCCTTCCCCTCCCTCCCCCCATCCCCCTCCCTAGACTTCCCAGAACGAGCACAGGGTATAGCATTCACAAACCAAAAACTAAAATGTGCTAACTAATTATTACATTTCATATTCTCCCTAGGTCCTTAACTCCTTATAACTCAGAAAAAACAAACATAAACTACTTAATATTATTTCATTCATAAGCTCTATGAATCTTCTTATTCGGATACTTCTTCTGTATGTAATCAATCCATTTTCGCCATTCCGATATATATCTCTCATTTGAATAGTCTTTAAGGTATGATGAAATTTTTGCCATCTCTGCCAAATGCACCACTTTTAGTGTCCATTCCTCAATGGTGGGTGGATCTTCCTTCTTCCAGTACTGTGCCACCAGTAACCTGGCAGCCGTTATTAAGTTCAAAACCAGTTTAGTCTCTATTACAGTACAATCCGTAACTATTCCCAACAGAAAAAACTGTGGTGTAAATTTAATTTTTTTCTTCAAAATATTTTGAATAATCCACCATATTTTTATCCAAAAAGCCTTAATCTTTTTACATGTCCACCATATATAAAAATATGTAGCATCTTCACACTCACATCGCCAACACTTGGGTTGTAAATTTGAATACATACAAGCTAGTTTTTTTGGATCTAAATGCCATCTATAAAACATTTTGTAAAAATTCTCCCTTAGATTTTGTGCTTGTGTAAATCTTACATTTCTAACCCATATCTTTTCCCATGTTTCCATCATTATTGGTTCACCTACATTTTGTGCCCATTTTATCATACAATCCTTGACTAAATCTGTTTCTGAATCTATTTCCAGTAATGCATTGTACAACCTTTTTATATGCATTTGACCTTCATCTCTTATTTGCTTTATCAAATTCTCATCCTGCTGCAAAATACCAATTTTTTGATCTTCTCTCCATCTGGCCAGCAGCTGTCCATATTGAAACCAAGTCCTAATAATCCCTTCTTCTCTTAGTTGTTCCATGGATTTTAACTGTAATCTGACTCCTTCCTTATAAAGGAGTTCCTTATATGTAATCTTATCTTGCTTTTGCTCTAAATTTATGTTCTCTATCGCGTGTCTGGGTACTGTCCATATTGGTAACCTATCATTTAGTTTATATTTATACTTTTTCCAGACACGCAATAGAGCATTTCTTAATATATGACTTTTAAAAGTCTTATCTACTTTCTTATCATACACTAAGTAAGCATGCCAGCCATAAACCAAACCATATCCTTCAATATTCAATATCTTTTCCTCCGTTAAGTTTATCCAATCTGTGATTGCTGAGAGGGCAGCAGCTTCATAATACAATCTTAAATTGGGCATCTTAAGACCACCTCTTTCTCTAGTATCTTGCAATATCTTTTGTTTGACTCGTGGTTTCTTCCCTGCCCACACAAATTTATTTATGCCCTTCTGCCATTCCTTCAAGTTTTCATCTTTTTAAAGTATAGGTATCATTTGAAAAAGAAATAGAAATTTTGGTAAAATATTCATTTTTACAGCGGCTATCCTTCCCAGCAAAGACAGTTTTTTCCAATTGTCCAACTCTTTCTGTATTTTGTGCCATAATGGTTCATAGTTGTACTGATATAATTTCGTATTTGCAGTCATAATATAGACCCCCAGATATTTAACCTTCTTAACTACTTCAAATCCTGTTAACCTTTCTATCTCTTCTTTTTGGCTCCTAACCATATTTTTAGCTATTATTTTTGTTTTAGCTGCATTTATTTTAAAACCAGATACTTGTCCATATAAGCAGGTTATATCCATCAAGGCTGTAATCGATTGTACCGGTTGGGTTAAGGTAACAACCAGGTCATCCACAAATGCTCGTACCTTGTACTCATGCTGTCTAATTTTAATTCCCTTTATTGTATTCATCTCGCGTATCTTGTTTAATAAAATTTCCAGCGTCAAAATAAACAATAACGGGGGCAAAAGATAGCCTTGCCTTGTTCCTTTTTCTATGTTAAAAGCATCTGTTAAACCACCATTAACTATTATTTGCGCTGTTTGTTTTTGATATATTGCCTTAATAGATTGTACAAATTGTTCTCCAAATTGCATCCTTTCTATTAGTTTTAGTAAAAATTGCCAATTCAATCTATCAAAGGCTTTCTCAGCATCCAAGAACACAAGCACTGCGGGGACCTGGTTGTTCCTTCCCAAATACTCTAATAAGTTAACAATTTGCCTTACATTACTCTTCATTTGTCTACCATTTATAAAACCAGTTTGATCATGGTGAATCATTTCTTGCATGACTGTCATTAATCTATTTGCCAAAATTTTAGCAAATATCTTATAGTCTGTATTTAATAATGAAATTGGCCTATAATTTTTAGGATCTGTATCATCATGCCCTTCTTTTGGGATCAACGAGATAAATGCTGTCTTCCAAGTTGGAGGTACCTCTCCTCCCTGTTGTATATTGTTAAATAATTCTTTCAACGGTTCTATAATTTCCTCCTGTAGGGTTTTATAGTAAATAGCCATCAAACCGTCCGTCCCAGGAGCTTTACCCACTTTCAACTGCTTAATTGCTAATGCAATTTCCTCGGAAGTTATCAATTGATTTAAACTATCCCTCTGCTCATTTGAAATTGTATAAATATTCTCTTTCTGCAAATATCTATCTATATCTATATCTTTAATTTTATCATCAGTATACAGCCTCGAATAAAACTCAATTGTTGCTCATAAACCTCTTTACCCTTATATTTTATTCTCTCTATTGTCCTTGATTTTTGCTTTTTCCTTAACAAATATGCTAACCACCTGCCTGGTTTATTGGCATTGTAAAAAGTATTATGTTTTGCATATCTTAAATTAGTTGCCACTTGATCTGCTATTAACATATTAAATTGACCTTTCAATAAATTGATTGCCTCTTTGATTTTCTTATCTGTTGGATTAGCTACTAAAGCCCGTTCCTGTTTACTAATCTCATCTTCTAATTCTTTTCTTTTTGTCCCCTGTTTCTTTCTATATTTATTATTCAAATATATCAAAATTCCTTGCATATATGCCTTACTTGCATCCCATACCATTTCCATCGATGTGCCCTTTTGCATATTCATAACAAAAAATTCTTTCATAAATTTTTTACACTCTTTTACATTTTCTTCATACCTAAACAAATTATCATTTAACCTCCAGGACCTCCTAGGCCCTTTCTCATACTCCAATTCCAGCCAAACTGGACTATGGCCTGTCAATGTTCTTGAGCAAATCTTAGTATTTTTCACCCTAGATAAAAGATCATTAGTAGTTAATATAAAATCAATCCTTGAAAAGGATTGATGTCTATCTGAAAAAAAAGTAAAATCTTTTTCTTCCGGGTTTCTTTCATGCCAAATATCTCTCAACTCCCAGTCATCCATCGTTTCCCAAAACGCTTTGGGCAATTTTGCTCTTGTTAACATATTTTGTTTAGGTCCTTTCTTGTCTTTTTTAACGTCCAAAACACCATTCCAGTCGCCTAACAGGATACAAGTTTTATATGCCCACTGTGTCAATTTTGAGTGTAGTAAATTATAAAAATTTTCTTGTTGTTGATTCGGGGCATAAACTCCGATTACAAGTATTTTTTCTCCTTTTATTAAAAGTTCTATCGCTAAAAATCTTCCTTGATCATCTGCTTCAATTAATTTAACAACTAAGTATCTTTTCAAATATATAACTATAACATTTTTCTTTTCTGGTGCTGCTGCTACGTAAGATGTACCAAGTCTTGGATTAATCAAATATTTTTGATCTTGTATTCTTATGAGTCTCTTGTAAGCAAATTACTTCATTCTTAAATTGCTTGAGATAGTGAAATATTTTTCTTCTTTTCTGTGGAGAATTCAAGCCGTTAACGTTCCAAGTCAAAAATCTAGTTCCCATCTCTGGGCCTTTGGAGCCTCTGAAGCAAGTCCTGATGCTCTGATCTCATTTGACTTTTAGGTCTTGCTCCCCCCACTGCTCCTGTTTTAGTAGTATCTTGGATCATTTCTTGAGTTGCCATCTGGGATTGTTGCTGTCTTAATTCTTCCTTGAGTCTAGCTGTCACCGATCTGGTCTGTCTTTGATCCTTTGGTAACTGCAATAAATCAATCAGCGCCAACTCTTGAGTAGCCATTTGGATTTGTAATATTTCTTCTTGATCAGCCAAAGCTCCCCCCTGAACTACTGTCAAGAGCTCTTCTGTCTCAGCTTCCATTACTTCTTTCTTTCTTTTGCCTTCTGGTGATTTAGTTGATTTGGGTGTGCCAGCCTTTAATACATTAGTATAAAAATCTCTTGCTTTCCAAATTGTATTAAGCCGATATCTCTCTCCTGAGTAAGTCACCACTAGTCCAGTTGGCACCTCCCATCTGTACTGTATCTGGCATTTTCTCAGTTCATCCACCAGAAAAGCATACTCCCTTCTAGCTCTCAAGATCTTAGGGGGGATTTCTTTCATTGTCATTACTTCCTGGCCTTCCACCCGAAGCTTGTTTTTAAAAGTAGCCTGTAAAATTTCGTTACGTACTCTCCTTGTAGTAAAGTATATCACAATGTCTCTTGGTAGATGTTTCTGTCTAGCAATCCAGGAATTAACGCAGTACAGCTTGTCAATCTGCCAGCTCTGATCATTTTTTGACTCCCCCACCAGCGGTGCCAATGCTTCTGACATCATTTCTTTCAAATTCTCTTGTTTATTCTCCTTCACCCCTCTGAATCTTAAAGCAAATTCCATGTCTCTGTATTGTATCATTGTTACATCATCTTCAGCCCTTTGAATTCTGTTTTGAGCTTCTCCTATTTTACTATCCAAAATTTCAGAAGATTGTTTAATTTCCTCAACTCTGTCATCCACCATTTCAATATTGCCTGCCAGACACTTAAATGCCATTAATATATCATCCCTAATCCCCTGATTGCGAATTGCAATCTCATCTGACAAAGCCTGTATCTTTTCATTAGTTTCTTTAATTTTTTCATTAGTTTCCTTAATTTTTTCATCAATCACATCAACAATTTTATTTTGGGTGACTTGGAGGGCTTGTTGCAACATCTCCAACATTAAGGTCTGTGGATCCACTGGAGGAGCAGGAACTTGTAATCTAGGAATATGAGCTGGGGAGCTACCAGCACTCCCAGTTCCTTTAGTAGGAACAGTTTTTACAGACTTTGAGGCCATTTCCAGTTTGAAATTAGTCTTTATATTTAATCAGAGCCAAAAAGAAGAGTTCCTCAAAAGATTTCCCAATATTAATTAACGTTTAAAATCCTCCTTCTGTCAGCACAAAAGCTTTTTTTTTTCCAGGCGAAGGGCTGCCAGCAAAACGAAACTTTTCCTGTAACTTTCCATTTCCCCCGCCCTTTCAAGCTTCAATCGCCATATTGTTGCAAAGTACTAAGTGATTACTTACGAAGGAGGCTCTAGGCATTGGAGTTAGGTAAAAAATACTTGCAGTCTGATTTCTCCTTGCTCGTTCCGCCTGCTGTTGGTTCAAGATGTTAATTCCCTCATTTCCATTCAGCAAGATTGGTCGCGGCTTCTAATTCCGCTAATTAGCGGAGATGTCCTTGGTCTGGAGCGGCTTGACAGGCTTTCAGGGAGCGCTCGCCCTTCGCGCCCCAGGATCTTTCCTAGGGCGTTCGGGGGGGCTCTACCTCCACCTGCCTGCTCTTCTCTCTCCCCTTTGCCCGGGGAGAGAATTTCAAGCCTCCAGACAGCGTTTGTCAGCTGTTCTGGGGCTTTAACGGAGCCAGGGAATGGACGCTCTCAAAAGAACGTCTTTCGAGGCTCGCGGAGCCAAGCGGAAGTCAATATTTTTATATTGACTTTTGATTTCATTGTTACTTGCTGCATTTTAATATTTCATTTAATTTAATGTTTTGAATTTATTTGTTTATTTTTTGTGTCACTTAAACATACTTTTAAATATTAAAATAATGTAATAAATAAATAATTCAGTAATAAACATATATACATAATTATTAAGGCAAAATGATTGAATAAATGTTCATATTAGGGGCTGCAGGGAAAGCCTCTCTGTATATAGGAACAAAAGTATTTTGACAATAGTGTGAAGTGAGCAGCAAAATCAGAGGAAGAAGCAGAAGGTGCCCAATTTGGTAGCCTTTTGAGATTTTTCCCTGAGGATCAGCTATAGGACAGTGTGCTGCTTGCTATAGAATAGAATAGAATAGAATAGAATAGAATAGAATAGAATAGAATAGAATAGAATAGAATAGAAAGGTACCTTGGAGGTCATCTAGTCCAGCCCCCGGCTCAGGAGAACCTATACCATCTCAAACAAGCAACTGTTCAGTCTCTTCTTAAAGATTTTCAGTGATGGAGCGCCCATGATTTCTGAAGGCAAGCTGTTCCACTGATTAATTGCCCTTATCGCTAGGAAGTTTCTCCTTAATTCCAGGTTGCTTCTCTCTTTGATCAGTTTCCATCCATTATTTCTTGTCCTGCCTTCTGGTGCTTTGGAGAATAATTTGATCCCCTCTTCTTTGTGGCAGCCCCTCAAATACTGGAATACTGCTATCATGCCACCCCTAATTCTTTGTAACAACGGAAGCACTTGGTGTGTAAATGGAGATTCTCAGTCATCCAGGTCATGGTTGTCCCAAATGTACTTTTTCAAGAGGCAACTGGACTTTCTGGTTTTTCTTTGAAGGCATTTCACTTCTCATCCAAGAAGCTTCCTCAGCTGAAGAAGCTTATTGGATGCGAAGCGAAATGTCTTCAAAGAAAAACCAGAAAGTCTAGTTGCCTTTTGAAAAAGCACCTTTGGGACACTTGGTGTGTACTTGTGCTCTACTTGTACACTTGTAATACATAAAATATTACAAGAGTCATTTGGTCTATAATAGGCATTTCAGAAGAAGCCAAGCTCCCTGGAACAACTCACCCTATTTACAGTAGAGTTTACTTTAAAATGTAAATGGAAGAAGGTGACTATTTGGACAATATTCCGGCTATTTACACAGATCTTTCTTAGGAGAAACCCAAACATTTTCATTCCACAATGAGAACCTAATACTTGAGGGACAGACTCCAGTGATCCTTGAAGCTTCCCTATTCCTGATTTATCAAGGTTGAACCAAGTACTGAATGGCAACATCAGTTAGGAATTTATCAATCTGCAGTACCTTAAGCTGGTCATAAGGGCAGCGGACTTGTTGGTGGTCATCAATTTCAAAGGGTTGCAAGAACTTGAGGATAATGGTCATCCCTTTCTCTACCCGTATGCTGTAGTTACACTGCAAGTTAGGTGGATAGGGCTCAGGGTATCCAGGGCTTGACAAATACCCAGAGGTTTCTGTGAACAGTTCATTGCTGCAATCCACTGTAGAGCAAGAAAAGAAGATTCACTGGAAGGAAAATTCATATCAATTCATCTGCAGGGCAGCAGGTGGCATATTTCTGGGATCTATTTCTCATTGCAAACCTGGAATAGCACCTTGATGGCACTGCTGCTAGAAGACTAGCAGGGGTGGTATTCAGCAGGTTCCGACCAGTTCTGGAGAACCGGTAGCGGAAATTTTGAGTAGTTCGGAGAACCGGTAAATACCACCTCTGACTGGCCCCGCCCCCATCTATTCTCTGCCTCCCGAGTCCCAGCTGATTGGGAGGAAATGGGGATTTTGCGGTAACCTTCCCCTGGAGTGGGGAGGGAATGGAGATTTTACAGTATCCTTCCCCTGCCACGCCCACCAAGCCACACCCACAGAACCGGTAGTAAAAAAATTTGAATCCCACCACTATAGACTAGGTGAGAAATCAGAAACCCCAGGGATTGATTACAGGAACATTGGTTTACTATTGTAAGGTGTAATAGCAGAATCTTAAAGCCATTCAGAGATTTCCTTTGCTGCTTCTCATACAAAAAGGGAATCTAGGCAGGGTTGTTCTGAATTTCATTTTCATATTTTCTCCTCTCCTTTCCCAGAACTAAATTGTCACTTCTCTGTTAATGACATCTGCAAACTTCCTCAATGTTATCTTGCATTCTTCCACATTGGTATTCTTCTGGGTATGATCTCCCTGTTCTCTCTGGTATTCTGCTTTCTTGGGTGATCATGTGGTCTTACCTTTGCAAGAATACCCATCACTCTGGAGTTGGTAGCCAGGCTGGCAAGAGCAGAAGTAGCCCCCTATATAGTTGTGACAGAAATGCTGGCACTGAGGACCATCTTCAATGTCATTTCTGGAGGCACACTCATCTAGATCTAGAGGATGAGATGAAAGCAGAGAAAACAATAGTTTACAGGTTTTTATTAATTTTGCATTCAAGCTCGGGTTATTCTTTTGCTCTTAAGCAGAAAAACATTCTCAAGGCAGCTGCTTCCAGGAAATCCTAGTCCTCCTACTTATGATATGTACTTATTGTACATCTGCTGGCTCATATGTGCTGCACCACAGCTGGAGATTAAAGGCTCCTGAAAATCATATTCCCTCACCAGCAAATATATTTTAGATAGCTGCAATGTTGAGGGTCTGCTGTTCTTCACTTAGCATGTTCAAATTGCAAATCTTTACCTGCTATGACAGAATTGCAGGTGTGAAATAACAATTTAAGCAATACAATTAAAGTATCCTGTGCCCCAAAGCCCCCAGTTCCTCAAGACATGTGAAAATCCACCGGATACTTGGCAAGAGGTTTGCATTTACAATAGCTGCAGCTTCCTGCAGTCACATACACTATTTGCAACCTTCCCAGCCAGATTCCAACAAGCTAAATTAGTGGGGAAGTGGGGAAAATTGCAAACCATGATCATGTGATATCTTGCTTAATGACTGTGTTGTTCCACTGTGGCAAAAAGATCATAAAATCAAGTGTGGTCGCATGATGCCTCTATTAATGACTGTACCCCTAAACAGTGAATTTTCCAGCTACATTATGTAGATTGAGGGATTTCTGCTTGATCTTGCCACACTTCTTGCCCTATTGGATTCTCTCATCTCCCCTTCTGAATGAAGCCGCTTTGCAGGCAAGCCATCTAGGGATCTCCAATGGTCTCACCAGGTGAAGGCTTAGGATCAAGCTAAAGGCATGATGGTGCTGAACTGGTGCCTGTAGTGTTAGAACTAATAAGTTGAATCATGATAAAGAGGTGCTGTTTGGGGTATATGGTCCTTGCGCACAGTCACTCATGCCCTCATCACTTCCCGTCTGGACTACTGTAATGCTCTCTACATGGGACTCCCCTTGAAGAGCACCAGGAGGCTCCAGTTGGTCCAGAATGCGGCCATGCGGGTGATTATGGGGGTGACTCGGTGCTCCCATGTAACACTGCTCCTGCGCGAGCTGCACTGGCTCCCAATGGTCTTCCAGGTGCGATTCAAGGTGTTGGTCGCTACCTTTAAAGCGCTCCATGGCATAGGACCTGGATATTTACGAGACCGTCTTCTGCCTCCAATAGCCTCCCACCGACCAGTACGCTCCCACAGAGAGGGTCTCCTCAGGGTGCCGTCGGTTAGACAGTGTCAACTGGCGACCCCCAGGGTGAGAGCCTTCTCTGTGGGAGCATCTGCCCTCTGGAACGAGCTGCCCCCGGAGATTCGTCGGATTTCCGACCTCCATACCTTCTGCCGCGCCCTTAAAACACTATTATTCCATCAAGCAGGGTTGGCCTAAAATATTATTTTAATGGGGTATTGTGTTTTAGATGATTGGCCAAACTATCTAATAATTTTAAATTGTTTTTAACTTTTATATTGTTGCTTTTTATCTTGGCTGTACACCGCCCTGAGTCCCTTGGGAGAAGGGCAGTATAAAAATTTCATAAATAATAAATAAATAAAATAATGGTCCTCAAGAAATGTAATGTTTTTGATATGGCTATATTCCCCTAAAAAAGAAAATGTATAGCACTCATTTGTCACTGGAGCCTCAGGCACCCACTGTGTCTTGACATGTTTCTCATCCATTCAGGTTCACTAATTTCTACTATTTCTGGACAGGGTCAGCCTAAGTGCTAGTAAACTTCTCACTGGGGTATTTATGCAATGCTATCTGTTGAGCGGCCTTTGAAGATAATTGCTGCAAAATATAGATGCCAGAATTCCCTCCTGTATGTCCACATGCCAGGTCATCCATCCAGTATATAAAGGCAGCATTTGCATGGTAACATCACTGTGTATGTGTCATCAGTTCATGTCATCACAGTTTGCTACAGATGCCTGTGGCTATATTTACATATGCCACTACACTGACATAAACACAGAAGCTTGGAAACTGTATTTCCCAACTTCATTTATATTGAGCTAATTAAAATAGAGTATTTTTAAATACTGTGAAATGCTTCTTTCCAGATTTCTTTCCATCTGGGCTGAATTGCTATTTATGTGCTAAGCTCTCGACTGAGTTACCTATTCTCTCTTGATTGTTCATGCTTATGTCCTCTTCTGTTCCTTTCCTCCCACCCTAAATGTTTTTCATCAGCAAGCCTTGACTGATCTTGAAAAGCAAAGCCGGGTCGGTTTGTGCTTAAAACTTCAGCAGGGTATATAGATTCCATACTCACCCACAGCTTGATAATAAGCTAAGAATCCCTTATAGGAAACCACAATGCCGTTCTCCTCATTAGAGAAGTCAGACTGGAAGAGGAGCCGCATGCGATTGTTGGTAGACAAAAATGCCTTGTCTCTTGGGTGGTTGCCTGTGGCAGAGTCTATCTGGCCACAGAACCGGCCTAAGTCCTTCTTGTTTGCTGTGATCTGCAAGAGTCCAAGGAGAAAAGGAAGGAAACATTAGAAACCAGAGAGCTCCTTGGCCAAGTTCCATAGTATCTTCAATTAACATACATGGGACATTGAACTATAATCCTTTAAAAACAGTCCATGCAGAGAGCATCTTGCCAATTTGCATGGAAACAAGGGGAATTTAGAAAACAAATTGAGAGGCAGAAAGTTGGCGTGTTATAGAAGAAGGAAGGAAATCAATATTCCCTCTAGTAAGCATTTTCTTGCAACTAAATCTGAGCACAAATGCAAAAAAAAGTATGAGGAGAATAATAAAGAAGACAAGAAGGAAATTGTGATGCAAAGGCCAGTGAATACAGTAATATTTTACCCTTTATGGGCAGCTATACTTAGATCTCAGAGACCCTGATTCCCATCGCCACAACCCAGCCCCTCTTCACATACCTTGACAAAGTCATACTGGCAGGTCTCAGATGGCTCCAGATCAAACAGCCAGAAACTTAGCTTCACTCTGTAACCCTTTGGTACTGAAATGTCCCAGGTACTGATGTTGTTGTTGGGGTATGTTTTGGGATAATTTGGGGAAGTGATCTCCCCATAAAGCTTTGTGGTTGGCCTGGAACTGACTGCAGAAACTAAGAAAGCTCCCTGAAGCAGGAAGACAACGGGAGACCTGTCAACACAACACAACATAGGCATGAATGAGAAGACAGAGCCAAAAAACAGAGCCAACAAGGCCTCTGAAGTGGACACACCCCTCCAAACACAAACACATACATTGAAAATTGAACTGGGCAATGGGCACCTTTAAAGAAAATGCATCTTTTTCTTTTGAGACATCTTCTCAGTGTTGCATAAGTAGGACTTACAGATTACAAACCTTTTAACAGAGAAGCTTAGATTTCTAGAGCGGTGCATGCTGTATGCCCGGCCTATCCAGTTTATAATGGGACAATGGTGCTAACAGAATCACAATGTATATATACATTGTGACTAGGGCTACCAGATCTGGTTGTAAATATCCAAATGACCAATAGACAGCAGCAAATAACTTCAGAAAATTATCTCTTTGCTGCAGTGATTGTCTGAAATTTTGTAATTCAGATCCTATCCTTGTGCCTATGGACCTTCTAGTGAAAGAGGTTCTTGTAATTTCCGGTGGTAAGGTGGCATTCTGTCCTCCTGTGTTAGAACCATTCCCTTGTTGATCCAGAAGGTGGAAAGCCATTTAACACATAGCAGGATAGGGTATGGAAGCCTTGAAAACTAGCATCCTTCAGAATTGCCAGAAATAGCAAGAGCGTCAGGAACATTGTGGTCTCTGCTGCCAATTCTATGTAGACTAAACTCTCTGCAAGGATCCTAGAGATAGCAAGGAAAGGAGAAAGGCAGCAATAGTCCTTGAGTGGCTTTCAATTTTGATTTCATCCCCTGTGAAGTAGTTGCCACTCTGATTTGTTTGCTGCTGCTCTGCAAAGCTCTTTGGACCCAAAGATCACCAAATGCTGGTGGAGGAACCTGGAGAGGAATTGCTAACTAATCCCAAATCCCCGTCTCTGGTCTACTTTGGCAATCCCTGACTTTTCAATTAAAGATGAGCTAAAAGTCTTGAAGTTGAATGAAGAAAAGCACTATGCTGTACTTGCTAACCCTGTCTGCATGAGGGGTTGCAGGGCTAAAACAAGAACAAGGCACTTTAGGAACACCTTGAGGCTGTGTTATATTCTTCTAAGGTTAAACCCAGCCCTGCAGTTCCTTCTCAGGCAGACCACAGGCATTCTGTGTCCTTGGAGATGTTTTAATATAGATATTGTAAAAGAGGAATTCCTGCATTCGTTTTAACAAGTAGGCACCTATGCCACCTCCCTTTCCCATACAAACAACACTCACATGTCCGAAGCTGGACTTAAGCTCTCTTTTCTCCCTCCAGGTCTTGTGGTCTGTTCTTGGGAGTTTCAAACAGATTTCAATAAATTGTTAACCCTGTTAGCTATGATTCACTGAGATTGGGGTAGAACATGCCGAGTGGGAGGGAAGAGAGTTAGCTGGTACTTTCCAGTCAATTAGGTAATAGTTACGGCTTTCCTAAATTGTGTTCTGCTGCCCTCTGCTGTCCACACACACACACACACACACACACACACACACACAGAGAGAGAGAGAGAGAGAGAGAGAGAAAGAGAGAGAGAGAGGGGGGGGAGAGACTGTTTTTAATATAAATGTGTCCACTTAGAGACAGAGGGAGATACATCCATAGGTGAGTAGTTAGACAGATAGAATGATGGAGATATTGTTATTATATAGAATGGTCATCCTCAATGCACGACAGCTCCCTCAGTACCTGGATGAATCGGTTTATCTGGATCTGTTCCAATCAGGCTTCAGGCCTGGATACAGCACGGAAACGGCATTGGTCGCATTGGTTGATGATCTCTGGAGGGCTTGGGACAGCGGTTGCTCCTCTGTCCTTTTTTTTTTTTTTTAAATTTGATTTATATGCCGCCCTTCTCCGAAGACTCAGGGCGGCTTACAATGTGCTCAGCAATAGCCTTCATCCTTTTGTATATTTATACAAAGTCAGCTTATTGCCCCCACAAACTGGGTCCTCATTTCACCTACCTTAGAAAGGATGGAAGGCTGAGTCAACCTTGAGCCTTGGCGAGATTCGAACCCTGCAGTAATTGCAGGCAGCTGGTCTTAATAAGCTTAATAACAGAGTGCCTTAAACCCCTGTAGTACCAAGGCTCTGTCCTTGTCCTATTAGACCTCTCAGCGGCTTTTGATACCATTGACCATGGTATCATGCTGCACCGGCTGGAAGAGCTAAGGGTGGGAGGCACCGTGTTGCAGTGGTTCTCCTCCTTCCTCTCCGACCAGTCATAGTCAGTGTTGGCAGGGGAGCAGAGTTCAACCCTGAGGCCCCTTGTATGTGGGGTGCCACAAGGGTCGGTCCTCTCGCCCCTTCTGTTCAACATTTATGTGAAGCCGCTGGGTGAGATCATCCGTGGTTTCGGGGTGAAGTACCACCAGTACACTGATGACACCCAGCTGTACATCTCCACCCCGGACCACCCCAATGATGCCCTTGAAGTGATGTCCCGGTGCCTGGAGGCTGTACGGATCTGGATGGGGAGGAACAGACTCAGGCTCAACCCATCCAAGACCGAGTGGCTGTGGTTTCCGACATCCTGATATAGTCAGTTGGTGCCATCACTGACTATTGGGGGCAAGTCATTGGCCCCCACGAAGAGGGCTCGCAACTTGGGGGTCCTCCTGGAATCACAGCTGTCTTTAGAAGAGCACTTGACGGCTGTGGCCGGGAGGGCGTTTTATCAGGTTCGCCTGATTCGCCAGGTGCGTCCCTTTCTGGATTGGGACTCGTTAAATATGGTCACTCATGCCCTCGTTACTTCCTGCCTGGACTACTGCAATGCTCTCTACATGGGGCTCCCCTTGAGGAGCACCCGGAGGCTCCAGCTGGTCCAGAATGCGGCCGCTCGGGTGGTTATGGGAGTGACAGGGCGCTCCCATGTGACCCCCCTCCTGCGCGAGCTGCACTGGCGGTTGTGCAGGAGGTCTTCCGGGTGCGCTTCAAGGTTTTAGTTACCACCTTTAGAGCGCTCCATGGCTTAGGACCGGGGTATCTACGAGACCGCCTTCTGCCACCAGTAGCCTCTCACCGACCAGTACACTCCCATAGAGAGGGGCTCCTCAGGGTGCCGTCGGCCAAACAATGTAGACTGGTGGCCCCCAGGAGGGGAGCCTTCTCTGTGGGGGCACACGCCATCTGGAACGAGCTCCCCCCAGAGATACGGAGGATCCTGGACCTGCGCGCTTTCCGCCGTGCCATCAAAACATTTCTTTTTCAGCAGGCCAGCCTGGCCTAACCTCTTTTTAAAACTTTTTAAATAACTTTTAAAATTTTAAAATTTTAAATTTGTCTTATGAATTTGGGGTGTTTTAAATTTCGTTTCCAGGCCAATTATTTAATTGTATTTTAATGGTTTTTTAACATTTGTATTATATGTATTTTATTTGGCTGTTCACCGCCCTGAGTCCTTCGGGAGTAGAGTGGTATACAAATTCAATAAATAATAATAATAATAATAATAATAATAATAATAATGATAATAATAATAATAATAATAATAATAATAATGTGATGAATAGAAAAATATTATTAGCTGTCTGATTTTTATTATAATTTTCATTGCTTTTATTGTACTTTTGTATTAAGCTATTCGGAGCTTTTGAAGGGGATTGAACAGCATATACATTGCAGTAAATGAGTAAATAAACAAATGTGTATATACACATGTAAAATTATACTCCCTGGAATTAAGCTTGGCTTTTGGGGACCACATGGACCTCTCTGTATAGTAGTTTATCTCATCCAAACACTAACTAGGTGGAGATCAACCAAGGTCAACATACACAGAGACATTCCAAAGCAGTGTTTCTTAACCTTGGCACCCTGAAGAGGCATCCTGAACTCCCAGAAGTGTCTAGCTGTAGTTGAAGTCCTCTCCATTCTTGGGGTGCCATTCTCCATTCTTCTTCAAGAATCATGGTGGCACAGTGGTTAAAATGCAGTGTTCTGCAGACTGCCGACTGATTCTGACCAGCTCAAGGTTGACTCAGCCTTTCATCCTTCTGAGGTGGGTAAAATGAGGACCCAGATTGTTGGGGGCAATATGCTGACTCTGTAAACCGCTTGCGATATATAAGTCTAAGTGCTATTGCTATTCTGGGGCATTGAAGTTCACACACCTTTAAGTTGCCAAAGTTGAGAAACACTGTTCCAAACAGGGGGAGAGAGGACAAATTTGATTAAAGAGCAATTAATAAAAAAGGCTTTCTAAAATCAGAAAATAAACCAAGACTTCTGATGTGTCATTAGACCTAATTCAACATGTCTATTATCAATGTTGATAGAAAAAAGGCAACATGCTGTATTTATGGAGAATGAAAAAATATAACATTATCTTGTCAGAGGTATATACTGTATATATTGTAGAGTAGGGGTGTCAAACTCAAGGCCCAGTCCATGGGATGCTTAGATCTGGCCCGTGGGGCCACCCTGGAAACAGCAAAGGACCATCCTGCAGTGCCAGCAAAAGCCGCGGGTGGCCCTACCGAGTTCCATTTTCACTGGCAGAGGGTTGCAAGAGGCCATCGCAGCTGAAAACAGAGCTCAGGAACCTGTTTTCACTGGCACAGCGCTCAGGCCACCACAGGCATCCCTGACACGAGTGACATTGAGGTGGCCACGCCCACCCTGACCCCCGAGGTCAAACACAACTCTGATAAGGCCCTCAATGAAATTGAATTTGACAACCCTGTTGTAGAGTCACCTTTGGCAAGATGGGTGGCATATAGAAGGAAGGAAGGAAGGAAGGAAGGAAGGAAGGAAGGAAGGAAGGAAGGAAGGAAGGAAGGAAGGAAGGAAGGAAGGAAGGAAATGATCCAATCTATATAGTGCTCAACTCACCATAACAACCTTACCAGTAATCCACTAAAACAGAAATTAACAAGCAAACATACCTTTCAGTTGTTAAAGGCATCATAATCGTGTATGTCCAGTCACACTTGACCAATAAAGAATTCTATGCTATGCTATGCTATGCTATGCTATTTTCCCAAGTTGGAGATACCTACCACTTCTTTATATATATATATGAAGTGTGTGTGTGTGTGTGTGTGTGTGTGTGTGTGTGTGTGTGTTCCATAGCCCAACCAGATGATATTGAGGCAAAGAAGAAACATGGAATATGCCCAGCCTGGGAAAGCATAAACCAGAGACCAGAGGCATTGCACGTAACATGAGTCTGTGGCATGTAGGGCTTTATAGATGATGATCAGCACCTTGAATAGTACACAGAACTTCACTGGAAGCCAGCACAATTGCAAAGTAAAGATGTTACATAAGTTAACAGGGTATGCCAAATACTATCCATAAAAATGGTAAATACTAGTAAGTTAACATACCAATTAAATACGAGCACACACAATAGGCATTCATTCCACCAGCTTTTCATATTACCAGCCAATTAAGGATATAATTTTTAATTTTGCCCCTTATTGCAGATTGTCAAATTGAAAGTTATGCCCATAGGTCACAGAGGTTGTTGCAAATACGGTTTACTCACTGCAAACAATAGTAATGTCATATGTAGCTTCTGGCTAAGAAACGAATTGCATAAATTATGTCTATCTGGATTGTGTTACATTAAAGAATTGTCAATTTAAAACAACTGAGTTTTATTATTCATATGTCAGCAGTTAGAATGGAAGTGAATATAACTAGTGCTTTGGGAAGGATATTAAGATTATGATTCAACTAAAATAGAAAATAATTAGCGTATGAGACTTCTAGGTTTGGGATTCCCCCTACATTTCCCATATAATCTAAGCACTCTTTTGTGGTATCTCTGCTGAATGCATTCCCTATTTAATACAATGCGAAAAGCAGAATTTCCCTTCCTTTACATTGATTCCTAGGATTTATATAATATGCAGCATTTTCAGTGCCTACAACTGGAGAGGGAGAGGAAGGGAATTGATTGGCAAGGTGAGAGGGATGACATGGAATTGTCCTTCCTGTGCTGCCCCACTCCCCACATACATGTATGGCAAGAGTTCTACAGGAGTTTATTCAACCCCCCCCCCAAACAGGTCCTCAGAAAGCACGCCTGTTGCACAAGTCCAGATTCCAAGCTCAGTACAGCAAAAATCACTGGGTAATCGAGTCCAATGGGCACACACAAAGTTCAAGAAAGTGGTTCAGGCCAGGATACAAGGTAAAAACACACAAGGCACAGAACTGGTCATGTTGCTCCAGCAACACTGAAGTCCTCAGGGTTGGGTTAAGTAGGCAATGCTGGTGCAGCCCTTCATGAGAGGCTGTAAGTAGTCTAGCTGACCAATATTATGCCTGTGTCCTCTCTGCTCTATGTGTCCTCGGATCAGGAGGAAGTGTGGACTCCACCTCCTCCTCATTGCTAATGGGCAATAGCTGTTCCCAGTCCTGGCCTGGATCCTCCTGGCCAACTAGCTATAGCTGTGGCTCACCTCCTTCAGTCTCAGCCTGTCACTCGTCCAATGACCCAGCTGAGGTTGCTCCATCAGGTTAGCATTCTCTGAGCCCTGATCCTGACCAATACTCAGCTCCACACTTTCCTCTGCAGATTCAAACTCGCCCTCCTCCTCCGAACTCGCATCTGGACAGGGATCCGGGAGCAGATCCATGACACCTCCTTAAGGATGGATAGTGTAAAGAACTGTGTAAACTGCTGTTCTTAGCACCTGGCTAAGCCTGCCTATGTCCATCAATTATTTATTGATTCATAATAACAGAATTGGAAGGGACCTTGGAGGTCTTCTAGTCCAACCCCCTGTTCAAACAGGAGACCAACAGGAGACCCTACCTTTTCAGACAAATGGTTGTCCCATCTTTCTTAAAAACCTCTAGTGTCGGTGCACCCACAACTTTTGGAGGAAAGTGTTATGTCCTTATATGGGCATCCCCACCGGATTGGTTAGTCCACCAGCGGGAGATTTGAAGATCTGTCATTGGCTGGCCTGCCTGCCGACTCCCTTTATAAGGCGAGCCCGGCAGCACAGTCGGCTGTTCTGATTCTCTCTAATAAAGTGCTGAACGGACCACTCGCTGCTCGCGTATTCTTTTCCCTGCGCCAATCTAACAGAAAGCAATTTATAATTGTTTCCTTGTTTATTTAACTTTAAAATTGGTATACTGTATTATCCTCTTCTGTTTGTGTACCTAGATTGGCCTGGGAAACATTTGAGGGATTGGGGACCAAAACTCAATCTTTTGTCTTCTCAAGGCCACAGGAGACCATCAAATGACATTGTGGCTTCATTAGATAGGCTGGGATTAATTTTCTTTTGGCCCTAGATCTGCCTTTGGGATTCCAGGGTGAAAAATGAAGAATCCCTACATAGGTCTGCCAAAAGCAAAGGATTTTTAATGTTATCCTTGCTGTCCCCAAAACTGGGCTCTTGCTTGGTGTCGAAGCCGATAAGTCACTGGACACAAGGTGTGATACAAAATTATACTTTTATTTTGGTACCAAGATATAAGGACCCTGGTTTGAAAAGCTAACCAAGGGCTTGGTTAGCAAGGTCATACAATAATTCTTATAGTCGAAGGGTGGTCCCATACACCCCTTTGCCCTTCCCCTAATAATGCATGCATAACAGATAATATTGATTGGTTAATTGGTTTACAACCCCCTAAATGTCCTACGCTTCTTATGCTAATAGCTAAAATCACATCACCTTTTGTTCACCCAAGTCATGGGCTTCCTTGCCAGCTATGTGGTTTTTGGGGTTTTTCTTATACGTGAGTTTGTCTAATATCCTGGCTAGTGGTTTTCTAACAGATAAGGTGCTAACTTCTGTCTTGCTACGAATGTGCAGCCCCCCTCCTATTGCAGAGCAGAATAAAAGAACAAACAGTTTTGTCTGAGGCAGCATCCCTCACTCCCCCCCCCGGCGACCCCCACTTCCTTCTGCAGTGAGAGAAGACAGGAAAGAGCAAAGCTGCTTAACTGTTTGTTCTAAGGCAAAGAAATGTAGATAAGAGAAAATATTTTATCAGAATTCATATTCCTCACTCTCATGTCCATTCCATCCACATCTGGGTCCTCTCTCCACATGTGACCCTTCCTCCAGGGCCTCATCATCTGATCCTTCATCCTCAAAAAACATCTAAAACCATATGATGGAGACCTGACATGGCATCTAAAGGATTCAGAAAATGCTAAAAGCCCTGGTTGAAAAGAATTTTTAATCAATGCCTTCTTAACTATGCTATAACAAAGAGAGGGCCAGCCTCAGTGACAATGGAAAGGTGACTCATATCTCCCCTTAGTAGAGATAAAATTAGGTGCTTCAGTTATATGTAACTATGTTGGGACTTGCAAAAGATACCTCATGGAAAACCTAAAAACGTGGAACAACATATATAGGTAAATCATTCTGAATAGAATCCAGAAAGCCACTGGTAGCCAGTGTAACTCTTTCAACACTGAATTATGTGGCACTTTTTGGAAGCACCACTCACCCCCCCCCCATGCTACCAGGTGCAATTTTGGATTGTCTTCGAGACTATCTATACTGCACATGTTGCAGTATTTCCACCTTGAGATTCCTCAGGTATCTCTACTTAGGAATGACACACCTGAAGTTGATGAAAAATCTCATTCTCACCAGTATAATGTGGCTAAGCAAGCAGCAGCACTGAATTCAAGCAGAACTTTAAGCTGCAAATCTGGTCTCTAAGATGATCATGTCCATATCTGATATTTTTCATACTCTGATGTCCAACTTCATGGAAGCAGCAACAACAACTTTCTCGTCCAAATTCAAGTTTAATTTATTTTTCCACATCCAGTTCTTCATGAAGAGATATGCAGAGACTTTAATGACTTGAGTTCAAAGAAAAGGAGAAATATAACTGGCTACCATCAGTGTACTAGTAACTGTTGAGTTTGTACCTATCCGTGATTCTTCCAACAGTTTCATATAAATCTTAAATAAAATGGGAAATAAATTGCAACCTTTCAAGAACCTCCGAGGACAATTTTTTTTTTAAAAAAAATGCTTTAAAAAATGCTGTGGCCATAGTATACTCAGATTTCAGTATAGCTTTCGACAAAGTAGACCAAAACCTATATCTTGGTAAACTAAAAAAATGTGGGATAGATAGCATCACCACCAGATGGAATTGTAACTGGCTAACAAACCATACTCAACAAGTAGTCCTTAATGGTACTACATCTACATGGAGGGAAGAGAGCAATGGGGTACCACGAGGTTCTGTCTTAGGCCCAGTACTCTTTAATATCTTCATAAATGACTTAGTTGAGGGAATAGTGGGGAACTCATCAGATTTGCAGATGACACTAAGCTGGCAGGAATAGCTAACACCTCAGAAGACAAGCTCAGAAGACAAGCTCAGGATCCAAACAGATCTTGACAGACTTGAACAATGGGCCTGATCTAACAGCAAGAAATTTGATGTGGAGAAAAACAAGGTTTTACACCTGTGCAGGAAAAACCAAAGGTACAAGTACACATTAGGCTAAGCCTGCTCAAAAACAATAACTGTGAGAGGGACCTTGGAGTCCTAGTGGACGATCACTTAAATATGAGCCAACAGTGTGTGGCAGAAGCCAGAAATGCTAATACAATCCTTGGTTGTATAAACAGAGCATAGGATCAAAATCACGGGAAGTATTAGTACCACTTTATAAAACCTTAGTAAGACCACATTTGGAATACTGAATCTAATTTTCGTCATCACATTACCCCAAAACAACAACAACAACAACAAAAACCGTTGAGGCTTTGAAAAAAGTACAGAGAAGAACAAATAAGATGATTAAGGCTCTGGAGACAAAAACATGTGAAGAACGGTTGCAGGATTTGGGTCTGGCTAATCTGGAGAAAAGCAGGACTGGGGGGAGACATGATAGCAGTATTCCAGTATTTAACAGAATAACAGAGTTGGATGTGACCTTTTAGGTCATCTAGTCCAACTCTCCAACCAAGCAAGAGACCCTACACCATTTCTGACAGATGAAAGTCCATTCTCTTTTTGAAAGCTTTCAGGGACTGCCATAAAGAAGAGGGGGTCAACTTATTTTCTACAGCACCAGAAGGCAAGAAAAGAAACAATGGATGAGAAGAAACTACTCACAGAGAGAAGCAACCTGGAATTAAGGAGAAACTTCCTAAGAGTAAGGACAATTAACCAGTGGAACAGCTTTGCCTTCAGAAGTCATAGGGGCTTCATCACTGGAGGTTTTTAAGAAAAGACAGGACAGCCACCTGTCTGAAATGGTAGGGTCTCCTGCTTGATCAGGGGGTTGGACTAGAAAACCTCCAAGGTCCCTTCCAGTTTTATTCTGATTGATTGAAAACAATAATACTTTTTAATTAATTTTTATCAATAAAAATAAATCTAATAAAGAAAAAAGAGAAGAGGAAAAGCTCAAAGGAGAGAGAGAAATAACTTAAGAAAAGCAGATAACTTCTAAGTTTCTTTTCAACAGTTATTAACAAACCCATCATCTCTCTTTCTTCTTAACTATTCCAGAAATCTCTTCGGCCTCTTAATTCTCACCCTTTTCTATCATTAAGTCCATAAATCATCATTTCTCCCTTTTCTTATTTTTTACAAAAAAACCTTAAAAATTTTACAAGTTTTAAAAAAGCACTCAGAGCGCCTTGAGAGATAAGGGCAAATTATCATAAGGTATTGTCTTCCAACGCAACTCTTCAAGTGCTTCAACAAGATGTTATTGTCAATGGTACCAAAAGCCACCGAGAGATCCATGAAGGTCAATAAGTTTGCACTCTCCCATCTGTCTCCTGGGACAGATAATTCATATCTGTGCTGAAATTGGGCCTGTTCCCAGACTGGAAATAATATTGATAATCCATTGCCTCTAAGATTCCTGAAATTATAATGCTACCATATTCTCTACCAACTTGGTTAAATATGGAATGCTGGGAATCAACTGATAGTTAGAACATAGAATAATAGGGTCAGAAGAGACTTTGAAGGTCTTTTAGTCCAACACATACTCAAGCAGGATACAGTATATTATTCCAGGCAAATGGCTGTCGAATCTCTTCTTGAAAATCTCCAATGATGGAGCACCCACAAATTCCAGAGGCAAGCCTTTCCACTTATTAATTGTTCTCACTGTCTGGAAATTTCTTCTTAGTTCTAGATTGGATCTCTCCTTGATTAGTTTCCATCCATTACTTCTTGTCTTGTCCTCATGTGCTTTGTAGAATCGGTTGCCTCCCTCTTTGTGACAATCTACTGGAAGACAGCAATCATGTCATCCCTAGTCCTTCTCTTCATTAGTCTAGACATAACCAGTTCCTGCAACCATTCTTCATATGTTTCAGCCTCCAGCTCCCTAATCAACTTTGTGATTTGCCATTCTCTGCATTCTTTCCAGAGTCTTAACATCTTTTTTGTATTGTGATAACCAGAACTGGATGAAATATTCCAAGTGTGGTCTTACCAGTGTAATATAAAGTGGTATTCTCACTTCATGTGATCTTGAAACTATCCTGTTGATGCAGCCTAGGACAGCATTAGCTTTTTTGGTAAACTTCTCCTCTCTTAGTTAAAAAGGTCTGGCTGCATTTTATTTAATTCTAAGGGATGAAAGGAAGAGGAGTTAGGATATGATGCCAAATTAGGTTTTTAACTTAAGTTTTTATGGTCTATAGTTATTATAGACCAACGATATTAATATGCCAAAGGCTGCAAAGGGAACTAAATAAATAATAAATTTGAGTGTTTCTCTGTTTAAAACTGATTCTAGATGAAAGAGGGAACAGATTATGGGCTGAAACATAATAACACTGCAGTAATCTCATCTGTGGCTGTTTTGTGCATTAGATAAAGTTTATCTAATATACATATACGAAAAGGGGAGAAGGTCAAAGAATATGAGGCAGACCCAGAAGAAGATGGAAAGACAACATCAAAAATACACTACAACAACATCAATTAACAATGGTTGAGGCCTCCAGAAGAGCAAGAACCAGAACTTTGTATCTCCCTTGACCAGTGGTGGATTTAAGTAATTTAACAACCGGTTCTCTGCCCTAATGATTTCTTCCAACAACCAGTTTGCCAAACTGCTCAGAAAGTTAATAACCGGTTCTCCCGAAGTGGTGCGAACTCCCACCACTGTCCTTGACAACTGAAGTGGTAAAAGAGGAGGAGAGGAAGAGAAGAAGAAGAAGAAGAAGAAGAAGAAGAAGGAGAAGGAGAAGGAGAAGGAGAAGGAGAAGGAGAAGAAGGAGAAGGAGAAGTTGTTTGCACATCGACTGTTGTAAAGAAGTATCATATAAAGTTGATAATTGTCTGTCTAGAGAGTCCTGAAAACTTAATGGTGGCTTGATGGCCATCTGGGTCAGAGTAGTTTAGGTGGTAAAATATATTCTTTGAGAAATACTTAGGGTGAACATCAAGGTAATGCATGGGCACTGCAGCCTCAGATGTCTATGATATGGGGGGAAGGAGGACATGTGACACACATAAGCAAGATGCAAATTCCACAAGATATCTACAGGTACTCCTCGACGTATGACCACAATTGAGCCCAAAATTTCTGTTGTTAAGTGAGACATTTGTTAAGTGAATTTTGCCCCATTTTATGACATTTCTTGCCACAGTTATTAAGTGAATCACTACAGTTGTTAAGTTAGTCACATGGTTGTTAAGTGAATCTGGCTTCCCCATTGACTTTGCTTGTCAGAACGTCGCTAAAGGTGATCATGTGACCTCAGGACATTGCAACTGTCATAAATATGACCCAGTTGCCAAGTGTCTGAATTTTGATCACATGACCATAGGAATGCTGCAGAGGTCATAACTGTGAAAAATGGTCATAAGTCACATTTTTCAGTGCCGTTGTAACTTTGAACAGTCACTAAGTGAACTGTTGTAAGTGGAGGACTACCTGTACTTGCATCAAACATTGTTTCTAAGGCATCATCATGGTGTTTGTATGATGCTGTTTGTCGTGGATACAGTAGTCATACCTTCTATCAATGACGGGTGAGACTATGAAGGTAGAGAAGATGCTATTGCTGGTAGCAGCCATATCCAGGGAGACAAGAGGATTAGATTAATTTCAGTAATGTCACGGCCTCATGATGAAAAATCCCTTTTCTGTTTCTTGGCTGTTTCATCCAGCTGAAAGGGGCAAATTTTTCTAAACGCTGCTGGTGTTAGGTCTGTGTTTAGCCTTGTCCTTTGTAAACTGCCTTTTCTGTGTATACTGTGGAATGTGTATTCTACGTATTACATGTGTTAAGATTTACAGTACTTATCTTATTAGCTATTGAAATATTCGTGCCGTCAGTTTTTATCAGTTTAATATATTAATTTTGCCCTGAACGGCTGTGCCTGCAATGTCAACTATTCAACTGAAATGTTATTGATGGGACAATCATCATAACATATTTCTTGTTCAACAGTTTTTCAAATTGTTTGGTTGTGGTGGATATTTTAATATTTTGATATGCAGTTAACTACTTTGGGCTTCCTTTTGGAATAATAAGTAGTTTGCAAACAAAGAAATTCAGTACTAATTTTATCTGATTAACTGTGTTGTGGATCACACTTGGAATCTAAAGCAATGTTTTTCAATCTGAGTAACTCAGATTTGTGGATTTCAACATGCTAAGTTAGAGAATTCTGGTTCTTGAAATCCACATTTCTTAGCTGCTGAGGTTGAGAAACACTAGCCTAAAATTATAAAATCCAGGAAAAGTTTTACCAAATCATATTCTGCTTAAATTGTTCTTTGGATAATAAGTTCCGGAAATTGATCAATCTGAAAAATGCTTCTAATTGTTCATGACCTGTGACTTTAGTTGTTCTGGAACTAGGCTGGAAAAAAAGCTGTAGCCCTAGAATGTCAAGTCACTATTTCTCTCTGGGCAAAATGACTCTGATTTAAGAAATCTAATCTAAATCTCTAATTTTAGAGATGCTTTCTCTACTTAGTTGGCTGCTTTACCACTCAGTCTCATTTGTACACTGGCAAATAAGCCTCAGTGGCTTCTTACCCATTGGAACTTACTTTCAGGTTAACAGTGCATAGGGTTTACAGTGCATAGTAGTAATAGTGTTGTCTGAATGGTTAGCCCCAACTTGCATCATTGTAAAATGACTTGTGACACAATTATAAGGCCTTTGTGACAGTGATTCCTCTCTCTTAGTCCTCAGCTAAGTGTGTCATCTTTTGGCTATATATGAGCCCTGAAATATTATAGGTAGCCCTTGTCTAGTGACCCCAATTGTGATCTACAGCTCAATCATTAGGTGAAGCAGTTGCTAAGTGAAACCATGGCTATGCTTATGATCTTACTTCAGCTTTTCTTTGCTTTCCAGACCTGTAATAGCAATAGCACTTAGACTTATATACTGCTTCATACTGCTTTACAGCCCTCTCTAAGTGGTTTACAGAGTCAGCATATGGCCCCCAACAATCTGGGTCCTCATTGTACCCACCTTTGGAAGGATGGAAGGCTGAGTCAACCTTGAGCTGGTGGGACTCGAACTGCCAAACTGCTGGCAGCCGGCAGTCAGCAGAATTAGCCTGCAGTACTGCATTCTAACCACTGCGTCATCTCAGCTAAAGGTTGTAAATGTGGGGAATAATCTCAGAGTTACTTTTTCAGAGTAACTGCAAACGGTTGCTGTACAAGGCAGTCACTAAATGGGGACTACCTGAACAAGTAACCCATGTGACACGCATCCTTCATGGCCCCTGTGCCTTTGCCCTTTATTGTTCTCGATCTTTAGCAAACCAAATGCTTGAGCATTTTGCTCAGGGAGCAAATCTGGAGCTGTGCTTTCAACAAATCATAATGTATCCCAGATGAATAAGTAGTAGAGAATATCAGCAGATCAGCTTTTTAGCTCCTTCCTTGTAATCATGGCTCTCATTCTAGTTTATAGCTCCTCCACTTCCAATGCTTCATGAATTTATAAACAGCGCAAGAAGAGAAACAATAAGCCAGAGGCAAAGATATCTAAAGCATCCCCACTTCCACTCAACTCACACAGCTCACAAATTTATGTCCATTTATTATATGTCTATTGGTTTCCAAAGTATTCACTAAGGTAATCTGTTACATGGATGAGTACAACAGACAGACTCCTTTTGCTGAGCAGCCACAAATGGTATTGGAAATGAGCATTGTTGGTAAAGTGTATTATCTATGAATCTTGCAAGTGACGTGAGGATGCTGGGTTTCTTGCTAACGTAGCACTGTTCCTGGGCTTATCTGTATGCCTGGCTGGGAGAAACCTGAGCTGGAGATAGCAGAGGGGAAGTAGGACATGTCAGCCGATGTGTTCAGTTTCAAAACAGCCACAGATTTGGAAGAACCATTGCTCACAGTAGCAAAAATGAGAAAAGATGAACATGAACTTATTTTCAAAGATGCAAAGGATGCACAACATCTAAGATTTAACCAAGGGATATTATTCTTTTGTAGGCAGAGATGTCCAAATCCTTATAGGAATCACTGCCTAAGTTGCTCCAAGGTTAAAATAATGTAATAATTTAAAGCAGAGGTATAGCCTCAGAGGCGTAGGCAGTCCCAAGGGCCACCCTCTCCAAACGTTACTACAAACGTTACAAATTTGTAGCATTGAATGCCTTAAAGAAAGCTGTGATTAAATATAGGACTAGCCCCTGTGCAACTGTGATTAACCTCATTTAGAGTTGAATAAAATTATGAAAAAAATAGTTTTTGTCTTGGCCCCGCTTGTTTCTTTGTTCTCACGATATTTTTTAAAGGTATGCCACTCAGTACAAAGTGCATCCCTCAGCCTGAAAAAGTTGCTGTCTTAGAGTTGCAGAGCATCAAATGTAGTTGCTTTGTGAAAAATGTTCTATTTTATATTTTGAATATCGTAAGCAATTCTGAGTTAAAACAAAACAAAAATTCAAGTTCACCTCAGGTGCTTATAAAAATAGGATATTGCGACCTTATTTTATGGTGAAACAAAACTTCATCTTTAAAATTCCTTTTTCAGTTTAGGGTAGCCAATCTTTCATACATGATTAATAGATATTTATTTTTAACCATATGATGTTTGGGACTGACCTCTTTTCCTGATCATTAGAATTATTTTTCAGCATTCCTTCTGCTTCTGAAATATTTATTTATTAATAAAATTTATATGACTGCCCATCTCACAGTGTCACAGAAAGTGACTCTGGGCTACATCCAATAATCTAATATTATCATAGAATATAGAATAATAGGGTGGAAGGAACCTTGGAGGTCTTTTAGCCTAACCCATTGCTCAAGTAGGAGACCCTATACCAGGGGTGTCAAACTGGCGGCCAGCGGGCCGGATGCATCACATGCAGGCCACGCCCACCCAGCTCCGAATAGGAATAGGAATAGGAAAAACATCACGAAATGTAACATGACGGCAATGTGACACAGTGAGTTTGAGACCCATGCCCTATATTTATTTATGATTTATTTATTTAATTGTTTGTCAACAACTACAAGGAAACAACTATCAATATACACATAGACATGGACACATTAAAAAATGGCACAAATAGGCAAAACATAGCCATAAACACATAAAATGATTACTTATAAATGAGGACAGTAGGACAGGGATGGTAGGCACCAGTGGTGGGTTCCTCCTGGTTCCGCCCGGTTCTGCCGAGCCGATAGTGGTGACAATATGATGTCAGCAAACTGGTTCTGCCCCCCTCGCCCCCCCCACATTATTCTTACCTTTTATTTGGCCCCACCCTCAATCTATTGCTGCCTCCTGAGTCCCAGCTGATGGCTAGAGGGAAAAAAACTGTTTAATCTTGCCACAGGGCTTCAAAGGGCCGCCCTACAGCTGATCAGTGTTAAAAGAAAACAAATGAGTAGACCGGTGCCTGCAAAAATAAATGGGTAGACCAGTGCCTGCAAAAATACATGAGTAGATCAGTGCCTGCAAAAATAAATGGGTAGATCGGTACAGCTCTGCAAGCAGTTAAAAACCTGGTAGACCAGTACCTCTGCTAAATCCTAAATAATTGTCACATGACCATCAAGCCACACCCACAAAATAAGCCACGCCCACAGAACCGGTAGTAAAAAAATTTAGAACCCACCCCTGGTAGGCACACTGGTGCGCTTATGCATGCCCTCTTAGGGACCTCTTAAGAAACGTGTAAAGTCCATGGCTGACAATTTAAAGTAAAAGGTATGGGGGTTAGAGAAACTAACAACAGAATCAGGTAGAGTGTTCCAGACATTTACTACTTTATTGCTGAAGTCGTATTTTCTGCAATCAAGAGCAAATTACATTTAGTTTGTATCTATTGATAGCCCTTGTTTCATTGCAGTTGAAGTTAAAGTAGTCATTAACAGGTAGGACGTTATGGTAGATAATCTTGTATACTAAGTTTAGGTCAGAACATAGACGGAGTAGTTCAAGGTTATCCAGGCCTAAAATTTCAAGCCTGGTGATATAAGGAATTTTATTGCGAGCAGAGGAGTTGAGTACTCTTCTTGTAAAATATCTCGGGACTATACCATTCGGACAAATGGCTGTCCGGTGTGTTCTTGAAAACCTCCAGTGATGGAGACCCACAATTTCCACAGGTAAGCTGTTTTTGTCAGCCAAATCTCCAGAATGCGGTTTGCAGCTTACTTGCCCTCGGCTGCCATGGAAATGACATGGAGGGGGGTTGGCATTTGAGGTGGGGAAGTGAGCTGGTTTGACGTGTTCCCATGAGAATTGGAAGGGAAGATTGCTATCCATCAATGGAGTGGAGCTGTTTGGACTTTTCCAAGGCCAACCATCCTTTGCCTCCAGAGGCATCCAGCATCTGCTGAAAAGATTTCCCATAACATCATATTGGATGCTGATTGGTCTTTATGGGCTAGACCCCGGGAGGGAGGGTTTGGGGTGACTTTGATTTTGCTGCTATCAGTTCATTCCTAATAAAAGTACCTTTTTTTGTAAATCTATGGAGTTGGGGATTTTCTTTCTTAAGATTTGAATGGAGGCAGACCTGACAGTTTTATTGATTAATTGTTCTCACTGTCAAGAAATTTCTCCTTAGTTCTAGGCTGAATCCGTTTTTAATGATCTTCCACCCATTACTTCTTTTCCTGCCCTCAGGTGCTTTGGCAAATAGGTCGACCCCTACTTCTTTGGAATAGCCCATCAGCTCTTGGAAGACTGCTATCATATCACACATAATCCTTCTCTTCATCAGACTAGATGTTCCCTCAATTGTTCGCCATATGGTATAGCTTCCAGGCCCTTATCATCTTTGCTGCTCTTCTCTGTATTCTTTCTAAGGTCTCAACATCTTTTTTCTATTGTGGTGACCAGAATTGGACACAGTATTCCAAGTGTGATTTTGCCAATGCAGTATAAAGCGGTACTATCACTTCACATGATTTTGACACTATCCCTCTGTTGATGCAACCTAGTATTGCATTAGCAGTTTGGCAGCTGGAGCACACTGCTGCTTCATACTTAAGTGGTGGTCTCTTAGGACACCTAGATCCCTCTCACAGTTGCTATTGTTGAGCCAGGTGCCACCTATTCTGTAACTGTGCACTTGGATTTTCCTGCCTATGTGTAGGATCTTGTTTTTCTCAGCACTTAATTGCATTTTGTTGAGTGAGGCCCAGTGTTTAAGTCTGTCAAAGTCCTTCTGAATCTTGGCCTATCATCTAAAATGTTGGCAATTTCCCCCCATCTTAGTGTCCTCTGCAAAGTTGATGAGTTCCCCTTCTATTCCCCCATCTAAATCATTTATGAAGATGTTGACGCGTACTAGGCCTAAGACATAACTTTGAGGTACCCCACTGCATGCTTCCCTCCATGTAGATGTAGTTCTAATGAGGACTGGCCACTGAATGCACTGAGTATGGTTGTGTTATCAATTGATGATTTGTTAATTGTTTTAATAAGGTTGGTTATCAGGCACGATAGCATTTCAGAAACATGAAGTGGCTATCATTTTAAAAAAAAGAAACAATGAAGATGAATGCCTTTTGTTCCTCCATAGAGTTTCTGAATTATTCGTATTTATTAGAATGGAATTCTTCTTTGTGGTTTATATGAGTTGAGGGGAAAGGGGAGTATATGATGGTGAACAGGGGTGCATGATGCATATGTGGTGGGAGATTAAGTAAATGTAGATTGTACAAGTAGATTCAACAATTACAGAAAAAAGGAGGTTGAATTGCCAAATGTTAGTGCCTGGAATAAAGTCAGGGATGTCTGCAGAATGTGGTTAAAAAAATAATAATAGCCACAATAGTACAATCCAATCTCAACCTGTTTTGATGTGCCATCTGTACAATGCTTATAAAAACAAAACAGGGCTTTGATCACACCATCGCAACCACCATTTAGAATTTTTGGAAAATACTGCTGAATGATTTGCTTGAAGAAACTTTTATTTCAAAGAACTCAAGCGAGACTGGCCAAGCAGGACCAATGGAGTCAAGGCAATGATTGGGATGTACAGAGTCATTTGAATGACAATCGATCAGTACTGAAACCAGCAGCAAGGAATAATACACTTCTGGAAAACCACAGAACCATACTTCGGCAAGCAGCAAATCCAATATGCCAACTGCTAAACTTCAGTTTCCCTTCAACCGTGTGCAAAATTTCTGTTCCTGGCCAAAGCAAACCTTTAAGAAGCTTCCAGAGTAGCATTGTGCTATTCATTTCTGATTTATTGAGCATCAGTTTTACTCTATTTCCTTCCTAAACTGAAAGGATTTCATGGCAACATTCATTATTTAACAATCTCCTCTTACCAAAGTTCTCAGGCAGAGAATTTGATGTGATAAATCACTTCCTTCTCCTGCTTAGGATGCCGGAACTCTTATTCTGAAAGGATTTCTCTTTCTTAAAGTTCCAGTTTCCTTTTTTTAAATGCTTGCTCAATTGCTCCAATCCAAAAACAAAGTCCTTTCCTTTCGGCAACCTATTCACAAGCCCTCTCACCTCTAGAAGAGTTTGGTTGCCAGTGTATGCTTTCTTGCTAATTTTTTTCCTATTGCAAAGACATTATCACTTACCTGGACATATTTACGTGAGATGCTGTCTTTTCCCAGCACTAAGTCTGGCTCTGTAACAATATATTTGCAAAGATATTTTTTTGTACTGTCAGGAGAACCCATATTCTTAAGATGATCAACCTGCAACTACATTGCAAGATGTTTGGGTTTGGATAAATAATTAGGTGCACGAGGCCCCACCACTGCAAATTATAATGACGTAGTCAAAATACAGTCTGCCACTTCAGAGAGAAATAGTTAAGCATAGAAGTTTTAATCTGAAAAGCAAGAAAATGATTAGAAGCATATTGCTTATATGTCTCAAGTCATCAATAAAAAAATGCACACATTTGGTCATCTGTATTGTTTTAATCCAAAGATGAAAGATTAGGAAAAGATATGAATAGTTTGCTTAATTCTACATCTGGTTTACTTTCCAATACCAGGTCCATCTGGAAGTTGGCACATCACACAAGGTAGGCATGATGTTTGAGGTCACTTCACTTTCTGGAAAACCTGGACACAAACCTCATTCTCTGCTGTCATGCGCTAGAAGAAAAAAGGTCAGTCAAGAAGCAGGAAATACAGTTATGCTTGAATCCCTAGAGGAAATTGTCATCTGCCAGCCAACAAATAGGTTCAGTTTGGTTTTTATTTGTACCTAGCACAAAAACAATTGCCATCAATAGAAATACAACAGAAATCTCAGTGTGAACATCTCTGCTTTGCACCTTCCAAACCTACAGACAACCTTCTTCATTAATTCAGTTTTCCAGATATATAATTCTCTATGCATATATTAAAGGGAAGTGTTGAAAACAATGTCCCAAGCTACTTTTCAGCAGAAAAAAAGAATTTATAAAAACTGTTTGTATTGCTCAAAATAGATACATTCAGAAAAATGGACACATTCACAAAAAAGATTTTGAAGCATGAAGCTGTTGTGTCAGATACTGGGGAAAGGGGGAATGATACACGGCAAACTTCAAAGGCCTACAAAAGGATTTCTCGTGGATACTTTTAGTAACCGGCTGCTTTCAAATCTACAAAAGTAATCTAATTATCCTAAAAGAAGGGAGCAGGGAAAGAGTCAACCAAATGACATTTCTGTTGTACTATGTGTCTTGTGATGAGTTTCTACCCTGCTTGGGGCCCCTTCTTGCTTTTGAAAGTAGCTACTTGGTCAAATATTACAGGTTGTTGATTCAACTAGATAAGGCAAACCTGTCACCCCCTCCACCACCATCAACAGGAGAGACAATCCACTAGGAAGTTGAGCAGCTCAACATTCATTGAAGAAAAGAAAAATTTTGTAAGTGTATTCATGCCCATTTAATTTCAAAGGAAAACTTCCAAGATGGATTTGTACCATTACAATCTTAAGTACTTTACTATTTCTTTCAGAATGTATGATCCAAGGATTTGTACTATAGTACAGAAAAAGCTTGTTTCAATCAGGAATGCCACCAGGGGAGGATTCTGGAGCAAGTAGCCGCTACCTACCAGAGCTGGCATATTCCAAAAGGGGCAAAACCACTAAATTCAGAGTCTAAAATTACTTAACTCCACCTCTTAGTTGGAAGCATTAGAGGAGTGTTTCTCAGCCTTAGCAACTTTAAGACATGAGGACTTCAACTCCCAGAATTCCCCAGTGACTGGCTGGGGAAACACCTACCTATTTCATGCTGAAAAGTGCAAATGAATTTTCACCTAGCTGTTCCCTGGTGAAAGTCTGCAGTTGGTTGTGCTTGGATTTATTTAATCTTTTCTAACTTTCTAGCTTTTAGGGAGTGCCAGTGAGCTGAAGAATACTGTAGAATTGTAGTTAGGGTATTCTGTCCAGATGGTTTAGGATGAGACTGAAGAGAATGCCTAATTTAGTACTTTTATTATTAGTCTAATATTCCATTATTAGAGATGTGGCTTCATAATTAAGTTATCATTATTGTAAAGTACACTATAGTTAGTATGATTATTTAAAAATGCAAAAACATTGTTTTTAAAGTAAAGAATGCTTAGGATTGTTTTTGGATGGGGAGATTTGAGGAGAGGGATGTTTATCTTATACTACCAAGAATCTTCTTTCTCACCCTCTCATCAAATTACCCCTGACTTTCAAGGCATTTTATATTTGCTGGAAATTTGTGGCGCACTTTTCAGTCAGACCAGGCTATCTCTCAGAACATACTGCAACCCACCTTTTCTCTGCACAATCATCACAATTCAGGTTTTTACAAGTTTTCTGAGTATTTATTCAGTCCAGATGTCAGCATTCCCTACATACTTGACACAGCAGCCTGTGCTAGAGGGGAAGGCCATAAACTGCATAGAGAGGACACAGCTCAGAAAGATGCCTAAAAGCCCATCTCGGCCAAACTGCCCCTGGAACCACTTACCTGTAAAAAAAAACATGCTGTTTACTAGCACCAAGGCTAAAATTCTGAGTGTCAGGCACAGGGATGCTCTGCTTTGATTTCCTCTCCTTCCCTGGTGCCCCAGGAGCCGTGGTCAAATTTCAAAGAAGAGTGCGGACGATGGGTGGCTCCCTTGCTCAGCCGACTGAACTTTTGAACTCTTGGGAAGGATGTTTTTGTTAAGAGGCCATTGCCTCCCTGAGGAAGCACACAGAAGTTGGCTGACTTCTTGGTTTTTCTGAGCTGGGAGTAGGGAAGAAGACCCATTCTGTGCTTTCAAAAATGTGGGGCGGAAGTAGGAAAATTGCTTACTCCTCCTTACCAGATGCAGTTGATCCCCTTCTAGCCAGTGCCTCCAACCCCGGTTCTGTTTCTCTCCCTTCTGTTCACATACCAGCTGATCTCCATCCCAGGAAACAGTTGTCTGAAAGCAGCGGGAGGGAGCAAGTTGAGTGGGGGGGAGAGAGAAAAGAGAAAGGGTCAATGACATCACTTGAAATAGGAAAGGGCCTTCTGCTGGAAACAAGACAGAACATGCCGTAAAATAACAGCAGCTCAGGGTAATGCAGGCTTTGTTCAAGCAGCCATCCAGGATGCCAGGAGAAAGTCTTATCTTAACCGCATTGTTGATTTTGTTACAGACAAAAATGGGAAGTGAAGACATGCCTAAAAATCTTATGTGTGCAAATCCCCATGGGAACTATTCTGCCTAAACCTCAATAGATGCAGACCCCAAAGAAGCTGCCTTTTTACTTCATGACTAAAGCATGTACATGACAGAATTTAAGCTTCCAAACATTTGTGTTCGTAACTGTTCTGATTTTTTTCCCCTCAGGGCGTGCCGATTTCCCCAGAACTGAGCCACTCTGTTAAGAAAAAATCAGGACTTCCCATAATGCAAAAGGAAGCCATTGTTCCAGATAGCTGGAGGGGAGAGAAGCCCTAATCCTATCTTCCATCTTCATCCCTAAGCTTTATTTTGAAATAAGGAATCTAGACCAATCCAAGACAAGGGATTTCTTCCCAATTCTTTAACCAAGAAAAACAAAACAAAACAAAACAAAATAAAAGCAACGCCTCTCTTCTCTAACATAATGCACTCGAGAAGTGAGAAATCACAACTTTTGACATTCAGAGCCAGCACAACAATACAATTAAATTGTAGACCCTCTGGGCCATGGGATCCTAGCCTGGGGAAGGCCGATCTATGGAAAGAGAAATATGTGCTGAATGTGGATTATAGGTGATGTGCAATTTATCCCATTAACACTGAGACTTTTTCTTTGTCTTCTGACTTGAAGACACCCAAAGCTGGGAATGAAGTTTAGCTCTTAACCAGAAAATACTAGACATACTCACAATTCTCACTGCTAACTTTTTCAAGGTTCAAAGTCACATATATGGGTTAATCATTTTTTAAATCCAAATTTTATTTCTTAGTTCAGCCATTCATTTTCTCTGAACTCCATGAGCAATCTGAAGAAATACTGGCTTACTTCCAGTGTTGTTGAAGATTGCCATAATAACTCCAGGCACTTGAGATATTTTATCTAAACCCTAAAATGTATGTAGGGGTTATTCATTGTCCTTTCCCTTGCATTGTAACTTCCTTTCAAGAAAATTTTTTTAAGGCAGTACAGTATGCTTAGCCCAATCTAAGCAAGCTGGCTGAGAACGATGGGAACTATAATCCCATGTGTTTTAAAGAAGACCAGGTTGGTTTAGCTGATGAATAGTTTATCCATCTTTCATTTATGAAAATGGATGAAATGATTCATTCACAAAATAAATTAAAGTATTCATTAAGCTGTAGTGGTGTGCCTGGCTCTACCTACAAAACTACTCAGCATTAGTCTGAATTCAATCCAGAGTTATCAGGATTTTAATAAATTTCCTATTTGTTTCTTTGTTGCTTGCCTGGTATTGCAGAAAGAAAAGAGACATTATTAAGTGTCTGTTACAACATGCATTTTACCACCAATCACAAGTTTTGCCAGCTAAAATGGAGCTTATTTTACATAATGGATAAGCTCTAGCTTGCATTAAAAACTTGTCCAAATTATTTCATCATGTGAGCAGTTTATCATGAGAGATTTATAGGTCTTGGGAGCAGGAAATTCTGCAACCAGCACACAGACTGCTCATAAAAATAGTTTTAAAAGTCCTGGTGTAAACTGACTACTCATAAAAGTGGGTTAGTTGTATAAATGAGATTGAATTAATGTGTAAATTAACTCCCTATTGCTTGCTTGGAAATTGGCAGAAAATCAGCCTCTGAAGAATTTTGTTGATCCAGTTCACCTCCGAATCAAGAATCTGAGTGTAAACAATGTGTTTCTTCTACCCAGCAGCTTTTTCTTATGGAAAGGCACTGACCCAATTTCTCCCTGCATTTCACCAAAGCCTTTTTCTCTTACCTGGCACTTGCGTCCATCTACTGGCCCCAGATCCTCTTCAAACTCAACCCCAAGGTCAAAGTCCATGACATAGTTTTTCAGAGAAGTTAAAGTGCGAATAGTCATATGGTCACCAGTGTGGACAATCTCCTTGTCTGGCTTCAGGAGACAAACCAGCTTCCTCAGGGCCACATTGATATCTAACCGGGAGATTACAAGGACCAAAGTTAAATAAATGTTGAAGGATGGTGTCTGTGTACCCCAAAGGCAATGGGAATAAGTAGCAAGTAACAATGCATAAAACCATGTCCTTGCTATCCATTTTCCCTGTATGCATTGTATGTATGTATTCCCTGTATGTATTGGCCACATAATAAAGGAAGATGAAAACAAGAATCTCAGTTTAATTTACACCTTCCTTCCCTCCCTCCCCCTCAGCAATCCAAGGCAGCAAACATAGTAAAAGACACACATCTGCATCAAAGACAAATCATTCTTTTAACTCAATTGTTTAAATAGCCAAGTCTTTTCTCTGCCCTAAAAAACAGGGCAATGACTAAACCCCTAATCAGGAAATCCCCATTTAAATCTCACTTCTGCCAGGAATTAATTTGAGGCCACCAAGCAGATTTGTCTCCCCCATCTCTAATACAGCAGTAAGGTTGCATTTGAAAGTGCTGTGGTCCTCTAGAGACACAATGAATTGGGGGTTCGTGATATAAATCGATACTGATTATAAATTGTTGGGGAAGGGCAAGAGTTCCATGAATCAGGCATTGCCCCTGGTGATGATGTAAACTCATCCCAGTAGTTTTTTTGATAAGGGGGAAGTGATTTGCCAAGGCATTTCAGCTTCCCTGTATTCTGTTGGAAGGTCAGCTCTGCTCCTCCCTAGTGCTTTTCCATCCAAATTCTGGCCAGGAGCACCTCTGCTTAGCCCTCCTGAAATTGGGCAAGGTAGATTAGTTTGGTGCCATCAAGAAAAGTCCTAGAAAGAGGAGATTACCACAACCTTTTAGGAGTAAAGAGAGATACTGGAGTTTAACTTTGCCCAGATTACTGCCATCTGAGGGTTGGCGGTTCTCCTAAACCAGGGGTCTCCAACCTTGGCAACTTTCAGCCTGGGGACTTCAACTCCCAGAATTCCCCAGGGGAATTCCCCTGGGGAATTCTGGGAGTTGAAGTCCCCCAGGCTGAAAGTTGCCAAGGTTGGAGACCCCTTCCCTAAACCATGTGGAGCCGCGAGAAAGCGCTCTGGGCGCCAACCAGTCCCGCCAGCTTTCATCTCCAACATGGCAAACTGATCGGGAGCCATTTGGCGGCCGGGAGAGGGGAAAAAACAAACAACAAAACCGAGACTGAGAGTGAGAGAGAGAGAGGAAGGTTCGCTTACCCAAGGCACGGAGATAATTCTCCATATTGTCCTGAGACACGAACCGGTAGTAGCCGCTGAAATTGGGAGGCATCGCAGCGCAAGAGGACGACGAAGGCACGGGAAGAAAACGGGCAGCGGGAGGAAAGCTCACAGAAAGGAAGGGAAGGAAAGAAGGAAGGAAGGAAGGAAAGAAAGACGGGGAAGAAGAGAGGCGGCAGCTGAAAAGAGCCCGCACCCGGAGCTTTGCTGGGTCCGCCGCCTCGACTTCGACTTCGACTTCTTTCCCAGCCCTCCCTCGGCCTTTTATGTAGCGCCGCGGGAGTGCCGAGTCCCGCCGCCCTAAGAGTCACTCCGCTCCCGCCCGCGCGGGCGGGGGAAGCGGCGCCAGGAGCCTTTTCTTCTTCTCGCTTTTCTCCTTCTCCTCATTATATCACCCAAAACCACGAGGGGGAAAAACAACAACAAGAGAAACACGGCGACCTTTGCAAAGTTCCACTCTCTCTTTCAAAAGCGCAAGTTTATCAGGCTCCACTGCCTGGTTCCTAAGTGGATAGGAGACCACTTGTAAATCCCAAAGCTATGGGAGAAGGGTACGTTGAACGACATCCCGGTCAAGGCAATGGCAAAAACTGTTTCCGTACTCTTCCCAAGAAAACTGCGTTGATGTTTCCTTGAAATCACCAGGAGCTGAGCTTGACTGGAAGACTATTCTAGTTACGATCAGCAGGCAGAAATTTCTAACTATTTCAATAGTTCTCTATGGAGCGCCAGCAGTTACCACCGTTGCCTTCTGCACACTTCCTCTTTCCAAAGAATTGTCTGCCTAAGGGCACCTATTGGTTGACGTTCTTGCTGTTGGGCAACCCTGACAGTGCAGTTAGCAATAGTTCATGGTGCTATGTGATCCCAGTCAGTTCAATCATCTCTGATTTGAATCCACATGGGTCATCTGCACATTGTGAAGACACAGCGTAGAGTTTAACGACAGTTTAATGAGAGGCATGAGGAGAAGAGGTTGCTCACTTGGGATACCCCTGTCCAGCCTTGGTCACTGAACATCAAAATGGCTTCCCAGTTTTCTAGGCTGTCCCCAAAAACTCCGCCAACTTTTGTGGTTACTTCTAGAAGGACGGTGGGAGAAGTTGTTCTGAAGAGGGAAAAGCACTCTGCTCATTCCCAGACCGGAGTATAAACCAGAACATTTCTTCCTCGTTTTTGGAAAGAATTCTGAAACTGGGTTTGCCTGTCTCAAGTTTATACATTGTGTTTTAAAATCGTTATGAGGTATCACATGTATATGGTAACCCTGTATACACTCTAGCAAAGGCAGTCGGTGGTATCTCTGTGGGGGAGTGAAGGTAAAACAAGAGACTGGCTCAACTCTGTGTATTGAATTTACAGCCAAGAGCAAATTATTCTGCTCATGGTCAAATCACAGCTATTTTAGGTTGCCCAAGAAAACAATTCCCCCTCCAGCACCTTCTTCAGGCTGATTTACACATGCATCTGCACATCCGTTGATGTATTTATGTGTGAATGAATCACGGGGATGCATCTTACCGCAGACAATAGTTCTGTGAATTACTCACAGTCAAATTTCAATAACCCTTCCAGTCATCCCGGCTTGGAAGTGCCTGTGGGAAATTACTCTTTGCCTTTGAGCGACTGGCTCGTCTCCAAAGCCAACTGAAGTCTGGTCTGCGCACTGATACACACATCTGGTTTATCAGTTGAAGGGAAGATAGACTGCAAATGGGAGTTAGTGTGAGAAGGATCATCACAGGCAGGAGGGTTTATTTCACGGGGGGGGCTGTTACTCTTTCACCTGCCAACACGGCACGGTAAGATGTCAGGCTGGGAACATTCACGCGTGAACCAACATTTGCTCCGTACTCCCCACCATAGCAAGATAGTTACAGACACCTAGAGGTCTTACTGCGAACTTTCTCCCGCCACTGTCAGATCCTAAAGCAGAGAGATGCTTCTGTGGCCAGCCCAATCTAGAGTAGATCGAGCGCGAGAGAGTTTTGGGGGGGGGAGGGAGACCTTTCTTCCAGCAGCGTCCTTCGGGTTTCAAGTTGCGGTGCACGAACTGGGCGTGTATTTCTTTTCCCTGACTCCTCGAGTTCCCTGCTAGCAAATCAGACGGAAAACGGGGTTGGGGAAGCGGAGGGGGAAAAGACCCCCCTCATTTCCAACTGCAAGTCCCTCTAAAGTTCCTAGTTTATTTGCCTGCACGAGGCAGGACGCTCGCGTGCGTACACGTGTCCGCCCTCATCCCCCTCCCACAGAAAAAGACAACCCTACCTCCCTTCTGGCCTTCCCACGCCCCCCCCCTACCCCTAAGTCTCGGTCCCCTCCCTCTCCTGCAGCACCTGGCTGGGGCGCCCCTCGTATTGGCTGCGAGGGCCCATCAATCAGCGTCGGGCGCTGCTGACATCATGCTGCAGTACAGGGGCTGGGCCGGACCGGAGAAAGGAGGCGTCCGGGAGCTCCAGCTGGCGCCCCGTCCCGGGCAGTGCCTCGACAGCCGACCCCTGGGTCTGGGTGGGAGCAGATCGTAGCGACAGCCGTCAAGGCACTCTCCTTCGGCGAACGAGACCGAGCCTATCCCGGACAGCGAGCGGTATTTTCACGGCTTTTCTAAAATGGGCTGGGGGATGCCCCTCGCCTCCGCCTCTCGCCTCCTCCTCCTCCTCCTCCTTGTCTCCTGCACCCTCGGCAACAAAGGTGAGCCAGTCGAGGCGCCCGGACTCCCCCAGGAGAGGGCTGGGCTGGGTGGGTGTGTGTGGCTGGGAAGCTCTTGGAGCGCCCTCCATGCCTCTCCCATCTGGTCAAAGCTGGAGCGCAGCTCTTCTCCTGCCTTCTAATCCAGCCCATCCATTCCCCGGGAATGCTGAGAGGCGGGTAGAGAAATAGGGCTTGGCGCTAACCGTGGGGCTGCCCGCTGCTTCTCTGCTTTTGCTATTTTGCTCCTCTGGATCTTCTAACTTGCTTCCTTCTGTAGCATCAGAGCCCTTTTCCCTTGCTTTGCTTCCTTGGATTGCACACCAACCCACCACTACATCTCCTGTTTATCTCTCCCCTAGGTTCATTTTCTGCCTATCGTTTTATCACACGCCCAGCAATTCCCAGGGCTGCTCCTGTATTCCAGTCTCTTAGGATCAAAACGTGATGAAGCTGCTTTGCTACCCCCCTCTCGGTTTCTAGGCTAGTTGCCATCTTCTCTTCCTTGCAGCCTTAGGGTCTTAGTGGGTTTGCCACTCCGTTCAGTTCATGGTTGCAAAATCTACTAATTTCAAGCAAAGGAGAGGGAAACCATTGCATTTATAAATGGGTGAACTGCTGAACAGAGAGAGGGATGCTACTCTACAGAAGCTTCAGTATTCTGAACACGAACCCAGGACATATATCCGCACGCATATCTGGGTGCCTGAAAATGAGAGAGATGTGTAGGTTGATCTAGGCTTACAGGTCTTAATGTAAGAACAAGAGTTCTTGGGGGAAATAGAGTAATATCGCATGGAAACGAAAGGAAGAAGCTAAAGGTCCTGCATATTTTGGGGAGACTGAGTCATCTTTCAGCTTGCAGCAAAGGAAAGAGACGGAGTGTGAAAAAGCATTTGATTTCTATTACCATGGCTTTCTGCCTTAAAAATTGGCATCGGGGAGGGGGAGGGCAATGCAGCAGCATTAGGATTCAGTGCGCTTGTTGGCTCTGCAGATAGAGTGGAATCTCTCTCCCTGGTACCCAATTCTAAATGCACGTAGCCACTGGGGGTTGACGTGGCCTTGCGTTCCTTGTTAAAGTATCCTTTGAGAAACAGTCAAACCAGAGCTCTTCAGGTGGCTGGTAGGAATAGTAGAGGTTTTATTCTCCCTTCACCAGCTCATTGTCCTTCCATTGCAATCATCCCCCTTGAAGCAAAGGCCGCAGGGCAAGAGCTTTGTGTTACAAGGGTACCAAAGAGGGTCAGGTCATATGAGTAAGATACCTTAGAGACATGGCAGAAACAAGCAAGAATGCAACTTGGGCTCGATTATTTATTTGTTTAAATATGGCAGCTCTGAAAACAATCTGGCGAGATGAATACTCCGATTTACATTCTTCTGCTGCCCGTAACCCCAGAGCTTCAGAATTCTCTGCTGCAGTATAGCATTTTTTTAAAAAAAAACCTCTCATGTTCTGATTTACCTTATTTTTCATTCTTCCAGTCTTGGTTGGCTGCAAAGTGCTTTAAAGACTCTAACTGAAGCCCTTTTCAGGCATCTTTTCAATTCAGCTATGATACCATCTGATGAATATAAGTGCTTCAAAAGAACTTCTTGGCTAAATTAAACCATCTAGTCCCACAACCCCTTTTGAACACTGGCTAATTGGGAGCCTCTGGAGACCAACAGGCAGAACCTGAAGATGATGTTTTGCACCTGTTCTTTGTCTCCACCTCTGTTCTCCTAGGCCATCTCTTTGCTGTTTAGCATTAATTGTGGCTGATAGGAATGGATTTGTCTAAGCCAGTTCAAAAGCCACTGGAGCTAATGGCCACAACTGTTATCTTGAAATTAATACCACAGAATCTGTTACATATTATTTCTCTGTGATCTGTGAGAGGTTTTCATTTTCTGACCAGTGCTTGTGATGCTGTGTTCTAATACTCAACAAAATATATTTTTGACTACATGGTCCTTGCTGGTCCATGATCTTGATTCTAAACACATACTATCACAAAGTAAAGTTTGGCTTTACTTCTCATGCAAGAATCTGCTTGCATTTCTGGCTGAAGAACCCATCAAGAAATTACCAAGGATAAAAGAGCAGCAAATAATCTTGAAACTGGCATAGGGCACTATGAGATACATCAAAGTACTTGAGCTGGAAAATCCAAATGGCATTTCCTTCATGCTAAACACTGACCAGCCTGCCAGGAAGATTATCCCTATAAACCCTCCATGTTCTTATATAGCAACTTTAGGGTAGTCAAAGCAGATGACTATACACCTGTGCCCAATATATCTGCCTCCACTTTGACTCTTTAAGTCCTTTTTCTGAGAACGTTTGCTCACTTTACAGGGTCATTTCTAATGATTTCACTTGAAATATTCTCATGGAAATAACCTTCAACTGTTTGAGGGTCATTAATGTCAGTTGCAAATCAGAGATGGGATTCTGCTGCACAGGCGGATGCTTTATCTAAAGTTCCTAATAATCTCCTGTGGAAAATGTCCTTAAATTCTGAATGTCCCTAAAGTAGTCATAGGATTGCTCAGTCATGAATGAATGGAACACAACTCTATGTATCTGTAGGATTTAATGTGGAGAGATGGGGGTTGTAACTAGGACACTGGGATCTAATTCTAGAGACCCAGTTTACTAGGGATTGGTTAGTTAGGAGGAGTGTTAATTTATAACAATTTCTCCCCTTCTTTCTCTCATCTCCATCTTCCATTTTCCCTGCCCTGGAGGTTGTGTGATGAAGATTAATTTGCTATTTCTGGGCTTGTGACATTTTTCGGAGCCTCCTGCTGGCTGCAGCCTCACTGTTGAGTCTGGACTGGCTCCAGCCAACAAGATTAGCATTTCAGGCCATGAAGTGAGGCCAGAAGGAAAATGGCATATGCCAGGACAGAGCAAGAGACACAAGGACTGTGGAAGAATATAGAGAGGGCATGAGTGAGGATGTCTGAGCCATCGGGTCCCCTTAGATGGGAATGTTGGAAATCTGCTTTTTGCTTGAAGCCTTCAATTAATCTTGTCATGTTGAAAGAAAACTAAATATAAGTAACTTCATTTCCTCTTTTATTTTTTCTGCCATCCCTTCACATCTTTCTACGACGGAAATCCAGATAATCTATTCTTGGAGAGCAAAGGGCTTTTTTGTGATGAATGTGATTACAAATGTACATATCCTGATGGGATTTTTAAAATGATGGTGATAAATATGTCTGCAGGATCCAACCTGGGTCAGTCACCAAGACCAGAGCTTTAGTCTCCCGAGTTTTCAGACTTGTGCTGCAGCCCATCCTCAGGGAACTTCTCTCCTGGCGACCGACCCAGATTAGATCCTGCAACATTATCCTGGGACACGTATATCTGCCTTCATTTGTTAAAAGTGTCTGTTGAAAGCTCTCTTTTTAGAGTTACTATGTCAGAGCAAACAAATTGTGATGTTTTAAGCTACCTTCTAATTCAATCTCCCCTGTGTGTTTTTCTTAACTGAACCCTGAATTAAAATGTACATATTTCAAGATATTCACCAATCAGAAAGGATTTAACTTACAAGATTTATAATGTGTAGAAATACGCTGAGTATTATGATTTCTACCTAGGCATTAATACTAATCTTATTATATTAATTTTAGTCTTTTGAATTATACTTTTAAAAAATCAATTTGGACAGAAAGTATACATATGTGTGTAAGTGCATGTCCCTATGAAACTAAAGAAAATATAAGGATATTTTTCAAATTATCTACATTCTGAATAGTGTTGAGCATTTGCTGTATAAAGATTATTAAATATGTTTTTAAAGACTCTGATGTGATGACAGCCATATAAAATCATCAGCTAATTCTTAGGCATTCTCTTTGCTTTTTAGCCATAATGTCCTTTATAATAATAAAAAAAAACCTAGCCAAATAAAAGAGAAAGCTGCTATTGTAAAATAATATCTGTCCCTTTAAGCAACACGTTAAGGAATTAAAATACCTTCCTAATCCTTTGATACTTCTCTTGATACCCTGCCAGAGGGAGGGGGCCTTCGCTACTGAGAGTTCTGCAAGTGAAAATCTGCTATTGACATTGTTCCAATCTATCACAATTCTCTGAGCTGAAAAGCCTCAGTAAATATCCCCCATATTTTCTGCTCTGGCAAGTGGAAACCAGCAGGATTTAGGATGTAACCAGGATGTACCACTCCTTTCTGGGCTGGATTATGATACATTTTTCTAATCCTTTCCACGGGGGCTCAGGGTGGCATTGTGTGACCTCCTTCTCCATTTAACCTCACCCAGACCCTGTGAATTAGCTTAAATGTCAGCACAAGCACTGGGCTACTTTCTAGAGAGGCCCATTGTCACCGAGGAGCATTTTGAGCTCCTATTCAGAGTTGCTTGGGGGGGGGGGGAATCTTTCCTTGATTTGCTTCAGCCCCTGCTGATAGATGACATGCTTAAAAAATAAGGCACAGAATGTTGATCTTGGACTGTTGATCGTATGTGACTAGTAGATTCTCCCATTCTGAGGCCCCCATCTAACTACGACAAGTAATCTTCGCCTCACAACCACAATTGACCCCAAAATTGCTGTTGCTAAGTAAGACATCTGTTAAGTGATTTTGCCCCATTTTACGACCTTCCTTAACACAGTTAAGTGAATCACTGCTGTTGTTAACTTAATAACATAGTTATTAAGTGAATGTGACTTCCCCACTGACTTTGCTTGTCGAAAGGTTACAAAAGGTGATCACACAACCCCCCCCAGGACACTGCAATCATCATAAATATGAGTCGGTTGCCAAGCATTTTGATTATGTGACCATTGGGATGCTGCAATGATCCTATGTGTGAAAAACAGTCATAAGTCTCTTTTTTTCAGTGCCATTGTAACTTTGAACGGTCACTAAATGAACGGTCGTAAGTTGAGGACTACCTGTAGAGTCATGCTGCAATGGTTCTTACTGAATATTGGCCCCAATACGCATTCCCTGCATGAACTGTGCACAATTTGCAGCCTTGATTATTACTAAGGTGATTGGCAGGGGCAGGATTGTATGGGTTTTTCAAGTGTTTGCTCTGCTCATTCTGGGGCAGAATGAAATGCAAGTTGAGAAAACAATTAAGAGGATTCACTCTTTGCCAGTGAGATATAATGAGAGGCATTATAAATGTCATTGGGTAAGAACTCAGAGGATATTGATTTTTGTGTTGTTTATCATCCTTTTTGCACTCCCAATGCTCTTAGCCAACAAGCACAAGCCTTGGATTGAAGCTGAGTATCAAGGCATTGTTATGGAGAATGACAACACTGTCCTACTGAATCCTCCACTCTTCGCTCTGGACAAGGATGCACCATTGCGCTATGCAGGTATGTCACTGGCAGAAGAGCTCATAGGTTTTTCATTAGCTAAATTCAAATACATAGCCAGAGATTAACTGTGGCTTTGAAATGACTTGTTTTATACACTGCACCAAAGCCTAAACCATAGTCTACAAATGTACGGGTCCATGTAGCAAGTCAAAGCCAAACAAAAATGCTATGATGAAGCCTCTGTCAATCAGTCACTATAGTTGCATAAGGAAAGGTCAAATTCAATGTGATTAAATAATGAATTAGCTGGCATGTATTTTTCCCCTCCTTACTAAAGAATAGACGTAAGGAAGCCTGATCCAGATTAACATCCCAGACTGGGAATTAAGCCACAGTCTTTGTGACCTGAAGTATGCTAGGTCTCAATCATTTTAACCTTTTTTCACTATCACCTCCCTCCTCCCTTGTTAGGGTTTTGGAAGAAGGAGTTAAATTTGAAGGTATGGACCAAAGAGTCCATTTCTTTTCATTTAGACCAAGTTCCAGGTTTTTCCACCCAGATCAGGCATCCTTTTTTATTTGGCAGTTGTCCTGCCTCAAGTATTTTATAACAAGACAAGTATTTTTCATTTGTAATCTTCCCATCTTTTTGTATCACTACTTTAATCTGTTTTTCTTACAAACCAAACCAACCACCTAATTAACCCAGTTATTTAAGAAAGAATAGCCTCCATCTAGAAATGTATCCTTTGATGGCTCTTTCTGTATGAAACAGAGTAAATCCATACAAATATAAGAAATCAATGATACATACGGATGAGGGTAATAATTCAGCACGAGATATCACTTCAAGGAGAGATTAAAGAAAGCTAGCCTCTAAGCATTGCCTCTCAAGGTTTCAGCATCTCATGGTCTGTGGATGGCATAAATTCACCTGGTCCTCCTCTCGGCATTAATAAATGTGTATTAACAGAGTATTTCCTATCATCCCCCCCCCCCTTTTAATAAAGATTGCACACTGGTCTTCCAAACCTATGACAATTCTGCTATTGTTCCTCTAAAACATGTTAGCAGAATTGTCTGCATTTCCTGCCAAAAATGACTAATTCTTTTGCTAGGAAGTTCGAGAAATCTGCAGTTCAAGATAATTTGTGCAATATATAATCTAAACTCGCAGAGCAGAATCAATAAATATGATGGACTAAGATGGATTAGTGAAATTGCCTGGCAGCGAGGAATGAAAAAAATCTTTGAAGTTATTAGACTTTCTCATATATAGAAATATCTGACAATGAGACTTGCCTTAGGAGCTGTATATTGTGATGTTCCATGGAAAGATCTCACATAATGCGCAAGGATGAAACACAAATTCATGAAGTGTTCCATTTTTTTTTTTAAAAAAAGGAAAGCTCTCACATAATATTGCAGGCCGAAAGCTACTGTTTTAATGTTGGAATGTTCCAATGTAAAGTCTAAGCCAGTAGTGGGATTCAAGTAATTTAACAACTGGTTCTCTGCCGTAATGATTTCTTCCAACAAACAGTTTGCCAAACTGCTCAGAAAGTTAACAACCGGTTCTCCCGAAGTGGTGCGAACTGGCTGAATCCCACTACTGGTCTAAACTATAGTACTTTCCATAATATAAGCAGTCTTCAAATATTATAACTTAGTGGCATTTCCTAATGGATGGATGCATAAAACTGTTCCTGATCAAGTTAGGGGTTGGTAGTAAGAGCGAAGTTTCTGACATATAGGAAATATGGTGGCAGTGAATTCATTTCCCTCTCCGGACTACATCTGTGTTTGCTCGTTTGTCAAAGAAGCTTGTTCTGTATGTGAGTGTTATCTCTCAATCCTAAACTCATTGTCCTTTAGAATGATGTTTGCCACAGAAGGACATACCTGTAAAGCATGGATGGTTGCAGAAGATGTTCATGTGCAATTGTAAACATTCTGATCTATACACAAGCAGAAGGCTTGTATTATCAGGGTTGTTGCTCGAATGGAAATGAACACAGTACATTCAAACAGAAAGGCATTTCTCCTGCAGACAGTTGTGTTGTATACAGAGATGTTCTGAGGCAGAGCTGATTGGGAATGTTTGTAGCAAGTATATTCTCCTTTTCTGAATGCTTGAATAGTGCTTTCCAATTAACACTATTCGACAGGCTTTATAAATTGTGTTGGGAGACATGATGTGCCAGAGGCCCATTTATGTTGGAAATAGCTCCACATAAAAGAGAGCAGCACGGAGCATCTGCCTCATCACAGGTTTCATTTCTTTTCTTTTACAAAGTGCATAAAACAGGAAACCTTCAAACAGGTTCCAAAGCATACTTAGCATGGCTTACTTTAAAAAAGAAAAGTAATTTAAATGCAACAGTAAACCATAATAGAGATTAATATTAAATGGGCAGAAAAGTCAGAAATACATTGGAAAAAAAAACCTAAAAATGCCCCTATATTGCAATATGCATTTAATAGATGAAAAAACCTGAGAGAATCAAATCATATTTGACACCAGAATAGCAATGGGTGCTAGACTTAAATTACCAGGAAGAGCCAGCAGCAATTATAACTGAAATCCACATGTCTGGAAATTGCCAGGGTTGGGAAATTCTGCTTTAGGATAAAGAAAGGAAAAAAAGCACTCTAGATACTGAAGCAGCAGGGATTCAAAATCTTGTCTTTGGGATCAGAAATGGACCAAGAACCAGTGAATTTCATTAAATTGCTTTTGTGAAGGGTGAGGAGAATCATTTATTCAGGCCCCACACATACAGAGGACCACAATCAAATTTGGTTTGAGTATTTGAAATTATTGTATATATCCATTCTTTAATTCTAATGACAAGAGGTTTTTTTCTAATTGGGTTTCCCACATATTTCCATTACTGGGCCATAAATGACAGTGATCAGTAATGCTGATCTTGCAAGAGAAACATTTTGTTTTATATGTCTATATATTAGTGAAAATGCAGTTTTCCCAGAGCAGCTTACAAAATTTTAATAATCAACATATTTTAATTATCTTAGATTAAAAACAGCAGATAATAAGCCACAGTTATTAAGTTTGCATGCTAGGTCTTAAACTGTGTCTAGATTCACATGTAACTTGTTACTGGTTTAGCAGAGTATGAGCTCAATAATTATATATATAATATCCCCAATGATTTGGAGGGGGCTTGGACTATTCTTGCTTACCCTAGCAAAGCATAAATGCTGTCAATATTCATTCCTGCTTTGTCTGGGTAGGAGATTGCTCAAATTCATTTAATATTGATGGATGTTGCCAGCTGCAGAGTTGGAAAAGACCTGTCCTAGAGTGATTTGTGAACTGGATCTAGGTCATTGTCTTCTCCTCCCATGGCTCCAGATCCAGTAATTGAATTGGCTGTCCATTCTCAATCAGCAAGGAATCTATACTGATTAGCTTCAGATGAATGGGCTTCCCAGGAAATGGTACTGAATAACCACTACAGAAGGAGGTAATTCCCAGGTCCCAGTAAAGGTGCCTCTTGTTAATTCTACTTCTGTGTTATTAAAACCTACCGATCTCAGAAGACACTGTTAGCTTCTTCCAACACTTGCAATCTATTGAACTGGTGAATGTTGGATAATAGTGTGAATCTTTAATTTGGATATTGGAAACAAAAAGCAAATCAGCCAATCCTAATTGTGCTTCTCCACTAGGTCAAGCACAGTCTACTGAGAAGTTTCTTAGCACTTATGCTGCTGAAATAACCTGGAAGTACTCAAAATGCTACCAGGTTTTAATGGGGCTTGGGCGTAATAATATTTCAAAAGAATCCAACTAGGTATGGATTAAACTCCCTGCCTTTTCCTCTGCCAATTTTATTATCCAGCTTTTCTGTTTGAGAAAGTTGCCAGCTTATTTCATGCTAATGAACAGGGTAGAAGAGAGAAGGACAGAAGAGAATTAAAAGATAATGTTTCCTTCCTATGTTTCCTTTTTTCTTAATCTCTCTTTTTTTTTTCTTTGTATTATTTGCTTTTGGGACACTAGGCGAGATCTGTGGATTCCGGATCCATGGGGCAGGAGTGCCTTTTGAAGCAGTGATCCTTGACAAAGCCACAGGCGAGGGGTTGATCCGGGCAAAAGAGCCGGTGGATTGTGAAGCTCATAAAGAACATACTTTCACCATCCAGGCCTATGACTGTGGTGAAGGTCCTGATGGTGCCAACACCAAGAAGTCCCACAAGTAAGACTTATTGGATTCAGTGCTGCAGTGATTTCTCGCTGAACCTGCTAAATCTCTTGGACTCTACTAGTCGTGGGAGAACTGGTTTATTCAGGAAGTGGGTAGAATTGCTTCTTGGCTTGCAGTGAGATATTTAAGAGTTTCTTGTATTTAATTCTGTGTTTTCTTCCTACTGCTCACATTAGCTGGTGTAACGTAATGTGTATATCAGTAGAATCTAGTGTTTAATTTAAAATGCTTCTCTCAAAACAATTCAAAGCTTATGAAGAATTACTTGTCATCTAAGCAAAGGTCTTGCCCATGTCTTCCACATTCATTTCAATATGGCAGTGGAAGACCTGCAAATGAGAATGGATGCTAGCAGTTAAAGGGTTTAATTCCTCCTATGCTTATTATTTTCTTCTTGAAAAGTCCACTCTAAGACCATTTGAAGTTTGAAGTTTATTAGATTTCTATACCGCCCTTCTCCCGAAGGACTCAGGGCAGTGTACAGCCATATTAAAACACATAAATTTATAAAATTTAAAACCAAATTAAAATCAATATATAAAATTGGCCCACAAATTAAAACACACATACACCCCTAATAAAATTAGTATTAGGTCAGTTCGGCTTGCTGGAACAAGAGGGTCTTAAGGGCGCGGCGAAAAGTACGCAGGTCGGGGCTAAGACGGAGCTCTAGGGGCAGCTCATTCCAGAGGGCTAGTGTGCCCACAGAGAAGGCTCTCCCCCTGGGTGTCGCCAGTCGGCATTGTTTGGCCGACGGCACCCTGAGGAGCCCCTCTCTGTGGGAGCATATTGGCCGGTGGGAGGTTGTTGATGGCAGAAGGCGGTCTCGTATATACCCTGGTCCTAACCCATGGAGCGCTTTAAAGGTGGTGATCTTGAATCGCACCCGGAAGACCATCGGGAGCCAGTGCAGCTCGCGCAGGAGGGGTGTTATGTGGATGTGCCGAGTCGCATCCATAACCACCCGCACGGCCGCATTCTGGACCAGTTGGACCATTTCTCCCTTAGTCTGACTACTTTCAAAGCTTTGCATGAAAAATATAAATCCTGCTGGAAGTGTAATTCTCTTGATGGGAAGAGAAGGCCTAAAAGCTGTCTTCTCAAAAAATGTTCACTAGCATTATAGTAATAATATAGGGGGTCTCCTGAGACATCCTTATAGGAGTCTTATGAAGTATAGTACACACACAATCTGGCCTTACTGATCTTTGTAACAGTCTGATCAGGTAAATCAATGTACAATAATATGTCTACGGAGTTTCTCAATCATCCAGATCATGGCTGTCCCACAAGTGCTTTTCAAAAGGCAACTGGACTTTCTTGGGGTCCCCCCCCACGCACACTTGAAGATGCTTTGCTTCTCATTCAAAAAGCTTTTTTACTTCTCTGAAAAAGCATCTTGGATAAGAAGTGAAACGTCTTAAAGGAAAATAAAACCAAGGAAGTCCAGTTGCCTTTTGAAAAACACCTTTGAGACAATGTACACTAATAGTATAGAGGTAGATGGACGAATTGTTAGAGCCTAGCTTTTTTCTCCTTTAAGAAAGGGTCTCTGGACCTAGTTGCTTACTACTCCCCCTTCCTCCACCCAGGGCCACAGTGCACGTACGGGTGAACGATGTCAACGAGTTTGCTCCAGTCTTTGTGGATAAGCTTTATCGCGTGGCCGTGACGGAAGGGAAACTCTATGATCGCATCCTGCGGGTAGAAGCTATTGATGGTGACTGCTCCCCTCAGTACAGCCAGATCTGCTACTATGAGATCTTGACTCCTAATGTTCCCTTCCTGATTGACAATGATGGTAAGAACCTGAATGACTTTCTGGAGGTTGAATTGACCCAGATGTTGGAAAGCAGTTTTAGGCACAGCTGTGGAACAAGCCTATGTAAAGTATAAACACTCATGAATGACAGAATTGCTTGGGATTCTTCCCCCACCCCCTTAAAGGTGGAAATTAAAATTATCTGGGGGTCACATTAAGGTTTTAGATCTTTGTGAGTTTTTTTTTAATGGAAAACAAATATAATGCTGTTCTCTCTCCCCCTACTTCCACAGACTAAATCCACTCACATGCACATATATATGACTTAAAAGAACAGTTTTCTGTTTTGCTTTCAATATGAAGTTTCTTTTCATTATACTCTTTTAAATGGTTCTTGCTTTTTTGTGCTCCTTTATCTGCCTTTTCCTTTTTCTCTTTTGCCTTCCTGTGGTGTTCTTTGGTCTGCTAATGTTGGGACTGTATTGTTTCTACCAGGGAATATTGAGAACACAGAGAAACTGCAGTACAGTGGAGAGCGCCTGTATAAGTTCACAGTGACAGCCTATGACTGTGGCAAGAAACGGGCCTCTGATGATGCTGAGGTTGAAATTCAGGTGAAACCCACCTGTAAACCTAGTTGGCAAGGTATGAAGCTCTTTTCAGAGGCATATGCACTATCTGTTTATCCTTTTGATTCCATCTCTGGTCATCTGAATTCTTTGCCATAATTTTTCTTCCTTTTTTACTTAGAGGGGATTATTCACTGTGCACTGCCTGTTTTTTTCATATTCAATAAATAAATAAATAAATAAATAAATAAATAAATAAATAAATAAATAAATAAATAATTTTACTTCTATACCGCCCTTCTCCTGAAGGACTCAGGGCGGTGTACAGCCTATTAAAAGCACAAAGACAGACATCAGTTAAAAATAATTAAAATTATTAAATAATTTTGGCTCAAATTTAAAACCCTAAAAATTTAAAACACCCAATTTAAAAATCATTACATTGATAGCCCGGCCTGGCAGAACAACAGGGTATTGAGGACACAGCGAAATACACGGAGGTCGGAGATCTTACGCATTTCCAGGGGCAGTTCATTCCACAGGGCAGGGGCTCCCACAGTGAAGGCCCTCCCCTGGGTGTCGCCAGCCGACATAACTTGGCTGATGGCACCTGAGGAGACCCTCTCTGTGGGAGTGAACTGGCCGGTGGGAGGCTATTGGTGGCAGAAGTATGGGCATAGATTATCATACATAGATTCATTTATATAGGATTGTATGCATAAATGCATACATACATTTGTGTGTATAAATGTTTAGATAATGAACTATGTTATAAAAACAGTTGACATTTTTATCATTCTTTTTAAAATAATTTTAATGAAATCTGTTGCCTAATCATATCCCACTATTTTTAATCAATTAAAAACTATAATTAATTCAGTAATTGAGTAATCCAACCAATAAATTGGTTATATATTTTTCAATCTTAATTCAGTTTAGGATATAAATGTTTTTGAAACAAAATCCAAACTACTCTGTATTTGTAACTTGCTAGCAAACTAATCATATTTTGTTTGATGCTACTGATGATGGTGGTACCATAGATATTTTAAACCAGTGGCCCCCAACCTTTTGGGCACCAGGGACCAGTTCTGTGGAGTGAGGTTCTTCCGAAGACTGGAGGGGCCGTGGTTTCATGTGCTGCCTGCACGCCACAGATGGGGCTTCACTTGTTTGCACAGCCCAGTTTCAGGCATGCCCTGGCCTGGTGCCGGTTCACAGACCGGGGCTTGGGGACCCCTGTTTTAAACAGTGGTGCAGCTTGGTTTCGTTCTTAATCCAGATCTTGTCCACTTGTTTAATAATATGAATTTCCTCTTTGTTTTATTCAGAAGAGACATGTAAAAGGATTATAAGAAGGGATATGTTTTGAGTTTTCAGTAGGGAAGGCATTTATTCAAGTTTAAACGGCACAGAATATGCATTTAAAAATTATTTGGCTTGTGATTTTCTTTTAAAAAATCTTAATAACAAGCACTAAAGAGATTCTGGGTCTCCTTATTAGGATTGTTGTATCTCATTGGCTGCCTGAAATATTTTGATACATAAGATTGAGTAGTAAATGGCTCTCTACCAAGATATGCAGTATCAAAATCTAGTTAAATTATTTTGAAAGTATCACTGCATGATTCGGGTACTTGGTAACCAGTTTGCACTTAACGATGGTTTTCCAAAATAAAGTCAATAGGAAAACCTTCAGAAAAGGTCACAAGTTGCTCCTGTGAGTTGCTTTCACTCCCATGCTTTTTCTCCTGAGGACCCTGGCTAATTTCTTGTACTTTGCAGCATGCATCAACCTACAGCAAGATCCTACACAGAGTCTTAGCATATGCCTGCCCAGCCGCATTCACCCAGAGCTGCAGCAGCTACCAGTGCATCCTCTTGCAACCAGCAGCAGTTACCTCTCCACACACACACACACACACACACACTTGGTTATGCTCATGTCACGCTGCAGCAGTCCTTACCTGCCCTCCTTCCTGCTTGCAAATTGCCTGAAACTTGCAATTTCCTGTCGGTTTCCATTGACTTTGCTTGTTGGAAGCCAGCAGGAAGTCACAAGGAACTCCTCACTTAGCAATCTGCAATCCTCACTTAACAAAGGCATCAGGGACTGCCGGCATTTCTATCATTAAGCAAAGCAGTCACGTGACATCACTCTTTATGACCACATCTCTTAATAAATAAATATTCCAGTCCCAGTGAGAACTATCTGTAATAATTAATTAAATAATTCACTATTTGCTGACCTTTTGTGATACCAACAGTTTGTTTCAGCATCTTATGAAACATTTTATATGTTATATAAATTTATATATATATATATAAATTTAAATAAATAAATAAATAAAATAAAATAAAAATTTTAAGAAAAGATTAAATTAAAAATTTTGGATTTGGAATCAGCATTTGAAGTCAAAGTTCTATAAAATATATGTGGGTAGTCTGGTCAAATGTATTCAATGCATTTATTTAAGAAATCTTTCTTGTTAATTCAATCCCATCCCTATTAAAAAAAAGTTTATAAAAAGAGTATGTTTACTGTACATGACAACAAGGTAAGTCCTGCATTCTAAAAATAGAACACTTATTTGTTTGTGGTGAATAATTGTTTTAATTAGTTACAGGTAGAAATTAAACAAAACATTTCCCTACAACTTCCTGAAACCTTTGTCTTTGCTGAATCTCATTCCTGTTCTTTTGAACTCCAAAATGATACTTGTGGTTTTCAGGCATGAGGTTTGGGGTCGTACATTCCACTATGGAAAACTGCTGTTTCCAGTCTGAGCTATTCCCAACATATCAAATTGAATCAGGAAGGTGAAGTGCTTTGACTTTGGTAGTCAATATAGGGCTATGAATTGTTTTAAGTGTTTTTTGCACAATGTTTTAATTACTGGATTTATTGTTCACTGCCTAGAGTCACTCTGTCATTTTGATAGATAATACATACATACTTACATACATACATACATACATACATACATACATACATACATACATAAATATTTACATTCCAGCAGGAGATTTGTTTAACATTAATGGAAACTGTCCTATATTTCACATTGATGCTTATATCTTCATAGTAGTCCTTGGTCCACCTCAGACCAGCTATACACACTGATCTCAACAAAATAGGTCTGTTAATGAGTAATGGATAGAGTGTTGCTCTGTTCACCTCTTATTCACTAGTATTCACACAGCGTTTAATAATACAGTATGTCAACTAACAGTGCAACATTTAAAATACCAGCAGATGACATTATCAGCAAATGTACAGATTAAATAGAACAATGCCATCAAATCATATTAAAGGAAGTATTTCAGATTTTTTTTAAAAAAAAGTCAACAAAAAGGAAGTTAAATGGAGATAGAACAAAAGGTGAGGAAAAGCCATGTGTCTTGGGAGGTTGGTAAAAAAGAGAGGCTTTTATGCCTCACTATATCTCCCGAGAACATTGAAAAGAAGAAATGTGAAGCTAGAAGAATTCTATTAATTCTTAACTCTGCCCCAGGGGAAAAATATCTCCCTTATACAGAACCAATATTTCTTTCTGCCACCAATAGCAATAAACCCAGATGCCAATTTTTTCCCAAAATCTATTCTGGCAAACAGAACTTTATAATGTCCTCCACAATGTCATTCTTCAGTATGACATATGCTCTTTGTCAGCTCTGGACACACATTGTGTTGGATAAACCAGCCAGACTCTAAACAAAAGAATGAAGGAACTTGATGCTGACATCAGAATGGCAACTCCAAAAGCCATTCTAAGATCACCAAGATATTCTCAAGGGGGCCTTCCTTGAGCAAAGGAAATATTAATTTCATCACAAACTGCCCAACTAGGAATTTATTAGGAAATTTAGGATTGTTTCTTAGAGATGACCAAAGATCAAGGCTTTTTATCATGCTACATCAGAAAGGAGGAAGAGCAATATAAAAATAAACTTAGCAATAACAACCATATGATCATGACTTTTGGGTGTGTTGGGAAACAAAACATACATGTCCTTTTTGTGTTAAAATAGTAGTCTCCAACCTTTTGGGCACCAGGGACCAATTTCGTGGAAGACAATTTTTTCATGGACCTGGGGTGGGGGATGAGTTCAGTTTCACTCGCTCGCCTGCCACTCATCTCCAGCTGTGCAGCCCAGTTTCTAACAAGTCATGACTCTGGTATCAGTTCATGGCCTGGGGGTGGGGACCCCTGGGCTAAAAGACATGTGGGAGTAAACCTGGCACTAGTGAAGGTAGAATTGGTGGGATGATGAAGTGAAAGAGATTGTGGATGAGAAAATGCATGTACAAATCATGAAGATAATATATGTATAGAGAATTAAGTTTTTGTTAAGAGGAAGTAATGGTGAAAAAGACGAGGTGGAGAAGCTGCAGAGCAATTTTGTTTTGGAAGTGGGGAATAGCTAACAAAGAGCTTCAAGCAGAGTTAATGGGATTACATAAAAAACAATTACATTATTTGGGATGAAACTAAAGTCAGAAAATGTAACAATTGTGTGGGAATGATTGCAATACAGGTAGACCAGGACTTATGATCATTTGTTCAGTGACTGTTCAAAATGGTGCTGATTTAATAGTGGTTTTGAGTGATTCTGAGGATTACAGTCATCTTAGCATCCCCACGGTCATGTCATAAATGGGGAAGTGGGCAGGGAAGATTGCAAAAAGACAAAAAGTGTCTTTTCTCTTTCCTGGGCACCCTGCCCGACTTGCAGGGCACCTCTTGCGCACCCTCCCTGACCTGTGCATCCTTGTACCCTCCCTGATGCATGTAGTACCTCTCATGCACCCACTCCAGCCTGCGGGATGCATCACATGTACCCCAGCACACCATCCCATGCACACTCATGCACCCTCCCTGATTCACATGGCACCTCTTGTGCTTCCCATGCACCCTCCTCAACCTGTTTGCTGCCTCACACACCCACTGCTTCACACCATCCCATGCACACTTGTGCACCCTCCTCAGGACACAGTGCCTCTTGTGCACCACCACACATGCTCCCTGACCCACTTGATGTTTCTTGTGCACTGCCATATGTTGCCACATACCCTCTCTGACCCCTACAGTAACTTTTGCACCCTCCATGCACCAGCTCATCCCCCCCCCAACTCAACAGCAGCCACTTACCTGCCTGCTGGCCTGTGACTTCCTGCCAGCTTCCCCACTGACTTTGGTTAAGGGAAGCCAGCAGGAAGCTGTCTTGCCTAACTACCGTGGGATTCAGTTAATGACAGCAACCAGGTCTGCAGGGATTGCCATTGCCAAGTGATGCAATCATGCTTTACAATTGCATCATTTAGCAAAGGAAATTCTGGTCTGAATTGTGGTCATAAGTCAAGGACTACCTATATGTCAGATTGAAATTGAAACAAATCTTGTAAATGTTTGTAAGAAACAATGATGAAAAAGAAGTAACAAATGCTGTGAGCATGTTGAAAAATGAAAAGACTGCAAATGTCTTGTAATTGGTATAATTGGAGGGTGTCTCTGGGCGAAGACTACATCCCTGCCTGATGATTGGAAGAATGCCAGGATTGTTCCCTTAAACAAATGGAAAGGTAACAAGATTAAAGCGTGCCAGGAAAGATGCATGGCAGAATTCCAATTGGAGGAATGGGAAACGACAATGAGCAAGATTTGAGAAGTAGCAGCATGCAGTCTATGAACATGTAAAACAAATGTTTTAATGTAATTATTCATTTGTTTGTATGGGAAAATGGATAGACTTGAATTATGAAATGTTTATGGAGCTGAAAGTTGATTGCTGAATGCAATATGAGTGGTATGTGATGGAAGTAAATTATACACGAGAATAAAAAGAATTCTTAGCAAGCGATTCAACACTAAGCCTGGAATCAGGTAAGGCTGTGTGATGTCCCTTTGATGCATTTATGAATATATTTGTAAGAAATACTTGTGGTGATATTACAAGTACATGCCTCAGGGACAAGAATATTGATTGAAAATCTAAATGATCTGCAGGAATTGTTAAATTGTATAATGCCACAAGGAGTATGAATCTGAAAATAAAGTGGTGCTTGATAGGGATAATGAAAGGAATATTGCAAGTAATACATAAATGGCAAAATATTACAGGAAATCTGTATTCCTTGGTAGAGTGTTTTCTAAAGATAGAGAAACAGATGTGCGAAGTCTAAGACATATAAATGTTAAAAGGTAGCGGTTGGTAAATAATCTCTTCTGAAGAATGATTTTTTGTTGAAAGATGCATAAAATGGTTATCTATAAGAATATACTTCTGCCCATTTAGTTATATGGAAGTGAGAGTTGGGTGTGTCAGAATGCAATGAGAATGCCTTATGTAAGAAGTGTGTGTAAATTCATGTTGCAGCAGAAGCCAACAGTGGTTGGATTTGTTCCATCTATTGTGTTATCTGGGTGATTGTGCAAATCAATTGGTTCTGATGTAGGTTCCATTGATTTTTATATTGGACGAAGTTGGGGAGACTTGTCCAACAGTTAGTGGAAGAGAATCAGACACCCTGATCGAGTATAAGAAGATTGCCCCTCATAGGATTCAATGAGATTAATGTTAGGCTTTGGATGGCAGACTGGACTGGAAGCAGTTAATTGCAAGAACAAGTCCCAAATTTAGTGGGAGGCTAAAGTAACCCTAATCCTGTAAGCATCTGAACCCAGAGAAGGTCAGTCCTGTGCTGCCATGCCAAATATAGAGGAAGGAGTGGCAGAACTTGGAGGCGGAGTTAAAAGAGGGATCAGCCTACAATCAGCTAAGTCCACCTACCCTTACATTCCATTGACCAGTATCTAGCTTCTAACAGCTTTAGTTGAAAATATTCCCATGCCTAGGCATGAGTAGCAATAAATCAGTTTAACTGGACCTTCACAGGTGGACTTGATCTTTCACACCTGACATCAAACTTTGCAACACTGTTATACCCTAATGTCCTTATAACTCTCAGTCAAAAGACTGAGTCTTGAATACTACTGTATGTCTTTATTACCAGCAGAAACATCCTTTTTCTAATACACAAATGAACTAATTTCTAAATAGAACTGAAAAGGCCTTCACCCCTGCTGCCTCAGCTTCCTAGAGGGAAAAGTGGGTAAAATATAATCTGTATGTAATTACAATAATTGTGGATTATTATTTTTTAAAGGAAACTGAGAGACTTGTCTAAACTGGAGTAGCTAGCAGAGGAAAATCTCTAGCACTATGTCCTAACATAATTTAATCTGCAACAGGTTGGAATAAGAGAATTGAGTACATCCCAGGAACAGGCAGCCTTGCCCTTTTCCCCAGCATCCATCTGGAGACGTGTGATGAGCCTCTGTGGAACATCCAAGCTACTGTAGAGTTACAGACAAATCATGTGGCCAAAGGTTGTGATCGGGACAATTATTCTGAGAAGTCACTGCGTAAACTCTGTGGTATGTATTCACTTCCTATCCAGTTATTTTGGAGGAGAAATATGTGTGTGTGTGTGTGAGAGAGAGAGAGAGAGGGAGGGAGAGAGAATGTATAGGAATATATTCTAAAAGTATCGTTACCTAAATTAGGTCAACCTTCTCAAGAGTAGGCAATGAATCAAGGTCTCTAGAATGTTTCACTCAGAAAGTCTGATGATGGAGTTTCTAAACTATGGCTAATTAGAAAGACATTGAGGCATTGTTAAAAGTGACAGACACAAGATTTGAAGACCACAACCTATTGGGAAGTTTCTCTGTGCAAATTCAACCCAAAGCAAAAGGAGATTTCTTTGTGCCACTGCCACTGCTGTAATTTCATAGGGGTTGCTTAAGAACAAGGTTCTCCAAATTTGGCAGCTTTAAGACTTGTGGACTTCAACTCCTAGAATTCCTCAGCCAGCCATGCTAGCTCAAGAAATCTGGGTGTTGAGGTCCACAAGTTGCCAATTTTGGAGATCTTTGCTTAAGAACGAAAGTTGTCTCATGTTAATTTGCAGGAGGTGGTAGGAAACTCTATAGGTTTTCCATTTTAAACATCAAAATCTCTTATCGATTTTATCCCAAAAGAAGGCACCATCAGATGGACCTTCCCCATTCTGATTGTCCTCTCTTGTCCCTCCAGGTGCTGCCCGAGGTGAAGTAGACCTTCTGCCAGTGCCAGGCCCCATGGCCAATTGGACAGCACGCCTTTCAGTCCATTACAGCCAGGACAGCAGCCTCATCTATTGGTTCAACGGCAGCCAGGCAACCCAGGTGCCCATGGGCAGTGGAACCGGAGCTCTTGAAGGACTGAGTGACCATTTTACCTTGTCCCTGTGGGTGAAACATGGGGTGATGCCAAACAAGGGCAAGAAGGAGGAGGAGACGGTCATCTGCAGCACCATGAGGAGTGGTAAGACTCTTTTATTGACCTAGTCCAGCATCAGAAGCGATTACCCAGTAGGTCAGAGAGTTCAGGAGCTATAAACCTATTGGGCATTTGTGTATTTCCATTGAAGTGAGGACTTTAAGGCTGACACTTCCTTATGTTTCCACAGTAAGCTAACTTGTCCATTTACCCAGTTAAGATGTTGGGAGAGCTGGGCCATAGAAAGTAATCAGCCTTTCTAGCTCATTGACAGATTCAGCATAGGCAGATTTAGTGAAAAAAAATGAAACCTGGCCATACTATGAAACTATTTATTACATGTATCTTGTTGTTGTTTAGATATAATAGTAGAAACGTGCAAATTCATTCTATGGGTATTTTACATCATTTGCATCCAGTTACATATTTTGCATAAAAACATCAATTAGCCACTGGTAGAAATTGTGTCAGAGATAGACATTTGGTTTTAACAGACAGCCAGATTTAACAGACACACTTCCCTGTCACAGATGGTCTATTAAATTGAATATTACTGTAGCTCTCATTGCAGGTAGTCTTCAACTTACAACCATTTGTTTAATGATGATTTGGCCTTACAATGGCACCGAGAAATATGACGTGTGACCATTGTTCACACTTATGACCATTGCAGGGTCTCCGTGGTCACGTGATCAAGCATCAGACACTTGGCAACTGGAATATATTTATGACGGCTGCAGTGTCCCAGGGTCATGTGACACTTTTTGCCACCTTCTGACAAGCGAAGTCAATGGGGAAACCAGATTCACTTAACAGCAGCAATAACTGTAGCAAGAAAGGTCATAAAATGAGGCAAAACTCACAACTAGCTTGCTTAGCAGTGGAAATTTTGGGGCTCAGTTGTGGTCGTATGTTCAGGACTACCTTTATTAGTTCAAGTTGTGTAAAGCTTTTTATTGAAGTGGCAATTTCACGGGGGTGGGGAGACAGAGACTACTAGATAACCCACCTTTTCCCAAAGTGCTGATCTCCCATCAAAACTCACCTTTGCTATTGAATAAAACCATTTGTGGCTGTTGGCATTGGTTCCCACTGCTTTCGCACTCAGGATGATATTGGCAGTGTGCTTCACAATGCCTTCTCTTTTGCTATTGTGGCATCCTGTAGGAACCCAGGAGTCTTTGTGGGTTCTTCCCCAGCTCTTCCAAGTTGCTGAGTCTCGCCTTGCCACAGAGAGGTTGCAGCTAAGTGAGGCTTTGGAATGATCTCAATTGACCTAAGTGAATGGATTTTAATACCTGATTGCTATGAGGAAGGAGCATGGGGATAATGCATTCATTCTCAACTCTGTAATGTAATGCGTGTTAAAATAGTTTCCACTCACAATGAGCGCTAATTGCACTTTGTGTACGAGTAAATGAAGCATGTGTGTTGGTATGTGGGTAAAAGCATCTTTGGTTTGCAGGCCCACACGGGGCAGAGTCTTTGCTACTTTTGAGACTAGAGCCCTTCTCTCTGTCTGGGGTGCCAAAATCGGATCAAAATGGGTTTCTGCACCTCAGGTTTCTTGGCTATCATGTCTAACGTGTTTGCAACATGTAGATATGAAATCATGACAACTGAAGAGGATCAGGAAATTACATTTGATCTTCAGGAGGAATTTCTGTAGGCTCTCAGTGCAAGTGCATATAGGAGTCCTTGACTTACGACCAGAATTGAAACTGGACCTTCCATCGCTAAGCGATGCAGTTGTTAAGTGAGAAATGCCTGATTTTACAATCTTTTGCTACAGTCATTCAGAGAATCACTACACAGGGTGTAGGGAACTACATAGGGAACTACACAGTCATTAAATGAATCCAGCTGATTTTGCTTGATGGAAATCCTTGGGAAGGTCGCAAATGGCTACCATGTAATCTTGGGATGCCGCAGTCATTGTAAATATTTGCTGATTGCCAAATGCCCTAATTTTGATCATGTGACGGCACAGTTGCTGCAATGGTCGGAACTGGGAGGACTGGTTGTAAGTAACTTTCTTCAGCACCACTGCAACTTCAAGTGGTCATCAAATAAATGGCCATAAACCGAGGACTAGCTGTAATTGTGAAAGGTGTACAGTGAAATAAGTTAAAATAAGAGCCACTTGTTAACTTCTTTGTTAACATTGGACAGTTATTCTTCCTTGAAAACCAAGCACAGACTTTTATTATACACTGGTTGCTTGCTTGCTTTTTTACCTGTTGTATACCACAAATGAGTGACATCAATAAAATTGGTGCTGGAAGCAGAGTGGAGGTTGAAATCCTCTCTCTCAATTTCATTCTCCACCTAACCGAAAGGAAGAGAATGTTCCCTAATATTGTGAAAATGAATGTGTCACTTTCATGAAAATGAGATTTCAACATTATCCAGGTCAAAACGAAATGCAAACAATGCTTTTCTGGTCATAAACACTTTCAGCTTTCCCTTATCCTGTTATAGGCTGCTGAAGATTATTCTTTACTGTACTTTATACTTAAATATCTTTCTCTGCTTCTGGAACAAGCAGGCCAAAACATTGGAATGATATATTGTCATTACTGAGCTAATTCTAGCATTCAGGTCTTTCTATTTGAAAGCCAAAATTCTCCCTCGATTCCGTTTATCATAGCATGGAAATATAGTCATGCTATACTAACACTGACCACTAGGAGGCAATATGTGACTGCTTTCATCCTCTTTGGGGCCCTGTACACAGAGAAATAAAGACTATGTCATCCCTTCATGAATGAGGTTTTAGGTGACTTCCCCTACCCTTCAGAGTTTTATATGAAATTTTACAAGAAGCAGTCCCAAACAGTATTAAACTGGTCACATACTGCCTCTTGATTATGACTATAAATAGAAACACCACAGATATACATTATATAAAAATAGAGAAACTCCCCTTTCATGAGGGCATGATATGTGGTAACAGCGATATCTTTCTGGTTTGAGAGTTTAAGAAAAAAGAAGGTGGATTATACATACTATCTTAAAGATAATTTCTCTCTGTATAGTAAGCCTTCCTACAATACCACTGAGCACCAAGGCTTGGATCACTTCTAAAGCTAATAGCAATAGCGCTTATATACCGCTTCACAGTGCTTTACTGGCCTCTCTAAGAGGTTTACAGGTCAGCCTATTGCCCCCAACAATCTGGGTCCTCATTTTACCAACCTCGGAAGGATGGAAGGCTGAGTCAACCTTGAGCCTGGTGAGATTTGAACTGCCAAATTGCAGGCAGCCGGCAGGCAGCAGAAGTAGCCTGCAGTACTGCATTCTAACCACTGCACCACCACAGCTCTATAATAGCTGTCTATATAGCTAAACTTTAGCTATATAATGCACTATATAGCTAAAGTTTAAGGGCCTGTGAGTTCCAAAGGGTTTGAATCCTATAGAACAGAGTTCCCCAACATTTCTGGCTTTACGGACTCAGAGGGGGGGGGGGGATAGGCCAGCAAGCGGGCATGTATGTGGGCCTATCACTCATGCAAATGAAGTACCCGTGCCCATGCTCACCCACTGCTCATGCAAGTGAGGATGCACACGCAGTTGCAGACCATTTATGTGGCCTGGTGGCAATCCCCTCATGGCCCATGGCCCACAGGTTGGGATCCCTGCTATAGAAGGATCTGTGGCTATGTGTATCTGGTGAATTCCAAATAGGACAAAATGTTCATGCACTGCCTCCTGGTGGTCAATACAAGTAAAACCACACATGAAATGCCCTGTTGTTGATGTTGATGTTATCCATTCAGTCCTGTCCTATTCGTGGCGATTCTGTGTGCCAGGTCTCTCCACATCTTCCAATCTTGCACTATTTCTTTGAGTTTTTCTATGCTCTGGCTAGTATCAGCTTTGATGGTACCCAGCCACCTTGTTCTTTGGCGGCCTAGTTTCCTTTTACTCATGCCCTTACACACAGGCTTACTTGATTTCCATTCTGAATGGGAGCAGTGAAATTTTTTTATTGTTACAGTGTATGTCTCGCTGGAGAAAGCAATTATGTTTGGAAGAGTTAGACATATACAGCTGTTTTGAGAGCTTAAGGGAAAAGGTGTACTGGCTGTACCATTCTAAAAATGAGCAATCTATGTTATTTTGGGCTCAAGTAGCAGATATCACAGCTTGTTCCTGGTAAATAAGGAGAACTAAAATCAATGACGCTGCAAATAATCTCAATAAATTGGGACAAGCAGATCACAATGTTGCTGATTCACCTGGTTTCCTTTCTCTCTACCTGCAGAAGATGGGTACTCCCATTACTCCTTAACTGTCCATGGCTGTCGCATTGCTTTCCTGTATTGGCCGTTGCTGGAGAGTGCAAGACCCGTCAAGTTCCTCTGGAAACTGGAGCAGGTGAGAAGACGGCTGCTGGTATCTTGATGTCTCCATGTCCCTCTCTTTCTTGCTTGCACCAGGCTCACAGGAGTGTGCCCTTTTTTCTGGCCGCAGGTCTGTGATGATGAGTGGCACCATTATGCTCTGAACCTGGAGTTCCCCACCGTTACACTTTATGTAGATGGTGTCTCCTATGACCCTGCTCTGATCCATGACAATGGTCTCATCCACCCACCACGACGTGAATCTTCCCTCATGATTGGAGCGTGTTGGTCTGGTAAGTAAGGTCCATTAATGGCAGAAATAAAAAGCGGCCAGAAGGAAAGAGAGATGTAAAGTAAAAAAACACTTCCAGGAAAGAAGCAAGTAAACAGAACTTTTTGCAAAAAGAAAAAGAAAACCATTATCAAACTTAAGTATATTTGTCCAGTTAACAGCATAAATTACACTATGAATAACTTCACTAGGGATCAACACATCCGTTAGTTTTACATGAAGATGTGTCTATTGGGTGTTTTACTACAAAAACAATATAAATATTCCCAGAGCTGGAGTGGATAAAGGGATGGTGTTGGTTAGGTGTGCAAGTGGAGTTTCCTTTTCTCAAATCAAAGGAGGCTTAATTCTACCAGATAATGTAATGAAATCGTTTCAATAGTCATACGAGTATTATTCAAGCCCAAGCCCATAAAATACTGTAATTGGCTGACCACAGTTTAGATTAATTCCAGACAGAAAGTTTGTTTTAGTCAATTTAGTGACGTATCTGGCTGTCAAGGAATGGAAACAATCAGTATTGTGTTTTCGTAGCCAAAAACGTTTCAGCTTTCCAAAACCCTAGCTTGGAAGTAGAAAGCTCTGGAAAGATTTTGTGGCCTCTCCCCACTAACCCCTCACATATTCACACCATGTAGTTGTGCCTCTGAATAATTTTAGTGTTTAGAAGCAGCAAGCTCATTTCTCAGATCTCAAGTGTTTAACGTTAGCTTTTGATTTAGTAATATACTAAGCCTTCCTTGGTCACAGACAACCCTTACAGGATGACTCTCATTCAGTGTTTTGATTTTGTTTTTCCTTGTGCAGAGGAGAGAAACAAGGAAAAAATAAAAGGGAATGAGAACTCCACTGATTTGGGACAAGGTACACGACATTCCTTGTGCCACCAAGCATGGCTCTCATCATTGTTCATGCATGAGATTTCCCTTCCCCACAATCTTTTCCTTCCCTTCACATCTGGGAAGAAAGTCTTGGCACCATGATAACCTAGCAGTGTAGCAGCTTCTGGATAGGATGGTGGTTTTGCAGCTTGTGAGAGGGACTGAAGCCGAGACAGAACACAGTTAAAATTTTCACCGAATCTGAGCTATGGTTGGTGTTAAGAGGTGGGATATCTTTGGGGAACCGATTCTTTTCTGAAAGCACCAAGAGAAAACTGGCTCTGCACAATATGCCACCCTCCATCTTCTATGGGGCAGTTGCTCTGCTTCTCATCTGGCTGCATATCCAAGACTCTTTCCCTCTCCCTTGCTGTTGCTCTTCCCATGCTTCCTCCTTTTCTCTTCTCTTTTCTCCTGTCTCTTCACCTGTCTCTCACACCACCCCTCCTCCTGTATCCTCCTTTAGGAGACTCTCTGCCGATTCATCACTTCTTCCATGGTTATCTGGCTGGCTTCACTATTCGCCCTGGCAGCCTTGAGAGCCGGGAGGTGATAGAGTGTCTCTATGCCTGTCGTGAAGGGCTGGACTACAGCGACTTTGACAGCCTTGGCAAAGGGATGAAGGTATACCTTCCCCTGCCTTCTGGTGGCATGATCTTCCTTCCTGCCCTGTTAGCACCTTGGCTTGGCTTCCCGGATCGTGCCTGCTCCTGCCCACCGGAGAGTCTCCTCATGTCTCTTGATGGCAGCCCTTAATACTTCCAGCAAAGCTGCCTCACAGCCACCTTCCTCTTCTCCCCACAGGTGCATGTCAACCCCTCTCAGTCCCTTCTTATTTTGGAGGGGGATGATGTGGAAACTTTCAACCGGGCAATTCAGCATGTGGCCTATATGAATTCCCTGCGCTTTGCTACTCCTGGAGTCCGGCCTCTCAAACTGACCACCGCTGTCAAGTAAGTAGGATCACTGAAGCTATGCAACAGCCTCCCGGCAGCTGTAACTCTTGTTTATATTCCGGAGCCAGTGCTATTCTGTCACCCCAATTGTCAGTTTACTTCTTTGCTTTTGGTGTGCATGTGCTTTAAAGAGGCAACTGAGGCTTTTTAGGGTAAGGAAAGGGGGGGGATGTAGGGGGAAAAGATGGAGGCAAAGGGAAAACACATCTTTTGGTAATGGTTTCTTTATGGAAGGTGGAAAAATTATGTAGTGGAAGGAGAAATCATGTGAGGTTCAGTCTTTCACAACTGATTATTTGTTCTTAGAACAACATCTGTGAAAAATGTGAGCTATGTATTTTCCCAACTTTAGATACATGTTAGTGATATGCCAGGATAATGAGATACTGGAAATCAGTTTGTTTTCAGTCCGAAGCCTCTGGAGAACTGAGCGGGGGATCAGATGATGGGACTTGGCCCTCTCTCTTTGTCTTATTTTCTTGAAGGTTGGTAAGATTTGAATTGGGAAAATAAGGAGGTAAAAAGATGGGGGCCTAACTCCTAACCCTAAAACTGTTGTTTTGAACAACCACTTGGAGCTAAAAGATGACAGTTAAAGCTCTAAATTTAGCTGTTGGGTTTATGGAACAAATGAGAATGAAACCAAGAATGTGTTTATGTGTGTTTCCTTATCTGCATTGTATTTGCTCCTGATTATTTTATTTATATTTATTTATTTATTTGATTTTTATCCTGTCTTTGTTTTGCTCTATGCCCTTTGCTTAAGGATTTATATGCCTAGTAATAGGCTGAACTCAGAGTAACTGACTGGCCCAAAGTCACCTAGATGGCTTTCATGCCTAAGGAAGAACAAGCCTCCTGAATTCAAACTGGCTCTCTTGATTAGAAATGCAAAAAGGCTTTCAGGTGAAAGTACTGAATTTACACTGAACAAGCAGAGGATAAGACAGACCAATAAAAATCTTCTCCTTCTCCTCTGACTGATAGCTCCAGCTCTTATACAAATAATCTAAACAGAACAGCAGAACTATTTTTCTACTGGAGAAGAATATGCAATGGTACCACAAACACAATTGGGGGATTCTTTTTGTCTGCCAGAGAGAATGCGCAGCAGCTAATGGTAATTGCCCTGGGAGTGAGCAGGACATTCTAGTCTCAGTCATTGGCCAGGGAGCCAAGATTCTGTTGCTAAACTGTCAGTGAAAATCACCAGCTCAGAACGATTAGCCCAGACCAAAGTAGATATAAATGCCTATTTATGTATAATCACTTCATTTTACATTCCAGAAATCCTGATCTGCTTAGTTTATAAGCCATCTGTATACAAAAATTGTTTAAAAAGCAGGGCGAAAGCAAATATATAATTAAATAAGCCAGAAGCTTCAGCAGGCCAAACTGTGTGATCGACCTATTTGTGATAGCTGTCCCTTTTGTTTTTAGGCTGCAGTCTCTCTCTGTTTTTATCTTTTAAAATGAATTTCTTTTTTATTTAATTTTTGTCGATGTTAAGTGCTGTCAGCTGCCAAGGAGTATGCCAAGGCTGGATATACTGTAGACTTCCTTTTAAAATAAACAGCTATGCACCCAATTTAGATCGCATGCACCTTGGCAGAGAACGAGGCAAGGAAGACCTCATAGATTTTTTCTTATCCTCTTAGGTGCTTTAGTGAAGAATCGTGTGTCTCTATACCAGATGTGGAAGGCTACGTGGTTGTGCTTCAGCCAGATGCTCCACAGATCTCACTGCGTGGCAGTTCCCACTTTGCCCGGCCTGCTTCTGACTTTGAAGATGCGGAGGGAGTCCTCCTTTTTCCCGACCTCCAGATTTCTTGCTCCATTTCGCACCAGGTGGAGGCCAAGAAAGATGAGAGCTGGCATGGCACAGGTCAGTTGAGGGACACGTCTTCTGACACAGATGCTGTGGGACACGGCAGGGCAAGGAAGAGCCAGGCATTGGAAAGAGAAAACGATTTTGCTGAAAGACCCCAAACTGTTGGTGGCTTTGGAGGGTCCTAGGAGTGTAGCAGTGCTAATAAGTAGCATCAATGCTATGGAACAAGTTGGAAGAAATGTTTTTGCTTTGGATGATGTTTTACTTAAAACAAACCTAGCAGAAGTTTAGCATAGCTATTTGAGGGCTAAACACTGTACAGTTGAAATTTGGGCCACCAAATGTTAATGGTTTGATCATGAAGGTTTTCAGAACCCCAAGATATAGCTGGGGGATGATGATGTTTTTGGAATGCTTGTGATTAATTTAGTGTAATAGTGGTTTGTCTAATAAATCATAGTTAACCAAACAGTAGTTTAATGAAATATATAAACTAAACCTAGCCTTTCCTTTCCTCTCAGAGAAGAAAGACAGATGGAAACAAAAAATAGCAAAAGGTTATAAAGCACAATGAACTTATTGTTAAGTTTACCAACAGCAGAAGGAAAGTGAGGAGAGAGCCACAAGGCAAGATTATGCAAGATATGAAATTAATATGTGCTTAAATTAAGAAAAAGAGAGATAAGATAGGGGGAGTAGCAAAGAGAACACAGCAACAATAGGAAACCTTTTGAGTGATCCCATCATATTAGAAAGAAGTATGTTTTACTGTAAAAGTTTTAAACTGATATATAGATATGTTAATTGTTAGCCAGACTTCCCAAAACATGTAAGAATGTTTACTGTTTATATAGTGCATTTTACAAGTGTTATGACAGTGATCCTTACAATATGATGATGACCATATAAAGAGAAAATTAAACTTTTGAAACAATGGCTTGCATAAAACCAGCCATTGTTTGCCTGCAGTGGTTTCGTTAATTCTATTATCTTGGTGAGTTCAGAAGTGGAACATTTTCCTCATTCTGCTTGCAAAACTGCAGGAAAGCAGCTAATTATTGTCTTGAAATTAAACATTGATTGTGTTCTCATTAGAGCCATTATTTTGATACTTAAAATAATTTATCTTGCCCAAAATATGATTTGCCTGGGCTTCCGGTGCAAATTCTACACACCTCAGCTTTTTATAAAGTTAATGATTTTTTCCCTTCATACAACAATTACATATTTTATTTTCTTTCTTAATATTTTTTCTTCCTGGCAGTGGCAGATACACGAATGTCAGATGAGATTGTTCACAACCTCGATGGTTGTGAGATCTCCCTGATTGGAGAAGAACTGGATCCTGAACGAGAATATCTTGTCTTGGACGGAGCATCCCTCCAGCAGCGAGGTCTGGAGCTCATGAATACTTCAGCCTACCTCACTGTCACAGGTATGAATGCATCACCTGAATAGTTCTCTTTCTTCTGGCATTATTCATCTCCTTTGTGTCAACATCCTGAAATGCTCAAAGTCCCTAAAGAAACTAAAACTCTTGTTCTGTCAACTAGCAACTGTTACATATACATGGTCAAACTAGCAGAAATAGTAGCACGTCCTTGTTTTAAAGTCATATCTGTCCTAATCTTCTAGACCAGTGTTTCTCAGTTTTGGCATATTTAAGATGTTTGGACTTCAACTTCCAGAATTCCCCAGCCAGCATGCCTCCCAAGAACATGTAGACTGAAAATTCTGGGAATTGAAATCCACACATCTTAAAGTTGTCAAGGTTCAGAAACACTGATCTAGACAAAGCGATATTATATAATATATTGTATCATGTCACATTTCATATTTTACACTTTATTATAGTACACATTACAAATGTTAATGCAAATAAATTATATTGATGTGGTATGTGTAAAACATCTCTCTCTCTCTAGTCTTATTTTTTCCTTAGCTTAGCTCCAGTACAATAATGGTTTGGAAACAAACTATTAAGAGAAATTCCATTTTAGGGTGTAGGCAGTGGGAAAGAGGTAACCAAATCCATTATATTCCAAATACCACCCCAACTACCCTTTATTTTGTTTGAATAGTTATCTGCTAGTGCTCTGCTCAGACATTGGCAATGGCAGAGAGAGGACCTTTGGCACTGTATGTATAATTCACATGACTGAGAATGTCAAATGGGGGAACAGTTCTGCCTTGGCAGTCAGAGAGCTCCAATGCTAGAGGCTTCACTGTTCTCAAAGCTCTACTAACAGAGGAGTATAAGAGGGAGGTTTTCAATCTCTTATTCTTCTCCTTGAGGCATTCAGATTTCTTCCTAAGTGCCTTATGCTTTGCAGACCATATTAGGCATTCTGTGGAGCAACTGGTGAAAAGTTTATTATTAATGCACTCCTGATGCTGATTGTGTTCTGCTAGAAATAATTAAAAAGAGCCGTAGCTGGTGGGCACCCCCATCAGCATTTCTCTTCACATTTATAGACCAGACTGGTTATATGCCAAGAGACTGGGGAATGGCAATTATTGTACCAATCTCTAAAAAGGGCAATAAAAATGACTCATGTAACCAAAGGCCCATAAGTCTATTGAGTGTTATTAGCAAGTTATTTGCTGAGCACCTAATTTACAAACCTGGATAATCTCAGAGGGCATAATTGAAGGCAGGCTGGAGTCAGAGAGGGGAGATGAACAATTGATCATATTTTGATGTTTTATCACTTTGTACAAAAATAAACATCTAAAAAGAAATCTTCCTTTTTCGGGGCTTTTTTCAACTTTAAACAAGACTTTGACCCAATATCCAGAAATACCCTCTGGGAAAAATTAAAAAGTACCATTAGACGCCTCCTCTACCTCACACAAAAATTATGCCCCAATTTGTCGTTAAAAGTGAGGTGTATCCCCCAAGGGACTTTATTTGGTTCAGTAAGTTTAAAAAAAGGACTCATCAGGGACGCATTTTGGCCCCTTCCCTTTTCAATCTCTACATTAATTCCTTGACTGATCTTTCACATAACCCAGGCTGCCATCCTCCCAATTTAGCACAACACAAAATCCCAATACTTCTTTAGGCCGATACTGTTGCTGTTATCTTGGTCCAACCCCAACTGGACTGAAGAGAGCTCTTGCAGCAACATGATGATTTTGTACTGCAGACAAAATAATCTAGTCCTCCATTTTGACAAATCAAAACCCCTTTTTTACAATGCAGTATCTCTTTCTCTGTCTTTGTGTTTCTCCAGGTGGCCAATTATGGTTGCTTTGCTTATTGGCTTGTCTATAAGACTGATTTCTGAGCTGGCACCCATGCCTGCAGGGCTTTTTCTCTCTTTATCCCACGTCTCTTCCAGGTTCTTTTCAGTTTCCTGAGTGGAAGTTTTTCCAGTTGCTTCTCTAACACTAAATTGCCTCCCGCTGCCCATACAGCACCTAAAAGTCACAATTAACTCAAAACAGTAATAAAATCGGTCTTGGGGAGAAATGGAGCACCAAGAAAGGAAAAGCACTAGAACAGTGATGGCTAACCTTTTCCGGACCGAGTGCCCAAAATGCACGCGTGAAGCCCCAAAATGCAATACATGTGCAGCCCCTGCATATGCACCCCGCCCCTGCACATGCAGACCGGTGCATGCATGCACCCCCCCACACATGCCCCGTCCCCGACGATCAGCTGGCTGGTGGGAGGCGCATGCACATGCATGGTGGAGCTGAACTGGGGTGATGGCTCATGTGCCCACAGAGAAGGCGCTGCATGTCACTTGTTGCACGCGTGCCATAGGTTCACCATCATGGCACTAGAAGGACGAGTTTGGGTGGCCTCATGTGCAACTTGTGATAAAGTTAAGTGATGGGTTAAAAAATAGTTGTAAATTGGCTGCATAGATCATTTCCTGCTGCAGGATTCTAGATGCTAGTGAGATAAACAGTCTAGATTTTTCTGTCCTGGGAAATATGAACAGAGGAGGGAATGAAAAAGCAGTGGCAAAGTAAAGGTTAAGTAGCCAATTTCCTGTTTTTTTCCATTATGTCTTTCATAGTATTTCACACCAGGCATTTTCTTTATTTGTAAATTAAATTTAGTTAGCCTTCTAATCTCCTTCCCTCCCCTCCCGTCCCTTTCCCTCCCTCCCCCCTCCCCCTCCTCTTCCCATCCCATCCCATCCCATCCCTAGGCAGTTTATAAATTTAATATAAAGTAAAATATAATAACATCTCATGAAACACAGAGCAGAAAAACAGCCAAGTCTGAACATGGTCCATTTGCCATCCTTTTTCACACCTGAGTCTTGATGTTCTTTTCCCACATCTAGGGGTGGAGAGCATAGCTGTGTATGAAGAAATCCTTCACCAGATCTCCTATTGCATCCGCCATGGAGCAGCCCTTTATGAAAGAAAGTTTCGTCTTTCTTGCACTGAGATGAATGGGCGTTACTCCAGCAATGAGTTCACTGTTGAGGTAAGTTTCACAAGAGAGTATGTGACACTCAGAATTCATGAATAACTGAAGTAGAGCCAGTTGGATATAAAGTAATTTGAACCTAGTTAATTTCTCTCTGCAGGTGAATGTCCTCCACAATATGAATCGAGGCGCTCATCCCAACCACATTATGAGTGGCCAGCAGTTCACACATCGAGGCCACCATCTGCCTCCAGAGCTCTCTGGGCACAGTCTGGCTAATGTTCACCGTAATTCCAGTATGTACATGTTGATATACTAAGTACAGACTATGACATGATAATAAGAGAAAGCAAGTTAGCAGATACAATTTTAGGGCCCAAACAGATGAGACCCAGCAGACCTTAAATGGATTCATCCATATAATTTTATTCAGACCAATTATGGAGAGGGAATACCTTAGGAAGTCTGTAAATCGAGAAAGAATCTTTCAAGAGAGTCTTACATTCATCAAGGAATAAATTAAGCCCAATGTACAGGTAAAATAAGACCACTTGCCCAGATTTCAGGAACAGCCAATAATTGCATTCAGAATATATTTGAGCAAAACTGCATTGCTATGATTAATCTTTGGGTCCTGGTGATTGGAGGGAAGAGACCCTTGGCCATAAAGCATTTGTTGTTTTAATGGCATCATAGTCACTTAAATAATTATCAAAGTTATGTTTTTTGCAATTCTTATTTAGCAGTTTAATAACTTCATAACCTTGAGGCTGAACTGTTTTGAGAAGTATAGAAAGAGGGACAAACACCCCCCACCCCCGAACAACAAGAAAGTGAAGATTTTTATAGAAGGGGAAGGAAACTCTGATTTGCTGGGCAATTTAAGGAAAGCTAGGCAGGTTCTTGTCTCTGTCCCTGCAGTTATTTCTATTGTTGGGCAAAACTGCCCTTTCAGGAGCAGCAGCAGGGTTGGGAAACAGGAGGGAGAGGTAGTGTTGAGGACATCAGGCTGATTGAGCTTGGGATGTTGGAATTGCTTTACTTGGGCTGCCCTTGGACTCACGGCTCATGTTCTTTGGTTATTTGGGCTTGCAAGGAGATCAGTTTGGGTCTGATAGAATTAAGCAAAGAAAGGAATTCAGATTGACCCTGGTCATGTCCAAAAGATAGGGAGGTAAAAAACTTTTCCTTTTATGCCCTTGAGTCAGTTTTTCCTTGTGACTGCCTGGACTAGTCCCTGCAGTTTTCTTGGCAAGAGTTTTTGGAAATGGTTTGCCATTGTTTCCTTCCTAAGGCTGAGAGGGAGCCTGAAGATCAGCCAGCAGGCTTCATACCTAAGATGGGTCTAGAACTCACTGGTTTGTAGCCTGGCACTACAAACTACTAATCTTGGTTTAGTTAACTACTAAACCAAACTTTTTTATTTGCTACATTTATTTTCTCCATTACAGAATTACTGTAGGACTTCCTGTCACTGTCTCTTCGAAGACAGTGTAACCTGACTTTTGTAAACCTGGGTGAAGATAAAGAAGAATGAAGACAACTGGATTCTGTGTGGGTGGTTTGGCCTCAAATGTTCCTCTGAGTTCCTCTTTTAAGTAAAACGGGGAGAAGGAAAATGGATTCCCTCCCTTGCTCACCATTTCCCCCACACCTGCTTAACAGGCACAGAGGACAGGGTGAAGGCTCAGTGGTTAAGATGCTGGGCTAGTCAGCTGGAAAGCTGGCAGCCCAGGTTCGAGACCTGAGTTGTGTGATGGGGTGAGGTCCCATACCCACTCTATCCAACCTAGCAGTTCGAAAGCATGCAAATGTGAGTAGATAAATAGGTACCACTTCGGTGAGGAGGTAAATAGTGCTCCGTGACATCATGCTAGCCACAGGACCGCAGAAATGTCTTCAGACAGCACTGGCTCAGTGGCCCTTGAAACAGAGAAGCGCACCCACTAGTCAACTAGAAGAGTAAAATCTGCAGGAACTCCTTTACCTTTATTTTTTACAGGCACAAGCAGCTGCTTTTCCATACCTGCTTATGAGCACAGGCAACTATACCATCTTGAAAGGTTTTAAACAGTTCTACTGCTATTTCAATTTTTGTTAGTAATATTTTCCACTTACCTTTGCTTTCTATGATTTCTGACTCTAATACAGCGATCAAGCCTTTGAACCTACCACTAATTTGGGGATCCTTTTTGTATATTCATGCCATCTCTCTTACATTTTCATTCTCTAATAGATTTTTGCCTCCTGCAAAAAGTTGTTTATGCGTTTTATATGACCCTCCCCCTCAAAAGTGCCCACCAAACATTATTTCCCCAACTGATTTGGGCTCTCTCTTCTCTTTTCTATTCTGCAGTGGTTCCTAGTGCTGCCACTATAATCATTGTGGTGTGCGTGGGCTTCCTGGCACTGATGGTAATCCTAGGTGTGCTGCGCATCCATTCCTTGCACAGGCGAGGGAGTGAACGGGAGGGTGCTGGGGAGTCTGCAGGAAGCCAGGGGAGTGCCAGGGCCAAGGAGAACGAGATGTTCTGGGATGATTCTGCTCTCACCATTATTGTCAACCCCATGGAGGTGAGTGAAAGAAGGGATGGATGGGTGGGAAGAGGCCATGTTTTAACTTGCATCGCTCCCTGCATCCTTTCTCTTCCGCAGTCATATCAGAGTTGCCAGGAGAGAGCAGCAGAGGCCAATGAATCCAAAGCCAGGGAAGCAGCTGAAGAGGAAGACAGCAGCGATTCTGAATCACCAGACAGCCTAGCCAGCAATGCCATCGATGAGCGGCGCATTGTGGGCAAGCATGATGCCTCTCGTCGCTACTAGAGGGATATAATGGATGGGGTAAAAGCGGACCACCACCAAAAGGTCGTGCTTATATTTAATAATTGGGGATATGGCCTGTTTCTACACATTTTCTCTATTTACATTTTACCCCCTCCCCTTCCTCCTGTTTTTTCCATTGTTTGCACAGTGGACTGGCGAGGACAGTTTTGGTGCATGAGGCAAAAGACGTAGTTGGCATCTTCTCCCTCTAAATTACCATTGGGGGTCAATCTTCAAGGAAGTTCCTTAGCTCATTGAAACAATTGGGAGCTCTGCCGAGAGCATTACTGTATATTTTATCCTGTTAGCCACTGATTTTGCTCTGGCTCTGCTCTGCCTCTTGAGGTTAGTGCTTCCCTGGGCCCAAAGTGTATCCATGTTGATCTTCATTAAAAACAATCAAACAGCAGGGCTCAGAAGAAGAGCCCTTCTCTCTTCTAAAATTCCTACTTCTTCTCAACTTACAAGCTTTTTGCTTGGACTGGTGGGGCAGGGCCCCTTGTCTCAATTCCCAGTTTAGGATTGCCACCACACTTGAGAAGGCTAAAATGAATTGGCATGCTATGTAAGCAAAGCAGAGAGAAATGAGAAAGGAGCAGGGAGGGACAACACAAGGGTTACATCAGAATTCCCAAAATACTATATATATATAATATTGTATATTTTTTCAATGTTGTTGTTTGAGATTCTTGTTTGATGCAAAGAAACAAAAAATAAAAACCCCTGCAGCTTGTGTCGCTTTGTAAAATTGTCAATAATATTCAAGCAAGTGAAGGAAATATGATATGGAAAAGGGAATGGAACACATTTTAAAATAAAAAAGGATTTTAAAAATGTATACTCTGCGTTTTGGAGCCTCTTTTTTCTGAAACAAGCTTTGTTGTCTTGCAAAAGCTTTTACCTGGTGTAGTGAAAATAGGGCAAAGGGACACAAGTCAGCAGAGTTTTGTTCACGGTTGACCACTTCAGAAGTCTCCTTTGCCTAGTCTGTGAACTGCAGGATTTATTTGGCAAGCAGAAGAGTAGAATGTGCAGAGCTCAAGACTTTTAGGTATAGAAAGTTAGCACCCACCCTTCTCCTATAAGAATGAAATATTCTAGGAAATATTAAAAAGGCAGAATATTATACATCCTTGGATGAGAAAAAGAGAAACATGCTCTTGGAAAGCAGCCCCCACCTTTGTTAATAGCCCCAGAAAGACTGTGACCAACCTATCTACAAGACAAAAGGCTGGGCCTGTTTATCTACAAAATAAAAGACCTTCACCCTCAGGACATAATAGAATTAGCCCTCTACCAATCTCATCACATGGCACCAGGGAAGATTGCATCACCCAGCAAGGTTCAACCAAGCCTGGGACTCAAGACAGCCTACAAAGTTACCCCTGCATGGCCCCATGGAAGCCTGACAACCAATCAGAATACATGCCCTTGCAACAGGAACAGGAAGCACATTCAAAGCCCAAGAGAGGGTATAAATCTCTCTCTCTCTCTCTCACCATGTGCTCAGTTGCCCAGGACCTCAAACCATGTGCTCCTGTCCACCATTAAACCATCTTTCCAAACAGCCTCCATGTTTCCAGTGTCTTTCTCCCCACTTGGAACTGAACCCAGATGGACATTTCTTCCAACAATTTGGCACCCAAACATGGGACTCTAAGCTAACCTGATCAATGGACCTGGCCCAGGTAAGCCTCCCTTGCTGGTAGCAGACCCATTGAGTCTGTGGGTGAGTTTTCCTGGACCTTGACCATTTGGAACAACGGTTTTGAAGGGGTTTTGAGTGTTGAGCTCAAACTCTTCTTGGAAAGGTGAGTACCAGTAAATTTCAACTTTTAAAGCCCAGAAAAGTGAGGGAAATGTGTGTATGCTTGTGTGTGTGAGTGAGGACCCTTCTCCTAATCATAGCTGGATCTTGCTCCCTCTGTTCCTTTCCCAGCCACAGGAAGCTCTGGTCTACCAACAGAGCCTGGAAGGTATAGGAGGTCAGGCCAGAGCACAGGACCTTCTGTTAGGAAAAGGGAGAGAATATGTGAAAATGGAATGGAAAAGTGAATGAGAGTTAAACTTGGGCAACTAGCTGGGAAGTCACTGAGCAAAACCGTTGACCACTTCAGAAGTCTCCTTTGCCTAAAGTCTGTGAATTGCAGGATTTATTTAGCAAGCACAACAGCAGAATGTGCAGAGCTCAAGACTTTTAGGGAAGCCTTGGTAGTACAGTGGTCTAAAGCACCGTTATTAAGACCAGCTGCCTGCAATTACTGCAGGTTCGAATCTTGCCAGGCTCAAGGTTGACTCAGTCTTCCATCCTTTCTAAGGTAGGTAAATTGAGGACCCAGTTGTGGGGGCAATAAGCTGACTTTGTATAAATATACAAAAGTATGAAGGCTATTGCTTATTGCTTAGCGCATTGTAAGCCGCCCTGAGTCTCCGGAGAAGGGTGGCATATAAATCAAATTAAAAAAAAAAAAAGCTGGACAAGGCTACTTGGTCAAAGAACTGGTAACCTAAATCAGAAGTGTTACTTTGTGTGTGTGTGGTGTATATATTCCAGAATATTTATATACATGTGTACGTAGGTATAGATATATAGTGTCTATGTAACTATGTTTGCATGTCAGAAATATATAATTGTATATTATAGTGTATACACGCACACACACACACAGACCCTTCTCACCGTTGTGGATGGTGCATGTCTTCCTCAATCTCTGCCCCTCTACCAGAACTCTTGAGAGTCTGAGGATTCTGCATATTATCTTAGCTTTTCTTAGCACTGCACTCTTCTGGGCGAAGAGCTTTGACATCGTTCCTTGGATCTGTTGGAGCCACTCTCCCAATTTAGGTGTCACAGCCCCAAGTGCTCCTATCATCATTGGGACCACTTTAGCATGACTTTCTACTTCCTCTCCAGTTCCTTCTTCAGAGTCTGGCAATTCTCCAGTTTCTCATACTCAGTAGTGACATTCCAGCTTCAAGGTTTGGCTGCAAATCATTATTTTTCTGGCTTTTCTTGAGTCTGGAATGTAATGTATGGCTGGCCTATTTCAAACTAATAGCAGCTTCCTCTTCACTGTGTTGAAGCATAGGATAACTAGCTATTTCTCAGTATGGATGCAGGTCTTCTGTCTATCCATAATTTCTTTATACGCTTCATATATCCTTTTCATTACGTCTGCTGTTGTACTAGCATTCCACCAGTTCCAGGTTCTCGAGTCTCATCAAAGTATGGTTTGCTTCAATAGCCCACTTATCAGATCGTTCTGGTTCCTCAACATCTGACATGGACTTTGTTAATCCAGGCAATGTCCGAGCTGACGTGACTCTCCTAGTTCATGTCAGTCATATTTTGAGGTTGGCAAGTGAAGATTTTAGAGGATCTTTGCCCAAGGACCCTACTAGTAAGATAGGTACTACCCAGGATTTGAACCTGAGTCTCCCACATCACAGGCAGCACCTACGACTACATATTCAGCTATATATGTGTGTATATCTCTGTATCTGTGTGTATCTCCCTCTCTCTCTCAAAATTTAAACTCAGAACTCAATCTAGAAGGAAAGCCTTAGTACTGTAGTAAATTTGCGAAGTTCAAGTAAACTTTTTTCTCTTTGCCTTTAGTCTCTTAGGAAATAGCATCAACTTCTTACAGAACCCAAGGATTCAATGGAAAACAGAGTTTGAAAATCCTGACTCTGTGTGTTGCTCCAGAATTGGGTGGCACCTATTAGGAGTGAAAGGTTCCTATAGGGAGGATAGTCAAAGTCTCAGGGGGACCCTGGAAAACCTGAGCTAAAGAGCTTATTCTAAATGTGTGTGAGTTGAGATGAGAAATCCATGGGATTCTTTTAATTTTTCACAAGTGGAAATTCTTAGGCCAGAGCTTCCATTTGTGGATGCCACCTGAAATAGTCAAAGGGGAGGTCACTCCCTTCCATTTCTCTTTTATATTAATTTATGATAAATAAGTACTAGAAGTTGCAAAATTGTGGTGGGATAAAAACCCCAATCAATCTCTCTTAAAGCCTGGTTTCATTTCTTAAAATATGTCATAGTGCGTATGAACAAACTCTCAAAACTGCAGTTTTATTCATAACTCTTTTTTTGTATTTTTAAAAACCTCATACAGACAGAAATCCCAGCACAAGCTTTCAACTGGAGGGTGTGCTAGAGTCCGATTTCAGAATATTCTCTTCACTGACATTGTACAACTCTCTCCCACATGGAGAATTCTGAATAGCTGCCAACATATTTCTTCTCCACTTGATTTTTTTTTTTTACCCTGTTGGGAAGTTAAAATCTACAAATCAAGAAGTGTAAACAAAGCCTGAGAAGTTAAACACAAAGGTAGTCCATGAACAGCATTATCTCAAGGAACTCATTTTGCAGTCCTTAATGTCACTATGTTTCCTATGAACATGGAGAAAAACATGAAGTGGGAGGGCACAAGTTCCCCACCAACCTTTAGAGCAGCGGTTCCCAACCTTTCCAGCTTGACAGACTGGCAGTGGGGGAGAGGATGGTTCTGAGCTGTAAGCGGGTGAGAGTGCATGAAGCACCATTTGCATGAGTGCCAGGCACACGCACACGCCGCTGGAGCTAATGTTGCTTTGCGCATGAAGGCGAGTGTCCACCACTAATGCAAAATGGCACTTCGTGTGCGCGTGCACACACTTACCTGCTGCTTGCACAGCCCAGTTCTGAATGGGCCGCGGCCTGGTAGTGGGCTGCAGCCCAGGGGTTGGGGACTCCTGCCTAGAGGATAAACAACTTGTTATTCTGGTAGGCTCAAAACAGAAACATTGCTGTATCTATAAAGGTCTTATCACTGGCTGATTTGAGATCCAAATTACTAATCTCCTTCCAATAAAAAGTCCAGTCTTCTTCGTACTGTTTTTCTTAAAAACTATTTTCCCACTCAGTTGACCAGATCAGTTCCAGCCCTACGAAGAGTACAGCATAACACTTTCAGTGCACTAAACTGCATGATGGGCCTATTGATCATCTGGCTTGTGAGACCTTGGAAGCATTCACCCAGAGATGTTTTCTTCTAAACGTATCTGCATAGTAAATTCCACACCTGTCCTGGTTTGTGATCTGTATGTGCTCTTTTGTCCGTGCCTTTAAATGCCTGATAAAGGCCAAGAGCAGCTGAAAACAGTCTTTCACTTACCAAGCCTTCAAAACCACCCATTACAGAAGGGCTCCTAACTTTTATGGGGTTTATGTGCTGTAATGGAATGGGGAAGTGCACCCATTAAACCACCGTGCCCTTCAAAGCCTTTAACAGCTTAAGCCACCTGGCAAGAATAGAAAGGAATCACATTTTGGTTGCCAAGTGAATAATCAGCTCATAGGTAACCATAATAATTGCAGCATTGGGGATCTGACGAAGAAGATGAGCTGAAAGTCCACGATAAAGAGCTAAGGGGCCTTCTTCTCTGGCCACAAGCTGGAGAGTTTGCACAAAGGAGCGGTAACGATATCCTTCCTCACGTAGCCGTGTTCGAACAACCTCTGTGGAAAGTAAAACAGAAAATGAGTGTAAGGATAGCAGGAAGCTCGTTATGGTCAGATGGGTTCAATGGAGAGCATGAAGCTCAGAGCAACTCACCATGTGGATAGGCAATGCACGAAGCACATGTTTTGGAGAAAGCCGCTGCTGCCATCAGCCCGCAGAAGTCTTGACCACTGAGTGATAAGACAACTGATGGAGTCAAGAGCAGCTGATGTTCCCTGAGTCGCTGCTTCAAAGCCTCGTAAAGCACAAAGTGAATCACTGTTTCAGTGACACCAGCATAGGAGGCAGTAACCCCGCGGTAAAAGCCACGCAGACCTTCTCTGTAGTAGACACGCATGGCACACTGAAGGCCACTGGTGCACCTCTCGTTTCTGCCACTAAAGGAAGGAAGGAAAGATTTTGCTTCGTATTGTCAATGTCGCTGGCTATGCTTTTTCAATATTAAAAATGGGTATCTAATGCTGCAGCTAAAACTTGAATTCAAACACCTACATTCTGCAACCTATTTAAATCAGACAAATCAAGCAATTTTTAAAAATAGCCTGTTTTGGAAGATTTCCTTTATTTACTTATCCGGAGCTCTGTTATCAGCTGCAGATGCCTTCCGGCAGGCATCTGAAGGTAAAACGGAGGCCAGGGCGATGCGTGTGAGTGGTGGCAAGTGGCTGCAGAAGAAGTGGGCCAGCAGCGGGCTTCTGCTGGGTGGGGCTGTCAGTGCCACCGCCGCGAGGTGAGTCAATAATTAGAACCCCCCAAAAAGAAGGCCCAGCTGTTTTTTGGGGGGTCAAAAGAAAATAAGACCTGGCTTTCTTTTTCGAGAAACATGGTATTTTACATAATGTAGACTTCAGGAGGCACGGGGGGACTCTGTAAGAACTGAAATTTTAACCATGGAAAATATTGTGCATATCGAGCTTCTGAAATGCCCAAGGCATTCAAGCATTTATTTGTAACTCTAAGGGAAATTTAAAAAAAGGCTGGAGTTCCTAGAACTCTGAATGTCGTGCTTAAGCGCAGGATAATCTACAGGTAGTCCTTGATTTAAAACAGTTCATTTAGTGACTGTTCAAAATTACAACGGCACTGAAAAAAAAGGTCTTATGACAGTTTTTCACTGTTGCAGCATGGTCAGGTGATCAAAATTTGGACACTTGGCAACTAATGCATATTTATGACAGTTGCAGTGTCTCAGTGTCACATGATCCTCTTTTGCGGCCTTCCTACAAGCAAAATCAATGAGGAAGTCAGATTCATTTAACAACCGTGTTACTAACTTAACCACTGCAGTGAGTTACTTAACAACTGTGGCAAGAAAGGTTGTAAAATGAGGCAAAATTCACTTAAGAACTGTCTCAGTTAGCAACAGAAATTTTGGGCCCTAATTGTGGTCATAAGTCAAGGACTACCTGTATTTGTACTCTGATTAGTTGTAACAGTTGACAAATCTCCCTTTTTACATTTGCAATTAGTTGTTTTAAAAGCAACTAATGTTTTTTATGTTGCCTGGAAATGATCATGACTCAAATAGGATCCTGTACAGGTGGATTTCCCACTGCCCTTACCTGCGCTCCAGCTGCATCCTAGTCTTCACTAACCAGATAGGATTGGTCAAAGTGGCGGATGTGATGCCTGCAGACAGCAGATGAAGAAAAGCCAAAGGGGCCAACATAAAACATTGATTATAAAAGTCCTTAAGACCTGGACATTATTTCAAAGATTCCTCCCAGGTAAAAAGGTTGAGAAAGGCTGATGTATACTGATGTATATACTGATTATTCACTAAGGGTAAGGCATTTAATGATTAGTGGCAACCCATATTTGTATGCATGGGATATTAATTTACCTGCACAGGCTGCTGAAATCATGTGAACTTTCTTGGACTCTGGCATAAGCACCGTGTTGAGTCTCTCCTTAGCTCCCGAATATGCAGCAAAATAAATGGCCCTAGAAGTAGAAAGGGGAAATTGCATCTCAAAACCCAAGCAAAGTTGAATTTGGATGACAAACCAAGAAAACAATATAAAGGCCATGGGCTTTTTTAGAGTCCACTGATGCCATGCATCAAAAGGACCTGAACTCTCTGATAATATGTAGGTGCTTACAATAAGAAGCTCTGTAAAGTTATGCTTGGATCATTAGAGATAAATTACCTGTTCCATCAAACCATCTTACCTGGAAGGAGCAACTCCAATAAGATTAGGTCCCAAGCCTCGAAACAGGGAGCGTACACCTTCCTTCTCTAGAATGATTCTGTTCAGAAAGGAGTAAATGAGCACATTACTTTCTGTCCTGTCTTTCAAGGTAGAGGAGAGTTGGAAATTTCTGAGAACATCAGCAAGGCTCCCCATGTAACCAGTGGTGGGATTCAGCCGGTTCGGGCCAGTTTGGATGAACTGGTAGTTAAATTGCTGGCTGGCCCCCTCCCCTCCCCTCCCAGGAGTCCCCACATGCCCCATTTTGGGTCCCAGGTAAGTGCAGGGAGGTCTACTAGGCCCATAATGTGGTGCAGGGGGGTGCGGCGTAGGCCCCCCGCAGCACATTTTCGCTCCCAGGAGGCTGCAGAGAGGCCTACTAGGCCCAAAACGGGGCATGGGGGTGTGGTGCGCCCCCCCCCGCAACCCGTTTTCACTCCCAGGAGGCTGCAGGGAGGCCTACTAGGCCCAAAACAGGGTGCGGTGCATCCCCCCCCGCGGTCCTTTTTTGCAGGAGGCTGAGTGTTGCCTGTCATATCCCTGGCCACGTCCACCATGGCCATGCCCACCTAGCTGGTCATTAGGGCAGAGAACCAGTTATTAAATTATTTGAATCGCACCACTGCATGTAACACAGATCTGTTCTCCCACATTGTTCACCTTAGTAGTTCAAGAAAGCCAATCCTGGGGAGTCCTGGGCGGACAAATGTTCCATTCACTCCTTGCAACTGTACTGCAGGTAGGCAAACAGGTCTTGGGGCCAAGGTGGAGGACTGCAGGCGGGTCTTCACCACTTCCAATGGGCAAGTCAAAATGGCTCCTGCTGTTCCTCCTAACCTGTGGGAGTACAGAAAAGAAATGCACAATCAACATGGTTCACCAATCAAGGGCGTATGACACACACACACCCAAAATTGTCAAAATTGATTGAGCATATATTTAGGGACAAAAATATACCTGCTATCTGTTATGTCCAGTAGAAAATTTAGTCATTCATTGTTTGGCATATTAACCAAAAGGACAATAAACTTCTGTTACCAAAGATAATTTGAGATGAAGATAGAGAAAAAGAATCAAGAATCCCTCATTTTATTCTGATTGCAAGCTCAATTAATGCATCTGTATTTAAAGCATCTTATTCTTTGATGCTTTAGAAATGTCTAGAGATTAGACATTTCAGTTAAGAATGATAATCAAAAGAAAACTGATTGGGAAAGTAGGAATATCGTATGTGTGATTATGTCCACCAGGACTGACACAGGAGCTCTCACCATTTTCATCTCTCTCCTATATTTTTATTTTCTCCATGGACTGCTCTGCTGTATTAATATGCGTCAGCTTCCAGATTTGCAGTTGATTAACATGCTGACGTCTTGGTTCAATGGTTCCAAGCAAATGCCAAAGTGGGGGGGGGGGGGAAACCCAAACTCGTGAACTTTGCTTCTAGAAATTGCTCAACAAGCTTTATTTTGCTGCCTGCATGTCTTGCCACAGCTTGCAGGATTTCTGCTACTGTGCACTTTGGCAACTGTTCTTTACCCCGGTAAATAATCAGTAGTCGTCCAATAAATAATCTTCTTTTTGTTCAATCTTTGGCCATATGTACTATGGAATTGACTATGTTCAGGCAATAATGCAGCTTTTGCTATCTTATATATGCATAAATATTTATATCCCAACTTTATCTTGTACAATTCAATATGGTATACAGAATGCTTTTTTCTCTTTATTTTTTTTGCACAGCAATTAACAACTCTGTGATGTAGGTTGGTGTAAAAGAGACTGGGCCAAAATCACCCAGCTGTGTTTCATGCCCAAAGTAAAACTAGAATTCACAATCTCAGAGTTTCTAGTCCAGCTTCTTAATCATAACACTCAACTTCACCTTGTGATTTGCTAAGAAAAAGCCTTGTTAACTAGCAATTGGGTAGGTTTACATTCATCTGCTTGTTTATAAAAAAAAAAAAAATCAGGCTTAGAAATTACTTTTTGGTGCCTGTTCGTACAACTCTTTTTCTACTTCGCTATAATTTGGGCTTCTACAAATGCTGGATATTTTTTAACACTCTAAGACAAAACTTGCTAATTCTAATATCTCTGGCAGTATGGGGAACTCTTGCTGACTTTTTAACCTTCCCCTCTGTAGTCATCTGCCCCAATACTAGCAGAAGAATGGCAGAAAGAAGGAACAGCAGTTATAGGAGCAGCCTCCATTAAGCTGGCCTCTGCAAGCTAGCTCCAGAGAGAAAAGGAAATGGCAAGAAAATGTAATTGCACGGAATAAAATCTGGGCTACACAATTTCTCACCATTCCATTAATGAGCAAGCAATGAGTGGCCAATCATAGAACCAAAAGTAACAACACTGATGTGGCCAAAGAGGTAAAATAGGCTATTGGACTGAAGAATATTGAATCTAAGCAAAGCCTTTCCATAGGCAGAATGAAACCAGGAAGACAAAGGGGTTAAGGGCGAAAGGCTCAACAGTGGCATAACTCCCCGGGACCAATTGCGATCTCTTACCATATCATAATTATGGAATCTAAAGAGATCCCAAGGGCCCTGCTTTGATTCAAGGACTTTAAGGAGGATTCAATTCACAAGTTTGGTATTGTACATATCTGTATATATATGTAACTAGCAACATGTGAAAAAAAGGGAAAAAATTGTAACCCATCCCATTATTTTTGGTTGAACAAGATCCTAATCTGTATTTTAATTAATGTAGGAAACCAGAAATGGTGTCAACAGGCTCTTTTCTTTTTAATATAGCACCGTAAGACAAAAAAAAAAACCCCTGCGGGCTGCCTTTCAGGGTCATCAACAATGAATATTGCGTAAGGCCGCAGTTTGGACAGAGATTGCGTCAAGTCCAAAAGGTAGCTCTAAGCCAGATAACAGAAAAATCAACTTGGGATCCTGTGGAAAGATAGAGAATGAAGAGAAAAAAACCCATCCTGGGAAAACCTTTTTAAAATTTGTAATACAGGTAGTCCTTGACTTACAACAGTTCATTTAGTGACCATTCAAAGTTACAACAGCACTGAAAATAGTGGCCGTTTCTCACTTTCATGACAGTTGTAGCATCGCCATGGTCACATGATCAAAATTCAGGCACTTGGCAACTGACTCATATTTATGACGATTGCAGTGTCCCGGTCATGTGGTCACCTTTTGCAAACCTTCTGAGAAGCAGCCAATGGGGAAGCCAGATTCACTTAACAACTGTGTTACTAATTTAACAACTGCAGTGATTCACTTAACAAATGTGGCAAGCAAGGTCATAAAATGGGGCAAAATTCACTTAACAAATGTCTCACTTAGCAACAGGAATTTTAGGCTCAATTGTGGTCTTAAGTTTAGGATTACCTGTAATGTAAATTGGTCACAGGCACCTAAATTAATCTTGACCAGGATAGTAACACAATATGAACAATTCAGTGCCAAGTCCTACCTAGAGGAGCAGCTATTGTATATTAATTTACTACATCAAACCATCAAGAAATCATATAAAGTAAGGGTTGGAAGAGACCTTAAAGTTCATCTAGTCCCACCCTATCTAGTGCAGAATTCTGGTACTATGGAATCTACAATAGCATCTGATTAAATACTTCCAGGAAAGGAATTCTGCAGCACCTTCATACCTTTATTGGTCTATAAAGTTTCACGGCATTCTTTGTTCTTTTCCTCAATATAATGGAAAGTTATACTGAGAAATTATAATTAACTATGTAGCACTGAAGTGTTTTTTTCAGATACCAGCCAGTGCAAAGCACAGAGTAGCAAGATACCAGGGCAGCTTTTCAATAAAACTATAATCAACTACTAGTGGAGAAATAGACTCTCCCACATAATCTCTTTGCCATGCTTCCCTCTCCAGAGCTGTAGGAAATCATTTCAGCATAAACCATTCTTCCCCTACAATATGCTCTTAATATGCATTCACAGTAGAGCTCTATGGGTAGTTGTCAATTTATGATCATATGCTGCCCTGAGTCTTTGGAGAGGGGCGGCATATAAATTTAATTAATTAAATTAAATTAATTAAATTTGTTTAGCAACTGTTTGAAGGTACAATAGTGCTCAAAAAAGTTATTTATAATAGGTCCTTGTACTTATGACCACTACAGCATTCAGGCACTTGGTAACCAACATATATTTATATCACTTGGTAACCAACATATATCCACACCAGGGTGGATAAAAATCAATGATTTTTTTAAAAAAATCAAAAAAAATCAGATTTTTTTAATTTTTATCGAATTTATTTTAATAAAAAACTTTTGGGGTAAAAATCTATCGTAAGATAGTTTTCTATTTAAGATACATCAATAATTTAGTTTATTCAGCATGAAATGGAGCTTAGTTATGTAGCATGAGGCTGTATATTCTGCAACACTGAGACTATCGGTGAGTCAACAGTGGGTCAAAGGAGTAGCAGAGATGACAGCTGCTCTTTAAAAATTATGATTTAAATCGAGTTGATTTAAATCAAGCCTTTTTACTAGTGATTTAAATCATGATTTAAATCAACTCGATTTAAATCAAATCCACCCTGATTTACACTGGTTGCATGGTCACGTAATTACTGTTTTTAACCTTCCCAGGCAGCTTCTGACAAACTAAGTCAATGGGGGAAACTGGATTTGCTTAATGGGATTAAGCACAGGATTCTTTTAATGACAATAATGGCAAAAAATACCAAAATCAGGTGTCAATCACTGAACAACCACCTCGCAGTGACAGAAATTCCCATCCCAATTGTGCTAGTAAGTCAAGGACTACCTGAATTGCACGACACAAAGGAAAGTGATAGTAGTTCGAGTCCTGCCCAATGTCATCAGCCACAGGAAAAGCTTCCATTAATTGCCATGTAAAACATGTGTAAAACATGTGTTGGGCTATGCCAAAAAGTTCCATCCAATTCCCCCTCGCCCCCAATATTTTGCCAAACGATCATTTGCCTTTCAACCTAGATAACTGCAAAGAATGTGGGTTTTCTATGTCTCTTGGATGTCAACTAGCTATTGTCAGGATTTGTGCAGCCTGAATGTAAAGTAAATGTGGCTGCAGAACTGGAATACAAGAAAGAGAGTCTGATATGAGTGTAAAAGGAACTCTAATTGTAAGGCAACAACCATGTCATCTTTCCAAGGTAGATCAGAGTAGGAAACCAATCATGCAGGCCAATATTATTTTTATTTGGAAAGAGAATAGAAACAGTAGTGCATGAGCATAGGCACCATGGTAACAGTTTCTACGCTAAGAGACAGAATAATTTCTATAGCAGAAAAATATTATTTGTACTTAGAGGATTCTTTGCTGAAAAATGCTGATTCTTCCTATCCACACTCCTCTTTCCTCTGCTCAAATATCAAGGAGTTCCCTCTGTTTATGTTTGGTTTTCACTGATAAAACTTGGTAACTTATCTTTGGGGATCAAATCTTTTCAGTCCTCTTGGGATTTTGTCCCCAAAATAGCAGAAATATTAGATCTGTGCTACATTTGGTGGCAGAAGCAGGGGGCAGATATCATTGTTGGAGATGTGCCAGCAGAACATCAGTGCTGGCAGCCCTTCATAACAGTCCCAGTTTCTCATGTGGCCCCTTGGGAAAATTAATTGCCGACCCCTGAGAAATATGGTGGGTCAGAAGAGCAGATTGTGACAGTGGCTTGAAAACTGGAATAGCATGACTCACCGCTACAAACTTTCCAGCAGTCATACTGGGAACTCATGTTGCCAAAAATGGCAATTAATATTCCCTCTACTAAGCCATGTGGGGGCTTCAACTCCCAGAATTCTGGGAATAGATTCCACAAACTTAAAGTTGTTTAAGTTGAAAAACACTGGGGGAATAATGGCATTTTTAAAAAATATTCAGGCATAGATGCAATTTCCACACATATATTAAACATGTCAGATAGCCTCTCCATCCACAAACTACCCCATATTTATTTTTAACTTTTCTCCGCATCTACTCCTCTTTTTCAGCATTTTTACAGCATTCACAACTTACTTTTCATTGTTTATTGCTCTAAGTCTAAGCAATGCTTCAAAACAAAAGGAAATAATTCAAAACTTTCTCTTCCAGCCAGTTGCATTGACCTGAGCCCCATCCTTCTTTCTGGTTTCTGTGCCTGGTACTTTTCTGCCTGGTACCCCTGTGCCTTGGAAGACATTAGCATTTTGGAGTGTTCATGTGCTCTAGTTGAGCTTTTCTTGACCTTCAGGGCAATTCCCAGCATTTCTAAATCTCTAAATAAAAGATAACAGTTCTGAAGAACTGCCAGAGTTATAAATGACTGCTTTCAGGAAGCTAATGGAACAGTCCATCGGCAAAGAATAGGTTAAGCGGGAGAGTCAGGGGAAGGCATAGAGGAGGTGTACACTGATTTCATAGCCAATCTTGTCCAGACCTTAGTCACACACCCCCATCACTGGTGTAGTTTTAAACCTTCTCTAAATTGGGCAAAATAAATTGATCTCTTCTTGATTTCAATAGTAGTGAAGGGATGGGTACTTGAAAAGCTGCCCACGTGTTCACAGTATATCCGGGTCTCTTTCTCCAAACGCGGCTAGGAGGGCAGGGTGAAAAAGGATACCTCTGGCTAAAAAAAACTTATGGAAGATTTCCTACCAGTAGCATTCATCCTGACTCTGCCACTTGAGTAGGGGAAAACGAAATTTCTGGGAGTGTTTCAGAGTCGCTGCCGGCTCATTTTAACTCATCTCACCAACAGAGAAGCTGGTGTGCAACAAATCCTAACTCAGTTATAACGAAAGCTGAGCAGCAATGCCGATAAGAAAGCAATTGATTCTGAACCTCCTTGCACACTGTCCAAGGAAAGAGACCTCTAGAGAAAGTTCGTGCAGCTTTCGCGCCTTTACTAAAATGTATACGTCACTGGTTCACAGCGGCACGCAGCCCAGCCAATTTTTAGCAGTGGTGTTCAGAACCCCCGCCATGCTTATTAAGCGATGGCCAGGACTGCGAAGGTCACCTAGCTGGCAAGCACGTACTTTGGTCTCGCCCGAACACGCTGCGCTGCAGCAAATGCCGCTGGGCCAAGAGGGCGCGCGTCGGAGCCCCACGCGCAGGATCCCCGCGACGGGTCTTGCTCAGAAGCCCGTAGGCTCACTCACCCGCCTGCCACGAGATGCAGAGCCGTGCTGTGGCGGGCCATCCCTCTTGACTCGCGCCAATGTGCCCGGCTGGGCTCCCGCCGAAGACTCATTCCGTCCACCCGTCTCTTCGGCACGGCTGGTGGAGCCTGGATTGCAGTGCAGGCTTTTTTCTGCGCTCCACAAGGCCCGGCTCCTTTTTTGGAGTCACTGCAGCCTGCGGGAATCCTCGTCCGATACTGCCGGTAACGCAGACTTTCTCGCGCGTTGGGGCCGAGGGAGTGTCACAAGTCCCGCCTTGCCCCGGCTGACGCAGGACCGGCGCCTCCTTCTCCGCGCAAATCGAAGCTCTCGGCGAGTTTTCAATTGCTTGGCTCCACTTCCTCTGGGCAGCTTCTTCTATACTCAATCAGGATAGACTGGAAGGGACCTTGGAGGTCTTCTAGTCCAGCCCCCTGCTCAAGCTGGAGACCCTCTAACCATTTCAGACAAATGACTGCCCAGTCTCTTCTTAAAAACTTCCAGTTGTGAAGCACCCACAACTTCTCAAGGCAAATCGTTTCACTGGTTAATTGTCCTCACTGTTAGGAAGTTTCTCCTTAATTCCAGGTTGCTTCTTTCTTGATGAGCTTCCATCCATTCTTGTCCTGCCCTCTGGTGCTTTGGAAAATAAATTGACCCCCTCTTCTTTGTGGCAGCCTCTCAGGGTCCCACAGTAATGAGAGGTGAAGCCACTGGGAGAAGGAAGGCCGCGATTCAGGCCTGCTTGGAATGCCACCAATGGGCAGAATTGCTTTTTGCCGCCAGGTAATCCGAGGCAAATAAAGTGGAAGTTGTCGGTGCTTAGTTGCACCTTTCTCACATAATAATCCAAAAATGCTACTGCATCGTTTATTTATTTCGTATGGCCTAGCAAAATGCAACATATTTTGGGGTGCAATATATATTAGCCTCGTCGTGGTGCATCCTGGCTGCTGGATCTCACAAGGATTTCCCAGCAAGACGAAGCAGCATCAATATCGAACATAAAAAATGGCTCCACTGCTACAGCAAGACTCTGCCGCTGAATATAGGAGGGGGTCGAGGTGGCCCGTCTCCCTTTCACCCTCCCTCCCCCCCGTTAAATGGTACGATCCGGCTGGCTTGGCAGAAGAAACTATTTGAAGCCGGCTCTTTTGTGCGTGATTGTGATTGGCAGCTGTTGTCCGCTGTTGCTGCAGCTCCGCCTCTTGATCGCAACACACGTCTGCTCAAACTGCTTTACGGCGGCTGAACTCAAGCTGGTGGGATCTGTTTTTTATGTCGCTGAGCTGGAATATACCTGTAGTACAGAAGGGATTTTAACAGGACTGGTCTCTTACCTGTTTGACCTAAAGGGGACGAGCGGAGAGAACCAAAGTATCAGGAGCTATATTTAATGTAAAATCGGTGAAAATGGTTTGAGGGATAGGATGAGATTTTTATTTGTTTTGGAGAAAAGTCAGAAGTTTTTAATATAATGTTTGATATTATAAGTTTATATATAACGGTTTTAATATAAAGGCAATTTTATGGTTGGGAGGCGAGAGGGGTAAGATTTCAATTGGGTTTGAGGTGGAATTTCGGGAGGATCGTATAGTTTTACTATTGAACATTTATTGTTCGATGCAGGTGTCCACTCTGCAAAATTTGAACATATTCTCCCAGAATTTATAAACAGGAATTAGAAGGCCTAAGTGAAGACCTTTAATTGACTCAATTATTTATGAAAGACAGACCATCTCTGGTGTATTTTCAAAGTACGTCCCCAAATAGGGAGCTGCCTAGCTGAAGTGATGTTAACAATTCAAAGTATTAATTGCTATTTATCTCTGCATAAGTTTTATATCCACAGTTTGTACCATAAAGGCTGATTTTATTACATTCATTATTCAACTGTTAAAGAGGATAACTTAATACAAAAATGCACATTTAATAAAGTTTACAATATTAACTTTAAAATGTCCGCAGAGACTGATTACTGAGCCTCCCTTCCCAAGACTTGTGGGCTAACTTTAGGCCCAAATAACTGGGCTGAGGGTGAGAGTGGTTGTTTTCTGGATTAAAGCTGACTTTATAAGCAGTATTACACATATGGAAAACTACATGCCTGATCTGGGAAGCAGCTCCCCATTCTCCTACCATGCAGGGAGTTTGGAGGTGACTCCTTGCCAAGAGCTAAAAGCAACCACTCAAAAAAAGTCCTTTTCCTCCTGTCCTTTGGTTCCTCTTCTCTGCTTTTGAAAAATCAAAATTGCAAGAAGTAGAAAGGAGATATAAATTAGGTCAGATGTCTTCTCCATGTAGATGGCTTGCAACAAAACACCCCCAAGTTGTGTATTCGTACCATAAGGAAACTGCCCCTTCTAGCAGGCATTCAAAGGGGAGAGGGGTGGAGTTAAGGGGCCAGTTCCAAATGATAGCAAAATATTTTGCACCTAAATTGCTTAAGCAAAATGTGATGTTACTATTTTGGAATTGCACCTACTGGTATATGTTCTGAAAGACTTGAAATGTTGAGCAAATCTAAACTTGCTTAATAGTTGATGCTTAAAACAAAAAGGACATAAAATTGTGTCTATGGTTGGGTGCCTTTGTTTAGACCAGACAGACATGAATGTTAAAACATTGACTTCGTGCTTCCGAGGGAAATCTCCAAAATAATGACAAATCACCTTTGTATTCTCAAAAGGCATGACTATTGTGGGAAAGTTAGACTTTTGCTTTGATGATTATAATACAATTCTCGAGATGTGAAGAAAAGGGATGCAAATAGAAAATCAGAACAAATTATTGTAATTGTGCCACACATATTGTATTTTGAATGCTATTCTGTCCTATACATATTGTAGGACAGAATAGCATTCAAAATGCAGTTGCCATTTTACCATTTTATACTGAAGCTCTTGGTGTGAAAAATTATATTTCCACATATATTATTCATATTAAAGTTTTGTGACATTGCAATTTAGCATATAAGGTGGGTTGCAACAAGGCAATATGAAATTTCTCTCACCTCTTTGAGTTGAAAGGATCCATTATGTATTTAAAGGACTAAGAACTATTTTAAATCACAATAAAGGCTGTCAATTATCAATTATATTTTGAAACACAAGTCATAATTTGTTCATGGATAGCTCAAAATGTTTAATAAAATAATTGTGAAGGTGTGAAAAACAAATGACATTATACTAAAAGTAGATTATCAACTAAGGTATAAACTTGCCAGGAGAAAAAAAGTTTTATTGCACAAAGAAAAACTATGTTGTTGATGATTTGTTTCAAACCTTTTATGGAATACGTTAAGGGTTTTTTTATGGAAAAGGTTTTATCTCACATACATTTTTGGAAAACAAATGAAGGAGCCAAGTCTCCCACAGTGGAAAATGGTGAATGTTCTTGCCTGAGGTTAAAAAAATTAATAAAACTAAAAATATAGATAAGCTGAAACATGTCTCTAGTCCTTTGATGCAGTAATTTTAGCATGTGTTTGTGTTAAAAAGACTGATGTAAAACTGAAGAAAGGGGTCCAACTGTTTACTTATTTCAGTGAAAATAATATTTCAGTTGCTAATTTCATCAGTGCTGACTGTTTTCTTTTGTGTGCCTGGAACATCAGGTCCAGAAGAAAGACTCTTTATTATCAAAAACAATATGTGATCTGTAATCTAATGGCACGAAAATATTTTTTTATAAATGTAATATTCACTTGGCATGCTTCCATTTTTTTTGATAAAATAAAAATAAAAGCCCTCAAATTTTGAAGTAAGCATTCTGTAGTGAAAAATAATTACCGTATGTTCAAAGAGCAAATAAGGTACTATTGGGTATGACAGCAGTTTAATTACACAAGTATATTAAATGAATGTAAAAGGAACAGCTGAATGTCTATTTGTATCAGCCTTTTTCAGCCTTTCAAGGTCACCCATGTCAAGAAACAGATACTGCAGAGATCTCCGGACTGCTGCTTTAGGTTATATAGGAATTTCTTCTATGATCTGGACATTGTGGCCAACATATCGGTGAATGAAAGCTTAATATAGCAAATGCATGGCAAATTTTACCACTCTAATATTTCTGTGGATACTCATCTTTCTGTTTCCTCTTGATGCTCATGTTAAAGAGTGCAGGGAGGAAAACAGGCTTGGAAAACATTTAAGAAAAGAAGAAAGATTCAGAATTTTAAATATAAAGTTGAAATCAAAAGTTTTTCTCTTAGGATTATTAAATAAAAAACTTGGGAAAAAGGAAGACTGTTATATACATTGACCACTGAGAGAATCCGATCTGCGCAAAAATGGAAAGGCATGTCAATTCCCACAATGGATGAATGGATAAAAAAAGTGATAGAGTTGGCAGAAATGGCTAAATTAACTGCTTTAATTAAACAAAAGATCATATCCAGTTTGTTTCCACTTGGAAACTGCTTCTGAACTTTATGCTTTAACAGAAAAAAAAATGAAACTTCCATTTTAGATTTTGATTATTGTGTTTAGAAATGGCTAATACTAAATATGGAAAGCAAAAAGTTGTGACTGCAGCTGTATTTTCTATTCTCTTGCATTGAAAAAAGGTGGAAGATATTTTTTTTAACCTTACCTCCTTTCCTTTCTTTCACTTTTCTCTATTCTCTTATGATCTTTTTTAAAAAAATGTATTTTATAATAAACTTTAATAAAATTCTAAAAAGAAAAAAGGCATGAAAAATGGCATGGATCTATCCATGAAGTTATCAGGAGTGCAATGTGAAGATGTTCCCTTTATGATACGCATGTAGTCCATGACCCACTACTATAATTGAGCCCAGGGTCCCCATATGATCACACCTGATTTTATGACCTTTTTTTTTTTATTGAAAAAGTTTTCAAATACAAATTTTTCCCCCTTTTTTTCCCCCTCTCCCTCCCCCTCCCTAACCCCCCCTCCCCACCCATCCCCCCCTGTGACTTCTTCATAACAAAAAAAAACCTAATTCATAACAGATTACTTACTCCCTCCTCTAGATATTGACCTTTACTTACTAAAAATATTATTAATATTATAACATCCCCCTTTATCCATACATATCAAAAAAGAGAAAAGAAAGGAAGAAAAAAAAAAGACATTATACTATGACATTATAGAATAACTTCTCCACTTTAAAACTATACGATAAGTCCTACTTTAACATTTAATCTTCTATATATATTACTATAACATTCGAAAGCGGCCTTCCCCATAAAATCTAATTTAACATTTATTCCACTCTATCCATTTCCTCCACTCCCCTAAATATAACACTTAAAAATCCCTTTTCTTAGACTAATCAATCTACTAACTAGCTTATTCACCCACTATCATGCAAAATTGCCATACACAACATTTCTTAACATCTTTGATTCACTGCCCACACTACTTAAAAATATATGTCTATATTTTCCATTATATCTAAATAAAAAAAAAGAAAAGACAATGACTTTAAATTTATAATCCATATAGTATCTTCTTTGAGGTCTTTCCACTGGATTGGTAGAACCAACATCCATAATCGGGTAACATAGCTTACTGGTGCAACAGTTTATTCAGGATCTTCAATCATATCTGCCCCCATCAGTAGTAAATATCTTCTTATATGTATTGTTGGAAGAAACATCCTTCTGGGTTCTGCTCCAAGTGGGGAAAACAGACACTGGAAACATGGAGACTGCTTGGAAAGATGGTTTAATGGTGGACAGGATCACATGGCTTGAGTTCCTGAACAGAAAAGAGGCTGATGCAGTAAATCTTCGAGTTTTTATGCTCTCTCTGGCTCTGCATTTCTTGGGGCCACGAAAGAGTATCCTGATTGGTTGTCAGACTCCCAGGGGGTGGGGGTCTTGCTGGCTGATGCAATCTTCCCAGGTGCCATGTGGTGAGCCTCATCTAGATGGGTCCCATTGTGTTAGTTTCTGTTGCTATTGTGTTGCAAATGTCCTTTGACAAAGGATTGGGTTTCTGCCTCTGTCCCATTAACAAAGGGTGGGGGGCAGGAAGGTGGGAGCTGCTTCTCCCAGGGAACATGCTTCTCCCAGGGAAATATAATATTCTGCCTTTTTCATATTTCCCAAAATATTTCACTCTTCCAGGAGAGGGGTGGGTGCTAACTTCCTACAGTATAAAAGTAAAAACAACCACCCGAGTGACATTATAATTATATTCCATATAGTAATAATTATGGGTTTCATCAGGATTATTAATTCCCATCATCGTAGTGGGTAACAACCCAATCTTCTGCATGCCCCAGCATAATTCTCTTGCCTTGTGATTCAAGATAATATAATATGTTTATCAACACAAAAAGAAATTCCAAAATGGATAATTCAAATCCATCAGTTTAAGGCTCGTTTCACGTCCCCAGATTACGGCCATGCAGAGATCTGCCACAAACCTCAGGATGATATTAACCAATACGTCGCCTCTTCTGTGTTTACACATAATCGTTCATATTTTAAAATCACTGGCTTCACTGTTGCCTGATTTAGAAATTTCTGTTTTTATGCCACCTATTTCTTTTTTTCTTTTCTTTTTGTGGGTTTGGTTTCCATCCTGGTTCCCTTTCTACAAAGTGTGTATCTTCTGGTCGGTTTTTATTCTGCTTTGTAGATTGGTCTTGTTGGTTTTGCTTTTGTATCTCATATTTCTTTTTTATCCCTTGTATATCCCCTAATTGGTTTCCATGTTTATCCTTGCCTTGATAAGTCATCACATTAAGATTAGATGCCTCTTCTCTCAAATTTGTAGATAGTCCAGCTGGGGTATCCAATAAATCCAAAGGCAATTCATCTGGTACAGTCTCTGTAATTCGATATTTTACCTTTATTTCCGGCTCCTTCTGCTTATCCTGTATTATACCTGGAGATGTTAAGTTCATTTTCAACCTATTTTGATAAAATTCTTCCGCTCTTTCAACAGTATTTAGCTGATATCTTTCTCCTTGGTATCTAAATATAATACCAACTGGGGCGTCCCACCTGTAGGAGATATTTCTCTTTTTTAACTCATTAACCAGAAAACCAAATTTCTTCCTTTCCATCAATATCTTAGGTGGGAGTTCCTTGTAAATCCAAATCTTTCTTCCATACAATTGCAAATTAGAATTGAAGGAATTTTGAACGATATTATTCCTAATTTCCTTATCTGTAAAATAAATCACCACATCTCTAGGCAATTGCCTTTGCTTAGCAATCCAGGAGTTGATTCGATAAACTCTGTCGATCCTACAAAACACTTCGTCAGGTTGAACCTTTAGAATCCCAGCTAGAAATTCAGAAGATATTTTCCTTAAATCATCTCTATTATTTTCCTGCAAACCTCTTAATCTTATCGCATATTCTGTGAAATTATATTGTACCATTAAAATCTCTTTTTCAATCTTCTGTTGCAGATTTTCTGCATTACCATACTTTTGATCAGCATCCATTTTAGGTTTTTCTTCTAAGCTATTATCCTGAGTGTTTGTCAGATCATTTTCAATTTTTTGAATTCTATTGTCCAATTTATCTTGAATTTCTTCCATTTTAGACTCTAGTACATTAGTATTTGTGTCCAACTGTATCATAAATCCTGTAAAACCATTAACCACTTTTGAGAGTTTTTTCTCCAAAAAATCAAACTTAGATTTCACCAATTCTTTAATTTCCTGCTTAAATTTTTCAAATTGCTGATTCACACTCTCCTCCCTTCTTTCAATCTCCTCTATAAAAAATTCTATTATATTAAAATCAGGTTTCTGAGACTGAAGAATTAAGACTTGTTCCTTTAAGTTGTTGGTGGGGGGATCCCCCCCCCTTCTTGTTTATCTGACTTTATGAGTCTCAGTGCCATGTTTCCGCCCAGGCAGGCTTTGTTAAAAAAAAAGCAAGAAAGAAAAAAAAAAAGGGACTTCTTTCCAATCAACAACAATATCAGGTCTCCAAGGGGAAAAAAAAGAGAAAAAGACACAGGAGCAAAGTTTTGTCTACAAATGTAGCCAGTGGTATTTATTCCGCTACATTGTAGTAATAGAAAATGGAAAGACTTTCCCTTTCAGCCTCTCCTCCAGCCGACGCCATTTTAAAAGGCTTTTTTTTTTCCTCTTTCCTCTCCTCCTCTCTCTTAAGTAATTTTTTTTTTTTTAAATCAGTAAAATACTTGTGGTTCAATATTACAGGTCCAGCTCACATTTTCTTTGAGTAGTCTGTTAAATTTGCAGGCTTGCCCTTGACGCCTGGCTCTGCATCAGCAGAGGTCTCCCAAAGCCCGGAGCGGCGGCTGGGGATACGGGGCATCTCATCCGCTCCGTCCCAAAAGTAAAAAAAAAACCTTTGGGACTCCGCAGAGTTCTACCCACCCCTGCCGGCTCTATCTCCGTTTCCTCATGGAAACGGAGTTTTTTCGAGCCGCCATTCCGTTGTGAAGGCGGCTCTGACAGGCGATGGAAGCTGACGATCCCAAAGGAACGTCTGGCAGCGGCAAACAGCAACCCGGAAGTCCTCCTTTTTTGTAGGGTCATTAAGTAAACCCATTTTCTTCAATTTTTTTTTTTGCTGAAAACAAAGTAAACACTGGAAACTGGCAAAAGATGCCAAAAAATTGTTGTCATGTGATTGGGGGACATTGTAACAGTGACAGTCATAAATGCCAGCCAGTTGGCAAGTATCCAAAATACAGTCACATGATTGGGGGGCTGTGGCCATCAGAACTCTGGGACCAGGTTGTAAGTAGCTTTGGGGTGGCGGTGGCCCCATGGTAACTTTGGTCACTATGTGAGGATTAATTGTAATTAGTCTTTATAATATGGCCTATCTATAGCCTATATGTATATGAAATTACATCAGAATGCATAAAAAAGATATTAATATTTTATTAAAACAAAAAAATGGTACGGCAAATCTGACATTCTCAAGGCATGTAGTATAAAGCAGCTTAAGGTAACTAGCTGATTAACAGCTGTATCATGATCAAGGCTCTAATGAGGTTGGACTGCTGGGCACTTCAATGGATTTAGGCAACCAGAACTCTGATGGGTTAATTCTAAGCAAACTACGCCAGTTACGATAATCCTTTTCAAATATTCATGTGCAAAACAGGTAGAACAATATAAGCCTGCAGGAAACTAGGGAAAGAATGAGGGTCCAGGGGTTTCTGGGGGTTCCTAAAGGGACAAGTCTTTATGAGATCTTTACCATTGGAAGGCTTTAGCACATGTTCATCATTGATTTCAGCAGGTCAATACAGGTACTCCTTGACTTACAACCATTCCTTTAGTGATTGTTACAACGGCACTGAAAAGTTACAACGGCACTGAAAAAAAGTGACCTATGACTATTTTTCACACTTAATGACTATTGCAACATCCACATTGTCACATGATCAAAATTCAGATGCTTGGCAACTGGTTCGTATTTATGACAGTTGCAGTGTCCTGGGTTCATATGATCACCTGTAGCTCAGGGTTGAAATGAGGACCCCTCATGAGGACCCAGGGTTGAAATATTCTCCTTTATTGGGATCACCTTTTGCAACCTTCTGACAAGCAAAGTCAATGGGGAAGCCAGATTCACTTACTGTAACAACCGCAGTGATTCATTTAACAACTGTGGCATGAAAAATCATAAAATGGGGCAAACCCACTTAAGTGGCTCAATAACACAAACTTTGGGGTCAGTTGTGGTTGTAAATTGAGGACTACTGGTAAGGGCTACTAGGAATAAACAGCAGGAAGAGAGAAAGTCTTAAGGGGCCAAGGTCAACCTTACTGGGCCAAGAGCAGATCACAACTGCCAGAGGGAGGTGCAAAGATTAAAGGAACATCATAGAGGGGGATTTTCCATGGGATCAAGAAAATCTTCCAGTGGACAAGTCTAGTGTTTTCACAATCTAGACCACTTTTTGATCATAAGTAGTATAAGATTAAAATGCAGATTATCATTCATGGTAAACAGGAAGAAAGGTATAAGCCACAAGAAAATAATGCTAATTCAAAATTGCAGAAGAGAGACAATAATCCCCCTTCTCTGTTTATCCCTTGCTATTTTTCCTCTTATACAATAAAGGATAGACCACGCAATTCCGGTCAAATTGTGCTACTCAAGTTTTCTTCTTTTTGAATTCTACAGGTAGAGTTATTGCCTAAAGAACTGCAAAATAAGGCACTCTTTGTAAAACTATAACAAAAAGATTTGCTACCTGCATTAGAACTAAACAGCCTTTTATTAGACTGCACCATCATGTGATATTTGTTTAAAATGTTTATATATTTCATTTTAGATATTTTTCTGCAATTCAGTAAGATGCTCTTAAATATGTTCCACTGAGGCGAAGAGTATGTCTGCCACTTGGGGGTAGTTTTCATTTTCCAGAAGTGATTATTCTGATTACAGTTAGGGACTTATTGGGGTTAGGGTCTGGTAAAAGTGGTTTGTGGCATTCTGGGTCACTAATATTCATCTCCATAATAGAGGTAGATGAAAACTCACTGTATTTGTTGAGCCTTCAAATAGACAAACCTATCAGCATTTTAACCTTCCGGAAGTCTCCATAGCAGACTTCAAATTTAAAAAAAACAAAACAAAAAAAAAACAAAAACAAAGCAACTGCTTTCGAAAAGTGGGACTTTAATAGCACCATTGAACTTGAAATGTTGAGCTCATCTCAGAATTTTCAGGCAATCTCAGAAGGTCTCAACAAACAATGTGGGTGTTTAACACATTAACAATTGTTAATTGATAATGTACTTTCACCTGTCTCAGATGTAACTTCCATCTGCATACCCACCCTTTCTTTTGTACCCCCTCCCCCCTTCTCCCAATTTAAATCCTACATCAGCCTTGCCATTCCAATGTAGCTTACTTACAGCTTATGCCTGTTAATAATAATTTGTGTTAGTTAGAAAGTGGTACCCATAGACAAACACAACTCTCCTCCTATAATGTCTGTTTCATAAAGTAATTGATTCTTTATGGGAGCTCATAAAAAACAGGATTAGAAATGCCATTCAGCTGAAATAACAAAACCACAAAGTTATACAAGATATTTCTCTGTTCTGTTGCAGCTTTGGAGAGGCTCAATGCTAGGGCTCCATAGGTATAACTGTTGGGGCACCTCAAACAGAAAGTAGCCTCTCATCCCAGTTCCCATGAGAATCTGTTGGATTGAGCTGTGTAAGAGTTACATTGGTGTCTTCTTCTGGACCTGTTTTTTGCATTAAAAAGTGCCCCGTGACAATCTCACAAGAGTGGAACCACCCTGGTGTGAACTGAGCTTTTCACTTAATTAGGAAGGAGTTTGCAGATTATTGTCTTCTAAATCTTTATCTGTCTGAGAAGTGACCATAACATTTAAGCTGCTTGAAAAATGATTTTTGAGACCAATCCTGGAAGCCTTATTAAGTTTGCAGGTACAACAAACAGGCTTGTCTTAAACCCAATCAGGGTGGTGACCTTACTGTTCAGGATGTGTAGGACCTAGGGAATTAGGCCACTTGAATAAACTACTTGTGGACTAAAGTACTTTTCAGCAAAAAGTTTATGCTTCTGGAAAAGGTTAGCCAACAGATCAGCATCTTGACTATGGCAGCATTTCAGGTTTACTTTATTATACTGTTCTAAAGGACATTGTTCAGTGAACTTTTAACAGAAAAGTTTAAAGTTTAAAGAGACATTCTGGACTGAAGCAGTACGTAGCCCTACTTCCATCTGGCAAAAGGACTTGTGCAGGAAAAACTAAGAAACTGGTTAAATTGAATCATTTGGCATAAAATCACTTCCTTAAATTGGTTTAGTGTTACAGTTCAATGGAGATCACTCTGCACGAGCCATTTAACTTAAACTTAGTTTGTTAGAAGAGTAAAAATGTAATTATTGTAAAGAAATTGTCACACAAATCCAAACATATGAATCTTGTTCTGTTTTCCTTTTTGTTCTCTTTTTTAAAATCATCTTTTATTTTGGCTGTAGGTAATAGCCTTTATAACAAGGAACGATTAATTATGGTGGATGGCAACTTTTGCTATCTCCAACCGAATAGTTGATGTAAAAGGATTTGTAGTTTTAACAAATCTAATTTGGGGAAAGCTGAGATTAGCTGCTACTTGAGAAAATAATTATTATGAACAGATGAAAGATAAAGCAGCATATTTTTATAAATACTTATTCAACTTATCCTTTTCTAATACTAATATTCATATTAATGAAGAAAATAATTATTTGCAATAGGATGGGGAATTAGTGACTTTTGAGACATGATTTAAACTTTCATAAATATTCTTGTGATTTAAATCGGCGGCAGTGGCGTGGGAGGGGCGGCGGCGGCGGATGTGGGCGACCATGGGCGTCGTCGTCTGCGGTGGAGGATGGCGGCGAGCGATGGCAGATGGCGGATGGTGGTGGGCCTGGTTCCGGCTGGATGGCCCGTGGGCTTGAGGCCGGGGCAGCGCTGGCGCCGCTAGCTGCTCTGGCGCTGGGGCTGACCCTCGCCGGACTGTGGACCGCGGACGCCTGGTGGGAGGAGGGGGGCGTCTGTGGGACGGGGGTCCCGGTGGGGAGGCTGTTGGAGGTCTTGCGTCGATGACGACGGTGCCAGCGGAACCCCGGTTGGCTAGCGGGTCGGCCGGAGTTTCAGGTGTCGAGGTTGGCGAGGGGTTCTACGCTGGTGGGGCCCTCCATCATGGTTTTGAAGAACTCTTGCAGATTAATTCCACCCCTATTTTAGGGGTGAGGTCCTCCTTATTGATATCATTGGAGGCTAAGACTGCAAATGGAACCCTTGATGGAGATGTTCCCCCCCCCCCCAACCTGTTTTCCATCTGCCTTTGTAAGACACTTTTGACTGACTTCAACGTGGACATTTTTACTTCTGGAGTTTTGGGACCTGGCTCTGTTTTTTGTCCTGTTTCCTGGCTGTACGGAAGACAAGACAGTTATGGGAGGATTGATGGAGCCGGTTCCATACTACGTTCGCCGCTAATGGGACGTTCATCTTTCAGGGCCAATAGGGCCAAACCACTGTGAGAGGGTGGTTTTGGACTTTTTCAACCTGCCTTGATTAGGATGGCCAACCGCCGTGAGAGGGTGGTTTGGATAGTTCCCCCAGTTGGACAGAATGTGAGGACTCCTACCCATTACCGTGAGAGGGTAGTGGTGATTCTTCCGATTAATTTAGCCTTGCTTCCTGGACATTGAAGACCATCATTATAGACCCCTAGGCCATGTCTAGGCCAAATCTGTGTTATCACTCCAGTGTTCTTAAATGTATTCTAGGGCGAAGCTTCTTGCGCTGCAAGACTCCCCCTTCTTGCAGGCTTGGCCCTCTATGTTATCGAGGGCCCACCTTAATGATGGGTTTTGGGACCCTGAGAGGTGGCACATCGCAAAAAGGGGATTGAGGGTTTTTTAAAGGACATTTTTAAATAGACTTTTAAAGGGTTCTGAGGGGTGGGAAGGTTATGTGGGTTTGGGGGAAAGCCCACGGGGGATGGGGACTGGCCCGGCAGTTAATGGTGCCATAGGGGGCATGGACTCTGGGGGAAAGGGGACTGTTAGAATGCCCTCCATTGAAGGCTTCTCTATTAATACACTGAGTGGGAGGGGCAAGTATGGCGGGAATGGGGGGCCGTATCATGTGGTGGGGACACACACTCGCTATCTCCGAGTGATTGCATGCCCCGGTCCCCTTAGCTCTTCCCGTTCCCCAGGTTGCTTAGAGTCTCAGGGCCCGAGTCTCCGGCTGATGTTGTGTAATGCCAGGTCCATAGTAAATAAAGCCCCCCTCATTTGTGACCTTATTCAGGAGGGGGGAGCGGACCTGGCAGGTATTACGGAGACCTGGCTGGGCCATGGGGGGGTTCCCCTCGTAGAGATGTGCCCACCAGGCTTCCGTGCATTTCATCAGCCGAGAGCTCAGGGCAGAAGCGGGGGGGTAGCGGTCATTCTAAGAGAAGGTCTTGATCCGAGGGAGACCACTGTACCTCAGATAGCTGGATGTGAGTCCCTTTTTGTGAAGTGGGGTCGTGGGGTGCAGATGGGTTTGTTGATCAGATACCTGGCTCCCTGCCACGTGGCAACGACCCTGCCCGAACTCCTCAACATCATAGCCGAGGTGGCGGCTGATACCCCCAGACTTGTGGTTATGGGGGATTTCAACCTGCCATCTATCGGTGAAACGTCTGAGGTAGCTCGGGAGTTCATGGCTTCCATGACGGCCATGGACCTGACCCAAGTAATTCACGGCCCTACTCACATAGGGGGACACACTCTGGACTTAGTTTTTATCTCTGGTCAGTGGTTGAGTGGCCTTGATACAGGGGATATAGGTATTGAACCCTTGTCATGGTCTGACCACTCGCTCCTTCGACTTGACTTTCTGACCACCGCACCCCGTCACAGGGAGGCGGAGCCGACCAGGTGGTTCCGCCCCAGGCGCCTGATGGATCCTGATAGGTTCCAGATGGAGCTTGGGCCATTTCCTGAGACTCTAGCTCATGACTCGGCTGAAGACCTGGTGGCTGCCTGGGATAGCGCGGCCGCCGGGGCTTTGGACTGGGTCGTGCCTTTGCGGCCTCTGACCGGGCACCGAACTCACTTAGCTCCTTGGTTCTCTGAGGAGCTGAGGGAGATGAAGCACCAGAAAAGATGCCTAGAGAGTGGTTGGAGGGCCGCCGATCCGAATCTGACTTGACACTGGTAAGGTCTCATATTAAGACCTACCTAGTGGCGATAAAAGCGAAATCTAGCTATTTTGCCACTCTTATCGTGTCATCAGATAACCGCCTGGCCGTCCTGTTCAGGGTGACCCGCTCCCTCCTCCATCTGGGAGCGTGGGATAATAATAATAATAATTTTATTTCTATACCGCCCTTCTCCCGAAGGACTCAGGGCGGTGTACAGCCTGTTTAAAAACACAAACAAAACAACAATATAAAATTTAAAATAATTAAATAAAGTGGCTCAGATTTAAAACCCCAATAAATTTAAATATCCCAATTTAAAAACTATTGTGTTGCTAGTCCGGCCTGGCGGAATAATAGGGTCTTCAGTGCGCAACGAAACGCCCGGAGGTCGGAGATCTTACGAATTTCCGGGGGCAGTTCGTTCCACAGGGCTGGGGCTCCCACAGAGAAGGCCCTCCCCCTGGGCGCCGCCAGTCGACATAACTTGGTTGACGGCACCCTGAGGAGACCCTCTCTGTGGGAACGGACTGGTCGGTGGGAGGCTATTGGTGGCAGAAGACGGTCTCGGAGGTACCCGGGTCCTATGCCATGGAGTGCTTTAAAGGTGGTAACTAACACCTTGAATCGCACCCGGAAGACCACTGGGAGCCAGTGCAGCTCGCGCAGGAGGGGTGTCACATGGGCACAACGAGTTGCGCCCATAACCACCCGCGCGGCCGCATTCTGGACCAGTTGGAGCCTCCGAGTGCTCTTCAAGGGGAGCCCCATGTAGAGAGCATTACCATAGTCCAACCGGGAAGTAACAAGGGCATGAGTGACTGTGCGTAGGGCGTCCCGATCCAGAAAGGGCTGCAACTGGTGAATCAGGCGAACCTGATAAAAGGCCCCCCTGGCCACGGCCGTCATATGCTCTTCTAAAGACAGCCGTGCATCCAGAAGGACACCCAGATTGCGAGCCCTCTCTGTGGGGGGCAGAGATTCACCCCCAATAGTTAGCAATGGCACCTGCTGACTATATCGGGGCACCGGAAGCCACAGCCACTCGGTCTTGGAGGGGTTGAGTCTGAGCAAGTTCTTCCCCATCCAGACCCGCACGGCCTCCAGGCAGCGAGACATCACATCAAGGGCATCGTTGGGGTGGTCTGGGGTGGAGATGTACAGCTGAGTATCATCAGCGTACAGATGGCACTTCACCCCAAAACCACGGATGATCTCATCCAGCGGCTTCACATAAATATTGAACAGGAGGGGCGAGAGGACTGACCCTTGCGGCACCCCCCATGTGAGACGCCTCGAGGTCGACCTCTGTCCCCCTGCCAACACAAACTGCGAGCGGTCGGAGAGGAAGGAGGAGAACCACCGCAAAACGGTGCCCCCTATTCCTAACCCCCTGAACCGCTGCAGCATGATACCATGGTCGATGGTATCAAAAGCCGCTGAGAGATCTAATAGGACTAGGACAGAGGAGCAACCCCTGTCCCGAGCCCTCCAGAGATCATCCACCAACGCGACCAATGCCGTTTCTGTGCTGTACCCCCGCCTGAAGCCCGACTGGTACGGGTCTAGATAGATAGCTTCATCCAGGTGTCGGGAAAGTTGTCGTGCCACCACGCTCTCAACAACCTTCACCACAAAACGAAGGTTGGAGACTGGACGATAGTTAGCTAATTCAGCCGGGTCTAGGGAAGGCTTCTTGAGGAGGGGCCTCACCACCGCCTCTTTCAAGGCGGCAGGAAAGGCACCCTCACTCAGAGAAGCACCTATAATCCCCTGGAGCCAGCCTCGTGTAACCTCCCGGGAGGCCAGTACCAACCAGGAGGGGCACGGATGACCCCTCACAGGGCCGAGCTGAGAATTTTGTACAGTATCTGTATGATAAAATAACTCAGATTCGGGAAGACTTGGCCGCTGACTGGGTTAGTTCAGACGAGATGCCTGAGGCAGGCCTTGAGAGTGTTATCTGGGAGGAGTTCGATCCTGTGGCTCCCGAGGACGAGGACAGGATCTTGGGATGGCTGAACGCGACCACATGTTTATTGGACCCGTGTCCCTCCTGGTTGGTGCTGGCTTCCCGGGAGGTTACACGAGGCTGGCTCCAAGGGATTATTAACGCTTCTTTGAGTGAGGGTGTCCTGCTGGCCACCTTGAAAAAGGCGGTTGTGAGACCCCTCCTCAAGAAGCCATCCCTGGATCCGGCTGTTTTGGCTAACTATCATCCAGTCTCCAACCTTCGTTTTATTGCGAAGGTTGTTGAGAGTGTGGTGGCGTGACAGCTTCCCCAGTACCTGGATGAAGCTGTCTATTTGGATCCGCTCCAGTCCGGCTTCAGACCTGGGTACAGCACGGAAACTGCATTGGTCGCGTTGGTGGATGATCTCTGGAGGGCTCGGGATAGTTATTACTCCTCTATCCTAGTCCTATTAGATCTCTCAGCGGCTTTTGATACCATCGACCATGGTATCATGTTGCGCCAGCTGGAGGGATTGGGAGTGGGGGGCAACATTTTGTGGTGGTTCTCCTCCTATCTCTCCGACCGGTCGCAATCTGTGTTGAGAGGGGGGCAGCGGTCGACCCCAAGGCGCCTTGTTTGTGGGGTGCCACAAGGGTCGGTCCTCTCGCCCCTCCTGTTCAACATTTATGTGAAGCCGCTGGATGAGATCATCCGTGGTTTTGGGGTGGAGTTCTATCAGTACGCTGATGATACTCAGCTGTACATCTCCACCCCAGACCATCCCAACGATGCCTTGGAAGTGATGTCCCAGTGCCTGGAGGCTGTGCGGGTCTAGATGGGGAGAAACAGGCTTCGACTCAACCCTTCCAAGACCGAGAGGCTGTGGCTGCCGGCATCCCGGTATAGCCAGCTGGCGCCATCGCTGGTTATTGGGTGCGAATCATTGGCCCCCACGGAAAGGGCCCGCAACTTGGGTGTCCTCCTGGACGCACGGCTGTCTTTAGAAGAGCATATGACGGCTGTGGCCAGGGGGGCTTTTTATCAGGTTCGCCTGATACGCCAGTTGCGCCCCTTTCTGGATCGGGACTCCCTACGCACTATCACTCAAGCACTCGTCACTTCTCATCTGGACTATTGTAACGCTCTCTACATGGGGCTCCCCTTGGGGTACACCCGGAGGCTCCAACTGGTGCAGAATGTGGCCGCACGGGGGATTATGGGAGCGACGGGGCGCTCCCATGTGACTCCTCTCCTGCACGAGCTGCATTGGCTTCCGGTGGACTTCCAGGTGCGCTTCAAGGTGTTGGTGATCACCTTTAAAGCGCTCCATGGCTTAGGGCCGGGGTACTTACGGGACCACCTTCTGCCACCAATTGCCTCCGACCGGCCAGTTCGCTCCCACAGAGAGGGCCTCCTCAGGGTGCCGTCGGCCAGACAATGCCGGCTGACGGCCTCCAGGAGGAGAGCCTTCTCTGTGGTGGCACCTACCCTCTGGAACAATCTACCCCCAGAGATACGAGTGATCTCCGACCTCCGGACTTTTCGTCGGGCCCTAAAAACCTATTTTTTTCAGTTAGCCGGGCTGTCCTGATTTTACGGTTGGTTTTAAAATTTGATATGGATTTTAATTGAAAAGTTTTAAATTACGGGCCAAATTTATTTAATTATTTTAAATTTATTTTTAACTTTTGTGTATAAATGTTTTTATCTTGGCTGTTCACCGCCCTGAGTCCAAAAGGAGAAGGGTGGTATAGAAATTTGAAAAATAAATAAAATAAAATAAATAAATAAATATTCCATCCCCTGTGAAAATTAGCCTGGTATGTGTAGTGTTAAGCATGGTAGTAGTTACAGTACATCAGAGTTAAAAACCAGTTCTATTTATGGCACTTTAAGTTCCTCATTATGCATGATATCTGTGGTTTCAAGTCCTCAAGGTTTATAAGTGATTTGGATTTGATATCAAGGTTTTTTAGATGTTACTCAGAAAAAAGTTCCTAATTCTGTTAAGATTATTTCACCCATTTCTTTACACTTTACTTTAAAATAGCAATTCCTTCCAGAGCCTATACCAGAGCCAAAAGAAGATGAACTGACCTTGCACTTGTATATTTTCTTGCACAGCTTTAATTCTGAATGCATTGGAAGAAGTTACTGAAACATAGTCGGATAAAATATCCACTACACTCAAAGCCGCGACATGGGTGTCCGGCAGTTACCTTCACTGCAAAATCATCATTCGATTTCTAAGCCGGTTTACTCGGGGTTAAACAAAACTGAAATCGTAATCTGACCCAGAAATGCTATTGGACTCTATTGATATATTTTTTTTTTGTTTAGTTCTGCATCAAAACCAAATCTTCTCCGGACGTCAATATTCCCAACGTGGTTGGCTTTGCGTGGCAAAAGCCCCGGAGTCGCCGTTGCTTCCCCATTGCAGTTACTGCGGCGCTGGCCCTTTAAGAACTGTCTCCGCCCCCTTTCTTCTTTTTGCGAATGTTGTAGGAACGAAGCAGGCACGGGGACGTGCAGGTACGTATTGCATTGGATAAGAGGAAGGGGAGCGGGAGATTCCCGGTACGTACCCCAGGTTGTTCGCTGACCCGATCCGGCTCACTTGGGGGAGGAGGTGGAGATCCTTCGCAAGGGCTCTATACGGCTGCTGGGAAATGCGAGCACTGAACTAGAGAGGAGCAAGGCCTTGGAAGCCTGGCGAGCTGGTTGGTTTCAGCCCCAAACCTTTTCCGGCGGCGGAGACTGGCTATTCAGTCGAGGAGGTTCTTGAAATCAAGTCCGGCTTGCGCTCTCGCTTTCGGGTTTTTTCGGTGCCGTCTGTTAGGATAGTATAGAAAGCCTCTTGGTGTCTCAATTGACACCGTCCTGGGAAAGCTCCAGAACTTGGCTTTCAGTCTAGCTCGCTTCTCGGAATATATGAAGTGATCAAGATGCGTGTATACTGGTGATGATTCAGTGGCGGCTAGGTAACACTAGAGAACGTAGCTTAGATTTTGCCATTGATTAAACGTATGCTGGAAAGGGAATACTCTCTACGGCCGGGCTTTCTGGGTTAATATGTTTACGTGAGATGTGTTTGTTATAGTCACTTAATTCATTTGTGGGTGTGTAGGTAAAATGTACTTTGGAGTGGCTTGTAATTGTAGAGCTTTAAGCCAAGAGTTGTGCAACATGCTAAACCAAATGATAATCACCATAATTTGCCTTAGCATGTTGTATGAACACAGACATTGTGCTTTGATAGCCATAGTGTGTGCTTTGCTGGTTTATATAAACTCCAGTAAACAGGAATAATGTCAGTGTAAGTGGTGTTTGAGTACCATTCTAACAATAACAGTTGGGTTTGAGCTCCAGCTCAATTTGTGGTTACTGGGGGGAGGGGTTGGGATGAGGGCTTGGATTAATCACCCTGACATTGTGATTTTGTATTACATGATGAGCTGCACCATGTCTTGTGCTGGCCATAGATCAGACATCTGCTCACTGATCTAATAATACCTGATATGGCAAGGTAACAAACCATAGTTCATTGATTGTCATTTTGGGCAATAATGGTTGGTTAGCTGAGACTTCCTGGATTATCTTTTGTTGTTAAATAATGTCAACATTAATCACTATAAAACTATATATTATATATTTTACTCTGTTCCCCCCAAAATAAGACATCCCCTGATAATAAGCCCAATCGGGCTTTTGAGCGCAGGGCAATAAGGCCAAGCGCTTATTTCAGGGTTCAAAAAAATATAAGACAGGATCTTATTTTTGGGGAAACACGGTATGTAAATAGCTAAGCACACATATAAAGTAAGTAAATATATGGATATGACTTAAATAAATCTGGATATGACTTAGATAGATTTTAGGAATGGTTCTCCAAAATTCTTTACTTCTAGAAAGGAAATTGACGTCTCTGTTCCATCTGCTGCAGCAATTGCATTCCATGATCCTTTTTGAAGTTGCCCCACCAGATAATCTAATCATGCAGACAATTTTATATATACTGTAAATAAATATAATCTGTGCAAATGTTTATTCTTTGGACAGGTGAGGGTCGTGTGGGTGTCACGTTCTCTACCACCTACCATGGCAATGAGGGAGTTGGTGGAGCCAGAGTGTGGGGGCTCTAATCCTCTGATGAAGCTGGCTAGCCACTTCACTCAGGACAAGGGCCTGCAACAAGAAGGACTCCAGGGCTCCCTAGTGTGGCCTCCCACTGGTCCAGTAGCAGATGTGGTAAGTTTAACACACTTAGACTGTTTAGGGTGCTATTGCTCTGTCTTGCAATAGGTATAAAGCTGATTTAGGATTTTTGGGCCCTGAAATGAATTCAACTTCTGGTGATGGTACAAAGCATTCAGTATGTTGATTCATGTCCCATTTCTGGACTTTCTGCTAATCACTTTGATGCCATACATCCATCTTGTCTGTTGTCTCTATTGCCTTGCATTTTCCTCAGTTTTGTACAGAATATTTTTTCCTATTGCATCTATTTTTTATTGCATCAAAGAGTATGAATTTCACCTTTGTTTGAGCCAGGACTTATTAGTTGGCTCCAACAGTTCACTGTACCTTTAGAAACTCTCTCTGAATCCATAGGTTGAAGATATCTGTATTCTCTTTTTTTCATTCTTTGTCACAGTCATCATATACTGCCATTTAATTAGGAATTTTAGATATAAAATGCATTTATGTTTGAGTTTATAATTGCACTAAACTGTAACTTGTGTAGCTTAGCACAATGAGTTAACTCAGCCATTGTGGCTTATTCAACAAATTATCATTAAAAGAATGTGATTTAATACAGTATATAAATTCAGCTGTGAATCAGATCGTGGAATAGTGTGGCTTGAATGGTTTTAGGCTTCTTATAGGGTAGTTATCACTACATACATAGGGTCAGTAGACTTTGAAAAATTTTTTTTCACAGTGGTAGTTTCAAGAACTGGTTAAAAGTTGATCTGGAAAATTCCTGCTTCAAATCTCATATTTGCCACAGATATTTTATGAAGACACAATGTTATTCAGACGAAGCTAGGTTCACATTCATAGTGCATGGATGGAACTGAAAACTGGTAATAAATATTGCCAATAATCTGCATCTCCCATATTTAGTCCTGCAGGGATCCTTCCTTGAGGATGGGTGGAGAGAGTGGAACCACAGTTATATCTTCTTTTCCCATGTACAGTTCCATCTGGTTTAAAATTGACCATTCTCATTGCCTAAAAGAGTTGTACAAGACCAAAGTGAAATGGAACTTCAGAGGGAAGAGGAAGCTTAAAACAATAACCTCATCTCTTCTGTTTTCTAGGTGCCCAAACCTCTTGGAAGAGCCACTGGAGATGATGTAAGCCTTCCCATATGTCTTGTTTCTTTCTTCCTTGGCATCCTTGACTTGTTCTATGACTTTATTTTCCTCCTCTAATGTACATTTGCCCATGAAAATTCTTACATCATTTTCTCTGACAGCTGGTGGCAGAGTTCCTTCAAGAGCAGAATGGTCCCATGCTCTCCCGCGGCCCACAAACATTCAAGATGGATGATCTGTTGGCTGAGATGCAGGAAATTGAACAATCTAATTTCCGACAGGCCCCACAGAGAGGTAAGTGTGAACAGGGAAGAGCCAAACATCTTCTTGGCTAAGGCAAGTAGGACAGGCTCGGTCTTTTGTTTCTAAAAAGAGATGGAGAGTGCTGTGAATTATAGAAAAAAGCAGTCTGGTAGTGGTCTCACCTGTATGGATTGGTGTGTGTGTTTGTGTGTGTATTGGGACGCTTATTGGGACTCATTCTTGTTCCTCAGCTCCAGGGGTGGCAGCGCTGGCTCTCTCGGAGAACTGGGCACAGGACTTCCTTGGTGCATCTGATAATGCAGTTGACGTTTCCGCAGATTATGATGATGCCGATTGGTCCCAGGAGTTCATTGCCGAGGTTACAGGTAAGGCTGCTATTGGGAAGATGTGGGCATCTCTATTGCATCTAATGGAGCAGGGTGGGAAAAACAAAGCGCCTGTAAATGGAATGGGCGCAGGATTGGCAGTATAAAGGATCTTTCCTGCATAGTTTCCTGTTTCCCTGAAATCAAGACCTCCCCGGATAATAAGCCCAGTTGAGCTTTTGAGCGCATGCTCTAAAATACTCCCCCTCCCCGAAAATAAGCCCTCCCCGAAAATATTTAAACACATGCACATCCGGTCCCCGCCATTTCCTCTGGTTATGATTAGGGAGACAGAGCTGGAAATCAGGTAAGATGGCAAGAGGAGCCCCATCTTGCTCCATGCGCCCCAAAATAATAAGACCACCTTGAAAATAAGCCGAGCGCTTATTTCGGGGTTCAAAAAAATATAAGACAGGGTCTTATTTTTGGGGAAACACAGTACTAAAGTATATCTCCTTTTCCCCATGCAAGTCTTGTTTACCTTCTTTTTGGCACTCTTTTTTTTTCTTCTGTCTTGCCTTCTGAAGACTAAGTCTGTAGGCCTAGAAAAGTTTGTTTTTCTAGAAAACATATGTTTCTAGAAAAATACATTTTGAGAGGTCAGTATAGCATATTAACAAAGGGATTCAGGTTTAATTCCATTCTCAGCCATGGGATAAAAGGGTTGCGTTAGATAAAAAATTGCATATAAATCTAATAATAAATTCTGGGTGTGTTGCAGTTAAAATAACAATCATGTGCCACCTGAATACATGTTTATTGTAGCATAGGATTTGCTCAACTAGAGCTTCTTTGAATACATAAATGGCATTCTGAATAGACAGGTAATTTTTCAAGACGGTCTTAAAGGTACAATTGTACTGCCTCTTAGAGAAGGAAGATTGTGTGATAAACTTTCTTGGAATCTTGTCCTGTTATTTGCGTAGTTAAATGTTTTGTCTAGTCTTGTTATATCCAAATTAAATATGTTGCAAGTCACTTTTTTTCCCTTTGCCCTGGTAGACAAGGCTGAATTGCTAGTGGGGCTCTGCTTCAGTCTTATCTGTGTGCTTTTCTGATTCCCTTCAGCTGGGTTTTTGAAATCATTTTCCCAATCCCAGTTGCATTTCTCTGAACTTTTTCCAAATTAGAATGGGTGATGGTGACTAAGATAACAATGTCCCAGCTGGAACACCATGGCATAATTTTATGTAATAGCTCATATTTCTGGGTATTAGCTAGGGTATTAGCTCTAGGGCATTAGCCTAGATAATTGAAGCTGATTTTGAGTGGGATAGTAGGTACTTATGTGCAATGATGCTTGATAACGCTTGTTGCCTTTCAGTGCCTCTTCTTCCTTCTCCCAGGCTGTTCAGTTAACTTACTCTTATCCCATTTCTACATACGGTAGATCCATTATCCGTGTCTCCTGCCAAATGGGCAGAAGAGTATTTGGAGCAGTCGGAGGAGAAGCTGTGGCTGGGTGAATCAGAAGATCAGACGTCGGCTGATAAATGGTGAGTATCTCTGTGGCTTCTTCCCATAATTACATGTGAACCCCTTGGACAGACTCTTATTCAGATACCTGGTAAGGCTTTCCAAGTTCAACATTGGCAGGTCCATTTTTGCCATTCAGTAGCTTATCTTTCTGAAAATCCAGCGGCAACAGGAGTGCCGGGATCAAATGGTCCTCAGTTCAGAGGATTTTTAATAGTGGGACAGAATTTCAGAATTTATGAAAGAGATTCTAAACAACGGAGGTTTACTGAAGTTTACTGAATTGTTGTCCTGTATTAGCCCTGTCACATTGGAAAGAAGTACAGGTAGTCCTCAATTTACAACATTAGGTGACTGTTCAAAGTTACAACAGCACTGAAAAATGTGTCTTATGACCATTTTTCAAAGTTATGATCTTTCCAGCATCCCCATGATCATGTGATCAAAATTCAGATGCATGGCAACTGTTTTACACTTATGACCATTGCAGTGTCCCGGGGTCATGTGATCACATTTTGCAACCTTCTGACAAGCAAAGTCAATGGGGAAGCCAGATTCACTTAACAACCGGACTACTAACTTACCAACTACAGTGATTCACTTAATAACTATGGCAAGAAAGGTTGAAAAATGGGGCAAAATTCACTTAATAGATGTCTCATTTAACAACAGAAATTTGAGGTTCAATTGTCATATGTTGAGGACTACCTGTACAGTATTTTCTTAAGCACATTGGGTTTCCATTGCTGACTGCCTGACTATCCAGGCTGTATATTGTCTCTTTCTTGATAAATGTATAAAATACTCTGAAGATGGATTAGATTCAGCAATTTTGAAGAGTTGAAAGCCAAAAGTTGGAGAACACACATGGAGTTTACTTTTTTGTCTTCAGTGATATGTGATATATGTTCAAGGTGGAGTTGTAATAAATACAGAGTCAGACATTCAAGTTCAAATGCAGCCATGCCTTATCTCTTGCACTCCTCTTAATTAGTGAATTAGCAATGAGGCTGCTTGCATAAACTCTGATGGCAATTCATTTCATAGCTTGCCCCCACCTTCTGTGAAGAAAGCAGAATTAGAAGCTGATGTCAAAGACAATTTGATAAAGTATCCCATAGGAGCAGCTTTCAGACAGTGAGTGGGTACACTGTATTCCAGAGACCCATATATTCATATCTAGACAAATGTTTCCAAAATGTGCCTCATGGTATTTGTGGTGCTGAATTTGGCATCCACTTGAAATACTGAATGATGTTATCTAAGGATTTGGGGTAAGATCAAATTCAGTTTATATTTCAACTCTGCTCAGATTCAGGTTTGACTATGTATGCAGTGACTAAGATCAATAGATGAGATGAAGTTTTATCAAGTGAGTTCAGTCAAATAAATGGCAGTGTTAATGTAGGAAATTCATCTAAATAGAGATAATTGTTGCATATCCCTTGAAGGCCCTTGTAGACAATTCAAGGTAGCATTAAATCCAGCCTTATCTTTGGATGTTCAGGTGGTATCTGTGTTACATGTTCATTTTGGTTGATTCCCAGCTGCATTCTCTTTTTGGGTTGTATTCAACTACACTTCATACATTTAAACTAAGGTATCAATTGAACTAAGCTACTACATTTACCTGGGCTAGATAAGTGAAACACATTTTTTCAGAGTTTAAAATATCCTTTAGGAGCCAGTTTATTCTGAACGCAAAACAGTGTATTTGTGTACTCCTTGAAGCTTCCAGATAATAAAAAGCTTGTTTGTTCTCTTATGTCTCTGTGTGAACACTAAGATCTTTTTAGGGCCTTCTTAGGGAATGCCTGGAACATAGACTTTTGTCTACTTACCCCTAGAAACAAAACAGTTTTGTTATGGTTTGTGAATTATTTCAGTTATTTTACAGTTGCAAGAAAAAGTATGTGAACCCCTTGGGATTACGTGGAGTTTTGCATGAATTGGTCATAAACTGTGCTCTGAACTTCATCTAAGTCACAACAATAGAAAAACACAGTCTGCTTAAAATAATACTACACAAATATTAGATGTTGCCATGGTTTAATTGAACATAACATGTAAACATTCACAGTGCAGGGAGGAAAAAGTATGTGAGCCCCTAGCCTAATGACTTCTCCAAGAGCTAATTGGAGCCAGGAGTGAGCCAACCTTGTCTCCAATCAGTGTGATGATATTGGATGTGTTGCTGACATCTGTCCTGCCCTTTAAAAACACACACCTGTTTTGGGTTTACTGGTTTCAAGAAGCACTGTCTGATGTGAACCATGCCTCGCAGAAAAGAGCTCCCAGAAGACCTACGATCAAGAATTGTTGACTTGCATGAAGCTGGAAAGGATTACAAAAGTATCTCCAAAAGCCTTGATGTTCATGTGTCCACAGTAAGACAGACTGTCTACAAATGGAGAAAGTTTAGCACTGTTGCTACTCTCCCTAGGCGTGGTCGTCCTGTAAAAATGACTGCAAGAGCACAGCACAGAATGTTTCATGAGGTAAAGAAGAATCTTAGAGTGTCAGCTAAAGATCTACAGAAATCTCTGGCACATGCTAACATTTTTGTTGACACATCCACAATAAGGAAAACATTAAACAAGAATGGAGTACATGGGAGGACACCACGGAGGAAGCCATTGCTGTCCCAAAAAAATACTGCAGCATGTTTAAAGTTTGCAAAAAGCACCTGGATGTTCCACAGCACTACTGGCAAAATGTACTGTGGACAGATGAAACCAAAATTGAGTTGTTTGGGAAGAACACACAACACTATGTGTGGAGAAAAAAAGGCACAGCACACCAACATCAAAACCTCATCCCCACTGTAAAACATAGCGGAGGGAGCATCATGGTTTGGGGCTGCTTTGCTACCTCAGGGCCTGGACGGATTGTTGTCATTGATGGGAAAATGAATTCCAGAGTTTATCAAGACATTTTGCAGGAAAACGTACGACCATCTGTCCGCCAACTGAAGCTCCGCAGAGGATGGGTGTTGCAACAGGACAATGACCCAAAGCATACAAGTAATTCAACAAAAAAATGGCTTCAACAGCACAGAATACGCCTTCTGGAGTGGCCCAGTCAGAGTCCTGACCTCAACCCGATTGAAATGCTGTGGCATGACCTTAAGAGAGCGATTCACACCAGACATCCCAAGAATATTGCTACACTGAAACAGTTTTGTGAAGAGGAGTGGTCCAAAATTACTCCAGATCGTTGTGCAGGTCTGATCTGCAACTACAGGAAACGTTTGGTTGAGGGTATTGCTGCCAAAGGAGGGTCAACCAGTTATTAAGTCCAAAGGTTCACATACTTTTTCCTCCCTGCATTGTGAATGTTTACATGTTATGTTCAATTACCATGGCAACATCTAATGTTTATGTAGTATTATTTTAAGCAGACTGTGTTTTTCTATTGTTGTGACTTAGATTAAGTTCAGAGCACATTTTATGACCAATTCATGCAAAACTCCATGTAATCCCAAGGGGTTCACATACTTTTTCTTGCAACTGTATATTTATGTTGTAAGGGTTGAGGTTACGTGCTTCTAATTTTCTTCTGTAGATGAAATTGACTGGAGTTTGTTTTTTATTTATTTTTTTATGTATTTGTAGACTGCCCTGATCTATGTTAATTTTTTAAAGTTAAAATTTCATGTTGTGTTTTTATGTTAAAATTCAAACTAGGGTTTGAATTGCAAACTGGAACATGGGATAAATAATAAATAAAAATCTAGTGCATATAAACCGATGGGTCAAATCACTTTTGCACATAGCATTGTTTTGGTTTATCCTGTCTCTGCCTGGTTTGTTCTGGTTGTAGGTATGAGGAATACCAGCCTGAAGACGATCTGAAAAAAACAGCTAATGATTTTCTTTCAAAAGTGGATGATCCCAAGTTGAATGATTCTGAGGTAAAAATGTGACTGGCATTTTCTTCAAAAGGAATAACGTACAGTTTTAAGGCTGGAGAGAAAATAATTGTGGGTATGTGCATGCCGGCTTATTTGGTCTTATAACTCACTTGAACACCACTAGCTAGCAACATTTTCAGCTTCAAGGGCCATATGTGTACTCTTATACCAGTGGTGGGATTAAAAATTTTTTACTACCTGTTCTGTGGGTGTGGCTTGGTGGGTGTGGCAGGGGAAGGATACTGTAAAATCTCCATTCCCTCCAGAGAAGGTTACTGCAAAATCCCCATTTCCTCCCGATCAGCTGGGAGTCGGGAGGCAGAGAATAGATGGGGGCAGGGCCAGTCAGAGGTGGTATTTACTGGTTCTCCAAACTGCTCAAAATTTCCACTACCGGTTCTCCAGAACTGGTCAGAACCTGCTGAAACCCACCTCTGCATTATACAGACAAGCGCCCCCCTGCCCCTTCTTTGCTTCCTTGTGCCTCGTCTTTTCTTCCAGATGTCTTTGTTTAAAGCACTCAGTGTGCATTGCCATGAATCATCTGGGTTTTCTCCAGCCTGCTGACCATCTGACTGGTTGAGTTACCAGTGGCAGAAAAATGAGGGGAGAGGGCTTGTTATGGGTTACACATTTCCCACCCCTGTTGAAAAATGGAAATGCCAAGGTTTCCCACCCTCTGTGCTTCATTGGATTGATTTACTATTGTTACCTCATATGGAAAATGAAGGATTCCACATCTCTTGATTTTCTTAAGGATAGCCTTTCTTATCTCTGGATGCGTTGGGTTTCAAAATTTATCATCTTCCAGCCAACCTAGCAGTTCTGAAGACTACTCCATTTGGGAAGGCTGTCTTAGAAGATTGGTGCTTCGTTGCCAAGAGTGTAATATAATGGCTAGAGTTTTAGCATTTCTCCTAGTGAAATCCTTGCTCATGTATGAAACCTGCTGGGCAATTATGAGTAAAACCCATTAGGAAATGAGGGGTTAAATGTAACCATGCTTGGAACCTCGTCTCTCTGCTGCAGCCTTCTGCCTTTCATCAGTGAATCCCTTACAAGGCATGATCATCTTAGTAGTTCTTGTCCTTAGTGTCATAATGGAGTTTTTCGTAACACAGACACTGCTTCCCCTCTGCAATCATTCATGATAGGTCAGCATTTGTTTTCTTAAGGATTACTTAGGAACTGTCAGGCCAGATTTACTCTTGTTATCAGCGCAAGATAAATTTTGGATGAGACTGGGTGAAAAGGGGTACTTCTGTAGCAGGACTTAACCTGGGTTTGGGGCTTTATAGTAACCTTTTGGGAGGGTTTTCTAGAGATTTATTGCTAGTGTTGTGCAATTATTTTAAATTATCACTGATTCCCATGTGCCCAGTAAAGCTGAACAAATCTCTTGCCTTTTCTTGAAATGTCTGCTCAGGCCAGATGCAGGCTAACCAGGCAAAAGATACATTTTGGAGGTGTAAGGACATGAATAATGACGATCTCTACCTGTGTCTCCTTTCTTCATGCAGTTCCTAAAATTTGTTCGCCAGATTGGAGATGGGAGGGTATCCATCGAGGCCAATCGGGTGACCATTAATCCCAGGGACCAGGATAAGGCAGAGCAATGGGCAACTGAGTTTATTCAGCAGCAGGTAGGATTCCTGGCTGCTGCTTGCTGCTTTCAGCAGGAGAACTCATGGCAGCTTGCTCCATATAGCCAATAAGTGGTTTTGGGGCCCAGAACTGAGCAGAGCATCTGTAGACAAGGAGCAAGACAAGAGTCATTTCCTTCATAATTCTGTTAAAATAGCCTGAATGTTGTATGTTGCTTTCCATTATTTAGCTGTCTTTTGGAAGGTTTTTTCCCCTCTGTCTTCTCTTCTTAGGATACATCTGAAGCCTGGGTAGATCAGTTTGCACACACTGGGAATGCGCTGGACCTGGATCCAGAATTTGAGCAAGCCAAGACTGCCGTGGAGGTAATGGGCATGGCTCTCCTTCTGCCATAGGGAGACTTTTAATGCATTTAATTGAGGAAACTGGATATTTTCTTTCTCTCCTTTCTCTAGTCAGATGTGGATTTTTGGGACAAATTGCAGGCTGAGTGGGAAGAGATGGCCAAGCGAGATGCAGAAGCTCATCCTTGGCTATCAGAATATGAGGATCTTGCCAGCTCCACTTACGACAAGGTACTGATGTAGAAGGAATGCTGTGCTTTGTCCTGTCTGTCCCTCACTTTTGTTTTTGTTTTTTTTAAACATATTTTATTTGTTTTATTTATATAACATTCAATTTTCATCAAACTGTGTGTGTTCTGGGTACAGTTATGTTTAGATAGTCACATTACACATCTTTGTTGTGATATTCATCACCATATTGATAATATAATAACATAATAATATAATAACATTAATACTTAACACTTAACATCATCTTCTTTAACAACTCTCCACTTTACCATTTCCTTTTTTTATATCTCCTCCTTTCTAACTTCTGTTTCTGTTATCACTTTTCTTTTTGATTGTACAACTCTTACTACTTAGTGTGTGGATAGCAAATTTTATTTAAAAATAAGGTTGAGAACTAACAAGCTGAAATGCTGTCTGTAGAAAGCATAAATAGATCCTTATTTTAAAAAATAACATGGAGTAAACAGAGTGTAACTTTTTCTTTGCACCATATTCTTCCTCTCCTGCTAACTGTGCCTCCCTCCAGATTTTTCTCATTTCAGTGCATCTTGGCTCTGGGTGGTCATCCAAATGCATCCTTCAGTGGCTTGCCACTTCGGACCCCCCCAGAGCCAAAAGAGAGAAGCTGGGCCCTGAGGCAGGCGGTGGGGCCATATTGGCAAAGTGTTCAAAGGGCACATTTTGAGGATGGCTAGATGCAGTTACCTGCTTCCGTCTTCTCTACAAGTGTTAGTTTTTCATCATATGATTTCTAGAATTTTGGAGGCAAGAGAGCTATGCTCATTTTCCTGCAGAAGGTAGAAGGTGTGTCAAGAGATAGAGGATGCTCTCTGCTTACTTACCCCTCTGCACCTAAGACTCCACTTACCTTCTTCAGTGCTGTCCCACACTCGCTGATTAATTGGCAAGGAAAGATGCACCAGTCTGGGCTTGCAAGCAGAAGAGAAAAGCAGATGGACTAGTCCTTCCTCTTGTTGTTCCTTAAATAAGCAGCAAACTGCTGTGGAGTAGCCATGTGTCCTATCTCTTTCCTTACACCCGGGGAGCAGCCTTTAGAAGCAACTAATGTTTTGTTCTTCCTCCCTTGTAGGGATACCAGTTTGAAGAAGATAACCCTGTACGGGACCACCCGCATGCTTTTGAGGAGGGGCTGAAATGTCTGGAGGAGGGGCATCTCCCCAACGCTGTCTTATTCTTTGAGGCTGCTGTGCAACAAAAGCCTGACCATATGGAGGTGAGTGAATGAGGGCCAGCATCTCTCGGCTTATGTCAAATGGCAGTTTAGCCCCTGTGTGCTGCAGGAAGGACCAACTCTGATTGCATGAAATTAGATATATTCCTTTGTGACGTTTGTAACTGGAGTTGGGTGTTCTTTACTTGGGTGCCAAGGACTCGTGTGTCAATCGTTCCAGTTGGCACATTCTAAAAATGGAATTTTTGGTCCAGAAAGTTCACTGAGAATAAAACTTTAGTAAAAGATCCATCCAAAGGTACAGCAGAAGCAAAGTCAGTTCTGAGGTTTTCCCACGAAAACCAGCATAGGTAAAACTCCCTTTTCTTCCCTGGTCTACGCACAGTTGATTGTCCACCAATTACATGCAGTGCTTTTGTTTTGGAAAGACAGTCTGAGCAGTTTCAAAAATTTTCAGGACTTGACCTTGGTGGGTATCTCCTCTCAAGCCACAGAAGGCTCTCATGCATTCCTTAGCCCTCCCCCCTCCCTAGGAATTCCCCCCCCCCCCAAAAAAACCCCTTCCTGTTTCTGTTTGGCAAACTGTGAGCTAAAATCAGGTGCAGGTAACGAAGACGAGTCAGTTTTGACATCATGTTCCTCTTTAGCAGAACTGGAGCAGAGTTGCTTCAGATCAGACTTTAGTTCTTCAGTCTCCTTCCTGGACAGTGCTGGGTGCATGCCACCTTCTGGGTCCTGATTTCTGAATGTTTTCCCCAAGCCGGGTTAACTATGAGAAGGAAAGAAGTGACTACTTCAGGCACTAATTGGGATTTTGCCTTATACCTCATCCTTCTGATCTATTCTGATCGTTCCCAGAGCAGCTGCTTGAGAATGCTGAAGTCAACTGGCGCTCTGGGCCAGCTGGTTGCTTTTGATGTGCTATCAAGTGTGTGTCTCCTCCTCCCCAGAAATATTTTCCCCCTGCAGTAACAAAAAAGATGGGGAGGAGAAAAGAAGGTTTGCAAACATCGCCCCACTCTTCCATGCAGCTCTGAACAGAACTCTTGTTTTTGTCATGTCTTTGTGTTAGGCTTGGCAGTACCTGGGAACCACCCAAGCTGAGAATGAACAAGAGCTTGCTGCAATAAGTGCCCTCCGACAGTGAGTAGCCTTCCTGACCAGCAGAAGTGTGAGGCCTTGGGACCTTCCAGTGTGGTAGTCCAAAGTCTAAAGGCCAATGATGCTGACTGTTTGAGGATGTGTGGTGAACTTAAACTGTACCCTTGCGTCTTCTCCTCACCTGAAACAAAACTAAATCCATTGTTTGCAGCTGGCCCTTTGAAGTGGATTCAGCAGGAGTTTCTTTCTTAGCACAGAAAGAATTGGGTTGGCAAATCAAAGGGATAGGGTTGCACCAGCTGCAGATACATCAGTTGTTCCCTTAGTGTTTTACCTGTATGATTTTCCCCTAGGTGCCTGGAGTTGCAGCCCGGAAACCTCACTGCACTCATGGCTTTAGCTGTCAGTTTTACCAATGAATCGCTGCAGAAGCAGGCATGTGAAACCTTGCGCGACTGGTTGCACCACAAACCGGCCTACGCTCATCTGATGGGAAAAGAACCAGAAGGGGAAAATTCTAGCCCAGGTCTGGGGCCCTCCAAACGTATTCTGGGTTCCCTCCTAACTGAGTGAGTCTGCAGAATGAGCAATAAATGGGAACTGGGCAAATGAAGCAAGATGGGACTGGCGGTTGCCCTTCCTACCACATTGGTCTCTTCGCTCTTCCCTTCCTCAGCTCACTTTTTCACGAGGTGAAGGAATTGTTCTTGGCAGCTGTCCGTAGCAACCCCGATGTGGTGGACCCTGATGTGCAGTGTGGTCTGGGTGTTCTCTTCAACCTGAGTGGCGAGTATGAGAAAGCTGTGGATTGCTTCACTGCTGCCCTGAGCTCACGGCCAAATGTAAGGAAGGCACGGCGGGGGGAGAGGAAAAGGGGTAGTAGGAGAAGGTGGCATTGTTTTCTCGCTTGAGGCTGCTTCTGACTGCAGGAGTCGGTTCTTAAGACTCTTCCATACCAAAAGTGATATGGAAATCGATGGGAAAATACCAAAAGTGGTATTTTCCCATCAATTTCGAAGTGCAGGTCACTTGATGCGACAACCGTCTCAGTAAAAACTAAGAGAAGCATTTAGGAATGCTATCAAAAGCTAGAGCACTTCTGTCATTCTCAAGCAGCCTTCACCACAATCTTGCAAAGGAGGTGAATCTGTTTCCTTTGGCCATGACTGATGGGTGTGAGAGAGAAATATCTGCCCCCACCCCCAAAAAGGCTATGGCAGAGCCAAGAGCTGTTTTTTTTTTTTAGATGTTATCTCAACCCCTTAGCTAACCTACTTCCCCTGCAATCTTTATCCGTTGAAAGGAAAAGAGATAAATGTAGAATGACTAAGACACTTAATCGCTGTCAGTCCAATCTACTTCACAGGATTCTTATTGAAGGGGAATATGGGAGGGAGGACTATAGAAAAGCACAGTGATATAAAGATCAAGACTAAGCAAATAGTCTTGAAAGTTTGAGAAGAATGGGAAGGGGAGGGGAGGGGAGGAAAAACAAAAGTTGTTCTACCAAGTCTGACTGAACCTGGTTCCTTCTTCTAGGATCATCTCCTTTGGAACAAGTTGGGAGCTACCTTAGCCAACGGGAACCGGAGTGAGGAAGCTGTAGCTGCTTACCGGCAGGCACTGGAACTGCAGCCTGGCTATATACGTTCTCGCTACAACCTAGGCATTAGTTGTATCAACTTAGGGGCCCATAGGTGAGTTGGGTAGCTTTAAAGCTGAGGTTGATTCTACTGCTGCTTTTGATTAGATGACGCCACCATAGACTTGAGCTATAATGTGAGTGTTGGATCAGGCAACTCTGAAAGTATTTCCCAGAGAAATTGGCATCCCAGTTGACTCATAGTGCCTTCACTCATTTCACCTCCTCTTTCAAAAAGTCATATTCACTGGCTTTTGGTGTGTCTCATCTACTGTGGTGCTTAAAAGTTTGTGAACCTTTTCAATATTTCTGGATAAATATGACCTAAAACGTGATCTGTTTTCCACACAAGTTCTAAAAGTAGATCAAGAGAACCCAATTAAGCAAATGAATCAAAAACATTATATGTGTTCATTTATTTATTGAGGATAGTGGTTAAGGTGCTGGCCTTATGAACTCTGCGCCTGCTGTAGGCCTGAAAGCTGACTGGATGATTTTGGGCCAGTCACACACACTCGGTTCAGCTTACCTCACAGGGTGGTTGTTGGGTAAATAGGAGCATTCGATATGTTCACTGCTTTGAGTTACCTTTAAAATAACAAAGGTGGTGGTAAAAATCAAATAGAAAATGATCCTGAGTTAAGTATTTGTGTTGGCAAAATCAACAAAGAACGACTAAGGTGTATGGGAAAAGAAAGCCTTAGAACTGCTCCCTCTTTCTCCCCGTGGCTAATCTTTGTGGGGCAAATCTTGATTGTGAGCTATTCTTGATCCCCTTTAACTCCCTTCGATACCATATGCTGCTGTCTTGACAGAGAGGCTATAGAACACTTCTTGGAAGCCTTGCAGATGCAGCAGAAGAGTCGCGGGCCACGGGGCCAACAGGGAGCCATGTCTGACAACATCTGGAGCACCCTCCGTATGGCCCTCTCCATGCTGGGCCACAGCAACCTCTATGAAGCAGCAGATGCCCATGACCTTCCTACCCTCCTACAGGCTTTTGCTATTCAGCAGTGACTCATTGATGGGCTCCCTTGTGAATGCAGGAGGAGCCCTCCCCCATACCAGTCCCTTCTTTCTCTTCCCACCCAGACAAACATGGCTGAGTCAGGGACACTTCTCTTTTAATTCTCAAGCTGTCCCTGAAAACAACATATACACCTATTTTCTGTCTCCTTTTTAGGGCAGGTCACTGGTTTACATGTTGTGCTGGATCATATTTCTGTCAAATTAAGCTTCCTTAACCTATGCAAATCCAGCAAGGAATGGTACCTACTGTGTGCCTGTCCCAGCCTGCAAAATTTAGTTTAGGAAAAAAAAAAAAAGCCCTTTGAGCAGAAAAGTATTTAGATTTCCCTGCAGTGGTGTCTTCTAGGCACAGATTTAAAAGTAGTGGGCTTTTTTCTTATAGGTCAGTCTCTGTGATACAAGGAAAGGATTTGTGGCCCTTGATGGACATTAGTTTTGCCTGCTAAATCTCTCACAGAATATTTATGCAGAGTATTTATGTTCTTTGCACATCCGGTTAAGATGGTTTCGTTGAAAAGCCCTTTTGCAAAAGGATGAATCAAAATACAAATTTTGGACTCTGGACTTGAAAAGTGCTGCTAATGTTAAAAGGACAACAGAAAGGGAATGAGCACTGCTTATGAAGTAGCAACCTAGCTGATGTCACCACCACAGAGATGGGAAAGGAGCAGCCGTGTATTTATTAAAGTAAGAATGTATCTGGGAAACGGCAGACTTGGCAGTTATCAGAAACACGAAGTGTGGGCCAAGAACTTTCCCTTAATTACCCCTCTGCCATTTTGGTTCCTTATAAGTAAAGTGGGTGGGCTATTTCTCTTCATCAGGCTTTTCCCTTTGGTGTAATTGGCTCTTTATAAATATATGTATATGATTTTTGTTGGGAAAATGTTTTTAAATTGTAAAGTATTTTGTATAATAGAAAGTGAAAAAATAAAACCTGCCAAATTACGCTGTCAGGTTTTCATTTTGTCCATTGTTTGCCAGGAAACATCAGGGACCATCATCCGACCACTATCACTGTTAACTTGCATATATTTGAAAAATCTCCCTTTCTATTACAATTCACGCTTTTTGCACAACTTACAGCTAGGTTTCTGAGGTGTTTCACTCATTTCTGACATAATTGGCTTCCTCAGTCATTCTTAGGTTTAGGTGAACTTTACTAATACCGTTTCCCCAAAAATAAGACCTCCCTGGATAATAAGCCCAATCAGGTTTTTGAGCATATGCGCCCTCCCTGAAATTAGCCCTCCCCCGAAAATAAGCCCTCCCTGAAAATATTTAACTGCATACACAGCCAGTCCCTGCCATTGCCTCTGGTTAGGGTTAGGGAGACAGAGCTGGAAATCAGGTAAAATGGCAAGAGGAGCCCTGTCTTGCTCCGCGTGCCCCAAAATAATAAGACCACCTCGGAAATAAGGTCAAACGCTTATTTCGTGGTTCAAAAAAATATAAGACACGGTCTTATTTTCGGGGAAACACGGTATTTACAGGTGGTGAAAGCTGTGAGTTACTAAAATTACAGGCCCAAGGCCATTTAGGGGAGATTGGAAAGTATTCATTTGGAATGCCTTATAAAACCAGTTCTTTCAGAGCTTTTATCATGCATTTTATTGTATTGAGATCTCCTTTAAAAAGGGAATAAAGCTCAAGAAATGGCTATTAAAGAAATAATTCTAGAGGATTTTTCCAGACCCCAAAATGAAAAAGGCCACTAGGTTATCTTTCATTTTGGCCTTCTTTTCCTTTGATTTATGATTTTGCATGATGAATAAACTCAGCCAGTATCTAAAATATATTATTCAGTTTCCTATCTATTTTTATTGACTCTGGGCAAGGACCAGCATGAGGAGGAAGCTGAATGCTTCCTTTGCTTTCCCACCAACATTTTAATACTAGAATAGATACAGAGCTGAACGATGCTGATTTTCTTATTACACAGTTCAGAGAATGCACATTGACTCCTCCAGATATTAACAATTACCAAATAAGGAGGTCTTATTTCAAACTCGAACATTATTAGTGAAGCTGCTTTTTCTAAACATCCTTAATTTCGAGGGTTTCCCCCCAGGAGTGGGTTCTACTTACCTTTACTACTGGTTCACAATGGGGCCGCGCTCGCTCGCTCACTTTGCATGTGTGCTCTTCTGCGCATGAGCTCTGATGACGTTGGGGTCAGTAGGCGGAGCCTCCTGCCGGTTTTACTATCGGTTCTATAGAACCGGTGTGAACTGGGGGCTACCCACCACTGTTTCTCCCCCTCCCCCATTAAATGGTTTATGTTTAATATTAGCTGCAGTTTCCTGTTTTGTTTCTAGGGTGAGTTTTAGCCATGTTTCTAACAGGTAATTCTGAATGATTTAATTTTAAAGAATTTTTAGGCAAGAGCAAGTACAAAAAAAAGAGTCTTAAAAGGCTGGGAGAGGTCCTCTTTTATTTAGCTCTCCAAAAGGCACACATTATCAGCTTATTTTACATCTGCAAAATACAGGAGGCAACCGTACTCTTTGATTTGAGGACATGCACAGCCATATGGTATAAACATTACAAGCAATACAAATGTTAACTGTAATATACAAGAATAGACTTGGCATCCCTTTAAACAACCAGTAGTGAAACTTGGTGGTGTATTACAAAACAGACAAACCTAGTGGTGTAAGGTCAAGTGCTGGTTGCAGAAACCTACAGCTGCTTATGATACTGATCTTTTTTTATTTTAAACAAAGCTCGTTTTATATGGCCCAGAGAAAAGAGTCAAGGGAATGATCGAGCCATTGTGTAGAAATAAAGCTGGTGTAGTTAAGGCTGCCTATTTTGACATCTCTCCAGTGCTGTGTGTGCTGTGTGCTGCACATCTACTGCTTTCCCTCGTGTGTGTGTGTGTGTGTGTGTGTGTGTGTGTGTGTCTGTGTCTGCCTGTCTGTCTGTCTGTGTGCAGTTGCAAGATGTTGGTAGATTTACAACCTATAGTGATGCCCAGAAGTTGAGTTTATTATTATTATTCAGTCCTCATACTACCTTTGAAAATTAGAACAGTTATTGGACTTTGGCTGCATATAAAATCTTGATTATTTCTTAAATTTCTTTTCACATTAGAGTACTTTGAAAAATCCAATTTAACTTCCATTGTCCGTGCGCAATGCTTCCAAAGCAGCCCTTTTTAGTTTTGTTTTAGACAACAAATGACGTGAGATACAGTAATGAGCGGAGAGAGAAATCACTCCTTTTCTTACATTAGAGCTCAGGATAACACCAAAGAAAGGGATGGGAATGCATTCATGGCAAAGCCATACAGGTTTTAACATGAAATTAGAATACATGTTAAAATGTATGGAGATATTTGAAGATATGATGGCCACGTGTACAGATGACTTTAAAAGGGGAGCAGACAGATACATAAAGACATTTTTAACAGCCATTTCATGTGATTATCCTAGAAAATGCGAACCAGACAGCATATGCCAGGGAGAAGCAACAATAGAATATTGTTTTCATACTTAGCTTTTAGAAGCATTTGTGGGATAGCTCTGAGGAACAGGATTATGGCTTAGATAAATCTTTGATATGATCAAAGGGAAACTATTCAATTTCTTAAGAACTAAGGAAACTATTTTTCGTTTTTATATACGTTGTTAAAAGCAGCTTAATTGACTAAACATATTTTTAATCCCTTTTAAAATGTCATGTCTAGCTAGACCTTAGTAACTAATTCACTAATATCACTAGTGTTGTTATGAAGGTACAGCAAAGTGGCATGCAGACAGAAATTATTGCTCAAGGTATTTGCACCAACTGCAAGTGGGGGAAGCAAACAAATCATTTTGTATGATGGCATTTGCTAGATATGAAACTCAGTTCCTGTCCAACAACCACTATCAGCAGTGTGACTCAGTAGAAACAGATTAAGATATCAATGAATGTTAAATAGGTTAGTCAAGTTCGGAACATTCATAACTACTTTGATGGAGGTGACCTCCCCCAGCTTCTTCACAAAGAAATCCACCCATTTCAGGAAGAAAACCTGCGTTTGGCCCATTTTTCTCCCCAGTGGCAAATGTATGACCACCACTCACAAGAAAGAAACTATGGCTTGTTGCAAATTGCTTTTACCGCCCTTACGCCTTGCAAGATTATTTTTAAATATCTACAAGGTAATTAAGATATTCAGGAGGTATATGGAACACTGCTAACATATATAGCTCACTAGTGCCATTTGGGGTATGGTCTATTTTTCTCAGTGGCTTTCCTAATGGAAACCTCCAAGCTCTCCAAACTGTCATACCGTACTTAAGAGCCCTGGAATAGAACTGGGGAGACTCTTAAGATCAAATGTCCTGTCATCAGCCTCACAGAGTACTATCCCCCCCACCCCCCGTTAGGTTTTCTTGTAGGACGACAGCGAGGGTAGAATTGAAGATGAAATACTATGAATACCTTCTTGAGCTCCTGAATAAAAACTGAAACATATAATACATCGAACAAGCAGATATGTGTACTTATATGTACCCTGTTTCCCCCAAAATAAGACATCCCCTGATAATAAGCCCAATTGGGCTTTTGAGCGCATGGCAATAAGGCCAAGCACTTATTTCAGGGTTCAAAAAAATATAAGACAGGGTCTTATTTTCAGGGAAACATTGTATATATCAGGAGTGGTATTCACTTACCTTTGCTACCAGTTTGCAAATGGCAGCACTCATGCTTGCTTCATTCGCACGCACTACCTCTGTGCATGCGCAGGACTTTCTGCGCATGTGCATAGTGTCAAGAACAAGACGTGATGACATCCGGGTGGATGGGTGGAGCCACCCGCAGCCACCGCTACCGGATAGAACCAGCTGAATAGCACCACTGGTATATATGTATATGTGTGAGTCTAACATCTGATGAAGAAAAGAGGATACTCAATCCACCTTATGACCAAGCATAAAAACAGTTGGTTGAAGAACCCAAATGATACCAATCTGCTTTCATTCATTCAACTTTAAAGTCACAAGAATATTTTAAGATTTTAAAGCCACATGAAATGGCTTTTCTGTCTTCAGCCTTAGGATTCCTGTTGTTTATTTTGAACCAAACCAGGGCAACCTTTACTTGCTGTGTGGAATTACAGCACAGGAAGCTTTCAAATGCATGCTGGAGAGGTGGCTGTTGACTAATGTGAAAGGCTTCCAGGACTAGTTCAGGACTAGCACAGGGAAGCCATTCTGCCCTAAATAAACCATTCAATCTGAATGTAGATTTATTTGTCTGGGGAAAAAAACAGCATCAGTAAACTTAGAAATAAAAACCCCCTGAGGTTTCTAGCAGACAAAAAGTTGGTTTTTCAGACCCTTTCAGTTCAAAATAATCTTGATAATAAAATCCTTAATGCTCTGGTAAAAGATACATTAAATTCTTGTTATGTATTAAGCTATTAGGGACAGACAGGCTTAATTTTATGACTTTCTATAGCCTCAATATGAGGTGTAAGGTCTGCATCATCTAGGCTTATATTTACAAGCATTCTGAAAATTTCAAGGGAAAAGAGCATAACCATGTGTTTATATCTCACATCAATTATTTAATGTTTTCAGAATGCACTGAAACTTGAAATAATCCAGGGGCATTTTAACTACCATATACATAACACTGAAGGCCATTTTGTATTCGTTTTTTTTGTTAGACTCCCAAATCATAACCTAAATTTTCTTTTTCCTCAAAATCTGCCGCTTCAGGATTAAATTAGATTTGATGAAGAAATCCAGTTGACAGGATTTGAAGACTTTTAAGAACAGCTTTTGGTATGCGGGATGATAAGATTTGGGGAGTTAATCAGGTCCATGATAAGTTTCTTCTATTCACCAGCATTCTTAGGAGATCCACTACAAATTTCTTATTGTCATTGAAGCAATCACAGAAAAATATATATACCTTTTACATCCAAGGTAATATCTTTGTCCAAAGATATTAAAACATTAGTTCCTGATGGACCTTCTGTCTCTCATAACTATGTAAGTTAACTAGTGACTTAAATCCAAATGTATACTTATTTGTTTCTTGTTATTCCCAACCAGAAGCCATGGTATTAATGACATGGTATTAAAATTATATAATAATAGTCCTGGATAAAGTAATAAAACTTTGGATATAGTTATATGTTTTCTTTCTACATATGGACAGGTCTTCTACTTATGTGTGGAAGGTCCAAACAATGATAATAGGTCAAGGTTGTTTGCTGTTTAAGGATTGGGTTTTCTTGTTATGTATACTGTAAATTTGCTCTAATATGCCTTCCTGATTTGCATGTGTGTGTTTTTTTCCTATTTCTTTAATTTTTGCATCTGATTAATGTTTTTCTTCTTTCTGTGCATGTGTATACACACACAAACATGGGACATCTAAGCAGCTGCTGAGCAAGCACAGAGATTTGTTTGGAGTACCAGAACTGAGTGAGAGCTCATCTGTAGGCTATGCAAAAATCCTTTCATGGGTTGTCCAAGTGGTTTCACTTTAGCTCTCATTTTTTGGAAAGGGGCAGTCATTCTCTGGTAAATCTTGTTCAATGAATGGAAGCCATAAATCCCTGCCAATCTACTACAAATCTACCACCACCATTCAGTAGATCCTAAATTACCTTCCATTCACCCCTGAATAAATGGATAGTTAATTCCAAAGCACTAGAGTATACTCCATAAAGAGGCATTAAAAATAGAGAAGTATCTACATTTCCCCTCGAACAATTGATTCTCTTTAGCAACTGCTTGCAATCTATGATAAGCAGGCTAATAAGGCTGCATATTGCATTGACTTGATTCATTGGGGTTAATTAAATATAGTACAATTGGGCAGAGTTTACATATCATACTAAGCTAGAATACAATTGGCTTGGGCTTGGCATAGACATACCACACCTGACTTCAACCATCCAGATGCTCCCAGAAGAAGTTAGTTCCCTGAATTGGATGCCAGCTACCAGCAGTCCTTGTACCTGCAGCCCAAATTTTGGTGCATGCCTACTTTAGCATAGTGCACTAACCCAGCCACTGTGCAATATGCTCTCACAATTCAAATGGAGCTTTCCATTGCATTTGTCAATGGACATAGAACATTGCTTTATTTATATTTATATTTCCTGTGTGTGGAAAAATGTGAAGTGATTAATCTGTAGATCTTTTGGAAAAAGAGGGGTCCCTCTTATGCTATGCAAATACAGGTCCAGCAGAAGATTCAATCAGAATTCATTACAATCAGACTTAATATTACTCTTGGCTTCTTTCTCAGTTCTTTCTGTATGAATAGGAGCTTATGGAACTCAGCTTGGCAACTTCTGTATGTAAAACACATTTTAAAATGTAGGAATTGTAGACATTAGAATGACCAATCTGACATTAATTCCACATGTGGCAAAACATAACATTTAACTATACCTGCCATTTATTTGCCCATTAAAAACATTTCTAAAGTCACAGAAGAAGATTAAACTATCTGCATTTTTTTTCTATTGAAGTATGATTCAATTGATACATTTTGAAAACATGACTACATTATATTTAACTAGCTTACTTTGTTAATAGCTTTTCATAATCGAATCTGGTTCTATAGCCAGATTCATAACAGAATCTGGTTAGCTCAACTATTATCCTCGTGCTGCTGTGTGCTATGCTCTTATTTCCTAAACTTTTCGTTTGTTTGTTTTTCTAATTTGTGGGACACCCAACTTCTTAGATCTGCTCTTCTCCATTTGAAGCTCTTGATGCACTAAAGCAGGAGTTTCCAACCTTGGCAACTTTAAACCTGGTGGACTTCAACTCCCAGAATTCCCCAGCCAGCTTTGAAGTCCGCCAGGCTTAAAGTTGCCAAGGTTGGAGACCCCTGCACTAAAGGCCTGCTAGGGTAGAAATACCACCCAAGGCTGACAAGAAATAAAGGACACATTTTCACTCTCTGTATTTTCTCTACGACAGTGTTTCTCAATCTTGGCAACTTTAAGATATGTGAACTTCAATTAGCTGGGGAATTCTAGGAGTTGAATCTGAACATCTTAAAATTGCCAAGGTTGAGAAACACTGCCTTAGGAATATGGTTTCTCTTCCCTATTTCTGCCTTCAAGGTGAATTAAATCTGGACCCTCTATGTCCATTTCCAGGACAGCAGCACTGGATAACAGGGTGATGTCTCTGAAGACCACAGAATTCTATTTTTCAGATACGAAGCATCTGCTCTGGCTTCATGTGTAAAAATATCACTATTTATAATGTTAAATATTTCACAAGTTCAAGCCACTGGCTGAACATTATTTAGCATGCTTCCATGAGTACTGGAGAATATTTTCTAAAGCAAACTGTGTGACTTGTTTTATGTAAAGCAGCAAGTTTCATCTTGTTGTAAAGTTGCTAAGCAGTTTTACATATAAAGGGGAATTAATATACACAAGGAAGAAAAGGGATAATGTCCATTGATGTAAAAGCAGAGCATATTAATGGAACCTTCGACACACTCACAACCAGTAGGTTGCTGATTTGGACAGTGGTGGAAAGGAGAATAAGAAATTCTACAGGACAGCTGGGAAAGATACATTCTTGCCCCTCCAAAGTTTTCTTTCTTGTATCTTCCACAACCATGGGTGGTTGCACTAAAAGGATAGCTAAAGACATGCTAAGGAACTGTTTCTCTCAGTTTTCCTTTGAAAGTGGATATAACCTGCTGAGACTAACAGTAAGAGGAATTAGAGATGTATTCAATTCTTCTCTCCATCCAGGAGAAAATTGCTCAATAATTGGTTCCTTTTCTTTTGATTATGAATGGATGGCATTCTCTTTGATGGAGTCACTGCCTACAAAATCCCTCAGGTATGCAGCTGACAAAGAAGGTGGCCCTTCTACATGTTCTCCTTGCTTGGTTTCTCCCACTACTGATTCTTTTATGCTGGATTCTTGATTTGAGGGTATCTGGAATTTGGGCTCCAGTGATTCATTGCCATGCAGAGGAAGTAGGGCTTTGTGTCGCATGAGACTATCATCACTATTGCGGGCTTCCAAGGAGTTTCTGTGCTTTGCATTTTTATTGGCTACAGCATTTTTCTGGTGCTCCTCAAAGCTTAATGACAAGGTGACAGTTCCACCCCCAAAACTCACCTTCTGCTTGCACCCATGTTTTTGCTGTGGTTCTGCAGATGTTGGCATTGAAAAGGGCTTTTCATGGTTGCTTTTGCTGCTAATGGATGAGGATGGGGTAGAGCCTGAGGAGCCCCCCAGACTATTGGACCTCTTGCGGGACACATTGCTGCGTCGCAGTGTAGCTCTGGCTGCCACTTTGAAAGCATGAGCAGCCGTGCTACAGCGTACTTCCTCAATGGTGTTGCGGGATGGCTTGAAGAGGATAATGTATACCTTGTTGAAGAAGATGCATGCTAAAAGCCCAAAGCTGGCTGCCAGAATGGCAATCACCTCCACTGCTGAGACAAATTTGCCATAGGTGCTGGCATAGGCTGGTATAAAAGAGATCCAAACAATGAAAAAAATCAACATACTGAAGGTGATAAATTTGGCTTCGTTGAAGTTCTCTGGCAGTTTGCGGGATTTGAAAGCAAAGAAGAAGCAGATAGCGGCCAGCAGACAAGTGTAACCAATTAGGAAGCCCAGTGCCATCAAGGAGCCCTCATTACAAGTGATAAAGATGATTTCATCCTCCATTTCATGATTACGGAAGCTAGAAGGGGGAGCTGTATAAAGCCAGATGACGCAGATGACAATTTGCACAAATGTGCATAAGAAGACCAAGAGGAACTGAAGGTTAAGTCCCCACCACTTGCGATGGAGGCTTGTTGGTATCTTAGCCTCAAAAACCAAAAGGACACGATTGGTCTTCACCAGAATGCAGGAGATGCAGAGCACAAAGCTGATACCAAAGGCTGGTTGTCGTAAGCGGCAATTCCAATCTTGAGGCTCACCAATGAAGAAAAGGGAGCTAGAAAAGCAACAGAGCAAGGAAAACAGGAGGAGATAAGAGAGCTCACGGTTTGTGGCCTTGACAATGGGCGTGTTGCGAAATCTGGTAAAGACTCCCAAGACGAATGAGGTTAAGAAGACGCCTAGTACAGCAAAAAGAGTGAGAGCAATTCCAAATGGTTCTGTCCAGGACAAAAATTCTATTTGTTTGGGAATGCAGAAGGTATGGTTTTCATTGGACCAGAAGTTTTCAGCACATTTCTCACAAGCACTGGCATCTGGAAAAGACAAAACATCCTTGCTTAAAAGAAGATATCTGAACAGGAATTGCACTTAGTGGCATCTCTGTCAAGAGGCCCAAAGACCATCTACATGCAATACTGCCAAAATACCATGGCTCTATTCTTGCTCAGACTTTTTATTTTCCATGGCTTTTGTAGAAGAGAAACTCCTAGGAGGTGGTACAAAAAAACTATAGTTTGTTTGTACAATCTTTAATCCTTAGTTTGGTTCATTTACAAAGAAAGGAAAGAAAGTATGTTCCATCCTCCTTCAGAAAAAAGAAAAGTAGGACGGAAGTTTCCTAAGGGATTGTGTTTTGGCAGAAGAAGTGGGAGGAAAAGAGTCAGTTGTGGCTTATGTCTCCTTCAGTTTAATTGAGTTCATTAGCTTTCCTCCTTGACTCAGAGATTACCTCATGATTTTTTAATATACAGTACAGCCCCCAGGAATTGTATATGGAATTACGTTCAGAATACAGAGCCAACTCTTAAACCCAAAGACCAGTTAATCATTTTTAGCACATTTCTGTTTTGTTGCTTTTCTCCCAAACCTACCCTGTTCCAATTGCATTCTCTTCTGGGACAAAATCCACTGCTAATCCGTAAATATGCTAACTGGATGGAGTGATGGAAGTGGTTAGTAATTCATTAACACATTGTAACTGTGTGTCGTTATCAATGGTGACTTTCAAAAATGAATTCTGAGGCCATTTGCATAAATGTTTCTAATAGAGGAGGGATCTGCTTTTTTTCTCAGAATCAGATCATACCTGTTTCATCACTGATCTCTCCATCTGTGCATTCAACACATTCAAAGCAGCAGGTGGGCTCCCCCTCAATGATACCTTTCCTTGTACCTGGAAGGCAGTCTCTGCTGCAGTTTGAGAATGGTACCTTAAGAAATAAAGATAGGTTTTATTAATATCTAGGTTGATTCTCCTGTTTGGTGGTGAAGCAATACCCTTCCAACCCTTTGTCCATCAAGCATGTGTTAATGGAGACAATCTGGATGAAGATCCACTGTCAAGATCTCCCTAGAGCTAGTTGTCAAAACAAGGCCAATGGTGGTCTTTTCTTCTCTTCTACATACAAGAAAAGGAAACAGGTGAGAAGCAAAACTGCTATTCTTTGCTGAATCTCTCAGTGATTGAGATGCTACAATGCAGACCAGGAGAGGTAGTCAACCTGAGTATACTGAGTATTGTGAGTAGATAAATGGGTACCACTTTGGTGGGGAAAATCTAGCTGCATTCATGTGTACAGAAAGCAGGAAGCTGGTACTGGATATGGCTGGATGTGAGGCATTGCGACACAAGATGAGGCAAGGTGACACAGGTGGAGGAGTCTGGAAAAGCCAGCAACCCGAGTGCCACTAATTATCTGGTGAAAAACTAGTTCACTTCCCATGGTGCACCAAGAAAAGGTGCATAACCACTGATCAGAATGAACTAGTATTCTACACTATCAGGACTGCATTGTTTGTCTAGCATGTGTAGATTTCCCTGACATTATATGCCACACACTACATAAAATAAAATCAACCTGAGAAAAAAGGCAGGTGGGCATTATGTCTTGCTCACTTGGGCAAGTTAGTGAATAGCTGCCATAGCACCAAAAAACAGGTGGAGTCACTGCTTTCACTTGCCCACTTCTTTTGGACCATAGATGTGAGAAGGAATTATGCTGGCACTGGATAGCACATCAGAACGGGCTCAGTTTCCTTCCCACTGAGGAGATGCACATTCTTCTCAGAAGTGGAAATCAGAGCCAGGGATCTCCTGGTCACTGCTTAAACAGTGGAATAGTCTCCCCCCAATATTCTAGCATGTACTATAAGAAGTAGGGAACAAGGTGGTGCGTATACTGTACCTAGTTCTCCACCATGTGACAAGCATCACCATCTGATAAATGTATGAACCATGCTTTTGACATGACATGTTCTTTCTACAAATGTGAATTTAGCCTAAGGGTGTATGAGCTCACTGTCAATGTTTAACACTGTCAACTAATTATTGCTGGCTGGGAATGAAAAAGGGCAACATAGAAAGGGCATCTAGTTGAGGAAGCTATGAACTCTACGGTAATATGAACTCTATGGTAATCCTATAATCCCAGGTTTGCAAGCAAGATCAGATCTGGAACTGTCCAAACAGCCACAAGATGGAGCCAAAAGGAAGATCTGCTGACTTTTGAATTGGATTTTTTAAGGTCAACCGTTATGAATGAGCAACACTATAAAAAAAGCTTTTCTTTAAGATACAATTGGTAGAAAAAAGAACAAAGAGACAAACAAAGGACACTTAAAGGACAGTAAAATACTTCTCCATTTAAATTTTGTGCTAAATATTAGTTTTGACATCAGCAAGCTGAAAATGGATGTTGTACTAAAGCCCACAGAAAAGCAAAATGATGACAGCTATTCGACCACCCAAGGGGTGGGGGCGGGGTGTGTGTGAGATCAGTGCAATTTGAAGGGCCCAGAGCAATGTGAAGGACTTCAGACTGCAAAAATCAGGCACCTTGAGAAGAGTACAACTGAGGTGATCATGAATGGCACCATGTGAACTGAATAAGCAGTTTTGAATTATAGAAACATTTAAATCAGCCATTTTTGTTTTCATGAGATTATATTTAAGAAGCAAATACCCAAGAAATTCCACAGAAGCAAAAAAAAAAAAAAAAAAAATTCACAATGCAAAGAAGAATTGAACCTTTTTTTTCAAAATGAGGCCAGGCTTCATTTGCACTGGAATACAGCATCAGAGTTGCTGTGGAGAATAGCTGTTGCACCTGCTGTTATTTTTCCACCATAAAACAGTATTACTTGACAACAGGTATCAAACAAAAACATTTTAATGTTTTATATATACATACACACACACACACACACACATTAAAATGTTTTTGTTTGATACCTGTTGTATCAAATACATATATACACACACACAGACACACACACAGATCTAGCTTGATCTCAAGGGGAAAGGGGAAAAGGGAAAGGGAAGATACTGTGGATCCCCTTGGACAATCTGAGAAATATCAGTTAAAATGTTGGGTGAGACTTACCTCTTTGGAAAATCCACTCCATAGGATCTTATTTTCATTGATAAATAACCTTTCTCCTTTTTTGGCATAAACATTATAGTGTCCAACTTCCTCAAATACAATGGAGCCATCTTCAGGGGACAGATGCCAATTGATAATTGAATAATTTCCTATTAGGCCTCCTGACTCATCAAAATCCACTTGCTCCCCCATATTATTAGTGAAGTTCAAGTGTCGCAGATGTTTCAGTACCTAAAAAACAGAGAACCAGAGATGCTGAAAGTGATCACTGCTGTGAATGAGGCATCGTTGGAAGAGGGCTGCCTCACTGGCACCCTAAATAAAAACAATAAGCTTCCTGAAATAAGGAGAAAATAGAATTAATGCAGATTTTTGCTTATAAAATACTCCTGTCTGGTTCCTATAATTTTAATCATTTTTTGGAAATTTGCATGACAACACCACTGCTTATTTATTAATTACTAGCCCAAGCCAATACAGAATAGATTCAAATGAGGATGTCCCAAAGGTGCTTTTTTCAAGAGGCAACTGGACTTTCTGGTTTTTCTTTGAAGACGTTTCACTTCTCATCCAAGAAGCTTCTTCTTCAACAGAGCAACATAATGATACATAGGAGAGCACAATAAAATATGGGAAATTTACTATATTGCTGGTTTTGACAGAGACGGCAAAGGTAATACTGAGGGACTATTATTCTTCTCCAGAGCCACAGATGATATAGCATTTTATCTAACTAACTAACCAACCAACCAATGTTTTCTTAAAAGGAACAGAGATTATCTTTTCAAAGTTCTTCCATATAAACCAATGTTAAAGAAATGGGGAAATAAGCTTTGATCCTTTTATAACTCAGTATCCAAAATACACTGTTTAATCTCTGTGTTTGTTTCTCATGTGCTTTTTGGAAGAAGAAATTGGCTACAAGGTTACAGTAAAGTGCCTTCTCTTCAGCAAAGAAGTAAACCTATTAGCAAAAATTAAGGTGGCTGAAGTTCCCTAAGTTACTTTTATACAATACTTCAGTTGGCATTTTCTCACATGAGCCTCAACAGAGCAAAGACCACATTTCAAAAGCAAAAGGGCATACGATATACATCGGGATATATAGAACTGCTGTAATATGTTTAGTTTTTATTACTTCTAAAAATTTTTCTTCCCTAAATATACAAAACTGTGAGCCATAGAACAGAAAGCTGAGCATTTTGGCTTTCAATAATTTAATGGTTGCATGTATAAAATTATTGTCCCTGCAACTGACAATTCAGTTTATTGCATTAATAGCTTTAGAAGCTTCAGCATTGGTATTTGTTTCTTTGATGTTGATTATTGGAAGATGACTCAAAGACATTTAGAATCTTTAACCCGCTCAATGCAGGTATTTTTTATCCTCTAATTATGATTTCAATTAGTGTACTTCTTGGTAAATAGAATACTTAAATTTGGGATAATATCTATTTTTTTATTGCTGCAATAAACTCCTAGGTTTGCAGACAATGCCTCCAGGCTTAAGCCATCCTGTGTCAAAAGATAAAATAACTGCATAGTCAGCATGTAACAGGATGGATATAGGTTTCTTTGCCAACAATAGAGAGGGTAAAGCTTGTTTTTTAAAAAAGCTTGAGTAATGGAATTAATTCAGAAAAAAGCAGAACAAGAATGTAATCTTGTTTAACTTTTGAGTTGATCAGACAAGCCTATGGTGGTGGAACACTAACCTGCATGAAGGTATTTTCATGTAACATAATAATTAAAGTAAAAAAGTGATTTATGGTCCAGAATGCTAATTTTGCTCATAGCCTTTCCTTAGGTAAAATACTATCATTAAGTCAATAAAAGAGTCATATAGAGTATCCCGAGACTGGTCAGAAGGAATGAACAAATTTGCCTAATTTATATCATTGTCATATGGCTACCCTCAATAGCTTAGAATAACACCTATTTTGAATATGTCACATTGGATGCTGATTGATTTCTTGTCCAATTCAAGGATTTGTTCACCACATTTAAAGCTCTTTATAGTGTAAAATTGGAGTATATCATCCAACACCAAGTCAGAATTGAGGTACTTATGGCCCCAACCTTGCTGGCATTTATAAAAAAGCTATATAGACCTATTCCATCATTCACTCATATTATTACTTTTATTGGCATTTACAATGTTTAGATTTTGGTTTATTTATTATAATGTCATTGTAGAGTTGTTATTGTTTATGTTGTTGTACCATACTCAGATTCTGCTAGGATTTAGATAAGATATAAATAATCTATATAAATAAAAATGTAAATGTCCGTTTGTACATAACCACACATCTCCGAAAGTTCTTCACCGATTGCTTTCAAATTTTGACACAATGTTGCATTCGACTACGGGCGTGTTTTTATATACTTATATTATATACATGTCACACCTGTGACAGGTAAAAACATGAAAAACATTGGAAAACATTGAAAGACATTGACAAACCTTGAAAACCTTGAAAAACAGCGCCATCTGCTGGATGTAAAACCAACATGGCAGCCTCCCAGCCCTGATTATGCTCAACAGATTTCTGCTCCTTATATTTATACTCTCCATATTGCTTCCAAGAAACTGAGCATTTGGAAGGCAGAGACGTCCGAGGGCCATATCCTGCCACCAGGCTCGGCAGGTAGGCAGCTGGCTGGGGCCTGCCTGAGCCTGGCTCTGCCCTCCCTCTCCCCCAGCCGGCCCGTGAACTAGCCTTGCCCGCCGCTGCTGCCCATCCCCCTCGCCAGCCGCCCTCGGGGCTCCCTCCAAAGAACACCTGGCAACGAGGCTGACTGGGTCCGCCGAGCGGGAACCCTCCATCCCTCACCTGGCCCAAATCGCATCTGGCCCAGTGCTACCACGGATCCCGAGGTCAGAAAGACCAGCCGCTAACCGGCATTATGCAAATCTGGTCAGTGAACGGGAGATGGAGGCAACTGGAGCCTTGGGGTCGCCTTTGACCAGCGCCGCCTTGGATTCCCAGGTGGGCACTCTGGCAGTTCACGGAGCCTACATGAAAATTTCGGCCTCTGGCAGAAAAGGGGCTCCGAGGAGGCTTTGGGGTGTGTGTGTGGAAACAGCCAGGAGGGAGAATGGCCGGTCCTCCTTTGTTTCGCCTGGAAGAGCGGGGAATTAATCATTCCCCTGCCCTTGGCAGGTGGGGGAGGAGAACTGCACAGCAGGGGTCCAGTGGGGTGTGCGTGGCTCCTGGCTGCCACTTTCTTCCTTCGGGCGGGAAGCCCCAAACCAGCCTCGAACACCTGCTGCACCCCCTCCCTCCCTCCCCTTCCCTTCCCTACTATGCGTCTCCCCGTCGAGCCCCCAGAGAACATCTGTGTAGGGAGGATGGAGGGGTCCCTTGAGTTTCTGCTGTGGTGCGGAGAGCTGCGAAGGCCTGGCCTGAAAAGGTAAGGGCAATGGCGGGGGATGCAGAAGAGGCTGGGCCAGAGACAGAGATAAACAGAGAGAGAGGGAGAGAGAGACATAGAGAAATACAGAGAGACGGGGGGGGGAGACATATACAGAGATACAGAGAGAGAGGGTGGGAGAGAGAGAGACAGAGAGAGATACAGAGAGAGGAGGAGAGAGAGAGACATACAGATACAGAGAGAGGGGGAGAGAGAGACACATAGAGAGATACAGAGAGGGGGAGAGAGAGACATAGAGAGATACAGAGAGAGGGGAGAAAGAGAGAGACATAGAGATACAGAGAGATGGGGCGAGAGAGAGACATAGAGAGATACAAAGAGAAAGGGGGAGACAGAGAGGGAGGATTTTGTGGTTCCCATTGTTTTTTAGCAACCGGTTCTCTGCCCTAATCACCAGCTGGGTAGGCGTGGCTCGGGGGCTGTCATGTGACTGATGAAAGTGAGTGACGTCGAGTTGGCCACGCCCACCAAATGTTTGTGGAGAGTTTGGAACTTCAGCCTTGCTCTTTTAGCCCAGCGGAAGCACCAGACTGGGCCATAGCAATGCGTGGCCGGGTACAGCTAGTGTTAAATAAATGAACGGGTTAATAAGTAAATGGCTAATTGATCTGAAATTAACTTAATAGCTTACTTCCTTTCTTAAAAATTTGGACAGTTATTAATCAACATCACTCCACGGAATAGGAAAGGAGAGAGCCCACCAATCAGAAATCAAATCACCTACCCCTACACTTTGCCATTCTTCACTCATTTAGGTATCTTGGAAATAAGAAATAAGTGATCAACAGGTAGTTCAAATGAACTCAAGTGAGCAACTGTTTCATTAAATACAACCCAAAGTGCTCTGCCTAGACCTCAGGTATGAGATTTGCCTCCTTGCCCCAGAGGCACTCTTAGAAGATCAGTAAACCACAAGACACCAAAATTTAGAAGAGCTTTAATCTTTTACAGCTTGTACTAACTTCCACCAATTAGTCATTTGTACCTCCCTTTCTTTTCTTTTCAACAAAGACTTCAATTGTTTTTTCAAAGCCAATCCCCATGATCAAACTCCTTTATTATTTCTAAACTTCCTTCATTTAATTTGGTATTAGCTCCAACTCAAGCTTGGAAACCAAACCATGTCTCAGAGTTAAATTTGGATTTGGAATTTTGACCATTCATTTTAGAGATTAAAAAACTGGAGACAAACCCTCTCAAACTCATTAGACATTTTTAAAAAGTCTCCTATGCAAGGGAGTTTTACTGGGCAGTTATTTTGTGACCTGCAAATCAAAGCATTTACTGGGTAATTTTGCTGAAAGACGAACAGAGATTGGTCAATAGCAAGGTAAAAATCACTCTTCAGTTCTGTTTAACAGGCTTGAGAATACCAACATAGTATTACTAATTCTGGCATTTCTACCACTCTTAATTTAGAATAAAGCATTCAAATATGGTAGCCATTTGGATCAAGCTCCAAAGCTCATAATTAACTCTACCCTATTTCAAATAAAATAATGTGAAGAGAGTACATATTATTTTATCAGGGATAAAAGATTTCCTGGTTAAGCCCAATCCAGCACTAAATCATAAACAAGGATTATTTCAGCATTTGGCTGCTTTGGTAGCAAATTCAGGCGATTCCATCATTGTAGTGACATTTATTCAGAAAAAAACTGCCCAAGTGAAATTTGTATATACCCGTATTTTTTGGACTATAAGATGCACCGGTGTATACAAGATGCACCAAGATTTTGAAGAGGTAAGAAAGAGAAAAAAGATTTTGCCCTCCCTGGCCTTCAGGAGCATTCTGCAGGCCTCCCAAATCCTCTTGGTGCCCCATTTTTCACAAAAACAGGCCCGTTTTTTGTAAAAATGGGCAAAAAATGGGCCTGTTATTGCAAAAAACAGACTGTGGAGAGGGTTTGGGAAACTTGCAGAGTGTTCCTGGGGGCTGGGGGAGGGCAAAAATGCCCCCATTTTTGCAAAAATCAGGGCGAAAAAAGGGGCCTGTTTTTCGCAAAAATGGAACAAGCGGGGCATGGCTTCAGGAGGCCAAAAATGGCTGTATTTGATGTATAAGACGCACCAACATTTCCACCCTCTTTTACGGGGAGAAAAGGTGCATCTTATACTCCGAAAAATACGGGTAAGTGCACTTTAACTTGGATGGCTCATTCCTGCTATTAATTGTTACTTCTCTCTCCCCCACAAAAAGAAATGGAATTTCCTATTCTTGAAAGTGTGGTATTGATAATCAGAGATGATAGGGAAAACTTACTAGAGATATTCATTTTGTGCCTAGAGGTAAAATGGAAGATGAAATTAAATAAGTATATGATAACCTGATTCATTCTCAAAATCTCAGATTAGCTTCTTGCAAAATGGAGATGGGAGGTGGTGAAGGATCACCATTGTTTTTCCAATGATTTAACAGCTTTTGTTTGGCCAAAAGTATTTATGTCAGCCTTTGTTTAATAAAATTCTCAAAATGGCTCCCGGTAGTAATAAAAACATTTTACAAGGCTGCATAAGACAACAGAGCAGTTGGACCAGAGAAAAAATGCTAAGAAATATCATTGGATTAAAGCCAGGTAGGAGAGGCTGCTTTAGTGAAAGGCCCTCTCTGTGATGGGCAGTGTGATACCCATAGACACCAATATGTACAAGGAAACTCCCAAATCTTCTGATTTGTTTCTTATTTCCCCCCCCCCCAAAAAAACCCTCGCTTGCTCTCAAATAAGAAAGCCCATTTTAGCATCATCTCTGTTTCCAATAATATTTTGGGGTGATACATAGCATCTTGGGAGAATTGGGAGAAGCAGTGTAACCGATTACAGTTGAATAGATTATTTGAGACTGACCACGCCTATCATGCTGATTTCCAAAATTTTCCAAGAACCCCCCCCCCCCAAAGATTGTTAATAAATGTAATGCTGATCAAGGATCCTTGGAAGGACAATTCACTGTCCACATCTCAGAAAAAGCCCATTCTCTGCCTCACTTCAACTAGCAGGAGAACATTTGAGATGAATCAAGAGGACCTAAAGCAAGAAGCCTTTTCTTTAGCTACCTGGCTGAAATCCTAAGCTATTTAGGACTTCAAAAATAAGTGCTAGACATTTGAATTATACTGAGAAACACTATCTGTGCATGGCATCATTTGGGACTGATGTTGTTAGTTCCATTTGGTTGATCTCAACCAGAAACAGTCCAGCTATACTTCAGATTAATTGAAGATGCCCGGTGATAGCTATATGTGTAACACTCACAGCAGAGTAATCTGGATATAACAAACTCATTACAGGATTGTAAGAAAAAGAACACTGCAGTTTATGGTGCTTTATCAGGAAATTTGCTTTAAAACCTGGATTTCATTAAATTGATTTCACTTCGGAGTTTAATGCCAGAGAAAAAATTAAGATACTTAACATTATGATAAAAATTATATATGATCCAAAGCCTGTGACTCTTAAAATTAGAATTCCCTTATCAAACAATAATTGCCGCATTCCCTTGTACTACTGTATAGTTCTTATTCCTGTTTAACTTGCAGTACAATAGCAGGAATGGAAATGAAGAGCAGAAGGAAGCAAAAAGGGAGAGTGTAGTTCTGCTATTTATAGCCTATGGAATAACAAAAGATGCAGAATCTGCCAATGCCATCAACCCTGGCTTAGCTAATGGCTGATCTTGAACATGTCTTCCACATTTTATCTTCTACCTACTATGTATTAAAATATTGAACTGATTTACCTGCTGTGTTATTTCAAATATTTCCATGTGACCTGAATAATAGCCAAGAAAGCAATATGATCCAAGCTGTCTCAGTTTTACATACTAGAAGTTTAAATCAGTATCTTTCTGGGCAAGCCAGTTGAGCCTGTTTTCCATAAGACCCAAGTCTGAATGAAAGGAATATTGGGACTTCTACAAGGTCCCTCCCTCATTCTCTGTTTGTACAAATACATGTCAAGGTCATATCACTTGCAATAGAAAAATAATTCAATTTCAGTCATTCTGGGCTTAAATGTTTTGTATAAAAAAACAAATAAGAGAACAAGAATCGGATAAGGAAAAATGAGTTTGCCTTAGTTCTTGCAAACTATCATCACTGTCCCACTCTTTTGAATGAAATTATTATCTAGGAACATGTTGATCTCTATATAGGGCTATATTATTATGATTGGTTGCATTATTAATAGTTATGGTTCATCACATAATCAGCCAAATGTTTGAACTGGATTTGGCATTTTTATCTGTCTATCAATAATAATAACTTTATTGTCATTGTACGTGTATACACAGTATACCCATACAACGAAATTCACTTAACACCCAAAGACCAGGTCCAACACACATAACAATCCCCAAACACACTCCCACCCACCACAATTCCCCATCCCTTACTAAGGACCTGGGATAGGCAAATGTTGTTTTAGATTTCATATTACAGTATTGGCATCTTTTAATGCTTATGTTAGCTGTTACTTTTGAACAAGCTTCAATGCAGGCAACTTTATTATTTTTGTTCTAGATGCTCAGTTATTCTTTGTTTCAATTATTCTTTAGCTAGAGGGCTTTTTTTTCCTGAGAAGTCAGAGAAGACGGTGCTTCCTGGTTTGTGAATGAAAATGAATCAATGTGTAAGATGTCTTTCTCTACTACGAATTCCTGCTGGTTTGCCTCTTCTGTCTGAGCTACTGCTGGTAAGGCTTCAGTTTCTTTGCCCTGGGTAAATCTTTGCAATTCTGCTTCTGTGAATATTTATTTTGTATTATAAATTGATGTTGATCTTCTAGTTTATTATAAATGCCAAAATGAATGTTGGACATACCTGAACGTTCGTTCTATGTGCGCTGCAGGAGAGTCCAAGCATGGATTTCAATTTGTCTGATTGGCCAGAGACTGAGTTGCAAAATCTTTGGCCACACCTCCTCCTCCCAGCCGAGCTTCAGTTTTTTCAACGAATAGATAGATCTGGAGAAGACGTAGCCCCAACTGATAAAATTGATCACACCTGGACCCCGGGCTGTACCAGAACCAAGGTGAGATTGGACTCTCCTGCAGCGCACATAGAACGAACGTTCAGGTAAGTCCAACTTTCATTCTCCTGTGCACTTCTTAGAGAGTCCAAGCATGGGATATACCCAAGCTAAATTGTCGTAGGGCGGGAGACAGATTTGTCCACGGTCTCTTCGGCCGGCAGAACCCGCTGTAACACCCGTCTTTCAAACGCCGCCTCCACTGAGGCAAACTTGTCCAATTTGTAATTCCTCACAAACGGTGAGGGAGAAGTCCAGGTGGCCACTCTGCAAATCTCTAGAATCGAGGCTTGCGTAGCCCATGCCGTTGTGGTGGCTGCACTTCTGGTTGAATGTGCTGTGATACGTGTGGTGTGGACCTAGCCTGATGTTCGTAGGCCAACGCAATGCACACCTTTAGCCAACATCCGATGGTAGATGGAGACATCTTCTTGCCCATAGACCTGGACTGAAATGAAATGAACAGAGATTCTGTTCGTTGGAAAGTAGCTGTAGGCTTAGTGTACTTACATAGAGCTCTGTGGACATTTAAGGTATGCCAGTGCTTTTCACGCGAATGCCTGGGTTTGGGACAGAAGTCTGGTAGAATAACTTCTTGCGCTCTGTGAAACCAGGTGTTAATCTTTGGTACAAATGTTGGGTCTAAACGGAGAACAACTCTATCTGGGTGAAAAATGCACAAGTCTTGTTGCACAGAGAGGGCTGGCAGCTCCGAAATTCTGTGTGCAGATGTGATCGCTATAAGAAAGGCAATCTTGAAAGTAAACAGTCTGATGCTGGCTGGTCCTAAGGGCTCAAACGGAGGAGATGTGAGCGCCTGCAAGACAACTGACAGATCCCAAGTTGGGTATCTATGGACAGTTGGAGATAACAGGTTGGCTACCCCTTTCAAAAAACTACGCACCCTTGGGTGCTGGGAAAGGAGCTGCTCCCTTGCCAGGTAGGATGGTGGCCAAAGCTGCCACTTGCCGGCAGAGGGTGTTTGTAGATAGTTCCTTATCAAGACCCACTTCCAAAAAGTCCAAGACCTATGGAACTAATTTCTCCTTAGTACACCAGCAATAAAATGAAGCCCATGTAGCCTCATATATCCTGTTCGTTGATGCCCTTCAGGACGCAAGGATGGTCGAAATTAATTTGCCTGAGAAATGTCCCTTCCTGAGGATCTCCCTTTCAAGTGCCAAATGGCCAACCGGAGCCAATGAGGGTCCGGGTGTTGCAGGGCCCCCTGGCTGAGGGAGATCCTGTGGGGCGGTATTTTCTATGGGGATGAGATGGAAAGTATCACCAGGTTTGCAAACCATGAGCGCCGTCGCCAGTGAGATGCCACCATCAGCACCTCCTCCTTCTCCAAGATCTTCCTGATGACCCTCGGTATTAGGGGGGTTGGAGGGAAGGCGTACAACAGTTCGGCAGACCACTGGCAATGGAGGGCTTTGATCCCCTCAGCTGCTGGTGTTCAGAACCTGGAATAAAATCATGGAAGTTGAGTGTTCTGTGGGCTGTCAAATGAATCAAGGACTGGAAGGTGGAATCTTTCTATTATTTGGTGAAATAGATCTGGGTGGAGATGCCATTCGGACTGGTTGATGGTTGTTCAGCTCAACTAGTCCGCTTGAGTGTTGGACGTCCCAGAAATGTTTTCCGCTCGTAAGGACCGCAGATGTTTCTCTGCCCAGAGATATAAGTCTTTTGCCTCACGCATCAAGACCCTGGAGCAAGTGCCTCCCTGTCTGTTGACATGCGCTTTGGCTGTTACATTGTCTGTCAGTAGAATCACGTGCTGATCTGCCAATTTGGTTTGAAAGTGGCGTAGCGCCAGATGAGCCACTCTCAGCTCCAGCCAATTAATGTCATTGAGCAGGTCTTGCTGAGACCACCAAACTTGCGTCACTCTGGAGTACAGGTGGGCACCCCAGCTGAAGAGATTGGCATCCAATGTCAGCACCAGTCGGGAAGGTTCTCGGAAGAGACAGTTGTTCTCCATGGCGACTGACGTTCACCAGTCCAGGGAACAGAGGATCTGCTTGGGAACCCTGATCTTGGCCATTGAATTGCTGCACCCTGGTCTCCCACTGGGTAAAAGGAGCAATTGTAAGACCCTTGTATGCAACCGAGCCCAAGGGACTATGGCCAGGCAAGATATCATTTTCCCTAATACAGTAGTTGGGAGAGAAGTAGTAAAGGAACTAGCTCTAAGGATTTGATCTGCTCCACCATCCCTCTTATGCTGGCTCGGCGTTCCTGAGACAGGAATACCTGTGATGTCTGAGTGTTGATCACCTCCCCTAGGTGAGTTAGACTGGTGGATAGTGTCAACTGGCTTTTCCCCCAGTTCACAGAAAATCCGTGATCCTGGAGAGTGTGGACCATGATCTGAAGGTCCTCTTCCGCCTGCCTTAAGGACAATGACTGAATTAGTACATCATCCAGGTAACATTGTAGGTATATGGGCCTCGCCCACAGATGTGCTGCTACAACATCTAGCAGTTTGGTGATAGTTTGTGGGGCCGAGGAAAGGCCGAAGGGAAGTGCTCTGTATTGCCAATGGTGACCTACATATGAGAATCTGAGGAGCCTTCTGTGGGACAGTCTGAGGGGGACATGAAGATATGCCTCTTTGAGATCTATCGATGTTAAAAGATCTCCCTGTCTGATGCAACCCAGGATCGTATGCAGGGATTGCATTTTGAACCTCTTATACTGGATATGTACATTGAGTTCCTTCAAATCCAAAATGGCCCTCTGACCCCCCCGAACTCTTTGGGACCAGAAAGAGGATGGAATAAAATCCAAGACCCTCTGATCCCCTGGCACCGGTTCTATGACCATGATGTCCAGCAGGTGCTGAATCTCGGCGTCCATCAGAGCCCTCTTGGTGGCATCCCTGGGAACTGGGCATAGAATAAACAGTCATGGGGGGTTGGAACAAAATTCTAGAGTGAGCCCAAGCTTCATTGTTTGCAATGCCCAAGCATCTGTAGTGGTATCCTGCCACTGACTGACAAACATCTGTAACTGGCCGCCAATGGGGATATGTGACTGAGAGTCATTTCGTGTGGCGGTAAGGCTGGCTACTGGCACCCCGATAGGGCCATCTCGATTGTGATTGACGAGCTCTGTCGCGGAATGCTGACCTGTTCTGTGCCCTATCCATACTGTGGGGATACTGTCTGTGATACTGTGGGGTGGAGAATCCCACCTCCAAGGCATGAAAGGGCTGCCTGTGATAAAAGGGAGCAGATCTCCTGTCCGTTTGCTTTAAGAATGAGGAAAGGCCTTTCATTTGTCTTTTCCTCCACCAGGATTGGATCTAAGACTTCCCCAAACAACTGACATCCCCTGAATGGAGCAGATGCTAATCTCCATTTGGATTTCATGTTGGCTTGCCACTGGCGTAGCCAAAACTAATGTCTGGAAGTAACATTGGACGCCAGAGCCCTTGAGGCGAATTTGGCCGCATTGAGAGTTGCATCAGCTGAATACTCAGCTGCAGCAATTAATTTACTGATATCCTGCTGCAGACGGGTATCCTCTGAAGAGGTCCTAGTCTGCATCTGCCTCGGGCATAAGAGCAATGTTCTAGAGAAGAAGGATGCGGCTGTGGCTGATCTAATTGCCCAAGTGGCTGCTTGGTGAGTTTTACGGGCAGACAGCTCTGCTTTCCTATCCTCAGCTCTCAACCCCTCTGCAGTGTCTGAGGGAAGAATTGCTGCTGAAGCCAAGGTGGCCAGTGGTGCATCCACAGTTGGAATCTGTAGGAGCTCCTCTAGTTCCTGCTCTGCTGTGTACATTTTCTTGTCAATGCCACTAGGGGCAGGGATGGACCCACTGCCTTTGAATGACATCCACAAAGAACTTGGGAGAAGGAATCACTTCCTGTGCTGTGACCTGCTCTGTAAAGAGACTGGCACGGGGATCCCAAAATTCCAAGGGGATTTCATCAACACTCCCCGTCCTACCCATGTTGGCTGTTGATTTGGCCTTAAATAATAAGGTCTTAAAAAGGTTAGGGTGGAAAAGCCCAGAATACGAGGGTTTGTCTAGGGAAACCCCTTCATCCTCAGAAAATTCAAAACCACCCAATTCTTCCTCCCCCACCAGCAAGGCCTTGCTTTGCATTGATGGGGGTGGGGAATGAGGCTCCCTGAAATAACCTTTATCTGGATGCAAGTTCTGATGTAGGCCTCCAGACTGCGAAGGTCCTGGATTTAATGGCCCAATTAATCCCCTTTGGATGAAAGCTGCATTGATACCTTGCGCAATAGTTTGTGCTATGGCATTACATAATTCTACAGACAAGTTCTGGTCTGGATTCTCCTAAGGGTGGAGCCCCGCCACTGTAGGAGTAAAGATGGCAGATGGAACGGAAGGTCTGTTGCCAGATACAGATACAGCAATCCTGAAGCAGACAGGCCGGAGGCATGATCACTCTCTTCCTGATAGGGAATAGCATGAAATTCCTGTCCCTCTGGAATCACATTAGGAGACCAATTTAGCTGGTCCTCCAGTAGTGTTTGTGATGGTATTTCCAGTGCTAAAGGCATGCAAGGCACACTAGCACTACCAGAAATCCCCGGGCTCCTTGCAGCCTCTGCCTGCTTTTGCAAAATGCTTTTCCAGGGCCTTCTATCTTCTTTTGGCATCTTTGTCAGATGCTAAAGAAGTTGATTTGGAATGCTTGGACTTGGATCTGGTAGAAGGTCCTTTTGCTCCTGATCTTGCCTTCTTTGGCTCAGAACACCCAGCTATCTGCTATCTGGGGGAAGATCCAGCAGAAATACTGCTGTTTGAATCTATGCAGTCTGCCATTATTGCTGTAACAGCTGGTAGTGAGAGTCTTGATAAGTCACACAGATTGCAATCAATTTGCTAGAAGGGAATGTTTAATCACTGAGCAAAAATGCTGGATACTCACTGTGCAGTCCAGGCCTCTAGAAAAGTGCCAAACTGTTTGTTTGTGCAATACAGGATGCAAAAGCAGAGCAGTGGAAAAGGGAGCAAAACCGACAACACAATTACTAATGCCACCTCACAATCAGTTCCTGAAACAGGCAACACGGTTTACTTGTGCGTAATGGCTGTCTTCCTGGATTCTGACTGAAGCCTCGGTCGTTGAATGGCCGCTCTCTGCTACAAAGCTGTCTTACAAGCCTCTTGGCCCTTGCTGCAGCTCGCAATGGCTTGGTGATCTTGGCTGCCGCCCCAAAATGGTGGCTATCAGCGCTCCAATCTCTGTGCAGCACAGCGAACAGCTCTTCCAGCACGCTGTGTCCAACCAGCCTCTGACCGACTCCTCGGTCTTCCCAAGACTAATTCCGACCTCTGGTGGTCGCTGCTACCTTGCTGGATAAATAAGCTGACCACGCGGCAATGACGGCGGCGGCAGCAATTGCGTCAGTGCTCCCGGCGTGGAAGGCAACCCAAGCACGCTCTCAGCGCTCTAGTGGCTTTAAAATGACTGCCGATTTTTTTTAATGCCCAATTTCCAAATTATGCTTTATTAATTAGTATGATCAACTGAAGATATGTCTCTCTAGGCCGACTGAGTTGAAAAAACTGAGGCTCGGCCAGGAGGAGGAGGCATGGCCAAAGATTTTGCAACTCAGTCTCTGGCCAATCAGATGAATTGAAATCCATGCGTGGACTCTTCAAGCAGCACACATGAGAATATTGTTTGCCTTCCTTTCATGTAGAGGACTAGAAAGGGAAGATCTCCTTTCTAATAAATTTCCTTCTACTTCCTTGTGTTAAAAAAAGATTATGGAGGCAAGAAAATGATGGCAGTTATGCCATGGACTTGAGATAGGCATTTTGTTCCCCAGCCAAGATGAGGGCTGAAGGATGACTGCACTCTTTCATGCCAAAAAGGGTGAAACAAATGCTGCCTGGTGTAGATCCTAAGGATGAGATGTAATCTGAGATTTTATTTGTCCATTCTCTTTGAAGTTTCTTATATGTCAGTAATACTGATTAAGTATAATTGTTAAAGGTTCGAGCAATGTTCAGAAATAGGAGTTCCTTGTAACAAATTGTGCTGGGAAAATTTTTTAGTATGATCAAATTATTTTTCTCACTGCCAAGAGATTAATGGCTACAGGTGGGTCTCACCAAGGATGTTTGTTTCTTAATTTGTTTTGGAGTTGTCTTGGAAAGGATAGAAAAATTATACTGTCTCAAAATGCTCAGTCTTGTTTTCTTGTATTATCATGGGTAAGGAGAACCAGGTTTTTAACAAAAGTGTAACAATGTTTTCCAAGAAGTAAGAAGAAAAGAAAAGATGAATCTGGTCCTAGGGATGGATGAGCCCTAATCCCACCAGAAATCATATTCTAATATGTAAATTGCAGATCTCCCAATACAAAGAAACAGCTTGAAAAAACATGGACATCTTTAAAAATTCTGCAGTGTGATCTCTCCCTCCCTCCCTCCCTCCCTCTCTCTCTCTCTCTCTCTCTCTCGTGTGTGTGTGTGTGTGTGTGTGTGTGTGTGTAATTTAATTAGCACATTCTGAAACAAAAGCCCAACCTACAATGTCAGTTTTATTTACATGAATGTCTCCAGCCTCTATAGACAATAAAAAAAAAAAAAAACTTAAGTGGTTGAAGTCCAGTGACCTCTATCTACCGGCCCAGAAACTGATAGGGAACATCTTGGAGTGTAGATAATGAGTTTGCCTTTGGGTAAAATAACATTTTGTATCTTTCCATGCTGAAATTTTGTGAGTGTCTATTTCATGTTGTCAAAATTCCAAATGGTCCAAATTGCCAATCCCTCTCTTTGAACACCAAATGGGAAAGGAGAAGCCATGAAATTGTTCCCTCATTACCTAATGCAACAGAAGTTAACATCTTTTGTCTTTCCATTAGTGGCCCCAGAGTCCCTATTCTTTAGTATGATAAATGATTATGACCCTTTCCCAGCAGGACTGTATGTATGTTCTGGTACCAGAAGTGGAACTAGATGAATCAATTGGGAAGTCACAAGATTAGATGCCCCCTTCTGCCTAAACATCACTGCAATCAGCTAGCCTCCATGACTTGTTTTAAAAACAAGCCCATATTTTAAAAACAAGCCCATATGTCATATCAGTAATCTAATATACTCTTTTAATTGGCCCTGGTAACCTCTGTTCAGACTTCCCTGATATGCACTGGGCTTCTCTTAAATGCTCTGAAATAGATTCCTGGGTACTTATGTTTCTATCTTTAGTTACAAACATAGAGGACAGGCTCTTAACACAAAACAGTTGGGCTAATCATTGACAATCTGTAACTATAAAAAGGTGCAAAAGTCACAGCAATAAGGACAGAGAAGATATTTAAAAATACATTATAAACAAAGGGGATTATAGTTATTAAGTAGGAAGTTGCTCCAAAAAGTGGTGGCTGTGCTTTGTCAGGTGTCCTGATACAATCCTGGTTCAAGAGATCCCCAAGTTTTTTTCTCAACAAGAGTTTCCTCAAGTGCAGCTTTTTTGATTCTTTTCCATAGTAATGGGACAGAACATGATACGGTTGGGGAGGGAGTTATATGTCTTTTGTGAATGATGGACAGGAGTCGTTCCTTTAAGAAAAGCACCCTTAGCTGATTTACCTTGCTCCAAATTTCATAGCAACTTCTAAAAAATAATTTTTTTTGCAGTTTTGCAAAACATCCCCCCTTAATCTGCACACATCTCTTCTACTTCTATTTATTTGTCATGTTAAAAAGCAAACCGACTTATTAATCTCTTTTTGGAATGATGAAAATTTGGATTATAGGAAAGATGCTGGGGATACAATTTTGGCCTTGCCCCACATTTCTAGTCTTTCCTTGTTGACTGGGATAATCTGAAAAGTAGCTGTAATTCAAGAATATAGTGTCTACATTCAGCTCAATGTTAGTCACAAATAGCTGAAATACTTCTTCAGATTTTCTCCATCAAAACAGGACCGCTGAGGCTGAAGATGAGAGTAGTATACCAGGATGTGTGGATACACACTCCTTCCATAGATGTATATTTTAAGCTGCTGTAGTTTATATGACTGGAGTCCTATGCACACTTACTTAAAACTGGTCACCATTTATCTCAGTGGCAATCACAGAATCATAGGGCTGGAAAAGAACTTAAATATCTTCTAGTGCAACCCTCTGCCCAAGGCAGGAGTTCTTATACCATCCCAGACAAATGATTGTCCAATGTTTCTTGAAAACCTCCATTGATGGAGCATCCACAACTCCAGGAAGAAAGCTGTTCCGTTGCTTAATAGTTTTCACTGTCAAGAAATTCCTCCTTATTTCCAGATTGGATCTTCCTCTGATGAGCTTCCACTCATTTCTTCTTATTTTACCCTCTGGTGCTATGGAGAATAAATCAATATCTCTTCCCTGTGACAGCCCTTTAAATATTGGAAGACAGCTATTATAGCACACCTCAGCCTTCTATTTGTAAGGCTAAACATATTTAATTTCCTTAGCTGCTCATTGTACTGTTTAGCCTCAAGTGTCCTAATCATCTTTATTGCTCTTCTTTGCACTCTTTCTAGGGTCCCAGCATCTTTTTTGTATCATGGTGATCAGAGCTGGCCAGAAGCATTTACTCACTTCTGTGTAAATGTGTAGGAGACCAGTCTCTGACTGAATTAGCCACCTATTAGGCCAAATAATATACAGTACAATCTAATATTTTTGTGCAGTTTAAGTGACTGAGAGCCTTTCTACTCTTATATCAAAGCATGATGGCACAAAATCATTTGACAACATATTTTCTCTGCAGTTTCCCCATGATGTTGTCAGTTTCTTTTCCCCATCCCATGGAACCTGTTTAAGACATCTGCAGATGTATAAGTGTTTAAAAAGTATCCATCTAGTCCAGGGGTATCAAACTTGCGGCCCACGGGCCGGATGCGTCACGTGTTGGCTTTGCCCCCACGCGGTTTAGTGAAGGGGGAAAAAGTCCCGATATGTCACATGATGCCGTCGTGACACCGTAAATTTGACATCCCTGATCTAATCTGTTACCTTGTCAAGTTTGATCTTGGATTGGTTTGAAAGTCGTTGAAAATCAGCCAGCATGCAATTTTAATTGATGATGATGATTTAGCATTTCTCCTCTTAATTTATCACAATTGAAGATGTTAAAGAAATGCTAAGCTATTGTGGGAGTATATTGTCACACTGATAAAGAGGCAGCCATTGGGTAAATTACATCAAAGTACTGGTTGACTTGCCTTCTCCCCACCTACATTGAAGGGCAAGAGAAAGAATAAAAGAACTTAAACTGCTTTGAATTAGTTGTAAATAAAGCTCACATCTGAAAGCCAGAGTATTTGTCAGAATTCTTGTGGTGTTCTAACAAATCTTACTTAACAGATCTCAGATTTGATGCTTATTAGTTTCTTTGCAGTCCTGATTGCTGCTTCATAGTTCTGACACCTTGAAGGAAATTAGGTGAATGACAGTGACTGGGAACAGAGACAATAGAGACAGGATGGGAATTGGCATGGAGACAGTCGATTTCATGCCAGTCTAACTTTCTGCTGATTCAAGATTATGTAGGTGGTGAACAGTTCAGCTCAGCAGTGGGGAAAATCTTTGAGCTTTAAGCAAGTTACTGCAGTATTTTCTGAGTTTCAATCCCACATTGGCAACATAATACTACAGGACTATTATAATCCTTACCCAGATAATTTCAAGGTTTAAAAGATTATTCAAATATTCAATTTATGAAAAACACTTCAGGACAAAAGGCCTTCCAGATTTGAATTAGGAAATACTTCTTCCTGATCAAATTAGGATCAAATCAAATTAGGCCTGAGAAAGCACTGAGCATAATTCATAAACGTTTTTAACATTTAAGAGAATTGGATTCCCCCCACTCAACTGTTCTTTAAAGTTTAGTCAGGCATTGATGGAAAATTTCTGACTGGGTGTATTCTAGTCCAAAAACAACAATAACCAACTCCTTCCCTTACACTCAACACAAACATTTTAAAAGACATACTGTAGACAGACATTTCTTCTTTCTGAATTGCTTTTCCTGCAGCACTGTGAATGTTATAGATGGTCGCAATGCCTACTTTTCCTAGTATAATTGGATCAGATTCTGAATCAAATTTATTTATTGGTTTCTGTCTTAGCATTTGTGTTTATAGAAGCAACAAATACTGCAAGCCATCTATAGTACTGTACTACAATTATAAGGGAAGTAGGACATCACACTGCCATTACAGCTTTATCACTGCACAGGAACACAAGCTTCAAAGTAAAAATGGAGTACTGTTCCTTAGTTGTATAATTTCATGTGGGCTCAGTGAAAAATGGCCTAAAATCCTTTTTTTAAAAAAGTGATACTAACTTTGCTACCTGAAAGCTCCTAATACTCTGCCAGAGGATAAAGAAGAAGATGAGGAAAATGTCACAAAACAGGTTTGGCACCTAAACCATTATCACCAATAGGAATTATAAAATGGCTAGATTGCAGCAGGTGTGTCTTGGTAGCACAGAGAAATTACAATATTGCTTCCACTCCAACCTCATAAAAACAGCACTCAAAAAGCAAAATATGAAGGAAAACAGCCCAAAAGAATAGGTTGAGAAATGTTCATGTTACAATCCTATTGCAGATTGGCCCTTCTTTCTTAACCCAACCTAGGTTATTGTGAGGACCAAGAGGGAATAAGAATGGGGGAAGGGAAGGATACAAATTGTTTTGCCTTGAGCTCTAGGCAGGAAATCCATTTAAAAAGGTAGTAAACATAAATGTAATAAAAGATTCAAGACAGAGACTTTTCTAACTTTAGGCAATTTGCTCTAATATTTTATATTCTTCCTGTTTCTTTTCAAAGCATATATATACATTTTATTCTCAATGCAAGGAAATCATATTCTCTTGGACTTTTTCTTTCTGACCTAAAGCTCAGTTCATCTGTTCTTCTGGGGAGAATTCTGGCAAAACATGATATAATGGCTAGGGTTTTTCACAAATATGCCCAGTATGGAAACTTTTCGAAAATGATACGTGTTTTCTCCTGAAGCAGCCCATTAGCCTGAGTTCCTTTCTAGATGTGGGGACTTCTATCTGAACATTAAAGTCCTGACCCCATCTGTTTCAACCTAAACTGAAAACAATATTGATACTGAATTCTTCTGTCACCTGATAAAGCACGTCCATTAATTTGTGGAAAGGCAAATGTTAGAACATGCAGCATGGCCCTGTCTTACTGAAATTAATATGTTGAAAGAAAGGAACATTACCGTGCAGTGTAGGAGTTTCTCATTAGATGAACCCAGTGACAGAGTTCAACTACCAGCAGAGGTGGACTGCCTCTCTATGAGATAGTTTATGGATGACTTGCGAAGTGACTTACTCTTATTCTTCATAATTTAAACAACAGAACAAAATAGCCCGCTTACGCAAGATGGCCTTTTCCCCCTGCCCATTACCAATCTTTTCCACACATGCCATACACTGCTAAATTCTCATCTCAAACACAAAGCTTTGTATGGGTCAGAACCTGGCATGACTGCTTCCTTATGAGCTGCCCATCCACTGATTGTTTTTTTTTAATAATAAAAGTGGGTTGAACATTGCATAAAGAAACAATATTTGCAGCCAGCTCTTCAATATAGAACATTTCCAAGCTGTCATACAGCATAAGACGAGAACAATAAGCAGCATTAAAAATGAAAGGATCTTAAATTGCCACTTTAAGTCAAGAAGCAAGGAAAAACAGAATAGGAATGAAGATTTAATGGACCGTGATCCTATTAGGAGAAAAGGGAAAAGACTGAATACATTTTTAGGATAAGAAGAACTCAGAAAGATAAGTAGGAAGAATTAGCCAGGACATGAAGCCTGCCATAAAAGAAAACAGATTAAGGAATGTAAGCTATTTGTATGCATTTCTTGTTTTGAATAAATAAATAAGTCATTGTTCTTGAATAAATGTTCTCCATAAAAACATTTACAGGGCTTTAAAAATATATATGGGTCCCATTTTCCTGCCCACTGGGCACTCAGGCAGCTCCATGTCAAGGAGATAGCAGACAAGCCTCTTCAAAATGAGAATTCTATACCTGAGGGAACTGTCTGCCTTAACAGACATTTGCCTCATCTAAAGCCAATCTTGGTATATATACAAATGGATACTTGGAGTTTCCAGTTCTCCAAAAACCCAGAACCTAACAGACAAGGAGTCAAAGGAGTTTTTTTAAAGCAGTATTAACTGATCCCAGTTAGTGGTCTATCATTTCTGTTTTGAATTATTGCTAGTTTCTGAGCAGCTTTAAAAGACAGCAGCACATGCAGCAGATAGAAGTAATCTGATCTGGGAATTATTTCACTATAGATAAGTTTAAACAGGCTCTTCTTGGACAAGAGGGGCCACAACAGGCACACCTGTCTCACCTTGGTGAACCATATTGTTGATACTGGAGATCCCAGTGACCATGGGGGATCTTAGCTTACATCTAGACTGCAGACTGATCCTTTTTAGCATCCATCTGCAACAGACTGTTGATCTGTCCTTCCTGGAGAGGCAAATCATCCAGCAACATATCAATGTATTTTTAGGACTGACTTTTAATTTACTGGCCCTCATTCATTCATAACATCAAATTAATGATTTTCTGAATGAGATGTAATTGCCTGGATTTGACATAGAAATTCCATGAGTTACTCTGATGCATGACCTGTCCTAGAACAGAATGGTGCAACCTCGTAGAAGAAGCAAAAAATGATGTGAATGATGTTTTGCTTGTGTTCCTTCTGTGGTGGCTATTTAATTACAGTTTAATACTGTAATCCCAGTTTAATACAGGGAATACTTTTATTGATGTGGTATGTATGCATTTTTCAAGATAGGTGTGCACCAGCAGTTCATCATCTGTGAAGTGGATACTATTTCACAGATGGCTACTTGGAATTATTCCTTCTGTGAACTTGTTTAGAAAAGTGGTTTTGTATTTTGAGCGCAAATACCCATTTCTGCCTTGTATTTGGCATATTAGGCAACTAATTTTTCTGTCAACTTCTCCACTGTGCCTTTTTGTTTTGGAAGTAGTCATGTCATTATGAGAGTGATTATAACCAGGAAAATGGTCTTGTTAATAGCCATTATAGGAGAATATACACATTATCAAAATTCCCTATGCCCAGAAATGTTGGGCGCCCTCTTCTAGTCTAAGTCCATGCTATCTATATCAAGTGTTTAAGAATATGTAGATTGGTATAAAGTCAATCTGCTTTACTTTCCATTTTGTAAGGAATATTTCCAGTCCAATAGATATAGGTTAGTGTACCCAGATGCTGCCAGCTTCCTCCATAGTAATTCACTCAGACCCACCTTAGTAGGGATCCTGAAGCCCAGATTTTGGAAAAGTCAAGCCTTCATACAACATGTCAGGCATAAGGTATCAAGAACAACACAAGGGATTGCTCATAATAGTTTCTTTATTGCTGTTCCACCATAATCAGGAATCTTGTCAGATAAAAACATACTCTGCAAAATTATCAGATAAATCCCATAAAGGTTTAGGGAGGGTGCCTTCTGGAGCTCTTTCTATAAACCAAGGACTCAAGGCTGATCTGCCTCTTAACCCGTTAGGAAAAATTCCCTTCCTCCTGCATTTCAATGCTAGATTCAACCATACAACCTATTCCACTGTGCCTAGAAAGCAACTCACAACCAACACAGGTGTTAAAACAGCTTTCATGTGATCTTAGTACTTACATCATTAACCTAGTTCTTGTATTTTGCATCAACTGGATCTTATTATGCTGGAATGTAATCTGGTATCCCAAGAAGGAGGGGTTACTTCCCAGAGAGCAAAGAGGAGGCGGAGCTTGGAAGGTGTGGTAGGCAGGAAGAGGGCAAAGACCCTTCCTAGAAGTTCACAGAGTACATCTATAGTTTTGGCATATAGCGTAGTTGTTTTAGCATGGTAAGATTGTTTCTGTAGGTGAAGAATAAAGAAACTACTCAGAAATAACTCCCTGTATCATTCTTGGTTTTTGGGGCCTGACATATGGACAATTTAAGGACAGCTTCACAGAAAACATGTGATAATAATTACATTGGAATGAAGCTGAAACCCTTGTCACAACAACACAACAGTATAACACACCACAACTGTTACCTGGGAACCCACTGACACCTGAGGATAAAGGAGCACTCCCGGACACTCTGCACCTGTTCATTCAGGAGAAATGTGATATATTCCAGAATGTCAGGCCTCCAGTCTTTGAGTCCCGATTCCTCATGATTAACAACACTGCATTTGCCTGGGCTAATTTTAGCAATCTAGCCGTTTTTATTTTTTGAAAGATATGGTTTTAAATTTTGGCTTAACTGTAAATGTATCAATTGTATTCCTTTTTATAATTTCTATTTTTAAATTGTTGTAAACTAACTTTCTGTTTATATTCAGGAATGCAATACATTCAATAATAAAATGAATGCATGAATTTAGGCGATACACGTCTTAAGACACTGACGGCAAAGAGCAGTAAAGCACTTGGCATAATACGGGTGTATAGCATTCTAACGATTCTCCAGTCTAAAATTCCTAACAGATTTTATGCAAGTATTACATAGTATAGGAGACAGAATTGACTCATTTGGCTCTAATAACAGGTGAACTACTCTGTTCATACACTTTCCCATCACTGTAAACTGTTACTCTTCCTCCCTGCCATCTGTACCAGTCAGCCTTCCTTCAACTGGTCCTTGTCTTCAGATTCTTCCATCTGCTATATCAGCTTCTCATCATCTTACACAATGCTCATGTGCATGGACCACACCCAGACATTTCCCCAAATAAACTGGAAAACCACCTTATCCTATTCCTTAACCTACAATCTATCATGCTAATAATGTTTTCTGCTTCAGGGAAACACCCATTTTAGACTTTAATATCCTCCCACTGCATTCATATTTCACGTCCATTAGTAGTCAAAGGATCTTCAGGAACAGCTCTGTTCTATCTGGCCTTAATAGCATGGAATAGCTCCTACATCTTCTTCATTGGACTCCTACAGTTTACATAAAAGGCAATAATAACTGCATTGACCAATGAACAAGAAAAAAACCAAATTCCACATCAATGTAATACCTTCATTATGCCCCTTCAAATATCAAAAGGATCAAGCAATTTTTTAAGTTTAACAAACAGGACTTAGATCAACACAGGCGTCAAGCACCATTTTTCTCTTCTTTTGCTTTATTAATATGCTTCCAGAGCAATACTGACATTAATTACACAGTCAACCCAGAATTGAAACTGGTAGTCAACTATATGAGAATCAGTGGCATAAGACATGCCAATGATAGGAGTTATTGGATGGCATGGCTTGTAAAGTGGGGATGAATCTCAGTATGTTTTATGTTTCTAGGCCAGGGGTGTCAAACTCGTGTCGTCACAGCATCATCACGTGAGGTATCATGACTTTTTCCCCTTTTGCTAAACCGGGCGAGGGCATTGCCAGGGCATGACTCATCCGGCCCACGGACTGTGAGTTTGACACCCCTGTTCTAGGCCCACTAAATGTGGTGTGTCGAATTATAGATGTTTGAAGGAACAAGGTTCTTAGTCCAACTGTTTGACACTGTGGAGATGTGTTAGTCAATGTGTATACATGAGCTTGTTGGCTAATGCTAAATTTACTGAGCAGATTGTGGGTGTTGGCTTGATTACAAATGCAGATTAACTATTGAGACTTTAAGAACTGTTTTGGGAAATATTGCCTCTTTCCCTTTACTTTTCAGCTCCCTCATCTGATCTTTTAAATCTTTTCATCCTGGCCTGGAACTTTTTTGGTGTCTGGATGAAAAGAACTGTTTTAAGTTCTGCTTTCAACCAAATGATGAGAATAGGGTTGACCCACGTGATTATCTACAGCTTGCCTTTCATTTTGAAAACCTGAATCACTCAAGATGATTAATCAAGAACCAAAACTACAACAGAAAATGTCATCAAATGCACCCAAGCTGCTAAAATGATTATTCTCAGAGAATGAAATTCCAACCAAAATACAAACAAATTGAAACCATAAACACAGTTTAACACTGTTTATGACTAAGGAACTCTGCATAGAAGCTATCATTGCTTTCAAATAATAGTTTTTGGAGTAGTTAGCAGCTTCATGTAGCTGATTTAAATATTGAGAGAAGAGATTTTCTGGAGTTTATTATTGACCCATCAGGTTATAAAAAGCACCAAGAACATTTGAATCTGTTCCATTGCCCTCATGATTGTAAAACAGACTGGGACACTTAAATAAGGAAAAGAACATAGGAAAATTGGGTGCTCTCCAAATGCAAGGGAAATTAATCTGATTGGGTATCTTTCACATTGTATTTAATTTAAACCTAGAAGAGGGCTACTGTGCATGTTAATACATATAGCAGCACAAATCTGACAATTAGGTGAGAATCTGCTAGCTGTTCTGCAAATTATATCAGACATTATGTAGTACAATAATTATAGTAAAACAAATCTTACCTGCCATGCCTCAACTTTCTTGATATCTGCACATGACCCATTGGCAAACAGTCCTTTCCCAGGAGTGCAAGTGTATATATCCTGCAAAGCATGAGCAATGGAATATACTGCCAAGTACACATTATAAGATATCCGCAGGTGGGTATAATCCATATATGGTGTTTCCACACTAGTGATGTTCTCACGCCCTGTACATGGGGGACAGAATGAAGCTGTACCATTTCCAGCTCTAGTGCCTTCTTCATAGCCTTTGTGGAAAAAACCTGGGAAATTTTTGTTTCCTTCTGGTAAGTAGCAATTAAACGTCTCCTCCCAAAACTCTTTAATAAATCCATTATTAGCAGACTTCTTAGGGTTTACCTTCTGCAGAAAGTCACGAAAGCCAGGGATCTGTCCTGCCTTAAGAGCAAATCCAATGGTGCCCCCCATGACATGAAAGAATTGTGGCATTGCTATCAATGACGAGCTGGCCCAGGCTTCACTTGCCAGCCAAATTCTGCCAGTGATGTTCCGTGTGACAATCTCTTTGATCAATGGTTCTAGGTCAGGTGCACTGGAGAACACAACGATCACTTTGGCAGTGGAATTCTGGATGACTTTTACTACCTGTTGGATCTGATCCTCAGGCAAGTACTGGGCAATGAGCTCACTGAAGTCAATGCAGATGTTTCTCTCCTCTGTTTCTTCCCTGAACTTTTCAATACCCGGCCGGCCATAATTGTCATCTGCTGCAATGGTACCCACCCAATTCCAGCGGAAGTACTCTACAATGTCAGCCATAGCAGTGGCTTGGTGCTCATCATTAGGTATAGTTCTCAGGAAAGATTTGTATTCGTTCCTGTTGCTCAAGAGCCGACTGGATGAAGCATAGCTAACCTGGAAAAGGAAAGAGGGGAATAAATTATTATGCAACACTTTTAAGTAAAAACTATTCTGAAACATTTCACACAGGATGTGATCCCATGAACACATCCTTAAAGAAGGAAAAATGTTGTATCAGAAGGGCGGTTTTCAAGTGAATAAGAAATTGCTCACAGATGCAGTGGTACACATGGACAGCATGTTGCCAAATTTATGCCTTAGAAAGATCACCTTAAACAAAAAGTTCAAGACTCTTTAATAGGTAAACTAACAATCCAAAAAGAGATATTGATTTTGGGGAGACTTAGTGCGGCCACATGTTTACTGGACCCGTGTCCCTCCTGGTTGGTACTGGCTTCCCGGGAGGTTACACGAGGCTGGCTCCAGGGTGTTATCAACGCTTCGCTGAGTGAGGGCCACTTTCCCGCTGCCTTGAAAGAGGCGGTGGTGAGGCCTCTCCTCAAGAAGCCGTCCCTGGATCCGGCAATATTGGCCAACCTTCGTCCTGGCTCCAACCTTCGCTTTATGGCGAAGGTTGTTGAGAGTGTGGTCGCGTGACAGTTCCCACAATTCCTGGAGGAAACATCTTATCTAGATCCGTTCCAGTCAGGTTTCAGGTCTGGGCACAGCACGGAAACGGCATTGGTCACATTGGTTGATGATCTCTGGAGGGCTCGGGACAGGGGTTGCTCCTCTGTTCTGGTCCTGTTAGATCTCTCAGTGGCTTTTGATACCATCGACCATGGTATCATGCTGTACCGGCTGGAAGAGTTGGGGGTGGGAGGCACCGTGTTGCGGTGGTTCTCCTCCTTTCTCTCCGACCGGTCGCAGTTTGTGTTGGCAGGGGGGCAGAGGTCGACCTCGAGGCCTCTTATCTGTGGAGTGCCGCAGGGATCGGTCCTCTCGCCCCTTCTGTTCAACATTTATGTAAAGCCGCTGGGCGAGATCATCCGTGGCTTTGGGGTGAGATACCACCAGTACGCTGATGACACCCAGCTGTACATCTCCACCCCAGGCCACCCCAATGATGCCCTTGAAGTGATGTCCCAGTGCCTGGAGGCTGTGCGGATCTGGATGGGGAGGAACAGGCTCAAGCTCAACCCTTCCAAGACTGAGTGGCTGTGGCTCCCGGCATCCCGATATAGTCAGTTGACTCCATCACTGACTATTGGGGGAGAGTCTTTGGCCCCCACAGAAGGGGCTCGCAATCTGGGAGTCCTCCTGGATAGGCAGCTGTCCTTGGAGGAACATCTGACAGCTGTAACCAGGGGGACCTTTTGTCAGGTTCACCTGATTCGCCAGTTGCGGCCCTTTCTTGATCGGGATTCCCTGTGCACAGTCACTCATGCCCTCGTCACCTCTCGCCTTGACTACTGCAACGCTCTCTACATGGGGCTCCCCTTGAAGAGCACCCGGAGGCTCCAACTGGTCCAGAATGCAGCAGCGCGGGTAGTGATGGGAGCAGCATGGCGCTCCCATGTAACACTGCTCCTGCGCGAGCTGCACTGGCTCCCAGTGGTCTTCCGGGTGCGCTTCAAGGTGCTGGTTATCACCTTTAAAGCGCTCCATGGCATCGGGCCTAGCTATCTTCGAGACCGCCTGCTGCTACCAACGACCTCCCATCGTCCCGTGCGCTCCCACAGAGAGGGCCTCCTCAGGGTGCCATCAGCCAATCAATGCAGGCTGGTGACCCCCAGGGGGAGGGCCTTCTCTGTGGGGCACCTACCCTCTGGAATCAGTTGCCCCCAGAGATAAGGAGAATCCAAGACCTTAGCGCCTTCCGCCGTGCCCTTAAAACCCACTTTTTCCAGCAAGCCGGGCTGGCTTAAGAAGAAATTTTAAATGTTTTAATTGGTTTGTATTTTTAATTTTGGGCCAAATTTATATATATTTTAATTGTTTTTAATATTTGTATTTCATGTTTTTTAATTCTGGCTGTACACCGCCCTGAGTCCTCAGGGAGAAGGGCGGTATATAAATTTAAAATAAAATAAAATAAAATAAAATAAATATCCATTCTAATAACCATAACATTTTAAAGCCTAATTGAGATTATGTGTCTTTATCAATCTATCCACTGGACTGATGACAACCAAACATTACTTCCTAGGAAACACACCCCATAATGTGAGAAAAGTTTTCTCCTATCATCCTGAAAAATGGCCTTCAAATGGGAGAAGTGTTCCCTCAATCAGATGATAAATCATTTACGAATGTTTTAAACGGTAAATTGGCAATTTATGGTAATTTATTTATGTTTAACGATTTGTATTAGTTTATAATGTAGCATACACAGAAAATACAAAAGTAAATAATAGGAAAGATAGTGAGGGAAGAAGGGAAGAGAAAATGAGGAAAAGAAAAGGGGGAAAAGAAAGAAAAGGCATTGACTTCCAACTCCCTTCAGTGCAGTAGAATAAGACATTAACATAAAACCTCAACTGTTTACTTTTACATAATATTTTAAACTAGCCATTTTTGTAACAATAAATCTATCTAATCGGTAAAATCCAAAATCAAAGTTTTATTTTTTTCTACCTCAAGCACAAAGTCTAGAAGTGGTTTCCAAGTAGAAAAAAAAGTATTTGTATTTTTTTTCTTTGAACAAACACTAAATATAGCCATCTCTGTTAACTCCATCAGTTTTTGCAGCCATTTGTCCATTGTGGGGATCGAGGTAGCCTTCCATTTCTATGCATAGAGTAGTCTTGCTACTGTCAACATATATAACATCAAAGATCATTTTTTTTCTAAATCTTTTCCTATTAAACCCAAAAGAAAAGTCTCTGGTTTTCTGTTTACATTCACTTTAAGAATTTTATGTATTAAGGCATGAATCCTACTCCAATATTTCTTTGCTTTATCACACGTCCACCATAAATGATAAAAAGTCCGTTCTTTACATTTATATTTCCAATATTCATTTGAAATGCCTTTATATATTCTTGACAACTTGTCTGGAGTTAAGTACCAATGATACATCAACTTATATTAGTTTTCTTTTTAAGTTATAATTTAATGTAAATTTTAAACCTTTGTTCCACATATTCTCCCATTGTTCAAGCAATACATAATTTATGATATTTTTTCATTTCAGAGCAGACCTTCAAGTAGGCTCTAATCATATTGTGTCTCATTTATCCCAGGATTTTTCTTCTATCAGTTAAATTGCTATGCCACCCCACTTCATCATCCTCAGTTCCCCATTATATCAAGTGGTTTGCTTGGATCAGTGAAAGAGAAAGAAGTACTTAGAAATGATGGCCATATTATTTCTATATTCCTCAGCCCATCCGGAACTTTGAGAATATCCCCAATATATAAGAAAATTTCCAATCACATATAGAAGCAACCACTGTGCGTTTTCAAATCTGTATTTATTTTAGGAATTTTGCAGGGGTGAAATCCAACAGGTTCTGACAGGTTCTGGAGAACCGGTAGCAGAAATTTTGAGCAGTTCGGGGAACCGGTAGCAGAAATTTTGAGTAGTTTGGAGAACCAGCAAATACCACCTTTGGCTGGCTCCAAAGTGGGGCGGGAATGGGGATTTTGGAGTATCCTTCCCCTGCCACACCCAAGCCCACAGAACCGGTAGTAAAAAAATTTGGATTTCACCACTGGAATTTTGGCAGATTCAGCTAGATAAAAAAATAGATATATTAGTTTAAGGAAAAAAATAGATATATTAGTTTAAGACTTAAGGAATGGAAATTGGGCTGAATTTGTTTAGTCACAATCACTTAACAGTTAACAGAATAATAGAATGAGAAGGAACCTTGAAGATCTTATAGCCCAATCCCCTGCTCAATCAGGAGACTCTATACAATCCAGACAAGTGTCTGTCCATTCTCTTCTTAAAAGCTTCCAGTGATGAGGCATCCACAACTTCTGAAGGAAACCGTTCCACTTGTTAATTGTTCTCACTGTTAGGAAATTTGTCTTTAATTCTAGGTTGCTTCTCTCCTTGATTAGTTTCCATTCATTGCTTCCCGTCTTGCCTTCTGGTGCTTTGGAAAGTAGCTTGACACCCTCTTCTTTGTGGCAGCCCCCCAAATATTGAAACACTGATATCATGTCATCCCTAGACCTTTTTTTCACTAGACTTGACATAACCAATTCTTAATCAAACACCCAATCAATACCCAATCAAACTAGCTTGTTAAAAATTAGGCCAAAACAGCAGCCACAACAATAAATATTTTAAATATATTAAAGAAAATCAATGGCCAGATGGAATCATATCTCATTATGGGTTGTTACATGCTGAAACAGAGTTCAGCAGGAAGCTGCAAAATGAATTGCTATGGCTGATGTAAATACACAATGTGCATTATGCTATTTAATATGGGCATAAGAAAATAAAGGTGTTATAGAGAAATTATCGTATGATTATAATGGGTTGTAGAGCTGCCCTTTTGAATCTAGGGGCTACTCAGACATATAGGCACAGACTGCTACAATGACTTGTTGAATACTGTTGGTGTTCAAAATTGGAAAAGGGATATTTATTCTTTTAAAAAAGGGAAGATGTGGAAATGCTACATTAGCGCTTTAAGATTTTATATACATTGTGAGGTTGACTGAAGAGATGATGAAATATGCCATAGCAACAGTAGAAACATTTTGTAATTAACAAGCTCACCTACCCAGGACCATCCTCTTTCTAGCAATGGAAAGAGACAACATATGCTCACCTGAGGTATATAAAAGAGACCCAGAAGATTGGCAACTGCAGTGGAAATCCCAGAGCCTGTTGCTCCCACCACTGCAATTGTTGAGGGAATATGATCCGAGCAATTGCAAAACTCATCCAGATTCAGAGAGTCAATCTTGTTTTGGGCTACAAAACTCAGTGTGGCTTCCAGAGCTTTAGACACTGTGTTGCAGGTATCAAAAATGCTGTATCCAAGCGTCATATTGGGAAGAAGAGTTGGGCTGTTATTAATCTCTTCAATGGCGAAGATCATTGCCTGTAACCAGCGAAAACCCCGGAAATTATACCTACAAAAAAGGAAGAGAAATCGAAATAAGCACAATGTCTTATATAGAGATAGAGGAGAGAAACAGGAACATATATCGTTTCTGAGTGAATGGAAGAGCACTTCCTAAATCCATTTTCCTCCAAAGAGAAATGCAACTACATATTTCAAAATAATTAACCAAAAATAGGGCCAGTTCACATAGGCATCCATTACAAATCACAATGACCACTGTTATATTGTGCAAATGATGCAATTTACATCAGTTTCATTATGTCATTATCAAGCAAATGATATAAATTACAGAGTGCATGTCATATGTGCGATGAGGTAATAATGCACAGAACGTAAGTTGATCCTTGAATCCTCCAATGGACAACCATGGCAGCTGTACCACATACAAAACAGAGCCCTGTTGGATCAGAACAATGGGCATTTTGGACAGTGGCAGATGGTCTCTCTCTCTCTCTCACCTCTCCCTCTTCCTGGAATTCTCAGCAACCACTGACACAATTTAACAGCATATCCTTATTATCTAAAAGGTTAGGTCTTGTTTTGAGGTCTTGTTTTGAATGATTCCATTACACATAGTCTAGAGAATGTTGTGCCAAGAAAGTATTTTTATTCGTATTCAGAATTGTCCTATGAAATTTTTCAGAAGTAAGTAGTTAGCATTTATATGATATCCCACTTTCTGGGCAATCCATGAGGTATTACATGAGATATTATCAGAATATTAAGGCCCATTTTATCCAAACTTCTGTGTCACCCAATGACCAATCAAATTATGCAGGAAGCTCATAAGGATAATAGAAGAATTTCATGCAGGGTTCCCAGAGAGTTGATATTATATGGCAACCTACTTGTAATTTATGAGGTAATATGTGACCACCAAAATTAGTAACTTTAACATAGATTTATCTATTTTTTTTAAAAAAACCTTCTAAGTAATACTTTACTAAACAATACTAGCTGTTTTTTTTAAAGTATTCCCCTGAGGCAAAGAAGTCCCTGTGTATTTTACTCCAATAGTCATTGCCGACTATAGGGACAGTGCTCATCTCGGTTTCAAGGCCATTGCACCAGCACTGAAAATATTTCTGCGGTCATGTGGCCAGCATGGCATCACGGAGTGCTGTTACTTTCACACCAAAGTAGTACCTATTTATCTAATCACATCTGTATGCTTTCAAACTGCTAGGTTAGCAGCAGCTGGGTGGAGGATGGGAGCTCATCATGTCATGTGGTGCTTGGGTCTCGAACTTGCGTCTTAAACACTGAGCCACAATGCCACCCCTCCCTTGAGGCACTGTGACCAAAAATATATATTGTCTTCCACTATCTGCTTATTTTAGGGCTTTACAGTTAGGGCTGAATAATCCTTCAGATTCAGTCTCCAAAAGGTGTTTTGGAGTATATAGAAGCATGAACATAATAATTGTTTATAGCAGGGGTGTCCAACTCAAGGCCCAGGGGCCAGATTTGGCCCGCGGGGTGCTTAGATCTGGCCCACAGGGTCATCCTTGAAACAGTGAAGGACTGGCCTGTGGTGCCTCTGCCAGTGAAAACAGAGCTCGGGAGGGTCACATGTTTTTACTGGCAGAGGGTTGCAGGAGCCCATTTTCTCTGGCAGAGTGCTTGGGCCATAGGTGCCCCCGACACAAGTGACATCGAGCTGGCCATGCCCACCCTGGCCATGCCCACCAGCCCAAGGTCAAACACCAAGGTCAAACACAACCCTGATCCGGCCCTCAATGAAATCGAGTTTGACAACCCTGGTCTATAGTTTTTCCTAGGACTGTGTGATTGCTATGAAGCATTGGAAAACTGAAGCAAAATCATTGCAGAACCTTGATTAGTAGTTTTATTTTCAATTCTTATGAATCCTAGCATGGAATTCATAATTTTAAACAAGAAACACATTGGGTTGACATTTTCATTGTATCAGCATATTGATATACTGTAACACTGAGAACTTTTTTTTAGATGATTTCTATTTATAACATCTTCTAGAATCACTCAACTATTATGCCAAATTTAACAGCTTAAGCAAACAGGCTACTTCATTTCAACCACAGCTAAGTGATGCTATAAGAAATTGCAAATTACTAGTGCAGAAATTATCTTAATCACTGGCAGCTTGGACTTCATTAGCCCTTGTGTAGAGATTAGGTTTTTAATCCAATTTACACAACTTTGCATTTGTTTACACTGAACTACATTCCCTATTACAAAATTCATTCCTCTAGCCTGGAAATGCCATTAAGGTGCTCTTTACAATCCTTTTTTTTATTTTTATAAATCTTGATAATTTATTATCATTACCCCTGATTGCAGGATAGAATTGTACAATTTAGTGTGTTCTTTTTTTTATAATATTTGGACACTTAAATGTCTCTAGACAGTGTATAAATTAACCAAACACAAAACGTTTTTTTAAAACTAAGAAAATAGCACGAGTTCTTTTCTCTATGAAAATGAAGAGGTCTTCACAGGGCCGGATTTTCCTATAGGCTAACTAGGCTTCAGCCTAGGGCCTCAAGATCAAGAGGGGCCTACATTCAAATTGTTAGCAAAATTAAAATAATTAAAATTACACTTTCACTATAGGTGAAAGGGCCTCATAAGTGGAATAGCCTAGGGCCTCTTTTCATCTAAATCCGGCCCTGGGTCTTCACACAGCACCTATAAGGCCATAATGAAAGTGTCAGGTGAACATCTCTTGGGAGGCTTTCCACAAACAAGATGCCACTCATGAAAAGATCCTTTCTTTGCTGATGGGCTCTCTTGCCTCATTTGGTGAGGCATCTAGAGAAGAGCCGCAGGTGAGGCCATCATGATGCTCTAGAAAAGCAAATATGGATGGATCTTTTAGGTAACTTAGCCAAGATTTAGAGTTACAGGCTAATTAACCGGGGAAAATATAAAGTTCTAAAACCAACTGCCAGGCATGAAGCTCATTAATATTTCTAGTGATGGTAGAGAATCTGTAAGTAATCCCAAATCGTACACCTGATCCTCCAAGGGCAGTGCAGCATTCTCCTCAATGAGAGATTCAGTTCTACTTGTTCCTCCAGCCATGCTGAGGTTACACCAGTGGTGAAATCCAATTTTTTTTTACTACCGGTTCTTTGGGTGTGGCTTGGTGGGCGTAGCAGGGGAAGGATACTGCAAAATCTCCATTCCCACCCCACTCCAGGGAAAGGATACTGCAAAATCCCCATTCCCTCACCATTCCTGGGGGAAGGATATTTTAAAGTCTCCATTCCCACCCCACTCTGGGGCCAGCCAGAGGTGGTTATTTGCCAGTTCTCCAAACTACTCAAAATTTTCACTACCGGTTCTCCGAACTGCTGAAAATTTCTGCTACCGGTTCTCCAGAACCTGTCAGAACCTGCTGGATTTCACCCCTGGGTTACACTCTTTTACTATGTGTAAAATGGATAGTTAAAAATAAATGAGGGGGCCTTTGTTCTGATTCAGTTCGTTCTGATCCAGTCTGGTATTCAATATCAACCAAAGAGAAAATGATAAAGCAGCCAGGAACAGTTTAAAAGAACCAAAAGAGAAACAGGTGCATGGGGTCAGATGCTTCTTCTTTTCAACCTACTTCTAAATCTCCTACTTCATAAATATTCCTGCCTACTATCAAAGCTTTTCAACCAACTTCTAAATCTCCTACTTCATAAATATTCCTGCCTACTATCAAAGCAATAGAAGTGCCTTCTGGGTTAAGGATGAAGAATATAAAAAACCATTATTAAGAAGCTTTGCTCACTATTCCGATGGTTAGAGATGCAAGGCTCAAATTACACATGAAGCAGGCTTCCTACAAGTCATCCCCAAAACATAGAATGCCCTCCAATGAGAGGTTTCATGTACTAGCTGCTTTCTAAGGGTAACCAACCTCATTACAGATTTCTTTGTGCTGAATTGAATATGTTATATCAAATGCAATTATATTTTATTTTGTAAGCCACATACTGTTTTGAAAATCTGCTTATATAGTCAAATTCAGTAAATAAAAGCCAGGTCTGACTGAAAGCCTACTTCAAAAGGGATCAGTCAAATACTTCAGAAAAGCCCATGTACAAGGTGTGGGAGACATAATAGAGTTCAGTTTCTTCCCTACAAGCTTGGAAGTGGTGCTTTTTTTTTTTTTTTTTTGAAACAAAGAACTATTATCTAGCAGAAATCTTAAAACTTTTAAGGCCTCTGGCATGCGAATCTGGGGAATGAGTGAGTTTGGGGGAGATTTGTGGACTTACCTTATGCATTCTACTGATTCTGGCCTAGATTTCAGATCCTGGTGTTTAGCAGCCACTCCAAAATGAATGGGAAACAATCCTCCAAGAATAATGTCTCCTTTCTTCTGTGCCCTTTGATTTGGTCCATAGGCAGAGCTACTCCAAGTAAATGCAAAGAGGATCAAACAGAAACTATAAAAAGTCATCGTTCCTCCTTTATACAAAAGGAATTACGTTGCAAATTTCAAATCAGGTACCTAAGAAGCAACGTAAGCCTAATATAATTTGACATGTTTTTTTCTATTTGAAACACCATACACTATGGCTGAGATGGGAAGGCTTGAAGTCCAATAAGTCACTGGACAATAATGATAGCTCTGATGTCTCTTCAGTGGACTTCTCCATTTCAATTTATCTGATCCAGCAATTCCTTGCTTCTTCAGTATCACTAGCAGTTCACGTAGAATTCATCTTCAAGACTTCCTAAAACAATATTAAAATGTAAAAAAAAATCATGTATACAAAGGAACATAGAACTGTCCACAAATCACAAATCACAGCCTTGTTCTAAAGCTGTTTTAATTTTTTTTCTTATAATTATTTCATAAAACATCACATTTGCTTTACATATAGGAAAAAATAAATAAATAACCAACATATTATATTTACCTATAGCAAACAAATAAATTCAGGCACGATATCCCTAACAAGGATGTCTTAGTTTCAATATCCATTTTTCCCAAGTGAAAAACCAGTTAAAGTGCTTCCTATTTAACAATAATTAATGAGAAATTCCAAAATGTGCATCAAGTTCAAGGAGGATGATTATAGACATAAGTAAGGTAAAGGTTCCCCTCGCACATATGTGCTAGTCGTTCCCGACTCTAGGGGGCGGTGCTCATCTCCGTTTCAAAGTCAAAGAGCCAGCGCTGTCCGAAGGCGTCTCTGTGGTCATGTGGCTGGCATGACTAAAATTGACATAAGTATAGCCATTTAAAGAAACAGTGATGAGTTGCTGAAATTATTATATGACAGTGAGTCTATATAAAGAAATCCATACCAAAATACACAAAGAAAAATAGGTTTCAACACCCACATAGATCTCTAGCACTAGCACTTAGACTTATATACAGCTTTACAGTGTTTTACAGTCCTCTCTAAGTGGTTTACAGAGTCAGCATATTGCCCCCAACAATCTGAGTCCTTATTTTACTGACCTCGGAAGGATGGAAGGCTGAGTCAACCTTGAGCTTGTTGAGTTTTGAACTGCCAAATTGCAGGCAGCCAGCAGTCAACACAAGCAGCCAACCTTGAGCCACTCAGAATAGAACTCCTGGAGTGAGCAGTGAGTTAGCCTGCAGTACTGCATTCTAACCACTGTGCCACCATAGCTCTTTGGCACCACTAAGTGACTATTTCATGTTTGACAAAGACGCTTCCCCTATGCCTGTGATGGCGAACCTATGGCACGCATGCCAGAGGTGGCACACAATGCCCTTTCTGTCAACATGTGAGCCACTGCCCCAGTTAAGCTCTTCCATGCATGCACTTCCCGCTGGCCAGCTGGTCTTCGGGTCTCTGCCACGCATGAGTGGGCACATGTGCATGCGTGGGGCGCGTGCGAGGGTGCATGCGAGGGGCATGTGCAGGGGCGGAGCATATGCATGGGAATCACACGCATTGAATTTTAGGGGTTCGGGCGCACAGGCACGCACTTTGGGCACTCAGTCAGATAAAGTTAGCCATCACTGCCCTATGCTATAAAACAGTAGGTGGACAGATTTTTTTTCTTCATTTACTACCATTTGGTGGAAGAGTTGTTAAATTAATATTTATAAAGAAAAGGAAAGGAAAGGAAAGGAAAGGAAAGGAAAGGAAAGGAAAGGAAAGGAAAGGAAAGGAAAGGAAAGGAAAGGAAAGGAAAGGAAAAAGTCACCAGCAGACATTTCTACTTAATATAAAACCAAATGCATAACTTTCCATTATTTGCAATTCCAATATATTTTTCACTCTAATTTCTCATTTTCACATTATGCAAAATTAAATAAAGGAAAACAATTGTAAAACATAGCCGTTCTAAAATGTTACTCCTGTCTTATGTCTACAATGCACACAAACCATCATGTTAGCACTTTAAGTATTTGTATGTTGAATGAAGTGATACAGGAAAAAATTGATAGAACCACAGTCAGACAGATTTCTGAATATTTTAAATAGCTCAGAAAACAAAAGAGGAAAACTTATTCCTTGGGTTTCCTTGATCTGAAGGACAAATCATCCCCATTCTCCCATTGTTAGATCTGGTAATCACACAAAAGGAATAGGAATAAGGGCAAAACCAACTAGAGTCTGCAGTCTTCATACCCTTAGACAGCCTCCAAATTCTGAGATAAGGAGGTGGGGGGTGGGGAGAAGAAAATTGAGAGTACCAATGGTTCCTTTAGTTGTAAGCATCACTTATTACCTACATTAGTCATATAAAAGGACTGCATCTCCTGCTTTTAGCAGAATAGCTGTCTTTAAGCCTCACCAAAGGTTGTATTCTTTCTGTAACTTCAGGGGGGAAAATCCTTCTGAGATAATGAATGATAGAAGATAGCATAAATGAGGAGACTAAGAAGTAACTAAGTGGCAGCTAACAAGTCTGGAATAGTTCCTTTGCAAAGTGAAGAAATAGGGAATGTTTTTTTGTGCCACCCACTCCATCAGAAAGACCAAACTTAACAGTAATGCATCTCAGATGCCAAGATATGCTTTAAACATACACTAGGAATGAGCTTGTACTGGGGTGGGGGGGGGCACTCATGGAGACCCAGTAATATATCCCCCATAACACTCCAAGGTAGGTCTATGAAGAAAGTCTTCTGCCTAAATATCGAAAACTGTGCAATATGGGGCTATAATAATCTAATCCTTATTGCACCCTGTACAAGTCATTATTATGATGAAGAGTAATATGTGATTTCCCTGGCATGCTCCCTAAGGGATAATAATAATCTCAGTCCTATTAACCCAGTAGTCTGATTTCCTCGTGGCATACTTAACCTAGTCAGCCACTATCCCAGTGAAATCCCTTTACCTCATATTCTGGCAACGTACAGTCACGCTAACTGGGTCAGAAGTCAGCAGTTTAAAAATTACTGGCATTTCCCTCACTTTTTTTCAAAGGTGCATAGTATCCCACCAAAGGAGACACAACATGCCACAACATCACCAAGCCATTCTCCATTGGTCAGATAGGTAGAATAAGCAAGGCTAGTCTATAGTGCCTGGCCTGTATTTCAGTTCTGTGCTCTCAAGCTTTGGCACCGAGTTCAGAAATGGAGACTTCTGTTTTTCAGCCACTTTCCCCCCTCGAGTTCTTTTTACATGGAGACTCATGTAAAGGTCAACTGCCTAAGTTTAGCTGTTCCTCCAACACAATTGACTGGATAGCATTAGTTCAACCCATGCGTGACCAGCTCTCTTTTGGGTTAAATTTAACCCGCTGGTTTAATTGATTGAATCAACTGACATTTGTTTTTATTTTGGTACACCCACAACAGTTTGCTGATCCAGTTAGGTGTGCTGTAGGAATCATTTGAAGACTGATTTTGGTAAATATATATTTAAAATTCAAGCAAGCTTGGAAGGAAGGGAAATATCTACTATGTTACATCTCTGTGAAGGTGATCTTTCTGCCCAGGTTGGAATGTACAAACACCTGGAGTCACCCTCCAGTGAGCAGCATCAGCTCACCTCCCTGCCAAGTCCACCACAGTACACGTTCCATCTCCGGGACAACGGTGTGACTTTTGGAGGCTCTATGCCTCATTTAATTCTGGTAATGGCCTAATTGGGTTGGAAAAATGCAGGGGCAGGAGTGTGATTAAAAACTAGCTTGGTGGTGCTTATTTATGCCAGTGGAAAGAGAAGGGTTTTTGGTTGAGGTTATGTTTTTGTTTTTTTAGTTTTAGTTTTAAGCATGCACTTAAGAGTGTTTCTTCAAAGACTGATGCTATCTGTAATGTTATGAATGGTATTACCTCAAATATGAAAAAGTAAGGTGCAAAATTCACACAGCATCTTTGCAAAGTTTTATGGGTGATTCTTATCTTAAAATGTTTAATTGCTTTCATTCAACTCAAAGTTTTTTTGTTTTCTCTCCTCCAAATCTATTGTAGCTATTCTGGAAATCATTCTGCTTGATACAGAGAAATGTTACACGGGGAAATCTAAGTGATGAACTTTGCCATTAGTTACACACACACACACACACACACACACACACACACACACACACACACCCTTCTCATCTAGGTAGTCTCCAGTTCTAAGAACGGCCTACTTCCCAGGATTGCTTAAAGAACTATAAAAAATAGGGATATTGGATGTTATAACAAAGAAGGCAAATTCTTCCTGCTATAATGTCCTACATTTTACAAATGTACCAAAGCAACACATTCCAGAAACACATAGAAGCTTTTAAGATTACTGCTAAAAGCAAGTTTTTGAAAGAGCCATTATTAAATACAGCTAGAAGATGAAAAATGATACTTCTCTTAAAGAAAAATAAGTGATGAAATGCTACATGGTGTAAAAACCTTTTGAATACTGTACATGGTTTTCCTTTAAGTTAACAAAAATGATAATCTTGCCAAGGGGTAATAATCAGTTTTATCTTTTGTTTCTTTCTAAACTTGAAAAAATGTTGCTTCTCTTTTCCCTTTTCTCCATTTTTCTCCATTACTGTAAATCTATTAAAGTGTAATTAAGGACAATGTCTCTCATTTTTATTTGATTTTAAGATTACTGGCAAAAGAACAAGAATAAGAGGCAGAACATAACTAGACAATAATACAATCTTTGGGGAGGAACAGATATTTTAAAGAGATATTGTATGGGAATTGTTTTTAACTTTTTAAAATAAACTTGAGCAATATATACTTTAACATGGTAAGACAGATTTTAAAGGTTAATTTATTTATATTTCTAAAGCATTTATTATCAGGTTTTGTACAGCTCTCAGACTCCTGAGTAGTCTGCCATGCAAATGCTCTAAAAAGTCTGTATAATGGATAAGGGCAGCTTTTAGTCATATGGCTATGGCTGCCAGATTAAAAAAGGGGCAAATTCAGTCCTTTTCAGCATTCTTCTGATTAGAAAGAACAATACAACATCCCTGCACACAACTGTGTCTAGCAGAGTTTCTTTTATCTGTTGAGGCTCTTCAAATGACTGATAAGAATCTATCCTACTCCCTGCAGCAAGGAAAGCCTCAATGGATAGCAGAGATTCTCTGCAACAGCCAGTTACCACGATGTTTATTGCTACTCTTCTCTGAATGTGAGCATGCTGACACCTGGTCCTAAGTCAGTTAGTACTTTAAAAGAAACTAGCAACCTGAGATGGTCTCAGAAACAAAAAATGTGTTTTGGTCAAAATGTAGCAGCCAATTTGAATATTACTTAGGCATGAATGAGAATAGCCAACTGTGGGTTCCCCCAAAAGATCCAGAGGTAGCACATTAGTATGAGCTTGTATAAACTATTTCCAGTTATAATTGGAAACATTTTATATTTCAGCAATTGGTGGGCAAGAAAGGAAAGATAATGGCAATATTAGGACATTCTCACTGGTATAAAATTGCTGTTGTTCAGAATTCTTAGCAAGACTGAATCTGACCCTTCATGGACACATCTTTACAGTCTCCTTGGCAACAGAACAGTAGTAGTTTGCCATTCCCTGCTTTGGGGATCTTTTTAAAGTTTTATTTTCCCATCTTTTTTTGCAGCTCACAACCTCCTGAGTGGTCTCCCACCCAAATGCTATTTAGGAGCAACCATGCTTAGCTCCTGAAACCAGAGAATATCAGACATGTAATCAACTTTAATATTGCAATATGGAAAAGTCTTTTAAACATACATTGATGATCATATTGTTACTGCGCTTTTTATGCTGCGCCCCAAATTTAACATTCATCTAGTTTTGGGATGCTAGATTGTATTCTAGATGATTTGTCTCTTGCATAAGAACTGGAGAATGCCAAAGCAGTCTAAAAATCAACAAAGGATTTTCTGAATGAGATAGTTGAAATGGATATCCAGATCTGACAGTGGAAAATAAAGAGATGTACAAAATTCTCAATCTAGTGAAGATGTCAATAAATGCCATAGCAAGCCATTTGGTATTTTCTATTATTCTAATGTAAGTTTTTAAAAAGTTCCTGTCCATATTTGTTCTGTATGTTTTTTTGACTCCATTTTACTTAACCAACTTTTTCCCTTTATGTCAGCATTATGAGAAAGTTGCACCTGTGTTTGTATTCAAAGACCCAGATGAGTTCAAATGCTAACAGTTGTCCTGTGGGAGATACTGAAGTGAAGCAGAACAAGCCCAGGTTGATTTTCAGATAACAAGCCTGAGGTTGCTCTGTCAGCAAAGAGGAAAGCTTATTAGTCCTGAAAGGCTAAATGAAACAGATCAAATTCACTGAAAGTGAATAATTAGAGTCACAAAAAGAAACTTATGATTAAATATTAATTTCTAGTAAGATTTCCACTGCTTAGGTATCTTCCAGTCATTCTGTTCTTTGCATTTTCGTTGTTTCAAACTTTGTTTTCATGTTTATAACATCAAAGCTGAATCATCAAAGGTTATAAGCATAAAAGTCCAGATACTCATTGGTTTGGGAAAGAGATCTATATATTTAGAACAATTACCATTTCCTCCAAGTTTTTTTTTCTCTCTCTCAAGAAAACTTTAAAACTGAATTGGAAACTAAGACCAAATATGGCTAAGGTGCCATTGTCTCAGTGATGTAAAAAGAAGGGCTAAAAATGTTTTAACATTTTGGAAAATTTGCCCACACCGATGGATTCTATGGTAACTGTTCTACTAATAAAGCAATGACATCACAAGAGGCAAGAGAGTGAAACATTAACAGGTGTGAAGAAAGCAAGATTTTCAATCGGTTCTTTTGTTGTTGTTTTTAAATAATGTACAGTAGTTGTTTTTATTGATCAATGCTCCAAAATCTTTCCATTTTTCCTAGTTTAGTTCCAAATAACTCCTTTGTGGTTAACCTTTGTGGTTAGAAATAAAGATTTATACTTCCTTTTATTTCCTTCTCCATTATTAGGTAGTATTTCCCCTGTCATTTGCACCTCGTTTCTTAAGCAATTGCATTTTTTTGTCTCCTTACTAAAACACCACATCAAAACTCCCCTGCTGCCTCAGTTTCCTAAGTGAACCAGATCTGCTTTGTGACCACGAAGCACACAGCATATCCCTTGTTTTGGTTCTTCTTTTGCCTCTGATACTGGCCAACCACTGCAAAAGGTCCATTTTGATGTAATTGTGTCAAAGCTTGACTCTACTTTGTATATTTTCCACCTGTTGTTAGTCAAAGACATTTTGCTGCTTGAAGCCAAGAATAAAATAGCATCCCTCTTGTTCCCAGTAACAGAAACTGACTGGAGGAATGATGACAGTGGAACAGCAGCCTTCCCACAGCCAGGAACAGAAGGCTATTGGGGGGGAGGTTGCAAGAAAGTTGGATTGTGCCTCCCACTCCCATCTGTTCCCTAACACCTTGCCAGTGTCTCCCAGCATCTCCTGCCTGAGGTGGCTACCTTCTCTAAGAGCACAGTCATCCTTGTCCCCTATCTTTGCCCATCCATCTTCCTCACTGACTCCTTTTCAATATTGGTCCCCTCCCATAATTTGGGATTTTGCAAGTTAGGGAATTGGGGGGGGGGAGAGGAGAAATCAGTGTGCATTTATTCCACAAGTTTCCCCATAAGCAAGTAAACTGCCTCCTCGTCTTCGTTTCCTAATATCTGATGACAGATTGGATGGTTAGATTAAATTAAACCTTGTGAGTTGGGCTGTGTGTACTTTAGTGTGGGAAGCTGATGATTACATGTTTTTTCTCACATACTTCACAAGGATTGACTTCTTCTGTGCTTGGTTGATTTGTGGCCATCATCAGTTTGCAGCCTCATGGCAGGTCAAGTGTGATTTGTGTTACTGTGGACAAAATGGCTGGCAGAATTTCTGGGCTCCTCTCCATATTTTGGAATGTCATCTCAATTTTTCCCTTGGGAAGGCAAGCGTTCTAAATAAAATGGCATCTCAGGTATTTGAAATTTGCATAGAAGTGATGTGGGGTCAGTTAGAAGAGGGTTTGCATATTACATATCATGACAATCACAGAGGGTCCCTTTTATGTTAGTGGAAACATAGAGAACAGAGTGAAATATTCAAATACTTCTTCATACTATCCTGGTAATATTCAGACAACGACCTACTGTATAGATAAGAAGGGTAAAACATATGAAGAATGGATGTAGGAATTGGGTATGTCTAGTTTAATGAAAAGAAGGACTGGGATGACAGCAGTGTTCTAATAATTGAGGGTCTGCCACAAAGAAGAGGGGGTCAACCTATTCTAACAAAGCACCAGAATGCAAGACAAGAAGCAATGGATGGAAACTAATCAAGGAGAGAAGCAACCTAGAACTAAGAGGAAATTTCCTGACAGTTCAAACAATTAATGAATTGAGTGGAGGGACTTGCCTCCAAAAGTTGTGGATGCTCTGCCACTGGAGGTTTTTAAGAAGAGATTGGACAGCCATTTGTCTGAAATGGTATAGGGTCTCTTGCTTGAGCAGGTGGTTGGACTACAAGACCATCAAGGTCCTTCCAATCCTGTTATTCTGATTAAAAAATATGTTAAATTAGTTTGCCCCTGCTTACAACCTCTTTGCACCAAAAGAACGTAGTGCATTCTAACTTCTTCAATCTGACGCTTAATCTTTAGTATTAAAACGGAAGTTGATGTGTCAGTATTGGACATGAACAATAAATATAGTATCCCTACACAAGCTTCTTCTGGCACACCCGTTGAGAAAAACAGATTGAGTGGGAGGTATGTGACAAACAAAGCAGGAAGTAACACGCAATAAATCCATCACCTAGACATCACAGGCATCCACGCTATGAATATGAAAAGTAACTCAACAGGGTGTAAAAAAACAAGTGGGCAGAAGGAACGCTAATGCATCCTCATCTTGAGTGTGCATACATATGCAAAAGCTGTTTCCATTAGTGGCCATTTAAATACAATCTGTCTTAACATATTTTGTTGATTACCTTGTTTATAAATCATTTTTACAAAGCATATGAGATGCAATAAAATTCTTATCTGGAAATACCCTAGGCCTTTTTGAGGAGTATAATCTAGTGGTCAGAATTTGGCAATTTGTCACAATGATTTCTAATCTGTAAACTTTGAAGATCCTTTGATGCTTCATGATGCAGCTTCTGCTTTAAATGCAGGTCTCAGACTCAGACCTGGTATCCCAGATTGGGATATTGAAAAAGAAGCTTGGAAGAAGGTAATGGCAAATCACAGCCATACTTGCACCATGAAAATCACATGGACTTATCCGTGAAGTCACCATGAACTTAGCTCATCTCCAGTAAGGCTTTGTCCAGATAGAACTGTGAAAATCCTATCTCTGAAACCCTTGGGGAACCAATGGCAATACTAAACTAGACACACTAATTCAGACTAAGATAGTTCATAAGGCACTTACCATAGTTGAGGTAACCAGTTACATATATTGTTATTGTTTTCAATAACAATAGGTTATAGCTCTATAATAAGTTTTTAATTTATTAGAGGAAAATCTATAGAGATAATACACTTGTTAATATCAAATTCTGTAGAAAACGATGGCCAATATACTTTAATTCTTTGGGTCAATTGACTTAATTTGCAAAAGATTATTACCTATGTGATATTTTTGTGTAAATTATATATAATAGTCATTGACCAGTTGAAATTACAGATAGTCACCAAAGTTTTAGAACCAACATAAAGACAAATGCTTCAAAAAATATTCATTTCCTATCTGACAATACTGGAATTTTCATTAAGAATTGTAGCTTGGTTTGCCATAATATATATTCATCAGCCAGGAGACAATACAGATACCATACTGCCCTGGCCTGCAAATTTAAATTATTTAAATTTGCAATTTACTATTATTTAGTATCAATGATATGCCCACTTACAAGTCACATCATGTTACCACGTTGAACAAGTTTTTCATGGAGAACAGGGTTTTAATATTCAAGAAATTGTTCCATTCAATACAGAGAAGCTTCCTTGGGGTTTTCAGTTTGTTGAATGCTATAATTACATGTACAGAATCTCATTTAACACTCTTGCAAAAGAAAAGAATGGCTATTTATAATATAGCCATGATTATATACTGGCAAATTTATTTAAAGAGCAGAAAAATTTGGCATCATCACAAACTTTAACTGCTCTTAGATATGTCAATAGATTTTCCCATTCTTAAACCTTACATACATAGGTCAGTTTATGATTCAATGGGTTATGGCCGTGATAGCAAACCTATGGCATGCGTGCCAGAGGTTGCACGCAGCACCCTCTCTGATGGCATGCAAGCCATCACCCCAGTTCTGCTTCACATGTGCGCACGCCTCCCAACAGCCAACTGATCTTCGGGTCTCTATACAACAACTATACAACAACATTGTGTATTACTTTAGCTCAGCATGATATTGAAATCCAACCATTATGACTTATAAACCTGGTTTATGATGTAGTGTGATGGGTGAAATTGGCTGCTATAGCTTGTTTAGCATATTGCTCATAGATTTGCGTAAGATGTGAATCCATCTTTGTCAAAATATCAGTCATAAGGTCCGACATCCCAGAGGACATGTCTGCCAGTCAACTGCAGGATCTGTTTTTTCCTTGCAAGAGGGAGTGACACTAGTAAAAACATCCTTTCAATGAATATTCTATAAGGCTAGCAGCAGGGCCCAAATATTCATCTGTATCATTTTGAGTCTGAAAGGGACAAAATCTCATTTCCTATTTTTTTTTTCTTTTAAAAAAGAAAAAGGTAGCTATGTTCTCATGCTGAGAAGGCTACATATTAGAAAGTGCAGAAGACCACATATTTTAGCAACAAGGCTACCAGATTTGTATGTGTGCTGTTTCTTGCCAGACAGTCTTCTCTGGGGAAGTCGGTAGCGCTTCTACCTTCTCATGCCCAGATTAAATCCAATCATGAAGCTATGCCTACCACTGGGCTTTTACAGATCTGGAAGCAGGAGCAACAAGGCAGGCCATAGAAGGTTATGGAGAAGGATATACGTTCAAAAATACTTGAGGGGCAAAGTTTGGAAATTGGAGGATAAATTTCAGCATGACATTACTTGGCTTATTTTTTTAGCATTTCAGCTATTGTGCCTACCTACTCATTCTCTGACATGGAAAGTTTAAATGTGAGCAACAGAACATGTCCAGAATATCTTAAATTTCTGGATATCACCTTATTATTAGGTGGGGGGGATTACAGAAAAAGTTTGCTTACAATAAAATAGCATTACTTACTTATAACATTTACACACTAGATGCACCGTAGAACTCAGGGCAATGCAGATGGATTCCACACACAAGAATTTTGTAAAGCAGTTTAGGCTGAGAGGTAGTTCACTCCATCAGCTTTACTGGAGTTCAGAATCTGACCTTCTTCTTCAGTGTCCAGCACTCTAGTCTCTACATGACATTATCTTTAAATCTAATCATGCTGTATTTTCCCAAACCTCTTAACAGCAGCAATAAGAAAAGCCTAGAAGAAGCCATTAGACAATTGCTGAACTGGCTAATGAAGAGGGATGCTCCATCTAAGCCAGGGGTGTCAAATTTACGTCATTACGGATCATCATGTGACATATCACGACTTTCCCCCCTTTGCTAAACCGGGTGTGGGCGTGGCCAGCGCATGACACATCCAGCCCACAGGCCGCAAGTTTGACACCCCTTATCTAAGAACCCCTAATCTTCCCTGCCTTAGAACAATATAGGATTAAATTGTGATCAGTCACACACACAAAGAATGTTTTTGCTCCCCTGTACCAAAATTGGTGTGGAGAATCATCATTGTTCTGAGGCCTAGAAGAAACAGCCAAGATGTCAATATACATAAATTGATATGAATTCCTTGACCAACTTCCTTCTTGATGCTTACAAATAGGCAAGGAATTAGTGGAAACAGAGCACATCAGGTTTTTTTTGAAGTGGACAAAAAGAATTATGAGAACATATGCCGTGTGTGTGATATTCCTATAAGAAAGCAAATGGAAAATAATTTGTCATGTTCAGCAGCTTTTTAACCAAGTACACAAAGGCATAATTAGACTTAAGCCAAAAGAGCCTAAGTAGGAAAAAAAACCCAAGCATGCTTATATATTTAATGAATTAGTGGGGAAAACTATTCATGAAAATAGTACATTCCCATCAGTGGCATTTAAGCACAGTGACTGCCTAAGAAGTATACCGTGTTTCCCTGAAAATAAGACCCTGTCTTATATTTTTTTGAACCCTGAAATAAGTGCTTGGCCTTATTGCCATGAGCTCAAAAGCCCGATTGGGCTTATTATCAGGGGATGTCTTATTTTTGGGGAAACAGGGTACTGTTGATCAAGAAGAGATCTAGCCTCTTTAAAGCAGGTGAAAATCTATTATGAGAGGGCTATGGAAAGAGAGAGATCTGAACATCTGGACACAGTAATGTTTTAACCTTACTACTTGTTGCATTATGGGTTGATATTTTATTGTTCATTCTTTTATATCTTTTATATGATGTCCTTTCAGTTTACTGCAGGCCATCTCCAAATCCTCCAACTACAATGTGGGTTACAACTGTTAATATATTTGTGACCATGTAATAATATTGGCAGGGCCATGAAGAACTTTAAACTTTGGGGGGGGGGGAATGGTTGACGTTGTTAGCATCAACCCTTAGCCACTATGTAGATAAACTTTTTTTAGGTTGCTTTGCCTTCAGCCTGTCCTTCCAATGGTGCACCCATCACTGCTGTAGTTGAGGCCATCCACCCTACTGGTGGTTGTCTATTCTCCTCTTTCCTTCCATCTTTCCAAGAATTACAGACTTCTCAAGAGAGCCAAATCTTTTCATAATGTGTTCAAAGTGCTGGAAAATAACAGCAACTTTTAGACCTAGCAGGTGCTAAAGTCTATTTCAATGTGGCACTGTCCTTTCTAAGGAGAAACCCACGTTGGTCTGTTAAACAGAATGTGGGTCATGGCATAGATGTTCATTCATGAATATCTTAGCCTTTGAGATTTACAACTGCTTTATGCTGCATCTATTGTATATAGTTCATATATGCTGCAATGCTGCATTTGGAGCGTTTCTTCTTTTTAAAAAATAAATACGCATTAAAAATACAAGAGTTTAATCAAAACTGCTATTGTTAGTGGCACAAAGATTTACTGAGTCCAAACATTCACCCTACTTGCATTTCAGCAAATTGAAATTACATATTAAGAACTTCCCTGTGTCAGTGCATAGGCTCACTGACTGTAGACCCAGTGGCTCCAACCACCGAGGCAAGCAGAGAATGGTTTCTACTGGGAGTCATGATTTCCCATGAGGAAGATATGAAACCTCCAATAAAAGACATTTCAGAATTCTCAAAGTCCTTATAGTAGCAAGAGTCTCCTGCTAATGAAATTTGATATAATCTCACCATGGTCATGTCCATGAAAAGCTATTGTGTACATTATCTCTTTCATAGCCTGCTTGTAAATAATTAGGGAGGCGGACTCTCTACACCAGATTTAAATGTACTTGTAAAGTATAAAAATATACTTTACAAGTATATACTTGTACACTCTTTCATGGTGTTTTAACATCATGTTACTCCAATAAACACAATGGTATTCCATACTCATATAATGAATAGACAAAGTCACCAGTACTATAATTATTAAAGTATAACCATTTCAATGTTTAAAATAACTGATTAGATAAGGATAGTACAATACTGCACTTTAGCTTCCCCTTTCAGACAATCAAAATTTTTCACTTTAAGGCCCCTTCCCCCATTCTCCTCACTATTCCATTGTTTCTCCTAAAATCCACAACTGTATTTCCCTATTACTCTTTGAATAACAGTCATATGTGTTATGAATCTATGACAAATTTCTAGTTAATAGTTCAAGATCTGTCCCTTTATTAAGGGTGTTACCTAAATTTGGTAAATTGCAGGTTCATGAGCTGACAAGGGGTAGAGTACATCAAGCATAGGGCACTTGATCTTCTGCATGGCATGGGGTGGTGCCCTACCTTGTGTTTAATCCCTTGTGGGGGCAGACATTGCCAAGGACCTGCCTACTAAGGTCAATTGAAAGCCAAGTGGAGAGGCACTCTTCCCCCCAAAAAGATGACCAATTCTCACATCTCAGACATGAACCAGACGGAATTCATGTCTTTTGTTTCTTATCCAGCATGCTGTCACCCCCTCCTCCCTAACTTCTCAATGCCTTTCATCTCCCTAAACCTGGAAACCATCAACATAAAGGTATCCCAAAAATCCATTCATGGAAGATCTGGCCTACCTGATTTGGACTGATTAGGATCCTTAAACTTCTGGTATCTCCATCTGCTCCAGGAGATGGCCTTGCAAACTCTTGTAAGAATCCTTCCTTGGTTTTTATTCTCATCAATTCTAGCCATTCCCTTCAGACATCTCTAGAGCTTTACAGAACCTTTTGTTTGTGAACCACATTAAGAATGGAGAGCTCAGATTCTACATTTGTTTTTAAATCTAAGTAGAATACAGTTATCTTGCTCATCGTTACCAAATATCATAAGTACTCCTAATAGAAGCACCACCACTTCCATAACTGAATTCCCTGGAAATCACTAGCTGCAAATGTATCTGTGCCCCCATACTTCTTCAGTTATATAGTCCATCTTTGCAGCACTGGCAGTCTACTACTAAGAGGAAAAACACCACAGTGTTCAGGGATAGCAGTTGTGATTATCTTGTTCCAGAAAGCAACTGGGTGGAGTGAATGTAAGTCATTTCCATTCTATGCAGGTAGGGTGAACTATGATTGAGTATGAATGAGTATGGTATGAATGAGGGCCAATAAATGGAGAGTTCAGACCAGATAAGATAGAAGTTCTAATGGTTCATCTGCCTGTTAAGTGATGATCCACCTGCTCAAAATGGAATTGCAATTCCTTGGAAAGAGCAAGGCAGTAGCTTTGTGATATTTTGTAATGAATGACCTTAAATGAAGTTTTGCTAATAGATAAGCTGGGATTGGCAGGCATTGAATCTTTAATATCTGTGATAATATTACTATAGCACTGCAAGACTATATTGCATGCTATCAGTATTTATATTTGTACTGTTACACGCAGTGCTGAGTGTAAATCAGTCATTTACAATTTGCATTTGCCACCTGAGCAGTGTATTCAATTAATTATAAAGAGACTTAAATCTAAATGATGGATCTTCAGCATACCTCCTAATAAGACTGGATAGTAATGTTCAAATTTCTTGTGACCTCCAAGTGTGGAAAAGAAACCTTTTGTTGCTCAGATCATTTGGCTTGGCTTTATTTCCTGTTAATGTAGATAACTTAATGCTGTTGTAATATGTTGGATATCTGTGCCAATAATCTCAGCCAAAATATTTAATAGTACATTTGAAGTCTAGAGACTTTCAGATCTAGAGCTCAATCTATTCTCTTAGCTGTAGTTGGAATGCACCTCTCATTAGATGCAATAATAATGGAACAAACAAGTTAGTAAAAGAGCTGATCTGATTGTTCCAAGTTGATTGACTTTCAGGAATCCCTGAATTTTTTCAGCTGAACAAATTGCTATTCATATGACTATTCTAAATCTTTTGCAGTTCCTTGGGAGGTTTCTTAGGAAGTAATAAATGAACGTAATATCCTAACATTTAATCAGGATCTAGTAAAACAATAGTTACTTTTCCCACCATAATACACAGTGTAAATTTTTACTGAGCTCAGTGACCAAATTTAAACACAGTTCTACAAAAAAGAGTTCTGCACTTCTGCAAAGCTGGGAGGGAGGAGGAGAAAAAAATTCTAGGAAAATTCCATACAATAAAGGGTGAGCTAAAAAGCTATAAAATGAAAATGTTAAGATATAGGAGATCTAAAATATTTAAATGGTTTAAATTGCAGTATTATTAATAATACAATCCTGATTACTAAACTTGATTGAATAATTACTAAATCATTAAGAGAATTAAATAATAATCCTATATATATACATATAGAAGTTGCTGAGATTATAGCTAGGGTACCTTCAGCTACGATGAAGTGTACCAAACAGTGATGTATTTTATTTATATAGGATTATATTGTCCTTGAATAAATTACAACTATCCCTAATGTTGCGATGCTTTTAAACATTAGGCAGAGATCAAGGGGGTGTATTCTTCAGATCACGCACTATAAATCTTTTGCTTGAAATAAATGCATGTATTCACTCTAACATTTCAACTAAACCCAGAGAATTAATTTACAATAATTTTATTGAATCATTTATTTAAGTGTATTTAACTGAGAGAATAAGAACTTCTCTGCCGGAATCTATTTAAAAAATTATCAGAGCAGAGGCTTCTCTAGGATCCAATGGTTTAATCAGCATGATGAAGCCAGTGCTATGAAGCAAGCTCCACCCCTTATCATGCTTGTATGATGTCATAACAGATGTACAAAAGAAGCAGAGTCGCCTCATAGAGCCTCCCTTGAAAAAATCCATGGTAGTGAGACATTATCTCTGTAATGCTGTCACCCTTTCTGAGGTAAAGAATGAACATCACTTGATGTCTTTGGTATATAATGCTGATGTTACCCCATGAAGTAATTACTAGAATTCAAAGCAATGAGTGATTTTATTGGAGAAAAAAAATCCTGGGGAAAACTATCCTCTAATTAATCTTTCATCAGTCTCATTCACTCATGTATACAGGCCATGCAGCCAGTCAGCATGGGGCAGTGGCTGAAGGATCCATTCCTAATTGTAGTAGGCAAACATGATAAAACATCGTCAAGACATCGTAACACAATGATACTAGAATCATAACATCACAGGTAAGATTGTAAGGGGAAGAGTTACATTGCAACATCATGACATGGTTTCATCAGTTGCCCCCCCAGCCCCATTCTTCTTTGGACTCGTATGTGCCATGAAGGGATAAAGGGGAGGTAGCAGATTGGGGAGATCAATATTTAAACCTTAACCCCAGTCTCAGCCATGGAAGTGCACTGACTTTTAGCCAGGTATTCTTTCTCAGCCCAGACATCCTTATAGAGCTGTTGGGGAGAAAAATTGGAGCAGGCACCTGTACATGTACAGCTTGAAGCATTTTTATTATTAAATAAATAAATCAGGCTATACAGGCCAGTAGACCGGTCAGATCTTCTGCTCATCTGTAGTCAGCAGCCAAATGTGCCAAGATCTATAATTAAAGAACAAGTGATGTGTGTAAGAGAGATTTATTTCTGGGAGCTGAATTTTGTTTCTTCATTCTTCATTCTTAAATGACATAGTTTAGAAGATCTTATTGAAGTGAGTATTTGGAGGAAACCTTGTTTTCCCGTTTTCCTCCATGTATCGAAAACTTGCTTTGTTTAGAATATAGCTTTTAGCAAAAGTAGCAATGGTTTATTTACATTATCCCATTTACATACCTTGCATTGACACATACAGGTCAAACCTAAGAGGGGCACAACAGGTATAGATCTGAAAATCATAGATGAATATTCAAAGACACTAGAAAACCAAGCAAAAGCGTAATTTCAAAAGTTTCATATCACATGACAGTATTAGTAAAATGTTTTTAAAAGAAAGACTGTTTTATCAGAATTCCTTTCTTTTAGGAAATCTCATTTTTCAGCTGCAAGATGAATTTTGAGTAAATTGTACATATAAGAATAAATTTGTTATTAATGGCATTAATTTCCATATAAGTAAGACTCCTGCTCCTGTAGTCTGCAAGAACACACAGTGCAAAGGAGTTGCAATCCTAGATTTGCAGACATGGGTTGTAAACCTCATAAAATACAAGACTTTTTCCTGAGTGATTATGTATAGAACTAGCATGAAAACACTGACTTACTTGCTAAAGTAGGGCTTTTTTCTGCAATAGAAATGCCTAACCCTGGGTGAGATCTCAAGTAGATCCCCTTTTAACAGTTCAATATAATTTGAAGTGGATTATCACCACAAAGGAAAGTTTTTCAAATTTATATCTTCCAGTTCTGATGGAACTATGATTCCCAACTGGTATGCTGTCCTTATTCCTACCTAAGATGCTATTGCTAGAGAAGGTGGCTGCATCAGACCCTGGAACCAAACTTTTAAGGCCAATTCAAAAAAGATAATGACCATTGTATATCTTGACAGTTAATAATCTGTTATTAAAATACCTTGTTTTCTTCTGTTATCCCAATTTAAGTTTTATTTCACCAGTAACTAATCCATCTGCATTTCCTTCTTGGATTTAGGGACCCATTAATGCATGGGTGTGTGCGCATGGGCACACCACAAGATTTGCAGTGTTCAAAAAATGTTCAGTAAGAATTGCAGAACTGAAGGCCATTCCTTGACTGCCCATTGGTAATTATAACCACGGGGCAGCTTTCTTATGCAAACTTAGCTAGACTCAAACTTAACGGGACCCCAATATGGTCTAGATGTGGCTGCTGCCCAATGCATGAGAACCAGTAAGAGTCCATCAGCTGATTTCCACCGCAGGCGATGGATCTCAAGCCTAAGGAAATGGGTGCCTATAGGATCGCAACTGCAAATCCCTTTTGGAACACCGTCCAAGATTCCCCCATTATGCGCTACTCAAAAGCTAAGGCATGCGCGAAGGCCAGACGTATTAACCGCGACCTTTTTAAACAATCCAGCCGTTCCGCTCCAGCTCTAGTCCCTCAAGTGGCTACTCCATCTAGTTTCTCGTCTTAAAAGCTTCAAAAGCGAGCGCCACAGAGCGCAGCAACGCTCGGTGGCGGCGACCACCCTCAAACGCCAGCAGCTCTTACCCCAAAGGAAAGAACGCAGCGCCCACCTGTCCCGGCGACGACCCGCACGTCCAGGGTCCGGGCTGCTGCCAGGGAAATGGATCTGCAGGCTCCCCGCCGTCTAGGCATCCAACTGAGGAGCGAAACAGGGCCAGCCCACCGGCAGAGCCCCGCGCAGAGCGCCCAGCCTCAGCCCACCTGTCTGGGAGCCGCCTGCGCGCTTAGCCTTCTCCATCGCCAGCCCGCCTTGGCCTCGCGAGGCTGGGTTTCTTCAGCTACCGTCGGTAGACCGCTGCAGAAGGAGAAAGGGCCAAGGGAGCCCCTGTTCGGGCGCCGTCTCAGTGCCGGGGAAGGAGGGGGCAGCCGCAGTCCCGTCCCAAGATTGCAAAAGTTTCTTGCTCCACCCTGAGGCGGGCGGTTGGGGTCGCGAAGTAACTCGCTCGCTCCGGGGCCCTGAATGAGGGCGCAGGCGGTCTGCATATTCATTAGATGAATAGAAAGTGGTCCTTTGGGCTGCGGTGCGTGCCATTTCGGAATTTCAAAGAGAGAAGCAAACAAGTTTCATACATGTCTTGAGCTAGCATTTAGGCATCCTTCCTGTTGTTTCTAGGTTGGTAGATGTAAGTAAGGAATTAAGACATGAGTGTGTCCAAATACTAAGGAGAATGAAACATATTCCATCAATTTTATTAATACTGAAAGTTAAAGTCCTCTTAATGTTCCAGGGGAATATTAAATTTAAAATTAAATTAAAGGCTTAGATTTAATCTTGGATGACTCTCAAACTAGCTTTGATTATATCTATGTAAATTAGCAGAAAAATTAATGTGCAAGAAATGTGCCATAATCACCTTCAAAGTTATATAAATTACCTTTTAAGAAGAATACTGGCACTTTTTAAATGTTTTTTTAAAAATATATACATATGTTGAGAAATTGATTTTTACTAATGTGGGTAATAGGATTTTTTTTTTTTCATTTTACACTATTATGTACCTCAGATGAAATCACAATGCTTTATTCTGGAGTACATTGTCAATTAATTCAGAAACTTTCCATCCTACAGCTCAGCTCTGGGTGACATATTTATAGTTTTCATTTTACATATTTATTTTCTAAAATTTATATCCTGTTCAGATTAGAAAATCCAGGCTGCTAACATCTAAATTACACTTACAAAAGAATAAAAATAGAAAAAAATGGGGGAAACACATATACAGTCAGGTCCAGAAATATTGGGACATCGACACAATTCTAACATCTTTGGCTCTATACACCACCACAATGGAGTTGGAATGAAACAAACACAATGTGCTTTAACTGCAGACTGTCAGCTTTAATTTGAGGGTATGTATATCCAACTCAGGTGAATGGTGTAGGACAGTGATGGCTAACCTTTTTGCCATTGCGTGCCAGGAGAGGGGGGGCGGGGGGAGGGTCGCACATGCATGTGCCCACGCGCATGCACACGCAACCCCACCCACCCCCGCTCCTGGCACATGATGGCCTGGTAGGCCCATTTTTCTTTCTTACCTGATTACAGATCCTTTCTATGGATCTAGGAAGGTCGAAAACAGCCTTTCCCACTCCCTTGGAGGCCCTACGGAGGCTGAAAGGGCCCATTTCCCAACTCTCGGTGGGACAGGAAGTGATGTTTTTTGCTGTCCCCAGCCTCCAGAACCTCTCTAGGAGTCTCTAGGAGCCTCTCTAGGAGTCTCTGGAGGCTGGGGACAGAAAAAAATGTCACTTCCTGTCCCACCGGGAGTCGGGAAATGGGCCCTTTCAGCCTCCGTAGGGCTTCCAAGGGAGTGGGAAAGGCTGTTTTCGCCCTTCCCAGATCCATAGAAAGAATCTGGAGCCAGGTAAGAAAGAAAAACGGGCCTTCCCCACCCCCCCAGGCCCTCCAGAGGCAGGAAACAGCCTATTTCCCTACTTCTGGTGGGCCCAGAAGGCCCGAAAATCAACTGTCCAGCATGCGCATGCGCCCCAGAGCTGAGCTGGCGTGCCCATTAATATGGTGTCACGTGCCACCTGTGGCACGCGTGCCATAGGTTCGCCATCACGGGTGTAGGACTTACAGCAGTTCGTATATGTTAAGGGACCAAAGGTAATGGGACAGAATAATAATCATAAATCAAACTTTCCTTTCTTAATACTTGGTTGCAAATCCTTTGCAGTCAATCACAGCCTGAAGTCTGGAACGCATAGACATCACCAGACGCTGGGTTTCATCCCTGGTGATGCTCTGTCATGCCTCTACTGCAACTGTCTTCAGTTCCTGCTTGTTCTTGGGGCATTTTCCCTTCAGTTTTGTCTTCAGCAAGTGAAATGTATGCTCAATGGGATTCAGGTCAGGTGATTGACTTGGCCATTGCATAACATTCCACTTCTGTCCCTTCAAAAACTCTTTGGTTGCTTTTGCAGTATGCTTTGGGTCATTGTCCATCTGCAGTGTGAAGCGCCATCCAATGAGTTCTGCAGCATTTGGCTGAATGTGAGCAGATAATATTGCCTGAAACACTTCAGAATTCATCCTGCTGCTTTTGTCAGCAGTCACATCATCAATAAATACAAGAGAACCAGTTCCATTGGCAGCCATACATGCCCACGCCATGACACTACCACCACCATGCTTTACTGATGAGGTGGTATGCTTAGGATCATGAGCAATTCCTTTCCTTCTCCATACTCTTCTCTTCCCATCACTCTGGTACAAGTTGATCTTGGTCTCATCTATCCATAGGATCTTGTTCCAGAACTGTGAAGGCTTTGTTAGATGTTGTTTGGCAACCTCTAATCTGGCCTTCCTGTTTTTGAAGCTCACCAATGGTTTACATCTTGTGGTGAACCCTCTGTATTCAGTCTGGTGAAGTCTTCTCTTGATTGTTGACTTTGACACACATACACCTACCTCCTGGAGAGGGTTCTTGATCTGGCCAACTGTTGTGAAGGGTGTTTTCCGCACCAGGGAAAGAATTCTTTGGTCATCCACCACAGTTGTTTTCCGTGGTCTCCCGGGTCTTTTGGTGTTGCTGAACTCCTTCTTTTTGAGAATGTTCCAAACAGTTGTTTTGGCCACGCCTAATGTTCTTGCTATCTCTCTGATGGGTTTGTTTTGTTTCTTCAGCCTAATGATGGCTTGCTTCACTGATAGTGACAGCTCTTTGGATCTCATCTTGAGAGTTGACAGCAACAGATTCCAAATGCAAATAGCACACTTGAAATGAACTCTGGGCCTTTTATCTGCACATTGTAATTGGGATAATGAGGGAATATCACACCTGGCCATGGAACAGCTGAGAAGCCAATTGTCCAATTACCTTTGGTCCCTTAACAAGTGGGAGACACATATGCAAACTGCTGTAAATCCTACACCGTTCACCTGAGTTGGATGTATATACCCTCAAATTAAAGCTGACAGTCTGCAGTTAAAGCACATTGTGTTTGTTTCATTCCAACTCCATTGTGGTGGTTTATAGAGCCAAAGATGTTAGAATTGTGTTGATGTCCCAATATTTCTGGACCTGACTGTATGTCAGATTTCTCCCATTGCAATTTAAACAGGAAATAGTTATCTCAGGAACAAGTTTAGTTTAGTTTTTAGTTTTATTAAATTTGTATACCGCCCTACTCCCGAAGGACTCAGGGCGGTGAACAGGCACAGGATAAAATACAGAAATACAAAAGTTAAGAACAATTTAAAACCAAATTAAATGATTTAGCCCACGACAATTAAAATCCCAATAAATTTAAAACAAATTAAAATTTCAATTTAAAATTTAAAAGAAAGGGGAGAAAAATTAGGCCAGACCGGCTTGCTGGAATAAGAGGTTCTTAAGAGCACAGCGGAAGGTGCGCAGATCTGGGATCCTCCGTATCTCCGGGGGGAGCTCGTTCCAGATAGTGGGTGCCCCCACAGAGAAGGCCCTCCCCCTGGGGGCCGCCAGTTGACACTGTTTGGCTGATGGCACCCGGAGGAGCCCCTCTCTATGAGAGCGTACCGGCTGGTGGGAGGCTATTTGTGGTAGTAGGCGGTCCCGTAAATAACCAGGTCCTAAGCCATGGAGCGCTTTAAAGGTGGTAACCAAAACCTTGAAGCGCACACGGAAGACCACTGGGAGCCAGTGCAGCTTGTGCAGGAGAGGTGTCACACGGGAGCGCCATGTTGCTCCCATAACCACCCGCGCGGCCGCACTCTGTGCCAGTTGGAGCCTCCGCATGCTCCTCAAGGGGAGCCCCATGTAGAGAGCATTACAATAGTCCAGGCGGGAGGTGACGAGGGCATGAGTGACTGTGTGTAGGGAGTCCCGATCCAAAAAGAATCTAAAAGCCCTGAAATATACTGAAGATTAAGGTTATGCAGTAATAAAAGGATTCCAGTAAATACTGTGCTTTCAAATGTATGCAGGTAGTCCTCGATTTACGACCACAACTGAGCCCCAAATTTCTGTTGCTAAGTGAGACATTTGAAGTGAGTTTGCCCCATTTTACGACCTTGCCACAATTGTTAAGTGAATCACTGCAGTTGATAAGTTAGTAACCTGGTTGTTAAGTGAATCTGGCTTTCCCATTGACTTTGCTTGTCAGAAGGTAGCAAAAGGTGATCACATGATCATGAGACACAGCAGTGGTCATAAGTACGAACCAGTTGCTAAGAATTTGAATTTTGATCACATGATCATGGGGATGCTTCAAAAGTGGTAACCCAGAAAGCGGTCATAAGTCACTTTTTTCAGTGCTGTTGTAACTTTGAGCGGTCACTAAATGAACTGTTGTAAATCAAGGACTATGTGTATAGGCAATTTAGGGTGACAAATCTCTTGCCTGTTTTCTTATGCATTTTTCAGTGCAAAGGGGTGGAGGCAGAGGTGGGTTCTACTTACCTTTACTACTGGTGTGCAGTGGGGCCGCGCGCAAGCGCAGAAGCTTCTGCGCATATGAAGAAGCGTTTTGATGACATTGGGGTTGGTGGGCGGAGCCTCCCGCCAGTTTTACTACCAGTTCTATAGAACCAGTGCAAACCGGGGGCAACCCACCACTGGGTGGAGGCTTGTCTTGAATAGTTTGCAAATGTTCATTGTCTTGGTAACCTTATTCTATGCTGTATGCTGTAGCTCTCAATCTCCAAAAGATCTCATAAAGAGCCAGTCTTTTGTTACTTAGTGGAATGATATTTTAGTGTCCAGAATACCTTATAGAGTTGGAACAGCAATTGAGAAGACCTGCCTCTGGATCCATTCCTCCATGTTCTGTTGGGGAGGCGAATCAGATTATCCTTATACGTATAGATTGCTAGTCTTGGGCTTGTCTTGTCATGCCCAAAAGAGGAGTGATCATAGGAGTGGTCTGCTCACCTTTCCTTCTTCAGCATACAAATCAGTTTAATGGGGTTTTCTGTGGAGCTCAACACCACGACACTGCAACCGGTTACATTTTTGGAGACTTGAGAACAACTGACCTGGATCTCACATGTGAAAGAAGTTCCATTTTGACTGCAGTTCACTACTTTTCATTTAAGTCAGGAATAGGAATCAGATGAAATATCCCAAGACTTACTTGAATGTTGGAATTTTCCCACTCATTGTTTTGCCCCTCTTTTCCTTTCAGTTTCCTGTAGTTGCACAGCTGTTTTTATAATAGAAATGTTTCTTGAGTTGAAGCATTCAGGCAATGATCCATAGTAATATTCATGGATCAAGGATATGTGCCTCAAGAGTCAGAACAGCTCTTGATAATAATAAGTAGGTGGTGAGATATGATGTGGAAAAATACCTTACATTAAAGAGCTCAGCTAAATGTGCATTAGCAGATGTTTTTAAGCAAACATTTTGGAAGAAAATTAACAAGTTCAAGATACCACAGAGTGTGAAAGAAGCCTTATGACAGAAATTATATTCCATCTGGATAAAAGGTTCCTTTTCTTCTTATACGACTTTGTTTTTCTTGAAGACACATTCTAATGTAAACCTGCTTTTTTTGAAGACATAATCTGCAGAAATAAAGTTTTGTTTTGTTTTTAAAACTGCTCATTGCTAGGAAGTTCCAATTCTGGCCAGTATACTCCAATACCATCTTGGGGAAATAAATAAAGCAATAAATAAATTGGCAAGTATAGTGTGTTCTTGGAAAGAGATTTCCTTCGGAATATAGCGTAAAAGCCATGTTTGTTGACCTTCCTTATGGTATTATTATTGACTATAGGGCCTTTTCCCACTACTGTTCAGTTTCAGATCCATTTATCATTTATTGATTAGTCAAATAATCATATCAAATAAAATAGAGTAAAATAATAGAGAGTATAGCAATATATAAAACAGTGAAATAATCATATACAGTAAGGTCATCACCATGGCAGTTGACCCCAATCTGTCCTTTCAGTTGGATGGCTTTATAGACTTGGCAGTCTTTCTTACTGCCCATATGTTTGTACCTTGAAGGAGATAAGATAGCCTGTTAATGGTGCCCCAATGGACTATCCTGTCAATTAGTAATCTTAAATGCTGGGCTGTAGCTGAAGCATATAGTTGGAAGTCAAAGAGGATAATCAGAGATGTCATCTCTCTCCTTCCCTCCCTCCCTCTCTCCTCCCCCCGCTCTTTCTCCCTCTCTTTCTCTGTCTCTCTCCTATTTGGATAAGATACGATGAATCACTGTTGTTTTGCTATAGAATCCATGAGCTTAAATCTGGTTAAGGCTGTCATTTCTAGTTGAAAAATGCTCTGGGGCAGCCATTTTAAGGATTTGATGTTACCCAGTGTCTCTTTGTCAACTTGAGCACTAATATCCAGGATCAGGGGTGAAATCCAGCAGGTTCTGGAGAACCAGTAGTGGAAATTTTGAGCAGTTCAGAGAACCAGCAAATACCACCTCTGGCTGGCCCCAGAGTGGGGTGGGAATGGAGATTTTGCAATATCCTTCCCCCAGGAGTGGGGAAGGAATGGAGATTTTGCAATATCCTTCCCCCAGGAGTGGGGAAGGAATGCAGATTTTGCAGTATCTTTCCCCTGGAGTGAGGTGAGAATGAAAATTTTGCAGTATCCTTCCCCTGCCATGCCCATCAAGCCATGCCCACACCCACCAAGCCACGCCCACAAAACCGGTAGTAAAAAAATTTGGATTTCACTACTTTCCAGGACCCTCTGTTGAAAATGTCTTTGGTTTGGTGGATGACTAAGATGAAATATGGAAATGAAAATCCATAGAATATGACCTTAGGAAGCAGAATGTTGATAAATGTATTAAGTAACTTTGGCATGTGGACAGCCTATCAGCAGAGGAATTCTGGGATGTCATGGACCTAGATATTAAACAACATTCTTGTCTAATACTACTGGTAGTAGGCATGGTGTGTGTTAGGGTACTATTTATTCTTGTAAGGACTTTCAGAGGGCCTTAATCAGGTATAGGAGGTTCCATGTCTAGATCTGCCAATTTCTTCCACAGAATGACTCTGTTAATAGAATCAAATGCCATACTGAGGTCAACAAGGCCTTTCTCCACTACTGAATTAAAATATTACCCCCCATCTAGCACAAAGCAATATTGGCATAACATTTCTAACCATCACCAATCCCTTTCCTGCCTCTGTGACATCTGTTCTGAATCTCTCCCTGCCAAGTGGTATGATCCTGGTTTGTGGTGATGATTGGTGTTCCCTTCTAGCCAAGCTTCTGCCTCATTTCAGCACATCATCAAGCTGCAGGGAATGCATTCCTGCTAAAGGAATGGGGTAAATCCACTTCAATAATTCTGAATGTCTTTCCTAAACTGGTTTTTCGGCCCTTCTCCCACATCCCATTTGGACATCTCCCAAGTTAAAAGAATATGAAATAAAGAAGATGACTCTGGGACATAAATTGCTGTAGGGTGGATAGAGGCAGACTTTGACACAATTGTGCAACCAGAGAAGTCCTGTAGTTCTGAGAATTGAAACTGACTAGCTGGGGAACAAACCTGCAGTCAGACAGCCAGATTAAAATGTTATCCATACGTCCTTGAACTGGCAAAAAAGTATATTGCTATAAAATTTCCTTCAATTGCTGAGTCCTATTCTGTCACAATGACAAAGCTTAAGTCTTGTCCTATTCTTATTATTTTAATGTGAGAGATGGCAAGAAAATGGACTGGAGGATTTCCCAGCTTCATTTCCCCTTCCATTAAGTGTTGCCTACCAGCTGGAGACCCCTTCCCACAGCCTTCCCTAATGTGTGGTATGAATAGGTTAGGCCAACAGACAGGTGTTTTGTCCAGCACATTAAGCCATCTGTTATTGCTCAACCAACAGGTCCTAGGGGATCTGTACTGGGAGACCTGGAGTAGGGGACTGGATTAAACAGGAAGGAGGAATCACTACAGTAATTAGCAAACTCCATCCCCAGACAGGGCTGCCCAAGATTGGCTGTGGTGGCAAAGACCAGTGCATGGTGGCAGCATCTAGAAATAGACTCTAGGTAAACATAGGATTGAATAGAGTAAGTGAAACAATCTTCTTCCCTCTGTAAGAAAAACAGTAAAAACATGGCCCTGCAACCCTTTTGTTGGCAGAAGCAGCCGAAAACCTGTAATTCCACAGCAGTGACCCAACTGAGAGCATCCTATTCCCAGTTTAAGTTGAACTTCATGCAGAATGAACTAGAGTTTTCACACTGTTGTTTTTTAAACATATTGTAGGTATAGCAGTGGTGGGATTCAGCCAGTTCGCACCACTTCGGGAGAACCGGTTAACTTTCTGAGCAGTTTGGCAAACTGGTTGTTGGAAGAAATCATTAGGGCAGAGAACCGGTTGTTAAATTACTTGAATCCCACCACTGAGGTATAGCACTGTTTCAAAGGAGCACTAAGTCTAAGTTTACAAGTGTTTTGGAAGGCACTGGTGGTTAGGCATTGTCAGGTCAGATATCTTTGTGGAAACTAGATGACCGCTTTCTTCCTGCAGCCCCAAACTGGATTATCAGGAAGGGCAGTGCCCTGAAACTGTAGGGAGGGACATTCTTGCAGCACCTTAAATAGGAACCAGACAGATCCCAATCTCTGTGTGGTGAAATGTGCTAAATCATATCTATGGTCAGTTTTAGTACAGAGAAGAAGAAAAATACTAATTCAAAACTAGAACAGCTAGAGACAACTTCAATCTATCTTGGCTGTTGGTGGAAAACGGTAGCAGAGATGTAGCATTTAAAAGAATTTATTAGGGCACATTATTGTTTGACTAAGGGTACTTGAGGATGGGGTCTTGCTTTGGGGAAGATGTGTATGTAAGATTGAAACTGAAAAATAGGAGTAAACTGGCAAATCAGTAATAAAAGCCCAATTCAACATTCATTACTTTCAGGACGCTGCATTAAAAAAACCTGGGGGAGCTACATTTTATAGTAGATATAAATTTCAAAATATTGTTAAAATGCACTGTTGTAGTGAAAATTGTGTATTTTTTTCTGCAGTTGACAATAAAGCATCACGGAAATAACTGTAATGCTCTCCAATGATTTAATATCAGTAAATTTAATTCCTTCCTATGCGAAACATTAATATGATCAATGTGGGCATTTTTTATTTTTATTTTTGCCTACCAATAGCCATGTCCATGAGGACAAATGATTCATTCTGTATTCAAAAAGAATCAGGGCTGTTGTGTAAGGGGTAGGCTAGGATTTAAATTTGCTCAGCTATAAAGCTCAATGAATGACCTTGGGGCATCCACTTTACCTCAGCTTCTTATTCAACTGAGGGCTGATGTGAAGATAAGCAAGATGGGGGGAAAGGGTACAAAAGAATAAACAAGAACACTTCAAAGCCATGGGTGTTAATAGTGTTCCTACTATCAAGTCAACATCTCCCTCTGCTGACTTTTAGAAGTCTTCAACAGCTATGATTTATTAACCCCCCTCCCCTTATTCAGAATGCTTTATTTCATTCTGGAACATTCACCTTACAAGGTCGTATCAGTTACACTCTGTCATAAAATTAAGGCCAGAATCCTAAACAGATGTATAAGTGAGCACACTTTAAAAAAGTCTGAATAAACATGTTTCTAAGTGAGCTGAAATGTATTTGGTGATGAAGTTCACAGGATGACACTGGACCATTTTCTCTCAGCCTTTTAGGGATAATGTGAGAATAAATTGAAAGAAGAACCTCATGGATTTCTCTAGAAGCTTTCCTTGAGGACGAAATAGGGTATAAAAATGTAGTGGTAAAGATAATGGGCACATTTATTTTTGCTCTTCAGTTATGACTCTTTTTTCATGGTAATTGAAACTGAACATGTTCCAATGATATTTCCAGGGTTTTTATGTGGTGTTTATATAATCAAAACGTGAGAGGCAACAGCTGATTTCTTGACTTGCAACTTTTCTTCTTGGTACTTTAAGCATATTATTGCAATGATTACATTTTTTGTGGGTTAAATTTGATTTTTTTGGGGGGGGCAAGCTTTAGTAATTTAGAAAGGAAATATCAGAGTCAGAAATGGCTGAGTAACAGCTATTGAATTTCATTGAGAAGCTCACTTTCTCAATGTTGATTTTTAAAAATTCACTCTTGATTTTTAAAAACAGAGGTTAATTGTTCAATTCTGCTGAAGTTAATTCAGTCTTGTTATCCTATGCATCAAATATGCTCAGTGTAGTTCAGTTTCAATGTAATGTCAGCAGCTGAGAGCTAGCAGAAACTGACATCTGAGACAAGTACAATAATTTCAAGGGCTGACACAATTATATTATCTGACTGACTGCTGGTGAAGAGAGAAAAGAATAGGAAAATAAGAAGATATGCTGACATTTAGTGCTGGCTCACTCTAAAGCCAGCATAACTAATATTTGGCACTCATCTATCCAGCTAACAGCAGAAGCCAATGGCAAATTGGTTTCATATGGTTGCCAAGAAAACAAAATGATTACACTGCATCCATGTAAGGTCTGCACTGAATTCAACTCAAGGGCAACATCACTTTTTGGCCAGCTAATTAATTAGTGTTTTGGTTTTTTAGCAGCATTACAAACTGGAAACCTTACTGGAGTATCCTATTAGTTCTGTGCTGGAGTAAACAATAGCCTATTAGTGAAAGGACATCAGAAGTGAGCCCAGACAGTGGTGGGTGGAGCTACCATGCTTCTTGGACCTAGCAAGTGCAGTGGTAACAGAGAGGAAGCAGTGCACAACTGATTACGTGGCATTGGCAACATGCTGCCTTCTGGAATCTGAGAACTGACTCACCAAATTCTTCCTCTGAATGCATAAAGGGCTAGACTTGCAGGGGATTAATCCAATTTCTTCCTAAATGCAGGAACTGCAAAGATGTCATAATAACATCTCTGACAGATGGTTGTCTAAATCCTGATAAAACACTTCATAGGAAATACATATCACTAAACAGTTTATATTTTTATAACATTTTCCTAATATTTACTCAGCATTTGCCTTATACTGTCTATCTGTCCCTGCTCTCTAAGGCAAACGAATCTGCTGTCACATTTTCTCCCTAATCTTCTCTTCTTTTCTCTAGGTTAACCAAAGCTTCATTCCCTGAACTATTCCACTCAGTCTGTTCCTCCTTGATATTCTGTTCACTCATCTCTGAATCTGTTCATTTTTTAGCAGCCTTCTTAAATTGTACTATCCAGACCTTGACACAAAATCTCAAATACAGCTCAACTACAAGAGAAAATGAAAAAAAAAACCACTTACTTCATCTGTTGTAACATATGCATTTACTAGTGCAACAACCTAAAATTCCATTACTGCAGCTTGTTACTGATAATTCTGAATGTTCTCAGAATAGTTCACTTCTCTCTATGATTCAATACCTAAATATTTTGATTAAATAGTTTAACAATTATCTTTATTTTATAAAAATATATATTAATATCTATAGAATTTTATTATGCTAGTTTTGCCCAGTGTACCAGCTTTGAAGATAATTTTGAATCTTTTTCTTGCATGATGTTAGCTACCTATGCGGACCTGTGATTGAGCATGAAAAATGAAGCAAGGTCAGACTTAATTAGAACCTGGATGGAAAATAAGAGGCTTAGACTGGAAAATAATCCAGAAGAAAACAATGGCAAATTATTTATATATTGTTACCAAGATTACTCCATGGATATGTCCATCAAATCACTAGAAGTCAAGGTCATCTCAAGGGAGTTTTTACCTTTTCCTACCTCTCTTCTGATAACGTAGAATCTGATACAAAGTTGAACATACAACAATTGAAAGAAGCTGTGCTTGACAGGGTAGTGAGAACACTTGCCTCTAAAGTCGTCAAGAGTCGGACACGACTAAATGGTTAAGAACAAGCAAACCTCTCTTCTGTGTCACAAGTAGATTAGGTAATCAAATCCTGGGTATTTTATTTAGTGTAAAGATGGTTTCTATGTTCCTAAAAATCCATGTATTATTTTCTGGAGTCCAGATATATTTTGAAGAGTTCTTAGACAACAAATATGAGATAAAACCTGGAACATTAAAATTTTTAGAGTGTCCTATATCATCTCTGAAAAGTATTCTGTTGGTTTTGAACAATAGAAGAGGGTCTGATGTTAATTTGAATTTCTATCAGAGAATATCCTTCTATAATATTACAATAGCAAAAATTAAATGTTGAAGTTCTCAGACTGTCGGTTTAAGTCTAGTTTTCAGCTATATATAAATCACTGGAATTTATTAAATTGCACAGAGACACTGAATTTAAAGTGCTAAAAAAAGACCTACAAAGAAAGCCAAATTTTAAAAAGTAAGAACTTCTGTCTTCACCATCTTTTGTTTTCCTATGTGTTATAGATAGGTTGGGTGGAGGGAGGAAATCTGTTGCCTAATCATATGTCTCAGAAAATCCTGGTTTAATTCTTAATTCCTATTTATCTCCAGAGGTTCAATTATTTTAATAAGCACTCTCAGAATAAATTTGGAGCTACTGATATTATCTATTCCCATGACTAGGGACTGCTTTCGTCAAGATTCCAGTTCTTTTTCCTCCTTCTTCAAATACTTGATAATTTATGATAGCAACATGCTACAGAACATTTACTAAAAAGGAACCAACTTCAAGTCAAAATCTTTTGCCATATATGCAATGATTTTAGGATAAGCCTCTTGAATTAAGTCATGAACTGACACAGCTCATACATTCATATCTTTAGAAGCATATTTCTACAGAGGAGACATCTCAATATCATAACATTACAGAGCTGGAAGGGACCTTGGAGGTCTTCTAGTCCAACCCCCTGCTCAAGTACGACCCTAAACCATCGGTCATCAACTGGGGGTCCGTGGACCACTGATGGTCCATGAGAAAATTTTGGTGGTCCGCATAAAAATTATTTCCATTTTTTATATTGCACCAAATCAGGGGTCATCAAACTACGGCCCCTGGGATATGTGCAATAAATGCTTGTGTTACTGCAGAAAGTCTCCCCCTTCAGGGTCTTTTTGTGTGGGTCGGAGTGGGGCAGAAATTCTGACTCAGGGTCTGCTTCAGCCTCCTGATGCGGGGCTTTGGGCAAAGGCTGGAGGGAAGCATCGCTGGTGGCGAAGAGCCGGAGGGCCTTGTTCCAGTGGGATTGCATCATGGCCTGGAACTGGCTACCATCTTGGCCTGCTGAGCCTCCAGGTGCTGGCACCTGGCCTTGCACTCCCACAGGTCTTCCCTCTACTTGGAAAGCCTATGCTCACAGTCCTCAGTGAGGTGCTTCTGCTGAGCCTCCTTCTCGATCAGATCCAATTTGAACTGAGCCAGCTGTTTTGCCAACTCTTTCTCATGGTGGCTGCTTAGCTCCAACAACTGCTTCCTGTGAGTGAGATCAAGTTGGCCATGCCCAACCAGTCACATGACCACCTAGCCACGTCCACCCAGCCAGTCATTAGGCAGATCATATTAGTGGTCCGCGGGATTTAAAATTATGAATTTAGTGGTCCCTGGGGTCCGAAAGTTTGGTGACCCCGCCCTAAACCATTTCAGACAAATGGTTGTCCAATCTCTTCTTAAAAACTTCTAACGATGGAGCACCCACTTCCAGAGGCAAGCTGTTCCACTTTCTTGCAACATTATACATTACAGTATGTTCCACATGCTCTTGTAAATTTATTTATTTATTTATTTTTCATATTTGTATACCGCCCTACTCCCGAAGGACTCAGGGCGGTGAACAGCCATAATAAATACAAATACATATAGAAGTTAAAAACTATTAAGAAACAGATTAAGTAATTTAGGCTCAAAGATTAAAAACATCCAAATTTATCTAAAGAGATTTAAAAACCCAATTTAAAAGCCAGTTTAAAAGCCAATTAAAAAGGGAGAGTTAGGCCAGACCAGCTTGTTGGAATAGAAATGTTTTCAGGGCACGGCGGAATATGCGTAAGTCTTGGATGTTTCATAACTCTGGGGGAAGCCCGTTCCAGATGGTAGGTGCCCCCACAGAAAAGGCTCTCCCCCTGGGGGCCGTCAGTCGACATTGTTTGGCTGACGGCACCCTGAGGAGTCCCTCTCTATGGGAGCGAACTGGCCGGTGAGAGGCTATTGGTGGCAGGAGGCGGTCTCGTAAGTACCCTGGTCCTGAGCCATGGAGCGCTCTAAAGATAGTAACCAAAACCTTGAAGCGCACCCGGAAGACCACTGGGAGCCAGTGCAGCTCGCGCAGGAGGGGGGTTACATGAGAGCGCCACATTGCTCCCATCACCACCCGCGTGGCCACATTCTGGACCAGTTGGAGCCTTCGGGTGCTTCTCAAGGGGAGCCCCATGTAGAGAGCATTACAATAATCCAGGCGTGAGGTGACAAGGGCGTGAGTGACCGTGCGTAATGAGTCCCGATCCAGAAAGGGATACAACTGGCGAATCAGGCGAACCTGATAAAAAGTCCTCCTGGCTACAGCCGTCATATGCTCTTCAAAAGACAGCCGTGAGTCCAGGAGGATGCCCAAGTTGCGAACCCCATCTGTGGGGGCCAACGACTCGCCCCCAATAGTCAGAGATGGCGCCAACTGACTATATCGGGACGACGGAAACCACAGCCACTCAGTCTTGGATGGGTTGAGTCTGAGTTTGTTCCTCCCCATCCAGATCCGTACGGCCTCCAGGCACCGGGACATCACCTCGAGGGCATCATTGGGGTGGTCTGGGGTGGAGATGTACAGCTGGGTGTCATCAGCGTACTGATGGTACTTCACCCCAAAACCACGGATGATCTCACCCAGCGGCTTCACATAAATGTTGAATAGAAGGGGCGAGAGGACCGATCCTTGTGGCACCCCACATATAAGGGACCTCGGGGTCGACCTCTGCCCCCCTGTCAACACAGACTGCGACCGGTCAGAGAGAAAGGAGGAGAACCACTGTAGAACAGTGCCCCCCACCCCCAACCCTTCCAACCGGTGCAGCATGATATCATGATCGATGGTATCAAAAGCCGCTGAGAGGTCTAGTAGGACCAGGACAGAGGAGCAACCCTTGTCCCGAGCCCTCCAGAGATCATCAACCAATGCGACCAATGCTGTCTCTGTGCTGTACCCGGGCCTGAATCCCGACTGGAACGGATCTAGATAATTCGATTCATCCAGGTACTGAGGCAGTTGTCGTGCAACCACACTCTCAACAACCTTTGCAACAAATCGAAGGTTGGAGACAGGACGATAATTTGCTAATACAGCTGGATCCAGGGAGGGCTTATTGAGGAGGGGCCTCACCACCGCCTCTTTCAAGACAGTGGGAAAGACACCCTCACTCAAAGAAGCATTTATAATCTCCTGGAGCCAGCCTCGTGTCACCTCCCGGGAGGCCAGTACCAACCAGGATGGACACGGGTCCAATAAACATGTGGTCGCATTTAGTCTGTTCAGTATCCTGTCCACGCTTTCGGGAGTCACAGGATCAAACTCTTCCCAAATAATATTCTCAGGACCTGCCCCTGTCATCTCCTCTGGATCAATCCAGTCAGAATCTAGCTGTTCACGAATCTGAGCAATTTTGTCATACAGATATTGTACAAAATCCTCAGCTCTACCCTCCAAGGGGTCTTCCCACGTCTCTTGATGGAGCAGAGAGCGGGTCACCCTAAACAGGGCGGCTGGGCGATTATCTAATGACGCAATAAGAGTAGAAAAGTAGTTACTCTTCTCTACTCTTATCGCCACTAGGTAATTCTTAATATGAGATCTTACCAGTGTCCGGTCGGATTCAGAACGACTAGCCCTCCAACTGCTCTCTAGGCGTCTTTTCCAGTGCTTCATCTCCCTCAGCTCCTCAGTATACCAAGGAGCCAGGTGAGACTGGCGCCGGGTCAGAGGCCGCAAAGGCACGACTCAGTCTAAAGCATCAGCCGCCGCCCTATCCCAGGCGGCCACTAAGTCCTCAGTCGAGTTGTGTGCTAGAACCTCAGGAAATGGCCCAAGCTCCATCTGGAATCTCTCAGGATCCATCAGGCGCCTGGGGCGGAACCACCTGGTCGGTTCCGCCTCCCTGCGGCGGGGTGTGGCGGTTCGAAGGTCCAGGCGAAGGAGGGAGTGATCTGACCATGACAAGGGTTCAATCACTATATCCCCTATCTCGAGATCACTCAACCACTGTCCAGAGACAAAAACAAGGTCCAGTGTGTGTCCCCCCATGTGAGTAGAGCCATAAATTAACTGGGTCAGGTCCATAGCCGTCATGGAAGCCATGAATTCCCGAGCCACCTCAGATGTCTCGCCAACTGATGACAGGTTAAAATCCCCCATGACCATAAGCCTGGCGGTGTCAACAGCCACCGCGGCTATAACATCAAGCAGCTCAGGCAGGGCTGCTGCCACATGGCAGGGAGCCAGGTACGTGACTAGCAAGCTCAACTGCACCCTATGACCCCACTTCACAAGAAGGGACTCACATCCAGCCGTCTGAGGAACAGTGGCCTCCCTTGGTCCAAGACCTTCGTTAATAACAACCGCCACCCCTCCGCCCCTCCCCTGAGACCTTGGCTGATGGAAAGCACGGAAACCTGGTGGGCACATATCAACAAGGGGGGCTCCCCCTTCCTGGCCCAACCAGGTCTCCGTAATACCCGCCAGGTCCGCACCCCCCTCCTGAATAAGATCACAAATGAGGGGGGCTTTATTTACCACGGACCTGGCGTTGCACAGCATCAGCCGAAGGCCTGGGGCCTGAGGTTCCGTACAACCTGGGGAACGAGAAGAGCTTTGAGGGTCGGAGCGCGCCACTGCTTGTAAACAGCGAGGACGCACTCCCGTAGGATGATGTGGCCCCCTGCTCCCGCCATATCTGCCCCTCCCACCTACAGTATCGATGTTATGGGCATCTGTATCATAAGATCTAATCATCTCCTTGACCCCAGAGTTGTACCATTATATTTCAGTATTACGAAACACATTGCCTCATGCAATTTGTGTTAATTTGAATGATTTGTGCATTGTTGAGTAATGCCTGGATAATTACAACTCATTCACCCAGCATTAGAAAAAAATTCTTCTGGGAAGTCTTAGAATCCAAAATTCCTTGCATATTCTAGGAAGGGAAAGAATTCTGTCATGAGAAGCAACCCAAAATTTACCTCTTATGTCTATATAAATAAATATTTCTATATATACTAGCTATTATCAGTAAGATCTCTATTCATGTGACAGCGCCTTGAGTTCAACAAAGTGTTAGATCAAGTGGTACAATGTTTTTCAAAGAATCTGATTTACCAGAGAAATTCGAATTGGAGAGACCTTAAAGTGCTGATATTGTAGGATTGATTCCAAGCTGAAAAAGGTAGGCTGAAACTGGTTTGGATTTTCAGGGAAAACTCCTTCCTACAAAACACACCTCAAACTGCAATAAACATTTTACAACCTTAATCCAGAATGCAGCGGCTGCCCACGGAATTTTCACATGCCTCTCATCTGCATGTAGTCAGGTTGCTGGTGGGGCAGGCTAATGTCTAAAAGTTACATTATATTCCTGGTTGCAGTGCTTCCTAAACCTTTTCCTTCATTACCCAGAACCGTTTATCAAAAAGTTCTTACCGTATTGAAATACCCCTATTGTGACTGAGTAATGGTTCATGTGTTCTTACCCAACCGGGGGTGGGGAAAACACTTTTATTCAATTTTGAATAATTTACCCAGGTTTGGAAAACGCTGATCTATTGCTTTCGCTGATAACTCTCATTCCCTTCAAGGAGGAAGAAAGAAAAAACTAAAATGGGGGGAGGGAAATGAAAAAAATAAAAGTTTTACAAAACAGCTGTAATGGAGAAATGGCTACGTAGGCATCTCAAGCTCTGGACTTGAAACGCTGGGAATGGTAGACTTGCTCATGCAATTATGAACAAACTCCTCCCGCTGCCGTCTTAGAACAAGATGAGACGTTTTCAATAGATCGTTAAATGAAAGAGAGCATATTTCAGCGCGCAGCGTTCGGCTAGGACGGTCGCCTTCGGCCGCTAAGGGCGGCAGCATCCCCCTTTCACGTGAGGAGGGCGCGCGAGAGCGACAGAAACCGCCGCCGCCTTCTACACTGCAACTCCACGGACGTGGGCGTGAGCGAGGAAGCATCTTCCGTTTTCCGGTCGCGCGCAGCCGCAAAGGCGGGTTGACTCTCGCGCAGGATGCCAGAGCGGGTCGTCGCCCGGCCGAGGGTTTAAGCCGCGGCGTGGAAGAGCTTGTCCCGTCGCCGCTGCCTGGCCGGAGGAAAGAGGCTCCGGCGCCGGTGCAGAATTCGGTGCCGCTAGTCCCCCGCCGCGATACCGGCTGCCCCGGGGGCCGTGTCGTGCCGGGCAGAAGGGCATGAGGCGGAATCGGTCCCTGGGCCAGCTGGGCAGGCGGTGGCGGTGATTGAATGAGTCTGTTCCCCTCCCACCGCCACCTCCGCGCCGCTCTGGGCCTCCCTGAAGCCACGGTTCCCAGCCAGTGTCTTCATCCGCTGCCGCCCGCGCCGCCTCTGCTGGCTCCGGATGAGCGCGGCCGGGCCGGATCGATCCCAGGCCTCGGGGATTTGGGGGTCTGCCGGCCTGGCGGAAGCCGCTGTGATGCCGGCTTCCCCGAGAGGCTCCGGGCTGCCTTGGTGAGGACGGGTAGCCGCTCCCGGGTGTGAGGCAGCAGTGTCTTCTTCCCTGCTGCTGCCGCCGCCGCCGCCGCCGCCGCCCCTCCCGCCTTCGCGGCGCGATGACGACCCCGGCTCTGCTGCCTCTTTCTGGGCGCCGGATCCCGCCTCGCAACCTGGGTCCGTCGTCCTCCTTCCCTCATCACAGGGCTACCTTGAGACTGTCCGAGAAGTTCATCCTGCTGCTGATTCTCAGTGCCTTCATCACGCTGTGTTTTGGGGCGTTCTTCTTTTTGCCGGACTCCTCGAAACACAAACGGTTCGACTTGGGCTTGGAAGACGTCTTGATCCCTCACGTGGATACCAGCGACGGTGGGAAAAACCCGGGTGGCTTCTTGATCCACGGGCAGGGCCACGACCAGCACAGACACAGGTAACCCTGTCGCCTCCAGTTTGTGGGATGCCATATATTTCTGGGAAGTACAGCGCCTGTATGTATTGAAATGCAGTGTTTTCCTGAAGAATTATGCAGTGGTGGGATTCAAGTAATTTAACAACTGGTTCTCTTCCCTAATGATTTCTTCCAACAACCAGTTTGCCAAACTGCTCAGAAACTTAACAACCGGTTCTCCCAAAGTGGTGCGAACTGGCTGAATCCCACCACTGGAATTATGGTATGCTGATAGGTTTCTGTCTTGGCCAGAAGGGTTGCCTAGGGTTGTCCAGAAGAAGCATCCCTCTATGTCTTGTCATAGACTTGATGTTTGAAATATTGCAGTTTTATCCCATTTTCTCTAGCAGTGACTCTTCTCTTTCAAGGTAAGTTACAAATGTGGCATTCTACAAACTGAACACTGCCATCCAAGGACTGCAATACAGGAAAAATCCACAAAAGAGAAAACAAATGCCTTTTTTCTGGAACATGTCTGAGAGTCCAGGAGTATAAAGACTTTAGATAGTGGTACAGTAGTCTGTTGTCTTTGCTAATTTGACATGTGGTGATAGTATAGTGTTATATCTGGAATGTAGTCAGGTTTTTGAACAAAGAGCTGAGTCAGTTCTAAAATAAGTAATAAAGATATCAACAGATGTGCTGGCAGTATGTAAATAAACCTGCCTTTCATATAAATTCAAAACCATAAGCAGGCTTGTAACATATTAAGAATCTTAGCAAATGGAATCAGGAAGTTTGTAAATGCCCAAAGTTTTTAAATGCAAAAGGATGAAAAACTGATAAAAACCAACAAGCAATATTATCAATGAGATAATAAACTCTGAGCTTAGATTGTTTATATATACTTTACCACTTTGTCTTTTTAAAGATGTATGAAATAGTAAAAACAATTAATCTCAAGGAAAAAAAGTAAGATATCAGACCTAATTGGGATATTATTAAATTTATATAGTTCAGTTACTTATTTAATACAAATTATAACAAAATTTGAAAAGGATCACACTCAGTTTTATTCGACATTAGAGTCTGATGACTTTACATTAGAGGCTGACTTTACAAATCTAACTTTAGATACAGTAATAGAGTATTATTATATATTAAGTATTACATGTAAAGCACCTGAACTCTCAAAAAATGAATGTATTTTTTGGGATTTGGGCTGACAGAAAATGATTGGCCCAAAGTGAGCTTCTGAAGCTGAGAATGAATTTGAATCTGGCCCAAGCCCAACACATTTATAGTTATCATTGACTCTATTGAAACCTTAATACTAAAAGAACTGGTGGAGACTCTCAACAAGAGAGATGATGGGCAGTAATTCTCTTTCTCTGCCTTTTCTCCACTTATTCTGCTCTGAAAAGATGAGGAATAGTTTAAAATGTAGGAATAGAAATAATTTGGAAATGTAAATGACCATCAAACCCTTTCTCCCAATTCC